>NC_133801.1:35293140-35918909 GCF_043250625.1 Sebastes fasciatus
AGAAGCGATCGTGTCAGTGTGTGCGCCTATGTGGGTGTTATTGCCGAGGATAGCGCGGAGCAGAGCACAGCTTAATATCTATGTTTGACATAGAGGCCCATTAATAAGGGCCTGATCCGAGCCCAGTGACAGGACTGCTGACAGAGGAGGATCATGGGGAAGAATCATGCCCTGCTGAGGGAGCCTAGGCTGCAGGTAGACCCATTCTGCCTTCCCCAGGTGTCATTACGGATGCTGGGGAGGGAGCAGAGGAGGGAGGGCCGCTACTGACATCTACATTAATCACCCCTCCACACATCACCCCGCCGCCTCCCCCCCACCTCCAGCTCCTAATCATCCCCACACAGAGACCCAAACCCAGTAAGGGGATACTCAGCCATGAAAGATATCCAGCTAAGAGCTCCCCAAATACCACTCTGATCTGATCATGAGTGATGTTGCTACCTGAACCTCTGACCTGGCACACAATTAAAAACACTTTCCTCTTTCTCCCCCAGACACGTACATGCAGACAGATGCAGCATCGCCGAAACTGCGCGTTCCGTCACTGTCCGCGTTTGATTCATAGTTTGCATTTGAATTGCACCTTCGTTACAAGCAATTAAAATGCAGAAAATGTCTCCGCTGGAATGTGTCTGCAAACCCCCAGAGTGGTTGTTGTACACACTCGTGATTGTCTCGTAGATATCACACTCTCCATTCGGGGACCCCCTATTGATCCTCAGCTGTGCTTTTATCTACAAAAAAAACAACAACACTGCAGCACTTTATGTTCACTATAAGCTGCTGGATAAAAGAGCCTTAATCATTTACAGGAAACATTAGAGGATGGTGTTATTAAAGGGTGCAGCACTTCAGATTTTAAAGCGATCGCATCAATCCTTAATAAACGACTTTATCTTTCTTATAGCGAGCTGCTATCGTGTGTTTTATAGAAGAGAATATTCAACTTAATTTTGCCACAAATGTCTTTGGGAGTCAACTTGACTGATTGAAGTCGTGTCACTTGAGAAGTGGACGAGGATGGATGCGGTTCACGCCGAACAACCTTCCTAATGAAAGGCCTCCACCCAGGATCCATCAATGAGCAGATGTTCTGAGGACAATAATGGGGAAATTATCTGATTGATTATTAGTTTGGATTTTGTTAAAAACACATAATTGCACAAAAAAAGTGACAGTTATTGTGGCATGATTAGTTTAGGTCAAAACAAATGATCCATTTCAGCATCTGGTGGTGAACGCAAATTGTCTTTGCAGGGATGGAAAAAGGGCGGTGGTGGTGGTGAGGGGGGAGGGGGGGGGGGTAATTGCATGCAAGACTGTGTTTTTCTCCATGTTTTTAATATCTTTGGTTTCATTTGTGTTGTTGATGCAGCCGTTCCAAACCACCACTCTTGCTTTGCTTTCCCCTCTCGGTGACATCACACTTTATTTGTGTGCCGTTACACCTCATCTGCATGCTCTCAGTTTTGGAAATGAAAAATCCAATCAACCCAGAAAACCCTGTTTGTCAGTAATATCATGAATGTCACCCCAATAAAAGATCAGCGACGTTCTTCCAACAGTGGGATGAAGCATACGCTTGTAGTGTCCGTGAGTTATCGGTCCATGGCTTAACCCCACCATCTAATTTTTATGTAACATGCCTTGCCCTGAGTAAACACAGCCTCCAGTTTAATTAAAATAAATCCACTTTCAGCTGATATTTAGAAAGCCGGGGAATATCACTGCCTCCGCCGCAGATACGGTGATTGAAAGCGGGGAATAAAAGGCAGTGCTTGAGGGAGAATTACACTCGACTTACTTTTCCATCAATGGAGCTACACACTCCATTGTTTATGTTTGAAGCATGCTTTTCTTCTTAGTAAATTACCTTTCTCCAATTCCCTTTTTTTCTCTCTTTTATTTGCCTTGAACCGTCAGCAACACTGATGACACAATAAATTTCTGTTTGGCTCCCTGTGAGTGAGTGTGTGTGTGTGTGTGTGTGTGTGTGTGTGTGTGTGTGTGTGTGTGTGTGTGTGTGTGTGTGTGTGTGTGTGTGTGTGTGTGTGTGTGTGTGTGTGTGTGTGTGTGTGTGTGTGTGTGTGTGTGTGCGTGCGTGCGTGCGTGCGTGCGTGTGAGCGCGCGCGTGCATGTGCGGTTGCGCGCATCTGGTAGAATCTAGGACACTGTGGAGGCACTGGGAAGACAGCATTTGCATGCGGCTCACAAACATTAAAATATGAAGACAAATCACTGTATCTGGCCAGCTGACAGCGCTGCCTGCGATGGGAGCAAGCTAGTAAACTTCCAACATGTTGCAGTTCCCAGTAAGGCCTTTACAGGGCAAGCTGGAACATGCAGCTTGACAAACAAACGGAAGAAAAAAAAAAAACATGAGCAGTCAAAGGTATTATTAAAGGCAATAGAAGTGGTTCCCTTTGCCAAAGCCACCCTGTCATGGTGTTAGTCTGTGTGATTTTTTTATTGGGGAGAGTGGTTTTCACAGACACCTTCAGGGAGCACACTGTGAGTTTTGAGGGCTTTGTTCTATGGCTGACTTTGATGTAAATCATAAAATGGGAAATCCGAGCCTTTTGGTTCGAGTTCCTGCTAGTGTTGTGTCTCTTCAGGTAAAAACAAAGGGGCCAACTTCTTCTTACATCTCTTTAGATGTTCATTTAAAGGTCCCATATCATGCTCATTTTCCGGTTCATACATGTATTTTGCGTCTCTAATAGAACATGTTTACATGCTGTAATGTTAAAAAAAACGTTATTTTCCTCATACCTGTATTTACTCTCTGTCTGAAACGCTCCGTTTTAGTGCATTTCAAGGGAATTGCAACGGAATTGTGTTGCTAGGCAACGGTGTGGGTCCATGTTTACGTCCTGCCAGCTGAAGTTATTTAAATACACTGCAACAGGAAATAAACTGTGACACATTTAGAATGTTTACGTTTAAAACCGTGTAATGGTCTAAATATTGTATATTTGTGACATCACAAATGGACAGAAATCCTAACGGCTTGTTTCAAACGCACAATTTCTGAATACGGGCTGTGTGTATTTCTCCGTATTTTGAGCGTTTTCATAATTAAACAGTATTTTTATAGCACTTAAACCTGCTTTATAATATACAAGACATGAAAATCGCACTTTTTACAATATGGGACCTTTAAAGCAGCAGTAGGCAGGTTGGAGCAAATATGATTTAAAAAAAGTTATTTTTATAAAACTGCCACTATATCCTGACAGCAGTGCATGAGACAGGTAATCTGAAAAAAAATCATGTGCCTCTGTGTCCTCCGGTGCTCCTGATGGCATCTCCAAGACCAATCAGAGCCGAGCTGGAGCCTTGCCGTCTCTGAGTAGCTGTCAATCGCTTGGAACTCCGATCAAACGGTCAAACTAGGCAGCACTGATCAAATATGAATCAATATTCTGTTACTGTAATGCCTATTTCTCTCCTCAAATGTTTTCAGAAACATATTGTAGTGTACTGTTTAGCTGTAAAATGAGAAAGTTTGTGACCCGGCTGCCTTGTTGAGATCAGTTGAGGAAATACCAAGCACCAGTCTAGAGCACCTTCCTGAGGGAAGCGATTCAAATTGTGAGTACGATGGATGGGACGGGTCACTTCCCTGAAGTCATTAATAGACCCATATCGTGCTCATTTTCATGTTCATACTTGTATTTTGTGTTTCTACTAGAACATATTTACATGCTGTAATGTTAAAAACACCCTTTATTTTCCTCATACTGTCTGTCTGAATATACCTGTATTCACCCTCTGTCTGAAACACTCTGTTTTAGTGCATTTCAACGGAATTGCAGTGGAATTGTGTTGCTAGACAACAGTTTGGATTCATGTTTACTTCCTGTCAGCTGATGTCATTTACATCCACTGCAATAGGGGCTGTGTGTTTCTCCGTATATTGAGCGTTTTTGCACTTAAACCTGCTTTATAATATAAAAGACATGAAAATCTCACTTTTTACAATATGGGACCTTTAAGCTTCCTGCATAGCTTTTAAAAAAACATATTCAGTGTTATCTATAAAAATAAGGTGGTATCCATATGAGTTCCTAAGTATTTCAAACAGCTAACCTTTTCAACAGGGTGTCCCATGATTGTTAGGGGTTGGCTTAAGTCTGGAATGTAATGTTTACTGGAACTTTTTCAATTTGCTGTGTTCTGTGGGGAAAAGAAAAAGACAATAGCAGCCTAACTATTCTTTTTTTTGGAATTTTTTTTTTACATACCCCTTGAAGTGATGCTGCAAATTTGCCTTATGTAGCTGCAACATATAGCAGTTATTTAATTTGAGCTCCTCTGGTATTTATCAAATCTGCTTAACTAAAAAGCAAAATGAATGTAATGGAAGGATGTTGTATCAATCACGTTGCTTCAGAAAACCTTTCCGTCAGGGCTCCACGTGCTGTCTCCTCTTATACCTCTTGATAGGGTAGTGTTAGAAAGATGATTGCTATGAGTGACACCAGTAGGGGGAGCTCACAGCTCATAGCTGCCTGTATTATAAAGCAGTGAGACAACATGTAGAGGGTTGCTGGGCAGTAGTGCAGACCACATACACGACCTCCCCTCAACCTCAACATATCTTGGGTCCCGACTTCTGTGCCAAATCATGTTATCTAAATGTATCCATAATTAAAAATTGTATTGTAGTGATTTTCTGGTGTGCTTGCTGTATTGTGTGTTTTTGTGCAGGCTTTGCCCTGACAGAGAGCATGTAGCCTCTTGGCATGCAGAGGCCTCTCTCCTCCTCTTGGTGCAGGGGCTCGGTCAATCACTCATTGATTTCTGACAGAGATCATATTTACAATTCTGCTTCAATATCTCAATACATTAACATCCATCATCATCTTCTTTCTTGCATCTTTAATAGGCCCATGGAGTCTATTGATTAATAGATATTTTGAAATTGCAAATTAATTTTTTTAATCTGCATCATTCTGTTTTTCCAAACGATTTCCCCCTTATAAAATATAGTCTTGTGTCATCACATGTGCTACCTGTTGGCCCACTGATACTGTAGTAAGAAAGGTGGTTGAACTGTCTGGATATTTTCAGATAAGAATATTAATAAACTCACATTATTGTGTGGTAAATAATGAATTCATGTAACATGTGTTAAGCACATGTAAATGTTATTTAAACTCCAGTAAACAGTCATATATGAGGTTTATCCTCCACTCCGACACATCTCTGCTTACAATGATTATCTTAGTAAAAAAGGGACCACTTTCCTCGGCTTCATTTTTTCATAAGTACAGACAGATTTGGACTGAGATCCAAGCTCTCTCCTCTCCTCTCATCTCCTCTCCTCTGCTCTCCTCTGCTCGCTCCCCTGGTCGCTGCTGTGTTGCTGTGTTCACGGAGCTGCGCACCTCCTCCAGTGCGCGGGGCTGCGGGCTGTGTCGGTGCTCATAGAGTGTGCGCTCCTAGCGGCAGAACAAGGAGGGAGATAGAGAGAGAGAGAGAGACAGAGAGAAGGAGGATGTTGGACTGACTTGTAGTACGTCTGTCCACTTCCAGCGCTTTCTCCCCGGCTACCCACATGGGTCTGTTGGGTCTGTTGGGTCTGTTGGGAGCTGGTTGTCGTTGTAATAAAACAACTTTTTGTGAGCGCGTGAGAGTTGTCGGCTGGTTTCCAGTGTGAGCGTGAGAGCGTGTCGGAGTGTCGGCTGAGCCATGTGTTGAACTGGAGGAGACATCGCTGAAGGTCTTCGAGGTGGCAGAGACGCGTCCTGAGGAGCCGAGGAGCTGCGGAGTGAGAAGTGTCCAGCCTCGGGTTGGCTTGTTGTTTTCTTCCCAGTGTGGACTTACTGTCTCCTCTTCCACACTCCGTGGGCTCCAGCCTGGAGGTGATCTTGGAGAAGTAGCAGATCTTGCGGATGAAGTCTTGGGTCGAGCAGGGATAATCCTCCAAAGAGCCGAGTTAGGTGGAGATGAACACCCCGGGCAGTTCCGGGTGACCTGCTGTCAAATGGATCCTCTCAATCTGTGGACATTGAAACTGGCTTTTGTCAGTAACTAGGACCTGTCTCCAGAAGTCCCAGTGACACAGAGGAGACCTGTCTGACATTAGGACCTATTTTTCCTGCAGTGAGTTCGAGGATTTGCGCGCCGGCCGTGGATGGTTAATATGCTAGTATGGGTCCGCTAGCGTTCATCCTTGTCGGCGGATTACTATATTTTCAAGTTGATGGTAAGTTTCCTGACGTGTGTTGTTGTGTCAAACTTCTCCTTATGGGTATATTTATTAATAATCAGTTGTGTTTTGCGCAGCAGACACTGTCCATGGCACTCCAGCCGGCATCTCTTTACCCACTTCTGATTTGGAAGCAATATTGTGATGTTGTTGGATTCAAACGAACATCTCATTAATTCACTTAGTTTGGATTATTAAGGGACTGTTAAGTCTGAAAGATACAGTTATCCTGTTGTTAACTAGGCTGACCTTATGGAGTTGTGTTTTAAATTCTAAATAGTTTCCATCGCATCTTTATTTTTTCATTCATAAAACTCAAATGAATACATGAACAAGCAGCTGAATTCAACAGATAACTCCTCCACTCAATGCAGCTAATGGTCGCCCCTCAGGAGGTTAACATCAGGGCAGAGATGAGCACATTCTTCCTCTTGTGCAACATATAGAAGAAGTGCATTATAAGAAGTACATATTATTCAATGATATGCATATATTATGACAAAAAGGACCAGTTAGAAAATGGTTTTCCAGTGTGTTTTTTTTTTTTCTCTCTCTGAGACTCTGAGTCAGTGTAAAGCTCAGATCTCTATGGATGAGTTTATGTTACAGTGGCCACAGGATATCGCTCTAATGCAGAGGTGGAAAATATTTAGTTATTTTTAAATAATGGCAAACAAATCCCAACTTAGTTTTGTGTATTCAGCTTGTACAAATGAAACACAAAGTGGTGTAACACAACAGAAAGTATAGTTCCGACCTGTGGGTGGGAGGTTCCCTGGCTTGAAGGTGTTTGTCAGATTGTGATCACCACCCTGCTCCTGCACTGTAGTGGATGGTACTGTACTGCTGTGGCCATATAACTTTAGGATTTCAATGCTGCGATTATGCACCATACAGTAGTGTAAACCGGCTTAAATCCAAACCGGGACAGTGCCCCACTTTATTATTCCCATTTGTCTGATTAAACTTTAATAATGATGCAAATAAGATTGTTTAATTTCTGCATCCAAAAGCTTCAGCCCTCTCCGTCCTATCTGCAGCCCGGCACTAAGTCAGCATCTTTTCTTTTCTTACGATTTTACAAGGTTTCTTGGGATTCACTGTCCTACGAGAGAACTGGTTTAATGGAGGAATTAAAACAGCCTGGACTGCAGAGTTAATGTGATGACTCACATCAATCATCAGAATGGGAGGGCCGAGGTGACGGGAATGGCGATTGGTATTGGTCCAACCTGTGACTGGTGGAATGATGGGGAGGGATTGAGATGTATTACTTTTAAAATGCGCAAACCTGAAGCCTGATTGAATTTTTAGTGCTACTTTTGAATCGGACACACCTTTTCACAGTTTCACCGGTGACAAAGTGGGGCTCATGGCCGTAGAATGAGGAAATCATGCTCTGGAACATTATATCAGCACTATGTGGTGACTGATGATTCACACATGTGTTTGCTTTGTATTGTTTGTACAACCTAGCAGTATGTAAAGCCGACTTTTTGTGTTGTCACTGAATGCGAGTGCCTGCAAGGCCCCATTTTTCTTTTCTTTCACCTGTCAACTCCCACTTTTGTTCTTCACAGCTGCAGAGTTTTGCTTCTCCTGCCTTCTGTAGTTAGCAAATCAAGTCCCCTTTCTGCTGGGATTTAAATCTTTTTCCTTTCTTTTACCTTTTTTTTGGGTGTCTTTCACTCTGCTCAGCCAAACCCACTGGTTGCTAAGCAGTGGCTGATGGCATTGCTAGCAGTCCAGAGGGAGAGGCTGCACATCTCCCCAGGAGCACTGGATCTTCCCAATCATTTGCCTGTCACCCTCCTCCTCCTCCCCCCTCTTCCTTGTTGCTCTCCCCCTCCTTCCCTACAGAACTCACCCATCACCCAGCCCTTTTCAGAGGTAATCTGAGGGTCCTTGGAGAGGGAGGAGCTTCCTCTAAGAGTCCACTTAGGCAGACAAAAAGGTCTGGAGTTGTATTCACTGGGCAGCGTAGCCAACAAAGCCAAGCCTTGTGAATGGCGTCAGTCACTGTTTAGTGCGCCGTGATTAATACCGCTAGTGTGTAGTAGAGGAGAGAAAAGGTGAGATGGAGAGAGAATAGAGGGAGAGTGTGTGTTGGGTGTTGTTGCCAGGGTTGGACTAGAGTGTGCATCTGAACAGCACACTTTAAGAATCCGATTGATTGCAGTAGGAGATATTTACAGGACGGTCAGCAGCTGCCTGGTTATCTCTTAAACTCCACCGTGCTGCTATTGAAGCTGGATTAGAACATACTTTGCATAGTGGACATGCACTCCTGACCTTTTGCTATTCTGAGACCTCCTGCATGCTTGTGTCTGATCTAGGAGCCGTTGACATCACGCCCATCCTGGGTGACACGACGAGAGGTGCTGAAATACGCTCCAACTTAAATCTGCCTAAGGGGCTGTGGAGATGGCCACTTGGAGTCTTCGGTGGACTAGACCGGGGGTTCTCAAACCTTTTGGGGCCAGGGACCCCTTAAAGGGGAGAATATTTCCCAATAACCCCCTCATAATCGTAACGCTGATTAAGCATAACGCTTACTACCATTTTTACTCTTAGATGCCATTGGAACTATTTGTATTCTAAAACCTTTCAACTTGAATACTTCAGATCTGTTTAATAGAGATAAACAGCAACACATTTCAATTTGAATCATGTTAACACCACTTTGTTTTGCCCTGATATTCCCGGTGTTTTCTAATGTCGCTTTCACTTGGCCGGCTTCATGGCTTCGTTCGCCAGCACCTGCAGACACATGACGCATTTTCATCTCCCATTGCTGTTGCACGATATAAGTGTCATCATATTTTTTTCAATTTAGCTCATTTGGGCTTAGCATCACTTGACGGTGTGGACTGACTCAAATATTTCTCCATACTTGCCAGCTAGTTAGCTGGCTAATAAGCTAAGCTAAGCTAAGCAGTAGGAACGGTTCGATGAGCCCTGAGTGAAGTGACTGATTCATGACAGATTGACGTGATGTGTCACAATCAGAGTTTAATATTGGACCAAAGCTAACATGGGTGGGAGTAATGGACACATTATGTTTGTTTCATTGGCGCAAATGGTCCCAATCTATAGATATGTACTTTTTAATGATACAGCACAATTTTATAATATATTGTGAATTATTTCGTGGACTCCCTGAGTGCCACTTTGACGATCACTGGTCTAGACTTTGTACAGCAGGGCCGTGGTTTCAGTAATGCTGCTGAGTCAAGAGAAAGTCCAACCCAGAGAGCGGTGGTGTGTATGAGTTGGGGAAGGGAGGAGGGGACAGAATGAGCGTAATCAAATACAACAACTGAGGGAAGAGTTGTGTAACAACACAATCTTTTAAAGGGAAATGGCCGACGATGAGGCTTTATTACCAAAGCGGCCCGGAGACTAACAGCTCTGTTGATGGTCATGATTGAACGAGGGAGGTTTAAAGTACTGCCCTATAATGGAAAGTAAGCCCAGATTAAAATAGTCTAGGTGAATGATGAGGCAGGCTGAGGTCATTGTGTAAGAGCCATCGCAATGTCTCGCCCCAAATGTGATTGTTCTGCCTGAGTTGGCAGCGTTTAGGCAGCGTTATTGTAATTGCGGTTCATTTGCTGGAATAGGGCCGCTGTAATGACGAAGCTTCATCTGAGATCTGCAGGAAGCTCCCCTCGACTGTCTCCCACGGTCTCATCACTGTCAAGGTAGCCGCGTCAAAGTGCGCTGCTTTTTATTCTCTGATTAACATAAAAAATGAGTGGAGAATAAAGACAAAAGGTGGGGATCATAAGAGGAATGAACAGGGGACATAGAATGAGGTGAAAACCAGCTCTCACAGGCCCTTGTGTGAGTGATTAGAAGTGTTACTCCACCGGTGACGAGGGCCTGTCAGCTCATATGATATTTTAACAGCCGAGCCTGGCTACTCCGCGGATCACGTTTCAGCAGCCATCACTCCACGCGTTCAGGATAGAGGAGAATAGACTTTGAGCTCTGCATGCTTCTTTTTAAGTCCAACGCACTGCTCTGTGATCACTCAGAAATGAAAAGGATTCACAGCTGTTTTAAATTCTGGGATCACGCTGGCTAATGCTTTTACATTTTCATAGCGCAGAGAGAAAAATGTCAGCGGCAGACAATGCACATGGCTGATTTTGCTCTAAGACCAGCAGAATGCAGGGGCGATAGCACTTTTCCCTGTTTTACCTCCGCTTTATTAAGCCTCAGCCAAGCATACCTCTGACATTTACAGAGCAGAGAAAAGGCCTAATGCCTTGATGCTTTTGCCTTGAGAAACAAAGACAGAAAGAGGGTGAGAGATTACGACGGGGAGAGATGGAGGTTTAATGCTAACAGGTAGGCGGCAGTAAAGGATAAGCATCTTTCCTCATATACTTTCAAACTCGTTCACTATTTCTCTTACACACACACTCGATGAGGGTGGAATTCAAACACTGAGGGGGTTGTTGTACACCTGCGATGGCAGTATAATAGGAGCGTGTGTGGAGGTAGGGGTGGGGGGAGGAGTGATATGATGAATTGAGCATGCTGACTCTAAGGTAAAGCAAGCAGTCAGGGCCTCCACCTGTCTCACACACCTGTACTTACAGAACACACACCTGTGCTTTACCCTCCCGGGCCCCAACACACAGATGTAATCCTCACTCTATATTCTCTCACTGCCTCTGTTTCCCAAAACAGACGATTAAGGGGTCTGAGGCAGGCCAATGGACAGAAAATGTGGCTCTAATTACCGTTCTATAATCCCTGATGATTTGATGATAGTGAATGAATGAACCCTTATTGATCAATGGCAAATGCCCAACCAGCGGTTACAACACAAACTGTGTCTGTGTAGGACAGATTACTCAGTTGTAGCGTGGATGTGACGAGCATTTTTATCTCCCTGCAGAACTCGATTATCTTAAGAGCACGCCAAAATGCAAACAGGAAGTCAGGATTGAGTGCAACGTGAGCTCCTGATGCCTTAAAGCCGCTGGAAGAGACGGCATGTTTGGCTTATCGCTGTTTTCATGTCACATGCTGCACTGAGACGTCGTGTTTGGGGAAGCGTCTAATTACTCTGCAGCCCGTTGCCCTCGTCCTGCCCTCTGGTTGGCTGTCTCGCAACAAACCTTCAGATGGAAGGGAGGGATCTCAAGGTTGGATGACTCACAGAAGTACATACAACTAATATAACTATACATACACACACTGTAAACACAGAGAAGCACACAAATGCATACTGGCAGCCATGCAGACACGGAGGTTGCACCAAGCATTTAGTTTGAAAGAGGAACAAATAAAGAGACAGTAAATAAATGTGAGTTGAATGAAAAAAATAAACATTTGGCACATACTGTATTCATTCCTGTTTATGGTATATTTATGGCTATAACACGCTAATAACACGTTAATGCAAATTTGTTTTAATGCCACTCATTTATTTTACGCATTAACACGATTAACATGATTAGCTTGCAATTTCTTGGTTGCGGGCTTAGTTTTAGAGCTAGAGTGAAGATACTGGTATCATATGAAACTAGAAAACCTAAAGAATCATACCAACCATCGGTACCAACCATGTCATACTAGCTTGTCACGATGAGGCTAAATAACGCTCCAAACTTCAGCTAAATTTTGGTGAGGAAAAACTGTCATGGCAATTTTCAAAGGGGTCCCTTGACCTCTGACCTCCAGATATGTGAATGAAAATGTGTTCTATGGGTACCCACGAGTCTCCCCTTTACAGACATGCCCACTTTATGATAATCACATGCAGTTTGGGGCAAGTCATAGTCAAGTCAGCACACTGACACACTGACAGCTGTTGTTGCCTATTGGGCTTCAGTTTGCCATGTTATGGTTTGAGCATAATTTTTATGCTAAATGCCGTACCTATGAGGGTTTCTGGACAATATTTATCTCTGTTTTGTGTTGTTAATTATTTTCCAAGAATCTTAAATTCTTGACAAATCTCTCTAAGGTACATTTTGAACAGATAAAAAAAATGTGTGATTAATTTGCAATTGAATATTTGAATCGATTGACAGCCCAAATTTATAGTCATTATCACATGCCTTCTTGTTTTACCTCATTGTGTTTTCAGTCAGTAACACACCCTCTCGCTCTTCATTGTCAAGAGTTTGTGTGACAGTTGTACCTGAGCCGAGTGTCTCGAAGATGAGGTCAGGCCCGGTGATAAAAATGCATGAGCTGTCTCTCAGTGTGAGATGTGCGGAGATGGACAGCCAGAGCATGACACCCGAGCAGACATCCGTCACACACAGCAGTTGTCCGGCGCAGCTGTAATGCCGCTCAGAGTGCTGGAGCCGGTGAATAAGTGTCTCGTTCCACCATCTCCATCCCCGGCTCGGTCTATGGATCACCCAGCCGTGACAGCTTGGTACCTTCTCTTCCTCTGTAACTAACTGGGGAATCTAACCCCATAGAAAAGCATAGAGACTCAAAACTATACACCATCACTTGCAAAACCAGTGTTTTAGTGTGGAAACAATAGTAACCCGGAGGACTTCTGAGGGGCCTGAACTCTTGTGAACAGACTGATACCTCGTGGGTACCCATAGAACCCATTTTCATTCACATATCTTGAGGTCAGAGGTCAAGGGACCCCTTTGAAAATGGCCATGCCAGTTTTTCCTCGCCAAATTTAGCATAATTTTGGAGCATTATTTAGCCTCCTACTCAATAAGCTAGTATGACATGGTTGGTACCAATGGATTCCTTAGGTTTTTTAGTTTCATATGATGCCAGGATCTTCACTCTAGCTTTGAGACTGAGCCCAAAAATTGCAAGTTGCATTAATACCTTAAAGAAATTAGTGGCGTCAGAACAAATTTGCGTTAATATCGTGATAATTTTGACAACCCTATTGGACATAGTTTGAGGTATTTTATGAATTGCATCTCTGTATAATGCTATTATTTTGCCTGTAGTTTATACTGTGAATTATGAGCTGTCACTATGCTTCGGGTCTCTCTACTTTACAAGTCCTTTTTTGGTAATAAGACATCATGTTCATGTGGCAATGCATTTCTAAATAACCTTGTTGTACAATCAGTGTGTCTATGTGCTAATATATACTGTAATATGCTAAATTATGTTTACAGTTCAGTTGCAAAAACTGATCGTCAGGCCAAGCAGCCTGGTTTAACAGCATTCTCATTTGGAAGATGATCACATGAATACATACATAATAATTTGGTAAGTAATAAGGCCTGCATTGTATGTCAGTGCTGTCCTGTGCTGCAGATACATGGCACCACACTGCTTTGTAAACCGAGCCGCTCATGACCAGGGGTGACTTGATTTACTATATATAATGGCTTCTGGTGAGTACTGGCTTTGAGGTTGAAGTCTGAGTGTGGAACGTGGCACAAGCCAAGTGTCACAAGCGTTGCGGCGGGATAGGAAGAAAGCCTTAATCGCATCCTTGAACGTTTGAACTCTCCGGTTCCGCTTCCAGGATGGTGATGATTTTTTCCTGGAGCGCTGCTCACGGGCATTTGTCATTTAGAGGCCCGCTAACACCCAGCCAGTGGTAGAATTATGAAATGTAGTGTGTGTATGTGTGTGAATGTGTTTGTGAGCACCATTAATAACCATCAAAGCCTATTGTTTTTTTTGTGTTAGCGTGGATTTATGAGCGTGGGTAAATTGAATGAGTCCTTCATCCACTTACTGCTAGCACTCTTGACCCTGACGCCCTAAGCCGGACCAGATGAAGTGTCCCGTGGAATATAAATTTAATAAATCTCATCTTGACTTGGTATGCCGCACCTTAAAAAAAACACAAACAGTGAGCTATAAGGGCCATTTCATTACCTCGCTCTGCTCTCCGAGTCCATCACTTGGATGGTGTGTGGTTATTCCTCATGTTCACATGTTGGGTCCACTGGAGTGGCTGGAGGTGGTGACCGACTGCCTTCATTGACATGCAGGGACACTGCAATGTGTTCACTACAGGTCAGCAGCACCCGTGGCACACCTCCAATTATCCACTCATCTCTCAACACGGTGTGTCATGGACACCTGGAGGCCTCCCCCCCCTTCCTCCCCTCCCCTTCGCCTTCATTTCTAAAGCAATAAAGCACTTATTTATTTTGCCCCGTTCAATCTGCCGGGGCAGCTCAGCAATGCAGGTAAGGAGATTACAATGCTTCAGGGAGAATCAATTGATGCCATTCATTTCATTGCACTTCCCTCAGTGGTAACTATTTAGAGTAGCCCATGCTTGGAAGAAAGGAGTTGGTGATTTGAAATTTGGCGCCCAGCTGTGTCTACATTCACATGCACACCACACCGACTTTTATCTTGAGAACACTGCTGCTTGCTTATCTGATTTCTCTAAAGCACATTTACAGAGATTACAGTGACTCTATTGCTATAGTTTTCTACTGATTAACCACTACTTGACTGGAGCAAGTGGACATAAACTTAACTCGAGGGCTCCTCTACAGTAGTTGATGAGGAAGGGGACACTATTAAAGCAGCAGTGGGTAGAATTGGAGCAAATATGATGAAAAAAAGTTATTTTGATGAAACGGTCACTATACCCTGACGGTAGTGCATGAGACAAGTAATCTGAAAAAAATCATGCACCTCTGTGTCGTCCGCTGCTCCTAATGGCATCTGCAAGATTTCGCAGACCGGAGGAAAACAACCAATCAGAGCCGAGCTGGAGCCTTGCCGTCTCTGAGCAGCTGTCAATCACTCGCAAACTCCAATCAAACGGTCAAACTAGGCAGAGCTGATCAAATATGAATCAATATTCTGTTACTGTAATGCCTATTTCTCGCATAAAATGTTTTCAGAAACATCTTCTAGTGTACTGTTTAGCTGTAAAATGAGAACATTTGTGAGCCGGCCGCCTTGTTGAGATCAGTTGAGGAAATACCAAGCACCGCCCACCAGCTGGAGCAAACTTTCTAATTTTACAACTAAACAGTACACTACAAGATGATTCGGAAAACATCTGAGGAGATAAATAGGCATTACAGTAACAGAATATTGATTCATATTTGATCAGCGCTGCCTAGTTTGACGTTTCATCGGAGTTCACGAGTGATTGATAGCTACATCCGTTGAATGAACAGCCAATAGGAACGCTCTCTCTCTCAAATGACCTGCGATTGGCCAAAGTCTCCCGTCACGGGCTAGATTTCTTTAAAGTCTGAAAACAGAGCCGTAAGGAGGTGCAGAAGTGTAGTTTTCTCTCAGAACACTTGAATTACAATATGCTGAAAAGTTATTATGGAATTTTTGCCCAACAATGCTGAAAACATTCTACCTACTGCCACTTTAATCATTCAATATTCACCTTTTTAAATTTTAGTACTTGTTCTGGGAGTTGAAATTGATTTTACTCACACTAGCACTCTTCAATATCAAGGTGGTGCAAAGAAGAGACAGGCAAGAAAATGGCTGCTCAGGAGGATGTGCAGGCGGAGAGAGAGAGGGCTAAAGAAGGTGGGGTGGCGCAGCGAGCTACTGTACACGCTTGAGTGGCCGTAGCATCGGAAATCATTTAATCTGCATCACACAGTTTAGTGTCCCTGCCAGTGGCCTGACAGTCCCACAGAGCTGGTGCTGTACTCCTTACACTAATCATATAGAAAGCAAGCAGCGCCCTTATCAACACATTGCACCTCACCATAAAGAGGTCTAAACTGTTCTTGTGTTGTCCTCCTTTTTCTCCCCTTTAGTCTCCTGTTTCAATCTCTGCGCTTCTGAGAAAGGCCATTTGCTGAAAAAACAGATAACAGCGTCATCATCTTCAGTTTATGGCTACTGATAGTAGAATGAAGAGTCAGAATGAGAGTAGTTTGGGAAGAAAAAAAAACAAGGTGGAAACTGCTTGAAATGCAAGATATGTGAATTGCAGCAAAATCTGATATTCTGTTTCCCACAGTAATCTATTTATATATTCCATCTGCATGGGGGAGAGAGGGCAAATACACAGATACAGAGTCAATACGACCCCACCGCATCACTGCCCGAAATACACTCGGAGTGGAATTCTATCTGATATTTGTTGGAGGCGAGCATGGATGCAGTGAGAGCAGCTCCTAGAATTACCCTTGTGTATGCTTTCAGAGTATAGATCTTAGCAGGAGTAAGGGACGGGGGGGGGGGGGTTGTATGCTGAGCACTGAGGCGGAACGGAGCCCATCATGTGAGCTTGCTAGCTAGCTACCTCCAACTCCCTCCCTCTCTCGCAACAGAAGATGAATCTGCTCAGCACCTGTGAACACCCTTCATTATACTGTCTGTGTCTTCACTGTGCCGTATATTCCAGGCTGTATCTAGTGACTGGCTGCATGCAGTGGGCTGGGATGGACTCCAGTAGATACAGCAGGTTGTCTTTTAGACACCGAGATGTCTGGTATTGGGTCATATTCTGGAGCTCATGTGCTGTGACGCCACTGACAGCCCGCGGTAAAGAAGATAAATCTGGAGCGCAGAGCTTGCTTGCAAGTGTCGCGGCAGGCCAGCGCAGAGGCGAGGAAGGCCAGTAACGTCATTTTGTTGCCACCCCCAGTTCTCCCCCCCCGCTCGCATTTCCCTTCTGATGACATGACGGATATGACTCTGTCACCCTTGCAGCGAGGGCAGGACGGGGACAGGGAGCAAGCGAAGGAGACAGAGAGATGTTTGGGAGGGAGAGGCAGAGATATATAGAGAGAAGAAGATGGAGTGGGAGGTTGAGGAAAAGTGGAGAGAGCCAGGAGAAGTGGGAGGCAGGAGGAGATTATATTTCAGAACGGACAACATGGACCTAATGCATAATTCATTCCTTTTAAATTTCTCTCTTTTTTTTGGTGTGATTTTATATTCACTCAGTTCGCTGGGTTTCAGCTGTTTCTGCCTGAAAAGCCTCCGCCATTTCAGTATCCACATTGCTGCGTCTTGGCCTGGACCTTGGTTTTTCATGTTTGATGTTTTATGGAGCCTCAGCGACTGGAACTTTTCTGCCTTGGTCCGAGGTTGCCGTTGGTTACCTGTGATCAGCGCACACGTCTGTTGGCAGAATAACTAATATCTCTTTGGGGAGCCCTTCCTTTTATGCTCTGGTTGAGACTGGTGTGGGTATTGATTTGGTTGGTGGGCTGCAATTTCTCCTGGGAGCTAATAAAAATAATTACAAAAAGATCATGAAAGGCCTGACCTTCTGTTGCACACATGAATAAATATGTGACTAAGATAATAGAAAAGAGCCCTTCTATGTGTGTGGTCAGTGGAACATGAGGGAGAACAAGCTGTTATGACAGTAAAAGTGGTGTTTTTATCCTGGATTTGACCAACAACCCTTAACCTCTTCCACTCTTTGAGGGCGCCGATGCCCTCGTCCGACTTTACTTTTGTCAGAGGCTGTAGCAGGCTTTTTGAGGGAAAGTAAAGATATTGCAAACACATAAAACTAGAAAACCTCTAAACTAGAGACCTAGAGCATTCAGAGGATGGATGGATCAAACTAGAGACCTAGAGCATTCAGAGGATGGATAGATCAAACTACAGTAGAGACCTAGAGCATTCAGAGGATGGATGGATCAAACTACAGACCTAGAGCATTCAGAGGATGGATGGATCAAACTAGAGACCTAGAGCATTCAGAGGATGGATGGATCAAACTACAGACCTAGAGCATTCAGAGGATGGATGGATCAAACTAGAGACCTAGAGCATTCAGAGGATGGATGGATCAGATTAGAGACCTAGAGCATTCAGAGGATGGATGGCTTTCCTAGCTAGATTGACAATAAGGGGGTTTCTGAGCAGTTTGCACAACTGCTCTCCATCCAATTGCTGAAAAATGTAATTCTTGCAGAAATCTCCAAATGTCAAAAGTTTTTGATCCCAAATCACAGCATGGCTTTTTCTATGGTGTTCCTTAAGGTATTGGTGTCTTCATGTGGTATTTTGGAGGGATTATTGATCAGTTTTTATCAATTCTCGAGTGATAAAAAATCTGTGTAACAAATGATATCAACCCAAAAATTGCTGCAGCAAGTTAAGTGAGCATGGAAATATACCATTATCATAATGTTCTACGCCTGTTACACTTGCACAATTTATTTTAATTAATTCATCTTTTTTTCTGATTTATGACTAGAACAACTTGACTCACAGTGCTGAGCTGCATCTCAAATTAATCTTCAGGTTCCCAGCTTTCAGATGATGTACACCATGTACACAATGGGTTTATGGAAAGGGGGGGGGGGTGTAAAAGGTTCAACTTTTATATCTTTAGTTATGTCTCAATGATGAATGTGAAGTGTGATATGTTATTAGGAACATAGAAAAAAAACACAACATAGTGTGAAATAACGCTGTAAAACTTCACATTTCTTGGATAACTGCATTGCAAAATTGCTTTGGATTGCAGTGAAGCTGACATAAGTAGGCTGAGAGAAAAGGCAGAAAAGGAATCAGCTTTTGGTTCAGTAATCCCTCTCTGATTTCATTCTCTGTCTGCGCGCTTGTTTGTTTGTTCTCTGGTCCCTGCTTTCCTCCAGGAGAGGATGACTGCACAGCAGTGGTGAGAAGTAATGGTGGTGTTATTGCAGACAGGGGGAAACACAGCGTTTTGATTGGAGCGTGCGCCTTGAGACCCAGTGAAGTGCACTCGCCTCAGCTCAGAGAGCACTTGATTGCACAGCACCAATGATCGCATTAAAAGGGCAACAGAAAGCCCATTTACCGTAAAGAGAGTGAGAAAGGGGGCCCAATAGGAAGCTGAAAATTGACTTTCACTTCTGCTGGGAGCTCGGCCTGATGGCGGGGCGGTGGGGATATACATGGGTTTCTTATTTGATCTTCTTGGACAGCATCTCTAGGACATGGCAGCCACATGAGGGTACAATAAACACACACACACACACACACACACATTAAAGGACAAACATTTTAGTTTGTGCTTTTTGAAAGTGAAGCTTGCTCAACATCAGGTTGAGGTTATCCAGTATTGAGATTGATGTGCCTCTTTTGAACATATTCCATTGCATATGGATGTGCTTTTAACCTTTTCTACCTCTACACCTGACTACCTCCACTCAGGAAGGACACTGACCAGTCACGTCTGGCCCTCGGTGCCCCCGGCTCAGCTTTTTCTGGCAGGGAAAGGACAATTGTAGAGGCTCGCATCTGCTGTTTTCATTTCCAACCGGAAAGAGGAGAGCAGATGGAGACCCTAGGTTTAAGTGATTAGAAGGCAGTAGATTGGAATACAAATTGGATTTAAAGAAATTAGACTGTTATAAATCGAATGGAGTCGCCGCAGTTTAGTGCTGTGCATGCGCCTCGTCCTAAGCAGAAAGCCACCGCAGGGCCTGTGGATTATGAGGAAAGCAGATGCTCCGATGAGATAAGAATGAATGTGCGTTTGACACTCCGAGTTAGATGGGGGCCTCCGTGTCCGTCCTTTATCTCGCCCTCCATTTATCAATGTCACAGTGTTAATTACTGCTTCATTTATTAGGTTACTTACTGCCAGAATACAAACTTGCCCCTCTGTGCTGACAGGGTAACTCACTGCTGGCTAGCTTACTGTTACCTACCACTGGTGAAAGAGATCGCCTTCAGCATACTGTCGGTTATTGCTCCACTACCAGTAGTACATCTTCAGTTTTTCACATAATACCAATGAGATTAGATCAAGCACTTGGGGATCAGGGTATCATCACCCCCCCCCACCCCCCCCCCCCCCCCCCCCACCCCCCCCACCCCCCCCCCCCCCTCTTCTACAAACCCCTGTCTGTGGCGCCACTTAGAGGAAGACACTAGGCCTGATCACTAATCAATGACAGGGAAATGGAGGGAATTAGCCCAAATTAGGAAGAAGAGAGAACAGACTACCTTCTGTTCAGGGGTCAATATGCCACTGTCTGATGCCTGATCCCTGTTAAGACAAATGGTGGACTGGTGCACATTTACACAGTGTGTGTGCGCATGTATGTCTCAGAGTCTTTGAAGCGCATTTTGTGCTGATCGGTGGGTTTTCTAGCTGCGCCTGTCCTTTTACCCGCGGACTCTCGGGCAGAAAAGCCCAGGGTCCAGCGTGTCTCGGTTTCCCCTGGGAGACTCAAGTATGAGGGGTAGTGGAACATGTGCAAACCCAGGCAAACAAAGAGCTGGAGCCTCTACTGTTTTGCCTCCATCCCACATTGAAATTACCCCTTACACAAGCACAAAGGCTTATGTGGTACACTGCTCTTCTGTGCAGCAGGCATCGTCCTATAACCCCACCGCACTGCCCCGGGGAAGGGCACCGTCATCAACTCGGCTCAATCACACGCACACCTGCAATGACTAATTCTAAGACAAAGAGCCCAGCACTCTACTTAATACAACACTGGCTGGTTAACATTTGGCCAGTGCCAACTGAATCCGCGTTATTGATGGGGTATTGAATGGGGTTCAAAAGAACGAGGATAAAGGGAGGGCTGTTGGAAAAGTTTGCCTTATTCCCCATTCCCTTTACTGCCGTTTGATGCTGGATCAAACTCTTTGATTGTTGCATGGTTCCCAGGGCGTCTGTGATGTAAATGTGTGTGTGTGTGGCCTACAGAATCTTATCTCTGCGGTTAAGACCTGGTCACAGACACACAGAGCACTCTGACTTGGGGACCATTATCTTGGCTGCCAGACTCTCAGAGCTCAAGCCTTAATAAAAAGGAGTGGGCCGAGGTTTTCAGCCACGGGGGATTAGCATTTGACATTAGTCTGGACCCCGGCATTCATATTCACATCACACTTCTGCAACAGTGGACTCAACAGTTTTACTTGTTTGCACTGAAAGACACATATATAATGTGTGTGTGTGTGTGTGTAGTTCAGATGTAAGCTGACTGTACGCCTCCATTCACTGTTCACCCATGGGCCCAATTACCCACAAGGCAAGCCCTCGCAATCTAGGGTTGAGAAGAGCAGATGGCTGCTTTTTGATCGGCTTGAAATGGTGATTAAAGGGTCCAATATATGTTTTCTACGTCCTTCCAACCCAAGTAAAGCTTTTGTAACTATTAGTTGGAGTCATCCATCCATTTTCCACTGCTTGTCTTCCAGGTTTGGGTAGCGGTGGCAGCAACCTAAGGAAAATAGCTCAGATGTTGTTAATATTAGTCTTGGTCTTCTGATGAAAATGTAAATAGAAGTTCTCCCACCTGTTTTGTTCCTTCATTTGCATTGTCTCATTCTCAGTGGGGTTGTAGCTATATGAAGTTAGTCCATGAAGCCGATATTTCTTCTTTTAACCTTAAACATTATTAATTAATTAATTAAGTAAGAAAGATGTTGCTTAGTAGTCAGTAGTTGTATTAGTAAAACCTGGTCAAGTACTTTAACCTGCAGTAGGCAAAATGTTTATGTCATCATTGGGCAAAAAATCCATAATAACCTTTGAGCATATTGAAATTCAAGTGTTCTGAGATAAAACTAGACTTCTGCTCCTCCTCATGGCTCTGTTTTCAGACTATAAAGAATCCAGCCCGTGACGGGAGACTTTGGCCAATCACAGGTCATTTCAGAGAGAGAGCATTCCTGTTTGCCGAAGGCAGCTGTCAATCACTCACGAACTCCGATCCAACTGTCAAACTAGGGAGCGCTGATCAAATATGAATCAATATTTTGTTACTGTAATGCCTATTTCTCTCCTCAAATGTTTTCAAAGTTTGCTTGGTATTTCCTCAACTGATCTCAACATGGCTGCCGGGTCACAAACTTTCTCATTTTACAGCTAAACAGTACACTACAAGATGATTCTGAAAACATTTGAGGAGAGAAATAGGAAATGGCCGTTTGATCGGAGTTTGTGAGTGATTGACAGCTGCTCAGAGACGGCAAGGCTCCAGCTCGGCTCTGATTGGTTGTTTTTCTTCCGGTCTGTGAAATCTTGCAGATGCCATTAGGAGGAGCACCTTTCGCAATCCCAGTGTTTTATTTTTTATTTCTTAGTGAAAATTGTAATACATGTCTTCATAGTTTTGCTTACAAATGTTCATATTTATGGAGTTATTATATTATTTTTATGATAGTATTTTTTTTTCATGGAAAAAAGGTCGGCAACAAACATTTTTCGTCATAGTTTTCAATGATAAAATGAACACCTGAGCCACACCCTGTAGCTCCGTCTGTGGTGTCCTGAGGCTTTCCCCAGCTAGATGGGATATGTAATCAGCTACTTTTAGTTGTGTTTATTAATTCAGCCTACCTCTTCCCTATGTTCCAAATAGTGTACCTGCTAGCTATTATGTTAATGGAAACTTGAGAAGCCCTTCATATATAAAAATCAAACTGAGACGATGCTATGTCTAGTGCTAGTGTGTCTGCTGTTTCTCTATGATTAATTGCGTCTGTCCTTTCTCCTCCAGGATCCCGTCTGCGCCAGGAGGACTCCCCACCCCGGATTGTGGAGCACCCCTCTGACCTGATCGTCTCCAAAGGGGAGCCCGCCACTCTCAACTGTAAGGCGGAGGGGCGGCCCACCCCGACGGTGGAGTGGTACAAGGACGGAGAGCGGGTGGAGACGGACAAAGATGACCCACGTTCACACCGCATGCTGCTGCCCAGCGGCTCGCTTTTCTTCCTTCGCATCGTTCACGGACGACGGAGCAAACCGGACGAGGGAGCCTACGTCTGCGTGGCCCGGAACTACCTGGGAGAAGCCGTCAGCCGCAACGCGTCTTTGGAAGTAGCATGTGAGTCTATTTCTTCTTCATTTATCCTCTTTGCTGCATTGCTGAAATGATTCTGCTCATTTAATTTAATTCATTCATTTGTCCGGATGAAGAAAAGTCTTGATCTCGCTGCTTCCAGATGATGGAAAGACTGGATTTACATTCAGCACAAGAGAATTGAGAGACACACTTTGAACATTTCCTGTCAGCATTATCCAATTTTTTTCTTCCATTTTTACATAATGGAAAATATGACATTGTCTTTACTGCAGGGAATAACAGTTAACAAATCAGCGTTTTATTTGAGGCAACTGAAATTACACTATGTTAGGGGTTGACTTCATTTTGCTTTCTGTGTTCTTTATTTGTAATAATTTCCTGTCGGTCTAAAAGGAGCAGTTGAGCCCACTGCGGCCTCATGTTGTGTGACATTGTTTGGTGGATTAATGAGTTTTTCAACCAAGCACTTGAGATACATTTTGACCTCAAGGGGGTTTTATTGAAGTTGTCTGCAGATATTTGAATTGGATATAAAGCTTGTCAGACTATGAGAGGGACATGATGGTATGGTAGATGGGTCTCTCACAGGTGAGTGGGGGGAGAACGACAGGCGCAGATCAAAGTCCTGAAGGACATCTGACGCAGGCTGCCTGGACTCTGTTGGTGAACACTGACAGGCAGAACCTGAGCTGTGGATCAGATTACCTTTGAAGATGAGCCTCTGCCCCCCCCCCCCCACACACACACAAGCAGACCCAGGCTGGACTTCCTATGGAGCGGCTCCCAGGCACCTCAAATGCTCCATAAGGTGGAGCACAAAGTCTCCATGTTGTTTCAACTGGTGCTACTTTTAGTAACATAGTCCTGGGTTTCAAACAAGGGCTATGTTCACGAGACATAATCCAACTATAATATCTATTTTTGGGATGCTTCACTTGGTTTGTGTGATTTGGCATGTACAGGAGACCTCATATAATCATAAATGATTAATCTAGGCATTGTAGAGTCATTATTAGAGTCAAATCCTAAACTCTTATGCTACTTAGTAAACATGAGCAAACAATAAATGTTTGATAATGTCTTGAACAGAAGAGACAGCAGCAATAACATCTTCCACATTCTAAAAAGGGCCTGTAGCTGTGTTTCTAAGGCGATTACAGTGATCGGTGGTGGTAGGATGGGTAGTTGGTTTGTGATCCCTGGGAAATGGACTTTGTGCGTTGGATAGGAGGGGGTTGTGGTCTCCGCCTCTGATCCAGTCCCCTGCCTTCCCGAGGGCCTCCCAGCAGCCCCCAGGTGCTAACTGCGTGACAGCAGCTTGATCTATCGATCGCTGTAAGAGGTCTCTCCCAGTCTAAATGAAAATTGATGAAAAATTGATGAAGTCTCCAGATTATTTTATTTTCCCCCTCTCATACTGTTTTTTAGCCTTTCTTTTTTCAGTATCTCTCCCTCTCTCTCATGTAATATGGGTTGAGCAGCAGAGGGGGTTGAATAGCGGCATTGACTCCTTGAATGGCTTAAAGGTGAGGGGGTGAGGGGTCAGGAGGCTAGGAGACGAGGGGATAAGGAAGAGCTAGCAAGGCGAAGAAATACGAGCACATGTATGATTGGTATTATAAGTGTTTGAGAGAGAGCCTCAGGCTCCACTCTGAGGAAACAAGGTTACAGAACTGTACCTCGTACCTGCAGTGGCTCTATGGTGCCATTTTGACCAAAGAACAGTACACCCTCAGCATCCACTGATGCCGGCTACACACTACATGAGAAACCTGCCGCTTTTGGACTTGATTCCCCCCCTTCCTTTGTTGATGGTTCTAAAGATGATCTTTCCAGATATTCCTGTGGTGTGAGGTATATTAAGAGTGTTTTTGACATCCCCGATTGGCTCGGAAGTCCATCCTGGCTGCACCGATTTCAAATCACAAATATTAAACATGTTTAATATTGACGATCGGATATCCTGTTGTGTGATGTGATGGGAACGTTTGAGAGATTTTGCGAGATTTACGTTGTCATGGCTCTTGTTCATTAATAGAATCTGTAGTGTGTGGTGTGCTATTTTGGCTAAATCGTTGCTCTCCACACACTATAGTTACAAAACTGTTACATTTAACATGACATGTCGTTATGTGTGGGGTCTCTCACGTTTTCAACATCTGTTAAGATTTGAAAAATCTTTTGGTGTGGGCCAGCCTGAAGGCAAAAGCTTTGATTCTGGCTGTCACCACCAGGCAGCATATATACCTTACTGCTAACATGTTAAACAAATTAAACTGACTCATCAAGATTTAATTGTTCTTCAAATTGGCGTTCAATCTTCCAATTCCACTTCTAGATAAAGTGTTATTGGCTCTACTCTACCTCACATCATTTTGTTTCTATTGACCTGACCTGACCCGACCCGACCTGAGACAGACACAGTTGGAGGATGACGGCAGTGTTGGCCTGACAGAGATGGAGCGAGCTTGTCGGAAGTGGTTGTGCCGGCGGGTCAAGTGCAGTTCAACAGGGACAGTTACTATGTTACTTGATTATGATGTGACAGTGCAATGATGTTTTATTAAAGTAGAATATTGCTAATATAAATTATTGGATAATGGACAGAACAAAGCCCTCAGAGGCACTTTGGAGTAAATTGAGGAGATGAGGAAAGAAATGAGTTTGAAATATACAGGCAGGGTATTATATTAAGACAGTAATGACTTGTTGCAACTTTAATGACCAGTCATTTAAAGGATATTGAGTAGGAATGTCCTGCAGGATTGGTGTCTGAACCAATAAAGTGTCTGGCCTAGGGCACCGTTATGGACAGAATCAGTGCAGCTCCATTGTTGTTTTGCCATTGTGCTATTTTCGTTGTTTGAGTGCACCCTCTCTCCCTCGCTCTTTCTCACTCCGTCTCTCTTAAATATACAGTAGTCTGTCTTTTAAATGTAGTTCAAATAATCACTTCTTTGTAAAATATATATAAATAGTAAGTATTCACTGACAATAACAATGAGGTCATGATCAAATTAAATATAAATGAACCTCAGTGTAGGGATGCACCGATGCCACTTTTTTTCAGACCGAGTACAAGTACTTACATTTGGGTACTCGCCGAATACCTGATACTGGTATCGGTTCATCCCTACCTCAGTGACATAAAGTTATGACCATCTGTGGCATATTTTCTTTGTGTATTTTTGTTTCCCCAGAAATAAGGCTATCTTAGATCCCAGAAAAGGGAGGGCCATTTCACAGAGCGCTCCATGCCCGGTTTCTTTTGGGCCCTGGGCTTTCTGGGCTTTCTGGGCTTTCCACGCTTTCTCTTTCAGCCAGGTCTTCAGGGGAGCTGGGGGAACAGAAGGGGGGGTGCTAAATCCCACCGCATTGGCTTACTGCAGTGATTAGCTTTATCAGGTCCTGACATCCGTCTAGTGATTGTAAAGCCACAGCTAATCGCACAAGAGAAAGCAGTATTTAAATCTATATCCATGTTGAACTGGGGTTTGTGTGTATGATATGTCTCTCCCCCCCCTCTCCCCCTCGTCTTCTACCTCCCTCCCTCGTATTGACACACTTTTGCCCCCCTTCCGTTCACGAGTGGTTGAGCAGGACCCCGGTGAGATAATTTAATTGTGGCTCTGAAACAGATTGAACTCGGTGTCCTCCTGAGCAAAGCGGCACCGCTGCATGCTGGACATCCAGCTGGGCAGCACTCACCACTCTCTCTGTTAGAGTAGGAAAGGTGGAGTGCAGAGGAAGAGGGGAAGAGGCCTCTGAGAGGTGCCTCTGCATTATTAATGTGGGCCAGATTGGGGGGGACTACTGGGCTCCTAACATGTCTCCTTTAAGTGTTGGATGTTGAACACACATTGTTCACAAATGAGTGGACAAGAGCATGAACTGCCTTATGTTATCTAAGCCTGTGGTGCATGTGCAGAGTGTGAGGATAATGCTTGGACTCACTTTGCTGCATTTGGGAAGACATTTCATCAGAGGTGTTGTTCACTGTCCTGTACTTCAGAAGATAGAGAACTTGTAAACGTGTTGCCTGGAGGGTATCTGAGCAGTCTGCTGCTTTGTAATCTTATTCTACCTCCCATCCTCTCCTCTCCACAGCCACGGGATGGATATGCCGCATATACTAGGAGATGTGCCCCCTTTTCTCTTTTCAGAATAAACTAGGTCAATGAGCAGGTTCATAAATCATCGTGAAGCCTGTGTCAGAAATGCTAGCCGCAGCCACCGCTGCTGAATAAATTGCTACCACTGCGTATATCTGTGTATATGTAAGTGTGACAAGGCGCACCTGGGGTGATAGGATCCAGAGGAAATGTTAATTAGCCCCATCTTTTCAGGTGGACGGGTAGCACGCGTACGTAGTGCTCCAAATACAAGCGTGTGGGGTGAACAGTTGCACCTTTAATTGAGTAGTGAATGCGACTCTGGCCCTCTGTGGTTATGTGTGTATTAAACGCGTGTAATCGTCTGGGGAGAGAGGCATCGCAAAGGAACCGACGCGCAGAATCTCGAGGTGTAGATCTGTATCCTTTGCCGCTTCGTTCAGTTTGTAACCTTTAAAAATGCAAATGACTCAGAAATGAAACAGATGTCTTGGGCTGGTTCTAAATGCCGCTTGGAATGGGATTGGATGACTTTTAAAAAGGTCCTTTGATATCATCTAATGTACCACTTCTGCAATTAAGTGAATCGTTAGGTAGCATTTGGTGCTCGTACAACAAGGTAATTAGCGGGAAAATAGAGTTGGGAGAGGTGCGAGCGGTGAAGAGAGGAGGAGGGTACCAAGCTGTTCCTGTTGTGTCCAGCATGAGGGGAGCTAATAAAGGGACAGGCCAGGAGGAGCGGGCCAGGTGGGGAGTCGGGCTGAGCCACGTTGCCGAGCCTTTCACAAGCTCATCTGGACTCATTATTCCATTTCGGAGATGAGAAAACGGAGTGACGAGTGCACACAAACAACAGACACTCTTGCACGCAAACACCTGCCCTCACGCTCGTATAAACCCCCGGTAGGCTGATGGTTAATCTGCGCCGAAGTCCTTGAGAAATAATGAAGGGTAATGAAGGAAGCAGCAACAATGCAACCATTACTGCACATTAATGATGCATGCTACAGTTAGGAAATAAAACACAGTCTCAAAAAACTGAGCACGGCCTAATTACTATTCAAATCTGTTTTACTCTCACTCTGCGTCTCTGTTTGTTTATGTGGTGGGATTTGTAGAACACAGAGATGAGGGTCAGACTGAGGCCCTGTCTACACGTGTACGGTTATTTTAAAAAACGGACATTTTCTTCTATGTTTTGGCGTCCACACGCAAATGGAGTCACAAAAATGGATATTTTTGAAAACGCCTTCTAAGGTGCAGATTTTTAAAGACTCCTGTTACTTTGTATCTGTGCTGGCGTGTAAAACGGAGCGTTTGGGAAACGACGACGTCCCCTCCTCATTTCACACATGTCCAGTGTTGCTTTGTGTAATGAGCATGTGCCAGAAACAATAACAAAGATGGCGGACTACCGGCTTTTTTGCATTTCAGCACTGCTCGGACTCATTCCTACTTTGCATTTGAAAAAAATGTTACAGTCACAGCAGGCCAAAGCAGGGAACAAATTAAACATGTCGAGGCCGAATAGTGATTGAATGTGCTTTTGGGCGATTGAAGGCGAGGTTTAGAGCACTCAGAAGGACTGTGGACATAAACCCGAATGACCTCTCTTTCGTCATGATGCATGTAAAGAGACAGTGGAGGACGGCAGAGTGATGACAGTCATGCAGTTCAACCAGGAATCCCAACCGCCCCACCAACAATAGCTGTTATCACACTGACTGTAATGAAGCCCAAGGAGTGCGAGACAGAAGGGTGGTAACAAAATTCCGTGACACTTCACTTGTGATCTCACATGGTGACATGTAAATATTACGGTGAGCATTTTTGCATTCGGAGATATTTTGTAAAACAAAAAAAACTTCTTTTTTTTTTAAACGGAGGGGAAAATATACATTTTTAAAGATATCTGTATACATAATACACCTAAAACAATGATTACACCCTTAGATTTGTCTGCATCTTTGAATGGCCCTGTGTTGGCTCACTCACTTGATAGAGCTGCGAAGTGGAGGGTTACTTAACCAAAAACAAAAATTCCAGGACTATTGATATTTCTTGCTGAAGGTGGCAAATTTTAGTGCAGAAAGAAAAAAAGAAAAAAGTATGCAGAAAAGGTGAGAATGTGGTCCTGCGATAAGAGAGACGGTGAGCAGGCAAGAGGGTGAGAAACATCTTCCCCTGATAAACTGCACGGGAGGAGAAGTTCCTGATTAAATGTGTCAGCTCTGTGTCCGCGCAGCTGCAGTTTGCTGACCTCTGTAAAAAGGTGTTGTTATCTATTGGGATTTACTCACACAGTGTCCGCACACAAACATCTACACTGTGCACACACACAGTTGTTGCCAGCCATACACAGCGGCATGCAGATTGCTCTTTCATTTATCAGCCGCAGATGGCCAGAGTAAATGAGGAGTTTCCCGCCATAGAAAGAGAGAGAGAGAGAGAGAGAGAGAGACCTGGCCTGCAGAAATGGAACAGATATTTGGAAAACTCTCACAGGGAGATAAATCATAGGAATACTACCGCAGTCACTACCAGCACTCTGACCTTTCACTGTCACACACACAAGCTAGCACATTCACACGCCATAAGTCCTGAGACTGCACTTTTACTATCCACAGCGGGCCTCGTGTCCCTGCTCTGACCTCCCCGGCTCCGCCGAGGGAAATAGCCTGTCTGTGTTACCTCCTTACCTCCAGAGGAAACGAGTGTAGTGCTGAAGATGGGGAAATATAGCACACCTAGACTGTGGCACTCTATGGCTGAACGATGACAGCAGTAATGGAGTGGTGCAGGGAGAGCCGGGGACAAAGATGGAAAGTGTGGTGAGAAGGTGGCAAAGAGACGGAGCGCTTAATGAGATCCAAGTTTGGGCTGACCTTTGACCATCTCTCTCAGCCCCTTTATCAGTCTCTTTTTTCCTCACTCTCCACCTCTCCACTTCCACCATTGTGTCACCTTCGAGTGTATAAACCGGATTAAACAAGTGTGTGGCGCTCCGTCATGGATGCCACGGCCCGTCAGCGGAGGAGTGAGCCGTCAAAGCAGAGAATGCTGAGCCAGGCGCTTCTCACGCCCATTAGGGCCCGGCAAGATGAAGCACCCGTCGCACCGGGTTTTGTTGCGTTTCCTTTATAAACCCCACTCTCGCTCCTTCACACTCTCCCTCTTTCTCTCTTTATAGTGACACTGTTATTGATGGCCTCTCCACTCTGACAATGCAGGGCTATTGCTTTGTCTCTCCTGCCTGCGTTTTGCCTCCTCTCTCCTCCTTCTCCTCATTCTCCTTGCCCCCTCCACACCCCCACGTATCTCATCACCCATGCTTTACACCGTGCTTGCTCGCTTTGCAGTGACTGAAAAATAAATCTGTACATTAAAGCAGCAGTGGGTAGGATTGGATCAAATAGGATTAAAAAAAATATATATTTTTTATAAAACGGTCACTATATCCTGACAGTAGTGCATGAGACAGGTAATCTGAAAGAAATCATGTGCCTCTGTGTCCTCCGGTGTCCTCCGGTGTCCTCCGGTGTCCTTCCGGTGTCCTCCGGTGCTCCTAATGGCATCTGCAAGATTTCACAGACCAGAGGAAAACAACCAATCAGAGCCGAGCTGGAGCCTTGCCGCCTCTGAGCAGCTGTCAATCACTCACAAACTGCGATCAAACGGTCAAACTAGGCAGCGCTGATCAAATATGAATCAATATTCTGTTACTGTAATGCCTATTTCTCTCCTCAAATGTTTTCAGAAACATCTTCTACAAGGCTACAGGGTGTGGCTCAGGTGTTCATTTTATCATTGAAAACTATGACGAAAAATGTTTGTTGCCGACCTTTTTTCCATGAAAAAAAAAAATACTATCATAAAAATAATATAATAACTCCATAAATATGAACATTTGTAAGCAAAATTATGAAGACATGTATTACAATTTTCACCAAGAAATAAAAAAAAAACACTAGGATTGCGAAAGGTGCTCCAAATGGCATCTGCAAGATTTCACAGACCGGAGGAAAAACAATCAATCAGAGCCGAGCTGGAGCCTTGCCGTCTCTGAGCAGCTGTCAATCACTCACAAACTCCGATCAAACGGCCATTTCCTATTTCTCTCCTCAAATGTTTTCAGAATCATCTTGTAGTGTACTGTTTAGCTGTAAAATGAGAAAGTTTGTGACCCGGCAGCCATGTTGAGATCAGTTGAGGAAATACCAGCCGGACCAAACTTTCTCATTGCCTCTGTTGAATGAGCAGCCAATAGGAACGCTCTCTCTCTGAAATTACCTGTGATTGGGCAAAGTCTCCCGTCACGAGCTAGATTTTCTAAAGAGCAGAAGTCTAGTTTTCTCTCAGAACACTTGAATTACAATATGCTGAAGGTTATTATGGAATTTTTGCCCAATGATGCCAAAAACATTCTGCCTACTGCCACTTAAACATCCAGTTGCTAAGTAAAATAGTACCAGCTTCGCACTGCTTCATTATAAAAAAGTGAGCACCTCCAGACAAGCACGTTCTATAAAATAAAGACAGCAGACTGAGCTGTAAATTATTGAAATGTGTCTGCAGGCTGATTATTGATCAGCTTTAAAACATAGACAGGGCGAGAGGCTCCTGCTTTCATGGGTGGATTGCACTTTGATTTCTGTTTTGATATCGACTCACGGTTGTAATTTATTCAAGCTCTGGTGCCGCTTTCAGTTTCTCAGTAAGCAGATTTATTTTGATAATCATATAATTATCTCCCAGAAAACACCCTGCTTTATCAGCCTATTAATCCGTTCTTCGGCCTGTGTGTAGATAACCCAACACCAACTGTAAGTCTATTTTAAATGGCTGCACAGGTGTGCCAGCATAGATGAATATGTCTGATACCACTCTATTTGCTGACAAGAGGGCGAAGTGATAATAATATTAATGGAAAATGTGACCCTGAGTGAAATCCCCTGTGTTGTGAGGGTGGCTTGCCATTGAGTCCAGCCGGGATTGGATCCTCTGACCCCTGGAGAACCCTCTGCCCTCTCCTATCCACCCCAGATCTCTGTCAAACCATAATTCCTTAACCCAGCGCTCCCCTCCGATGAATGCGTCCCTGTAGTGACCGACCTCCCCCCACCCACCACCCTCTCTCTCTCTCTCTCTCTCTCTCTCTCTCTCTCTCTCTCTCTCTCTCTCTCTCTCTCTGTCAGACCCTCTGAGATGGTAATCCATCATATGGAGCTGGGGAGGAGGTGACAGGGTAGAGGGCTGAAGTTCAGGGCGCTATAGCTGATACGGGTTTGAATCGAATGTCGCTGGAATTGATTCACCCTCTGGCGTGTGGAATGTTGTGTTATTCCTTCACTGATGTTTCCTGCTTCAAATGCCCATTATGTCCTTGGTTACTTTCAACACACACCCTTAAACACACATTCATTCACACGCATATGGGCCTTTGCGCAACACTGTATGGTGCACAATACTGCCGGTGATTGATCTTATTGTGGAAGAGTCAACCAGACCCAGCCTGTTTATTTTGGGTTACGACTGGCACTCTGATGGATATGTCTTGTTCCACGCTGTCGTGCATATTTACGCGCACAAGCACACACACAAAGAATGCTGAAGGTAAATGTCTTTTGTGGCTGTTTTTCTAGTTGTGCAAACATTAAGGACAGTCCCTGCTTAAAGTAGCCCTTTGGGAACACAGGAGACTGGGCATTTCAGCTTCATTAGATTCTCAACTGAACTGTGTGGATGGAGAGGAAGTAGGAGACTGCTTGGGGGAAGGGATGAGGGGCCTAGGAAGTTGAGAGTTCATAGTGTGTAACTTTGCCATCCTTGTGGTTTTGAAGAAAAAACCCATCATCAGGACCTCCCTTCTCACAACCTAACTTTGTGTTGATTAATAGTTTTTTTTATTAAACTGTTACCAGGCTTTGCTTGGCTCCGGGCCCCGGCAGAGTAATTGTGGGTCCGGATGTGTTATGACTTGGTGATCTCTCGATGGCGTAGACAGATATCGTGTTTGGCTTGGATTACATTTGCTGCAAGGGACACCTATCAGCCACCAGAGTCCTCAACAGCTGCAGACCAGAGTTGAAACCTGATCATCTAGTCTCTGCTGTCTCCCTCTCCCTCCCTCCCTCCCTCCCTCCCTCCCTCCCTCCCTCCCTCCCTCCCTCCCTCTATCACTCTCTTTCCTCTTTCCCCCTCTCCACTCCCTTCCTCTCTCATTTCCTTTCCTGCTGTTTGAAAGTGATACCCAAAGCATTTTGATCACTTTCAAAAGTGAAGGGAGACAAGATCAAATGTTTGAGAGCGCGCTTTCGGAGGCAGCTGTGGTTCCATTCTGTTTTTACAGCCTGACCTTTCCATGACTGCACCGCTGCATCCATTGGGCATATCAGCAGAGGAAGTTGGGTGGCTGCTGTGTCTAGTTGAAGGTGACCTTGTGTGTTGCAGAGGTAATGGCTTCCCATTTCGATGTGGAGTGTGTCCTAACTGCTGCCTCGGCCTGTTAGACCGCTCTGGGATCAGTCCCAGGATTGACCGAGGTGAAGGAAGGGACACGCAGGTTTAATGTTGTTCATTCAGCGGCTACCGGTTCACCACGGGAGCGGCTGCATCCAAACCCGTTGAGAAACAAACGTCAGCGGTTCGCAGCTTCAGGACCAGCAACGATTTCATGGAGGGAAAAGCAGTGTGACCAGGTGCAGTGAGATGACATCACATGGTGAATGAGACTGGGAGCTGTGGTATGTGTGACCACCTGCTTCTGCAGCTGGGAGGATGATTAGCAGCTAGCCAGGCTGATTATTAACCAGCCAGACGGACGGACAGACAGACAGACCGGGACACTGACAGACATCGCACATTGCCAGATATGAGCCTGCACATTGGTTGGCACAGCGGAGAGCAGACAGACTCGCCCAGACCACTTAAGCACTAGCATGGCCAAAGGCCAACTGAATAGAAATCAGAACACCCCATTCAAATGCTAAGCAGAATGTTATCTCTGCTCCTCTTGCTGCTGGCCCCCGTGCTCTACACCGTCCAGGGCAAAGCTATTAACCAACATGCAACATGCTCCCATGTTTGCATGTGTTTCATTATGTGTGTATGTGTGTGTGTTTAGATAGGCGTATGGGAAGTTCTCTTTATCTTTGCTTGCTGTGTTGATGATAAATTCATTAGGAGTAGTTTTTGGGAAGATATTGCGAGAGTAAAATTCTTAGAGATATTCCTATCTTTGTGGGAATAATCTCATTGTTGGAATGCGGTTTTTAACATTTGCTGCTGCAGTTCGTCCTTTTTTTCCCCCTTTACCTTGGTGAAGTCGTCGTGCTCTCTCGTGTGATGTGTCTTCGTCACGTGACAAACTACCTGCAATTAGTTCTTCTTCGCTGCTCTAAAACAGTAGTTGCCAGTGGCAGCCATGATACATCCAGGGCGACAGCACACTGAAGGCTGCTGTTTTGGAGCGGCGAAGAAGAATTGATTTACGGTTAAACAAGTTGATTTTCTTATGGGTTAATAACTTATGATTTCGGATCAGTGCTTAGGATGACGTACTCGCTGATACCTGATCCTGAATTTTGGTCAGTATGTGACGCATTTCCGATACTGGTATCGGTATCAGAACAACTCTAAAAATGTAGCGATCTATGTTTTTGGTATTGTATTTACAATATTTGCTGTTGATAATAACGCCATACACAACCGTACCAACCACCCAGCCAAACCAAAACGATGGCAGTGAATCATCTTAGGAGCGGCTATACAGTAATTGCAGGGATTTGTCTCGGATCCACCAAGATCTCCTTATTCCACAGGAAATGAAATCTAACGACACTGAGTGATCACCGAGGGGTGTGTGGCTAACTGATGAGCGCGCTCATTTGACTCCACCGATCTTTAAAAGCCATTAACGCTCTCCTGTTTCATGCACAAATTAGGCCCCCGCACACAAAGGCGCACAGGCACAGCAGCACATAGATGTTTGGAACTCGAACACAAGGCACATATGCACACACGTGCCTGTGTGCCCACACATGTACACACACACTCTGTAACAGACTCCAAACTCCCTCTTTGTCGTCCAACTTACACAGCGAACATTTGCCCATTTGAAGCCTAAATGGCACAGTAAGGGAAAAATGAACCCCCAGACGCCGCGTTGTAATGGAGCTGAAAAGAACAGCTTAATTGGCCAACATAAGCCATGCCCAGGCATTAACTGTGAAATTTACATGTTAGCTTTTTTCCCCCGTCTTTCTTTTAAAGGTCCCCGCGGTGTTCATGTGGAACAGACACATGAATTACAACTCTGACACTTCATGAATATCGATTTGGCTGCTGTTGCTGCGCAGGAGGTTATGGAAAATAATATTATTCAAAACATGTTGAGTGGGATACATCTGCAATTAGTCGCTTGTTTACGCAACTAATGTGTTATTAGTTTAATTGCCTGTTTTTGGTAATTCACTTAAACACAACCCCATCCTGTGAAAAACATCCTGAACATTAAAATGAACTATAATTTAGAAATATTGCGGACACATTGTTAATTGTTTTCATGATCCCTGGATGACTCATCTTATTCAAAATATTACATTTGGTAAATTACTCTTTTTATCAGATTTTCAGACTTGAAACAGAAGGTGCTTGTCCACGTGATTTAGCTCCATTCACTGCAGCACAGGGGGTTGATAGTCCGGTCGTACCTCTGGGTCCAGATAGGCTGACCTTTGGTCAGCTCTGGATGTGACCTCTGACTGACCATCGATTGACCATCATCTGACCCCCTTGCTTGGAAACAGAGCTGCTTGCGGGTCCATTTGGCAGTCTGGAGAGCATCTCTAGCATACACTGCTAATACGGTTACCCTGGTGTTATTGGGAGATGTATGAAAGGAGAAATAGCCCAGGAAGGCAGGGTTATTCCTGTGTCAGAGGAAGAAAAGCACAGATAATTCAATTACAGACTAAAGGATATGAGCATCTGTCAGCTTATTCATTCTTATAGTACTCAAGTTCTGTTGTTCCGGCAGTAACCTCAGATTGCCGCCGGATTTAACTCATTACCCGCTTTATGGCAAATTGGTATTCTGACATCCACGAATTTTTATTTACCATGTATTTTTATTATTTTACACTACACATGGCCTTTCCTGCTTTGTAAACCTTGCACAATCCTTCTACATTTGCTGAGACCAGATTCTGTTATCTCTCCTCAGCATCTTGCCACTCTTCAACCCCCATCCCTCCTCCATTTCTCCCTCATCCCCTAAATTGCTGTTCCCTAACTGGCTGTAGGTGATAACATTTCAGCCGCGCAGCCAAAACGCCCATCCCCCTTCTCGCTATGAAAAATCAAATAGTAGCTGACTGCTAATAAAATTAGCCGGATTTCTCATAAACCATAATAAGTAACTTGATTCGATGAAGGATGCTGATGAGGGCAGGAGACAGCAGTAAGATTGGGAAGAAAAAAAAGGGGGGGATATCATTCATCTCAAAAATCCCTCAACGGTGCCAACTGGGGTGTTGATTGTCATAAATATTCTTGGACCTTCAATTTTCACCCCCACCCCCACCAGCACCCCACCGCACTAGAGCATCTCACCTCTCCCGACTACATCCATGTGCCAGCAACACCACCCTCAGTCCCCTCTCTCTCTGTCTGTCTCTCTTCTCACATGCAGCAGGGGGATGGTTGGCCCAAGAACATGGCATCATTAACTTTCTTGAGTGGCAGACGTTAGACGTGCCGAGGGCCGTCCTGTCCCACCCCCTGCTGGGTGTCCCTCCACCCCCATCACTCCTTCCTGTCATCCTCCGTCATCTCTGCATTTCTTGCTTCTTCTTCTCCCCCAAAACAGCCGTCCACAGATTCCATGTGCTTGATGCTCAGTCAAGGGTGAATGAGTGGATGCATTAAAGGATACATATCCAATTTCAGCGTGCGGCTGTGCCATATGACTGTTGATGTTGATGTGCACATTACAATATGTTTTATAGTGTTATATATGTGGGGGTGGGTGTAGATTTGTCTGCATGTAAACAGTTGAAACCACTTATAGTGATCACTTTTCCAGTGATCAACCACTTATATGGATCAAAAAGCTTGGGACAGAATCATCCCTATACAAACGCTGTTTTAATAATTTGCTAGTGTTCATTTTGGGTCTTTTCATACATGACAACATCTGGAAAAACATTTTAAAACTACGGTAGACTAACGTTGATTGAATTTGTGTTTTGTTTTTTACTTTCCTCCCCCGATACATTGCCTTGCGGACCGTCTGCTTTCCGGCTGGATACCTGAGGCTGATGCTGCGTGCATATTAATATTGTGATGGGAAAAGGAAAGTCATCTCTGATTGAAAAAGGACTGCGCACGGGGAAAGCACCTGTGGTTTCCTCGTCAAGTGGATTGATAATGCCTGGTCACGTACTGTAATGCCCCCACAGTGAAACTTTTTCCATGTCTCACCCTTGGTGAAGGAAAAGGCAGAAGAATCTGCAGCGGTCAGTTTCATTACTGTTATAAATATACAAATGTCAATTAGATAGTAATCTGCATTAGAAATGATGCACAAAAACAAACATTTGGTTCTAATAATCATCCGTATAGGGATCAATTTGACCCGGACAGACGTGATCACTTTAAGCGGTTTCCACCGTATGGCTGTCTGACTATTGAACTGTTATGACTCCACTGGCTCCACTACCACACAGTGTCAGGAGTTTTTGTTGTTGCCACCAGTGTGGCACGTGCTGCTGAGCTCCTTGTGGTGCGACGCCCTGTCTCATTAATCACAAGCCCTGTGCTGGAGCCCTGACAACCCACAACCTGGTGGCCTACCACCTCCCCTCGTGTATACTGGGACGGCTCTGCACCATTATCTGCTCACAAGAACAAGGCAACATGGCAATGACAGCTGCCAGTGGTCATTTGAACCAACCCCCCCAACCCCCCCCTTTCAGTTGAGACTCCTCACTTCACATATCCCCCATCAGGCTTTTTTGGCTTTCTTTTTCGTCTCGGGTTCACAAGTTTTGAACCGCCGGAGCAAAGGTCAGTGGATTTGCCAGGTCGCCGCGGCAACTCTCAACAACATCAGATGTCAAGAGAGAGTTGGCCGAGCATGACGAAGCAGAGAGCTCTGCTTGGCTGGCCGCTTCCTCCTGGAGAGCAGAGGAAGCAGGACAGAAGGGGAGAGAACAGTCTTTTTGTTAAGCATACTCTCTCCCTTGGCTCTGGTCTGTGTCTGGAGCGATGAGGGTTGTGGTGGGGGGGGGGGGGGGGGGATTTAGGCGTTCATGGGGGGAGTGTTAAGGGCAGTTGGGGTCTAAGTCAGGCTTGCCTTGTACAGTGGGGTGCTGGGGCTCAGAGCGGTGCCGTGGTCTAGTTGTGTCATGAGCATGTAGCTGAGCTGTCACTTGTCTCTAATTGGCTTAGATCGGCCCACAAGAGGCTCAAAGCTCACTGACCCACCCGCTCTGACTCTCTCTCCCGACCCCTCTCTCATTAGCTTCTTTTCCTCTGCCAAGCTAAGACAATGGTCTCCACATGGTCCTTTCCATTGGACCGTTTGATCCAAAATCTCTTTCTCTCTTGTTCCAGCAGGCCTGTCACTTTCTCTGCCTCCATGTGTGTCCAGTTATGGGGGTAAATCCTCGCAAAGAGCAGGAGAATGATGAGAGAGGATGCAGAGGGCAGTTTGATCTAATCCTGATTGGAGACCTGATTGATCTGGGCCCCAGGGTCGTCACAGGGTCAATACACGGACTGATGACAACATGGATCACCTTAAAGGAATAAACCTATCGCGGCACTTTCACATGCCATTACACCTCGTATCAATCCGAACAAAAATTCACATCGGTCGTCGCCACCGTCACAGTTAAAGATGCATCCTAGCACCTCATTTACCGGCACTGCAATCAGTCAGCCATTCTGAGTCCTGCCAGAGTGGGTGTTCCTTCTCGGGCAGTGCAGGATTTATGACGTGCTGCAAGGGTTCAGGGAATGACCCTCTAGTGTTCATCCCTGATGATGTTCTAATTGGATGGGGTGACCTTTCTTCACTGTAATTTTGAAGTGTACGTGGTCCTTGGGGGTGGGAACAGATTAAAAAGCAGCAGGGGTGGGCTGATTGATGTGTGCTCTGGCTGGTGTGGTTGTGGATGGACAGTGACAGGTAGAGGGACAGTAACATATGAGTCCACAGCTGTTGAAGGGGAAGGGATGTACAGACTGATACATGGGAGGTGGCCACAGCCAGGCCTGACTGATTGATACCTTTTGGTACATCATCCCTTGTAATGGCTGCAGAGATTATGCCTGCTATGATTGAGCGGTGGGTGAGGTTGATTGTTTGGTTTCTGGATACATTAAGGCTGCACCACATCCTATAATTCATGATAATAGCAGTATAACTTTTAATGGGATGAAGAATTGTCACATCATGATATTGCTGCATGTTATATTGTGCATTTACACCATGACTAATGTTCAGCAGCAACAGCAAAGTGAAAGTAATGTTGCTGCCGGCGCCGTAGTGATGAAGAACTTGAGACCCTGACACACCAAGCCGACAGTCGGCCATTGGACAGTTTGGGGCCGTCAGTGAGCGTCTGTCGGCCTAGTTTTTGCGTTGTTTCACGTACCTTCGGCTCTAGTCTGCCCGTGTCGGAGATTTTTCGATAGATTCTGCATGTTGAATCGGCGGCGGAGCACGTCGGTGTGAGATATTACTCTGTTCGCCTGTTCAGCTTAAGCGAAACGGTGCACAAGAAGAGAAACAGAAGCGAGGAAAGCAAGCAAACGAGTAAAGTCCAGAGGACACACAGAAGGCTCTTCTCATTTTTCATCTTCATCTCATGTGATCATTCCAATACACGGATATCTTCACAGCGACATCTGGAATGAAGCTAAGTGGTGAATGAGAGTGGTGTGAAAATGGTCGGCAAACACCGTTTTGTTTTATGTACGTATCATAATGACGGCTTGTATATCTGCAGTCCTTGGTCTTCTGGTTTTCCTTTTTGAATGACGAATACAGACTACCGCCGCCTGCTGGTGTGGAGAGTTATTTCATCATACGCAGGCGCAGAACGTAAATGCCAACTGGCCGTCAGCTGTTGTCTTTGCGGTGTGTTCAAATGCAACTTGTCGGCCAAGACAAAGGCGACGTGAGGCGAGTCGGCCTTCATCGCTGCTAATTCTTTGATGTCGGCTTGGTGTGTCTGGGCCTTAAGTTCCCAAAAAGGCAGCAACTATGGTGGTTTAAAATATTAAACATCAGAGGAAAAAAGCACAGGAGCTACATCACACAACAAAGGCAACATATAGTATAGTATCTGCCATAGCAAAACAGCCTCGCGCAGCCTTTGGAAGATTGTGGAGAGTGGAAAAATTCGGGAGCCTTAAAATGTCAAAATAATTTATTCCCTTGCAAATGGGCATAGATGCATGCGTCAATTTAAGGCGCTTAGGTGCGGTGCTTTTCCGGCTGTCTTTTGTTATTTTATGTCATTTAGTCCCAAACTAATATGAAAGCCATGCAAAAATGCTGAGAGGAAATAATCCAGTCACTAACAGCTACTGCCACAATGTTGTAGCGGCCGTTAACAGCTTTATGTTCATTATTGTTAAAACCTTTCTTGCTGAATTCAGTTTTATCAATCAATAGAAATACTGTAAATGAGCTTTTGGCTCTGAGTGTGTCAGCGTATGTTGATGCACAGCCTGTGTGCTACAGCATGCACTTGACACATGATAGATCTCCCCCCCTGCTCTGGTCAGATTGACTCTATAAACACATGTACCTCTCATTGATATAGTCAACCACACACCTAACCTCAGTTAAAACCCTTAATCTATATTCTAAAGGGTAAAAAGATAAAAGAGCACGAGGAGGAGGAGAGCCTCCCTCATCCCTTTCCCCCAGCCATCTCCGCCAGGCTCAAGGCGCTTTGTTGTTGACTGCATTTGAAAAGATCAGCTTTAACAACCTAAGCAAATAGCCATGAAAAGGCTTGTGGAGGGGAGGGAGGGCCTTGAACCTTCTGTAGAACAGGTGTGTTTTATAGCACTGTATTCCTCCTTTGGTCTTTAATGCTTCCACATTGTGTGTGTGCCTGTATTTCTGAGCGGCTGAAGCTCCACTGTAGCGGTGAGCCGGTCCCAGCAGGAGGGCCGCGGTCAACCCCGTGCCATGTGAGAGCTGCAGGGAGCGGGCTAACGAGGTGTCCGGGCAGCTGACGGCTTTGTCTTGCCGCCTGAGAGCGGCGGTGGCACAAAGAGTGTCCTGCAGAGAGTCCTGTCTGTTCTTTGTGTCTGCCTTTCTCCTCTGCCCAGCACTTTGGGCTACAAAAGGAAGCTGTGCGAGGCGGCATTGTGGCATCAGGTGGACGAGGCGCTGTGCCTGTCCCCCCCATTTCCCTCCTCCCCATCCGTCTCCTCTCTAGACCACAAAAAACACATATACTTGAGTCTTGGATAGCTTTGAATTTGCGTCTCGTGCTCCACGTTGGAGTCTTGGAAAAGAACTATCATTTTATTAGATTCCCCATCCTCTTTTCTTGTTCCATCTTGCCTTTCTTTCCTTTCCTGTCACATTATGCCGGAGTGAGTGATGATCCAGAGGGCAGTCAGCTCTCTGTCATGTGTTTGCTGCTTGTGTTTGCTCAGCCTCCCATCCTCTCCTCTCTTTGCTCCCCTCTCTAATTTATGAACTGCTACACTTGAGTGGGCATAGCGCCTATTAAAACCAGCACAGCGCCTGTGTTTGTCCTGGCCTTTCCTGCTCCACGGGAAGCCCCCACTAGTTAATGCCACTGCAGGGGGCGAGCAAGAAACATGGACACCTCTGTGGATCCTCTGCTCACTGGAGGGAGAGGCTTGACGCTTCTTTTAAAAGGCCAAAGTCATTTGTCTTTGTTGTTTTCTGTCTCCCAGGGATTGTTTAGAGAGATAAAGAGTGAAAGGGAGTAAGTGCAAGCAAGAAAGCATGCCTTTCTCCCAGTGATCTCTTTGTGGACGGTGTGAATGTTTCTCATCTGGGTCATTGTATTGAATGCTGTATTTTTGCTCTGCTGTTCTATGTTCAGGGGCCTTTGAAGAGCATTTCTATAAGTTTTCTCTTCACTCTGTATCTCTTAAACAACAGCTGTGCATTGTTTCATCCTCACAGTTTGAAACATTGAGTACAAAATCTGAACCAATCTTAATTTATTCTCTAAATTAAGTAGTAGTACTTTCTGAAAGTACCGGAACTTTCTGGGTGGAGTTTGCAGGCATGACGTCGCTGATTAGTGAAACACACACACAACACTGCTGCCTCAACTGTACCGCTTCATTCATTGAACAAGGAAGTACTCTAGTATCGATTTAGGACCATTTCAGGACGAGGGGAGAGCATTTCACTTAGTTGATAACATTAAAAGTAAAGTTAGACTCTGCCTCCTGACTCATTAAAAAAAGATGAGAGATTGAGAGAAAGAAGTTTCTGATTGTTTTACGGCGTTAAAGTTCTAAAGCACAAATAAAGAACCATCAAACACTCAACAGAGGATTTATTTGGTTGGTTATTTGATTGATTTTGTAGAGATAGACATTCTTAGGTTCACTTTCCTCCTCTGAATTTCATTCATTACATCCAATGTGCATCAGTAAATGTATGCAGCAGTAAATATTGTCGGCGCGGGACGTTTTTCTTTTCGACGTGTCTTTTAGATGAAACAGGCGGACACACTGAACTGCAGGCTGCACAGTGTGTTTACTGCTGCGACCACCAGCAGCCCTCGTCCCATGTCATGTTGCTTTTTCATACGTCAGTTTACTAATTTGCCTTTTGACCACGGTGGAAATGCAGACAATGTGCCAAAGGAACCTTTTAGTGCCTTGAAAAATAGTACCAGGGGTCTGAAAGTCCCTGGAACTTTAGGTGGAAACCCGGCTAAAGACTCTGAACTTTGGCCCCTCAGAGAAGCTGTGATTGCTCTGGTGAGTCAGCATTATGAGCTGAATGTCCATATTGAAGCCAGACCTGCTCCAGTCATGTAGAAGCAGACACCGGCTCCAACAAAGGATCCACACCGTAGGCATCAAACACACTCACAGCACAGCATCACTGCAATGTTTTATATGTGAAGACCACTCGCTGTGCTCAACCGCAGTGTTTCCATATTGTTATAGTAATCGGATTTAAAACACAGGAATACGGGGGCAGACAACCAAGAGAGAACCACAAAAATCACAGAAAGGTTAGGGTGCAATCCCAAAGGACTACAAATCCCTCCTCTGAAATCTCATTGTTTGGAAACCATGAAACCGGATTCCTGTAACAAGTCCCTGATCAGTGGAGCCTCGGCCCAAAGGACTCAATTAAACCAGAACGGACCTTCCTGACCGGGCCTTTCTTTTGCCTCCTTCCTTCTCCCAGCATGTTGCTATACCACTGCAGTGGAGCAGTCTAATGCCCCAAACTGGGAGCCCAGCCATACAGCACTCCGAGCAATCACATCACTCAGCCTTTGCCCCTCTTATTACACACCAACGGCATAAATCCGCACCATGATGTGTGCACACATGCATGCACGTGTGTGATGCTTCCCAGTAAACCTGTGGCACTCCCGTTGACTTAGCATTTTAATTGGCGGCACAAGTACGGTAAACATATATTTAAAACACTGGCAGAAAATAGCAGTTATACTGAAACATCCTTGCAGTCGGAGGCAGTAATCCAGAATTTAATTTCAGTCATTTTGCCCTCCTTCACTTATGATTAGAGTGAATTATGATAATTTCTTGATTATGGTTCGGCCCCATGCCTGTGAGCCCGAGGACACTCGTTGCCTGAGCTAGACAGAAGATGGCGACGGGGAGTGAGTGCAACCCACTGGATCTGATCTGCAGTATCAAACACCACCGAGCACAAGCTGTACTTTGTGTTTGTCTTCTACTTGCTGTAGAACATGATGGCAGGTATAGAAATATGTATCTCTTCACCTGCAGTTCATCATCAGACTCATGTAAGTCACCTATCTACAAAGTAGGGGTGGGAAAAAAAATGGATTCACCTATGTATTGTGATTTTGTATCATGTATGTTGTTTGTATCATTGTATCATGTATTTTAGATTGTTTAATGCCAGAATTGATATATTGGCTTCATCTGAGTCTATGTGGAGGTAGAAAGTAGTTACCGTATCCGTCAACCAAAACAAACCACAGCGAGCAGAAATGCAAGAGTAGAAAGTGGCGAAGGGTCAGCGTGGATATGACCTGCACCCTCACATGATAAATCCAGCGTGGTAAACACTACACATCCAGTAAAGGATGGAAACACTTTGGGTTTCATACATTGACAGGAAAAGTCAAGCTAGACATCACGGCTAAAGCTGCATGCTAACTCTGTCACGGACAGGAAACGTTATCATATTGTGGTAACGTGCGGTCAAGCCGGCCGTCACTCTCATCTCCGTGGTCAAATCAGCCAACGCTACAACTGTAGAGCACCCATATACTGACATTTATGTTAAATGCATTCAAGCGGCCCTGATAGAGCTGAACATGGATGGATAAAGAGAACGGAGCTGACGGGAGAGCTAGAGACGGACTGACTGGCGAAAGTTAGCGGAAGTAGACACATGTGACTACATTGGTTTTCAAAATAAGGTGTTAACAAAGGGAACTGTATATACAAAATACATGAATGGAAATAAGGTTGAACTATATTCACCAGAAGTATAAATCATTACATGTCCCTTCTAGTCAGACCTGTGATAGCCTGGTGACCTGTCCAGGGTGTTCCCCGCCTTCTCCCAATGTCAGCTGGGATCGCCTCCAGGCCAAGAAATAGCTAGGTTGATATTACTGGTGCAGGCATTAATGTGTGCATGATAATGAGTGAGTTTGTGTGTGAGAGAGGGAAGCATCAGCAGTCGGGTCAGCGATCTCCGTATCTTGGCTCCCATTGTCTGGAAACCCAATACCAGACCGCCGATTCACATCCAATCAGCGATTCAATCAGCGATTCAGATAATACGAGCTGGATCAGCCGCATTGCTTTCTTCACACGAAAGTCAATTAGAGCTTCATTTAAAAAGCAAAATTAGTCGTTATAGATTTAATAAGTGACTTGGGCCGTGGTGGACTGGGCAGAGCCGGGGAGCCAGTGGTTGGAGGTCCGTGGGGAAATGAGCGCGTCCTCACCAAAGCTCACTGGTAATGACTTCTGTTTAGTCTTGATAATGTCTACTAATTAGTTAATCAAAGACAATGGCCCACTACATACACCTCCCACCTTAGCAGCCTCGGTCTGCTTCGTTGAACAGCTTTAGAGTGTAAAGCCTCGAAAATCCCCCATTCACTCTCATCACTTGCGGACACACCTGGTTGGCTTTGGTGTATGCCTGCAGCAAGATGTACAACACATTAATTTGCTGAATTAATGTTAATGGATGCACGGACAAAATTATTATGCAATGATCTGTGTTGTAAAACATGTATGAGGATAATGAAATATCATAAAAGTAATGCACCTCATCCCACGCGAGGTGTCCGCGCTGGTCAGTAGGTCGATATAGAGACCCTCTGGGCTGGACGGGCTGGAAAAACAGAGCATTGACAAAGTGTCTCAGCGCCCCTTGAAGCTGCCATCATTGGGTGAGTAATACTCTGTTTTCTCCATAATCAATTAGTAAGCCTTCATTAGCTAGGCCATTCATTATGTTGGCGTGTCAGAGACGGGACATGGTGCAGTGGTCGCCCCTGGGATGGGCACGTCAGTGGGTGCTGATACATGACGACGCTCTCGCCATCGCTCTTGCATCTAAAGAGGACACAGCCATTACTCTGTTGCACAGCCAAGTGAGCATTACTCTGCGTGGCCAAATCAACATTACTTTGTTGTTACACCACCAGCCAAGTAAGCATTATTCATTTTAGCTGCACAGCTAAGTAAATATTATTTACTGCTCTTACACAACTAAATATCCATTACACTATATTGTTAAAACCATTTCAGCTGATTTATTTCATCAATTTCTTCTCAACATGGCTGTATATTTAGGAGTTGAATACCCGCAGTACATAATTTGGGGATTCTCAAGATTAGAAAGTGTGAGCAGCAGCTCTGCTGTTGGCTTTTAGCTTGAACTACATAGTAAGACATCCTAAACATTTCCCAATTACTCCGGTTTCTCGCAGCCCTTGTGAATATTACAGTAGCTCGTGAGCTGCACCAGGAATCATTAATGTAAAACAGATGTTAGACACATTCCCCGGTGCGCCAGCTCTCATCGTTGGAGTCTGCACCGCTGCAGCATCAACTGCTCTGCTTGTTTGGATGCATATTTAATAGAAACAGAATTGATTCTACTATATATATATATATATCCATGTGTGTGTCAGTCTGTGTGCATGTGTGTGGGCAGTGTTAAAGTTGCCCACAGCACAGTGTGAGCCCTCTCTCTGTGTGTAATGGCCTGTGCTATAGCATTATGATGAGGGGCAGACAAAGATTAAAAGAGTAACATATTGAATGGCCCTATGATGGATGGGAGCTGTTTGGGGATCAATTAAACAATAAGAAATGAATTCTGCCAGCGACATGCTCATTAGGGACTTGGTGAAAGGAAGGCGAGGGGGAGAAAAGAGATGTGTCACTGCTATATTTTATTAATTTTGGCCTTTTTATTATTTCTTCTTTTTATTTCTTTCTATTAAAAAATTCCAGACTTTGGAGAATATAGATGTCATTCAATAGCGGTGACATCTTTATTTTAGCACGTACAACGTTTATTATTAGGAAGAATGAACCTGATGTTTCTGTTTATTTATTTGCACACAGAAGAGGTCAAGAAGCCACAGGCTTATACAGCTGACCTCCCCTCAACGTCACGAGAAGAACAAAAGAAAAGAAAATGAAGCTAACATAATAATAATAATAATACAAAATAAAACAAAAAACAACAACAATCAGTAAACAACGATCAAAGAAATAAAAGACAAATAACTACATGAAAAAATCGCATGATTTTCCATCACAAATTTGCGTTAACGCGTTATCGTGTTAACTTTGACAGCCCTAATATACGTATACATATACATACAAACATAGACACATATATATATATACATATACATAAACACATACACACACAAATCAATAAGTAATTAGACATCATGAATTAAATGCAATGACAATTTCCTTTTAAAATGTTCTAATGATGCAGCGCTCTTGATTATGTGTATTTTGGCATTCTATATCTGTACTCCACAATATCGGAGTGATTACTGGTATGTTTTGTTTTGTAAAAAAGAAGGTGAAGATGATCAACCTAACTAGTATTATATGAGTGAATTTGAGAATTCAATTGGAAGAAATGACTAAACGATCATGCCTGATCATATATATACTCACAATAGGTCACTAAGTGACACATTGTATGCTGTTTGCATCCTGCCACTCTCCAGATCTTCCCTTTATGTTTACCATATGACTGACCTTGTTTTAAAGGCCACAGCTAAGAGCTTAATTCCCCCTGCCACTGAAAAGAAGCTGCTATCAACCTTGGACGCTACAGAGAAATTGCGTCTTTGTTGCCCGCCGCAGCTAGATTTGGCCGAGTGGAGAAACAGAGGAAAGTCAACTAATTACGGGAGCAGCTCGTATCAAAGGGCCGCTGAGCGCTGCAGATACGGGAGCCAACAGATGTGAGTAACAGCTGCCATGTTGAGTGTCAACCTTCTCGGCGCTGTCAGTCTCCATTTGCCCCGCGCGCGAGTAAATAATGTGTTGTCTTAATTCATTTGCCTCCGCTTGCAACAGCCGGCTCGTAATGGATTCTAATATTAAACACGATCCCGTTCCAGCGTGCAATTAGTGCGCGGCTCCACCTATTAACACTTACATATTAATGACGTCTCCCAGAGTTTGCTGAATGGCGGTTGCGGGCCCAGTCACTGTGGAAGTGGGACACACCAATTGGCAGGCGCCAGCGGTTGGGGACCCATCAGCCTGCCTGCCAATGGAGGCACTATGGAACTTCTGTGGTGCTGTGGTAGAGCCAAAACATCAGCCGCCCCCCCCCTCCATGGGAAAGGCTATCCTGATGCGCTGGCTCAGGGGGTGAACACACAGACGGACAGGCGGGGCTAGTTGCCAAGCTGAGCCAGGTCTGTCTGTGTGTGTCTGTGCAAATGTCTGCTTGGGGGGGTTCAATGTGGATGGACTGCTAAGTGGAAGTTGAGAGGATGGTGTAGGGGTGTGGCTGCTGCGTGAGAGTGGTCGAGGCTACAGATGGGGGGATGGAACGATTGCTTGCTGAGCAGATGTTTTAGGGGTGTATGTTTGTCTTGGGGGTGTGATATGGTCAGTGAAGGGCAGTCGGGGGACTATAGAGAGGACATTAGTTGTTGAGCCTGCTGCTCTTCTGAGGCTACTCATCCAAACGTGTTGAAAATGAGGGTGGAGACTTGACATCTGGGGGTGAGGTCTGCCATCTATTAATGGTCAGGGTCTAAGAGCCAGCTCGTCTGTTGTTACAAATATTCCCAACTTGAACTGTGTGCCTTGTTAAAGCAGCAGTAGGCAGGTTGGAGCAAATAGGATTTAAAAAAAAAGTTATTTTTATAAAACGGTCGCTATATCCTGACAGTAGTATATGAAAGAGGTAATCTGAAAAAAATCATGTGCCTCTGTGTCCTCCGGTGACCTCCAGTGCTCCTAACGGCATCTGCAAGATTTCACAGAGCGGAGGAAAACAACCAATCAGAGCTGAGCTGGAGCCTTGCCGTCTCTGAGCCGGCTGTCAATCACTCGCAAACTCTGATCAAACGGTCAAACTAGGCAGCGCTGATCAAATATACTACTGTATTGTTACTGTAATGCCTATTTCTCACCTAAAATGTTTTCAGAAATATGTTCTAGTTTACTGTTTAGCTGTAAAATGAGAATGTTTGTGACCTGGCCGCCATGTTGAGATCAGTTGAAGAAATAACAAGCACCGCCACCAGCCGGAGCAAACGTTCTCATTCTACAGCTACACTACAAGATGATTCTGAAAACATTTGAGGAGAGAAATAGGCATTACAGTAACAGAATATCGATTCATATTTGATCAGCGCTGCCTTGTTTGACCGTTTGATCGGAGTTGGTGAGTGATTGACAGCTGCCTCCGATGAATGAACAGACAATTTTATTTAATTTTTTATTTATTCGTTTATTTGACAGGGACAATAGATAGGCATTTGTACACTTAATTAAAGTGGAACCGATGCAAGGTATATAGGACTTCTAGCCATGGCTAATTTGCAGACCTTGTCCCTGGTTAGGCTTTTAAGAAAAAAAAATACAGAATAGCACATCTTACATAAAATCACATAATACAACATCGTACATTACAATCAATTTACATATGTACTGGTTTAGTTTCAGCCAGTGTTTCACCTTTTCATTAAACGTTTTCAGGTCAGGTCAGGAATAGGAACGCTCTCTATCTGAAATGACCTGTGATTGGTCAAAGTCTTCCGTCACAGGCTAGATTTTCTAAAGCCTGAAAACAGAGCCATGAGGAGGAGCAGAAGTCTAGTTATCTCTCAGAACACTTTAATTACAATATGCTGAAAGGTTATTATGGAATTTTTGCCCAATGATGCCAAAAACATTCTGCCTACTGCCACTTTAATGCAGTTTTAGGACTATGCTAATGGGGCTGTTGGGTCAATAGGCACCTTCTATTTTTGTACTACTTCTGCCTGGTAGTGAGAGGCTTTGATGATTAGGTATATACATCACAGGGCTCCTCTCATCCTTAGCCTATCCGTCTGTCTGCCGCAGTGTGCTATTCTCTGGTGCACAGCAAAAACAGATTGGAGTCAGATTCTTGACAGCTTATGATCTGGACATATGCTCTGATACAGTGGAAACAAACATACCAGGATCAAGCCTAGAAAATCTCTCCCTCTCATCTCTATCACTCCTTCTCCATCATCCTGACACCGTCTTTCCGTCTACACTCGTACTTTACCTGCAGTTGAGGAGAAGTGCAGGGCTTGCTTGGAGCTGTTTTTCATATTTGGTGGAGCTTTTTTATAATTGGTGGATGGAGACGGGTCTTTGAGTATGGATCATGGCTCTGTAATGACTCTCTGTGTGTGTATGGGTGTGAGTGCAGGGTGTAGACTGGCGCTGAATGGGAATGAGATGAATGCTGGGTGGAAATGAATTTCTAAAGGCCATGGTGCTTCATCACGGGGCCCGGCGCTGGCCGTCCCACTCCTGCCTGAATAACAGCAGAATTATCACTCAGAGGGAGGAGAGAGCGATGAATACCTCCAGCTACTACACCCTGGGGACTCAGGCACCCCCCCGTCCCTCCCTGCTGCTTTCTCTTCTACACACACACACACATATATGAATGTACCACACACTCACACAGGTAGAGATGGGGGGGCAACATTATGCACTAATGGCGTGGTCCATTAATCATACAATGATGAAGGCCATTTCCTTTATTTAATTGGCTGCCAGTATCTCAGTGTCTTTGTTGCATGTCATTTCAGACTCTCACTGGCAATATATGCATACGTGTGTGTGTGTGTGTGTGTGCGTGCGTGCGTGCGTGCGTGCGCGTGCTCCACTCTTTTAGCGAGCAGAGTGCAGTTTGAGGGTACGGCTGAGAGCTCTAGAGACACATCAAACAAGTGTCTTTTGTATCTGTTGGTAGCATATCGCTAAAAGACTGAATAATATCAGTAAAACAAACCCGTATTTCTCTCATGCAGTATTCAACTAAATGTAGCAGCATTCAGTTAAGATTAAAAATTGATTTTAACACGCAATCCTTGATTCATATTTTATCTTAATTATCAACAATGATTATTTCAAGTTGTTAAATGATGAAATGTTAAAACATTTTACACTTTGCTACAAATGGCAGGAGCGTGACGAGGCGCTGAGTGTCTATTCTGCACTGAGCGCTGCACGTTTGGTGTTTTTTTCTGGTTGTCGAGAGTTGAAAAATGTTCAACTTTGGGTGAAACTCCACAATGACCAACCGTCACATCCTACATGTAGGCTACAAGTTCTGGACAACAACAACAACAACAATGGAGGAGAAATAAATACACACACACCGGCGGGTCCATCCTCTCTCCCTCCGTGCTTCAGGCTTCCCTTCATCCAGAGCAAGTGCTCTATCATGTGTCATTTTGATATTTCGGATCATAGAAGTCAGACACAACCACAGCGCCACAGCTGAAAGAAATTTGTGTGTGTTCTGTATTTAACAAAAAATAAGTATTTAATCAGTTATAAAATTGTCGTCGTTATCATTTAAAAAGCGACAATATACCGAATAACAGCCTAACAATAAAGCATATTCATATAGCACTAAAATCAGAATAAATTAAATAATTGGCAAAAAGTTGCAATTATACTGCGTATCGCACTGTTGAGCCAACCATCATCACAGCAGGGGACATTCCTTCACCGCGACAGCCCTAGTTCTAGCAGTTGTTTTTATTGTCATTAATAACAAAAGGTAGTTATGGGCAAAAAGGGAACGGTTCACTGTGTGTTCACAGCTGGGTGGGTTCCTATTAGACTATGAATATATAAGCATTATTAAGAAACGTGTAGCAGTGAACGCTTAGCTGAGTCCACAAATAGGCAGTGGAATGGGTTACTGAAGGGTAAAGACCGCCCACTCCCACATCAACGCTAAAACCATGCACCTGTTTTCAATGGATATTCACAATTTAATGTGTTGATTCAGTGCTTTTGAGAACATAACAGAATACAAACTGCAGTGAAAACCCACCATGGATATGATGGCACAAGCTGATTTGACCACAGTAGCAGATACTGCATTGATCTGAAGGTTGATGCTCTGATTTGACCTATGAAAGGGTAGTAAATTGTTAATTTGTAAAGTGTTTTGTGCTTTGTTATCTTCACTGCAAATCCAGCATATCAATAGAAAACAACAACAGCAGCTTTTCTTTTTGAGGACACAATTATTTGGTCAGAAGTGTACAGTAGGGATGTGCATAAATCAATATGGTACATCAACTGTCATGGATCCCATTGCTTCAAAAGTCAAGTGACAGATAAGGCTCTTAGTAAAGCATAATGCATAGTCAAAGAGTTCTTTAAGATCATTTCTGTTTTTGTTTATGCTAATTTCCAAAAAGACATCTTTTGTGTTGCTCCTAATGAGACAAGACAGCTCTCACATTGCAACAATAAGGGAAGCAAAAAAAAGAGAGCGTGCAATTATGTTCTACTTACAAAAGCCTTTTTGATTCACAGAACACGTGGTAGCAGCTTTACACAGGGGCGTCTATTATCATAATGCATAGTGCCTGTTCACAGTGTGCAGACGGAGAGCAAGAGAGGCAGAATGCTGCGGTTGGCTTGTTTTGCTCTTTGAAGGCTGAAGGAGGGCATGGCAATATTTACTGAGAGAGTGCCCCCCCCCGGTCCCACCCTGCTAGGCTGGCGTTTGAGCTTCACAGCCGGGGGATGTGTTTTGCACCAGTACATCTCCTCTCCTCTCTCTCCCTCCCCCTCCCCCCCCTCTGCAAGCCCCTCTACGGACAGGCTGCACAGGGACACCCACTTCCTCATTAAAAAACCAACAGCCATTAATGTTAGATGAGGGCAAGAGGAGCTGGAGGAGGGAGAGCGTGTAGAAAGAGGGAGGTGTTTTCCCCTTGATCGACTCCTAAGGATGCATGATGAATCCTCACAGACGCACGGGCCGACATGCTGAGAAAGGGGAGGAGATGAGAGGCTGCAGACATTTTTTTTTCTTTTTTTTTTCGAAGACAGACAGACTGACAGTCATAATCGAGGTTGTATAAAATGGGTGCAGCGTCTCGTGGAGACAATCTGACATATTGATAGAATGGATCAGAGATTGAAACAGAATAAGTGCAGGAAGCATATTTGATCACGATAATGTTCAAAAACATCTGCCTTTCTTCCTCTCTCTCTCTCTCTCTCTCTCTCTCTCACACTCTCTCACACACACACACACACACACACACACACACACACACACACACACACACACACAATGAATATGGAAGCAGCTAGTGCCCTGAGTAGATGGACTGTTAATACCCAATATGCCCCCGCTGTGAGGACTTAAATTGGTAGGCTCCCTGGAGTGTAAAAAAGTGACAGGGAGAGGAGGGGTAGCACCATCTCAGCTATAAGTCTGGGGTCAGAGTGATAAGACACGGTTTAGAGCTTAAGCATAAACACACATGTACACGCACGCACAAATACAATAAAGAGTTGGCAGATCTCTGCCGTTGCCATGCATTGTTTCGTTATAAGAGTGCTGACGGTTCTTCGCACTCGCAGCAATCCAACACTGCAGCGGTCAATTCCCTCTGAGACCCTCCACTCGATTCCATTTCTACCTTTTCAATTGTGACAGACAGTTTGGTCCCGAGAATCAATCCCATCAATTTTGGGATTGACCCCAGCTGTTAAGACTTGAGCACATATAAGCTCACAATTTAAATGCTAGGACTTATTTAGATATTCACATATCAGTAGTTTATGTATGTCATGGAGCTTTTCCTTTGCTGCGGTCATGAGGATCACCGCCGTGTGTGTTGATGTTTGTGGGAGGAAATTGGGGTCATTGTTATTCCGCTGTTTTTTACAGAGAACCTCTTGGAAGAAGCAGAGATTACAGCCCAGAGCAATGTGGGTGGATGTTTTTCGGTAGGGTGTGTGAGTAGTTGCAGTGGTGTGTTTTTGTTGCACATGTGTGTATGTGTGTGTGTGTGTGAGCGCTCTTCTTTTCTTTCCACATATTCATCCAATATATCGGGGTTGCACGGAGAGTTCCAGAGCCCCGATGAGAAGGGAGGGGGGGGGCTGTGGCTGCAGAGCTGCAGCCCTATAGTGGTGGCTGGTCTGCGGGGAGCTCGCTGTGTGTGTGTGCGTGTCTGCAGGCCCTGTCTGTGCGAGTAGAGCTGGGGGAGACAGAGACGAAGAGAGCGGGCAACCAGAGCTTGCTGGCTGGGTAATGAATTTACTCCTGCGGCACTCTTTAAAGCGTAATTACACTCATCAAAGCCAGGAAGGCCTGTCTCGCCCACTGACTCTTAGCTAAAACAAAGGCAGAGCGAAAACACCACGGCTTGATTCTCTTTCCATATTACCATACCACAGTTACCACTACAAACCACAATATCATTTTTTATGTCTTTTTACTGTCTTTAACCAGAGTGCAGACTGTAAGTCAGATTTGTCTATGTAGAAATGTAACAATTTGTGGTTAAAGGGCATAAATACGCTAGAGTTCAGTTGAACCAATTTGAACAAATCTTTCTATCCTTAAAGTCTTTCTATCCTTAAAGTCTTTCTATCCTTGACCAAAGTTCACATTTTTTGCTCTATGTCAGATATCTGGTTCCCAATGTTGCTCTTTGACTCTGTTCTCAAATTCAACCCCACGTTCCTCTTGACATCGCTGTCCGCCCCCCTTGTCTCCCCTTCATCCCTCCCCCTTCACCTCCAATTTCTGTGGGAAAAGGTCAAGGTTGTGCGTAAGCGCTCGGCCGTGTGTCTAGGCACACGTGGGGTGTGTGTGGTAAGCATACAGAGAGACACCCATGCAGCTACACCTGTTCTAGCTCTGGTGACGAGAGGGGGGCAGAGACCACCTAGCTCTGAGACTGGGATACAAAGGATCAGACACTGCTGGGTCACACAGACACATGCACACACACATTCACCAATGTGCTGCGCGCACATCTGTATACCGACTTGTATTAAAGGCATAGACTGTATATAGGAAGTGGACGTAGTGACGTCACCCATTGGTTTGTGGACTGCCGTTTTGAAGCCTCGAGTTCGGCATTTTGGCCGTTGCCATCTTGGCCTTTTGGCCATGGCCATGTTGGTCTTTTGCGACCAGAAGTGACACGGGAGGGTGGAGCTAAGTACAACCGAAAGCTGAATAAGACATTTTTAGGCAACCAAAATGATGAAAAGCTGGTGTGTAGCGAGTTAACCGAGGCTTTCACACTGAGATTTGAGGCACATACGATACGTGAATATTCACTGTCAGTGTGGTGAATCGCTACATGATGCTGGTGACAGTGACTAGCATGGCTAGCTAACGTTGGCTTTAGTGGGAGGCTGCTGCAGTAATACAGTCATACATTAACGTTATAGCAGCATCAGACAGTCGTCTCCAACTAAATCTCAGCCTATAGATCAAACAGTTGTCTATGAACACCTTAGTTATTTACAGACAACACTTAGCCTTCAATCAGATATGTAGAGATGTCTGGATCAGCAATATCCAGCCACTGTGTTGGACGGGGGAAGACTGAAGGGACATGGCGGCGATCAACCTTCATTTATTAAACATGTCGAACGCTCAGGTTCAGGCAAGATCGTAAAAAATGATTAGATTAGACGGGTGCATAAAACAAGCGTTTGTATAAGAAGAGATGACTGCATACAAACTTGTCAAAATTACAAACCAAACATATGTCAAATTGCATTGAAGTCTATGGGATCTTCAGTTTTCTTTCCCCCAAAAGGGGGCGCGGCCTTGACTTTTTGCAAAGTACACGTATGTGCAAGTCTGATGTATAGGAGAGAGTAATGGCAATGAGTTTATTGTGTGTGCTTTTGCTTTGTGTGTTTGTGCAGGGTGTGTTTAGTCTAATTACTGCAGCCCTCTGCTTGGTGAGGTGATTTACACATTGTTTTCCCTCCACCGGGTTTTTTTGGTAAATTTGAGATAAGCACACTATTTCTCTCTCGTCCTCTGTCTTACTCAATCTTCCCTCCGACTCAACATAATAAACAGTTTCAGTGTTTTGTTTCCCTCCGCAAGGCCTTTGTGTCTCTTGAGGATTTATCATCTGCCTACAGTATTTTACGGGGTCTTAATCTCCCACCATTTGATTACTACCAGCTAATTAAACAGAGAGGATGCCAAGCAGGTGACAGAGGGATGGAAGAGTGAGGTGGCATCAGTCCCGGTCTGGAAGCCACAGCCACTTTCTTGTCCTCTGCTCTACTTGCACAAATAGTAGTATAATAAGTATGCTTATTTGTGTCCTATAACTGTACTCATAATATGAATTTTAGTTTGCACAGTGAAGTACAGTAGATGTTCAGATCTGTCTGCCGAGCCAAGTTGTTTTTCTTCTTGGTTAAACAGACCTAGTTTTTATTTTGCTTCGCCCTCGCTACTGCACTGCCAGAGGCCAGCGAGAGGGAGGAGTGCTGGGTTTCAAGGCTCTGCGGCTGGGAATAAGGAACTGCTGACATCAGCATCCAAAAGCCATATTAGTGAGAAGGAAAGGAGCGCAGTGAAAAAAAAAAACTGCTTATAGATTTATTTCTGTAAAAACTGAAATTGGCTGCAATCTTTTTCCCCGTTTTCTCCCTCACAAAGTTCAATGTCCCTTATGAATTTTTAGCAGCGGGTGCAAATCTCTCCCCGTGCATCCATTTGGCGTGACACTCTTGCCACCCACGAGGTTGCTCAAACAGAGGAGTGGAATGATGGCACGCAGATATGAAGAGGACAATGATAAATGTCACAGATGACAATGAGTTTGTCGTAGTCGAGAGATGCCCTTTTCCCCAGTCCCTCAGCAGAGATGCTCTCTTCACAGGTCTCAATCCCCTTGTCAAGTGGTTGAACCTGCACATCCATATGCATGCCGCTACACATGAAACAGCGCGCATCTGCTTGTCGTGCTCCGCGGCTGCCCTAGTAGACAGGCAGACAGGATGTCCTTAGCCCCAAGGCCAGTGAGACAAGCGAGTATCTGCTGACCGGGAGAAAGGGGCCACCGAGATCCTCAGGGCAGACTGCTGCACTGCTGGGACTGTGGATGAACTACTGTATCTAGTTGACAAAGTAGACTCTGTCTGCATATCAGCAGAACGATACACACTGTCCAAAAAGATCAAGAAACGGACGTCAATGATAGATTCAGGAGGCCTTATCACCCCCATAAGAGAAGGTCATATTGCAAGAAGGTCTCTTTATTTTGAACACGCTGACCTCTTCTGGCAATTCACCAATTTTCTCTCTTATGGGAATGTATCTGTGGAGGGGGAAGGATTGTGTTAGCTCTTAAGGTGAGCATGCTGAACGGCATCTTTCCTAATTATATTCTTTTAGAAGGCAGAGAGCATATCTTTATGCTTTAATTATAGTTAGTCAAAGATAATGCATAACCACTGAGGAGATACCAAACTGCACCTGCTTGATTAAGCATTTATTGGGGTTAAATCAGCAGAAGGCCAGATTGGAGAAAATATGATTTAAAAAAGTATTTTTTATAAAACGGTCACTATATCCTGACAGCAGTGCATGAGACTGGTAAACTGAAAGAAATCATGTGCCTCTGTGTCCTCCAGTGCTCCTAATGGCATCTGCAAGATTTCACAGACCGGAGGAAAACAACCAATCAGAGCCGAGCTGGAGCCTTGCCTTCTTCTGAGCAGCTGTCAATCACTCACAAACTCTGATCAAACGGTCAAACTAGGCAGCGCTGATCAAATATGAATCAATAGTCTGTTGCTGTAATGCCTATTTATTGCCTCAAATGTTTTCAGAAACATCTTGTAGTCTACTGTTTAGCTGTAAAATAAGAAAGTTTGTGACCCAGCTGCCATTTTGAGATCAGTTGAGGAAATACCAAGCACTGCCCAATAGAAAGAGCAAAGATGCAAAGACACAAGATGTTTCTGAAAATATTTGAGGCAAGAAATAGGCATTACAGTAACAGAATATGAATTAATATTTGATCAGCCCTGCGTAGTTTGACCGCTTGATCAGAGTTTGCGAGTGACTGACAGCTGACAGCTGCCTCCGTTTAATGAACAGCCAATAGGAACGCTCTCCCTCTGAAATGACCTGTGATTGCCCAAAGTCTCCTGTCATAGGCTAGATTTTTTAGCCCTGAGGAGGCACAGAAGTCTAGTTATCTCTAATAAAACTTGAATTACAATATGCTGAAAGGTTATTATGGAATTTTTGCCCAATGATGCCAACAAATTCTGCCTACTGCCACTTTAAGGGCCATCATGAAGCTTTGCAATGACACAACCTCCATACCTTTGTATGTTTAATAATCATCACAACTTAATGGGCTTATTTTTGCAATTATGTATCTTTCCATTTTCACTTCCACAGAAAATATGTGCCTGCTATGTTTAATCACAACCAGAATCATCTCTCACAGCTTGGACTGGCGTCCATTAACCATGGGAGAAAATGGGATGTCTTTTCTCATAGGTACTATCTTGAAAGGGTAGATTTATTGACTAATGGTGCAATCTGTTTCATATTCTCGAAATTTATAAATACATTCTTTTTAAATTATGTTTTTGTGTGGCTCTTTAATGCTGCACTTTAGTGATAATAAAACCCAGTATCTCACACAGGAAGTGCCACCAGCAACACTTAATTAATCTTAATTGCTTTGAAACAAGCCAGCCTGCAGAATCACCTCGTTTTTCTAAACGACTCTTCCCTCCACAATATCCCATACAACCATTTTTCCCCCTGTCTTTCCTGGCGTGATGAAATGCGCTTTCCATTGCTATCTATTCCTTATCCACTCTGTTCCGCCACACACTCTCCTCTCCGGCTGAGGAAAAGCTTTCGGAGGCTGCCAGAGCAGACCCGTCATCTGCTGGCAGTCTATTTGCTGTTGTTGGTGGGGGATGAGTAATGGCAGCACCACTGTCCTTATCACCAGTCCACACACCTGCACTCCTCCCTGCGCCACACACTTAATTGCCCCCCCCGCACCCCCACCCCTGCTTCAGGCCCCGATATCTGCTTATGCTCCACATTCCTGGATAGAGGCCTTATGTCCATTAGTGCCATGGTTGCATGGGATTTATAGCTTGGCCAGAAAGCTAGGAATCAACATTTGGGGCTCGGTGGGGCAGGGGATGCTGTCGTCTTGGTAAACTGGTGAGGAGGGTCTCTGGTATCCTCCTTTGCAGTGAATGTGCTGAAGAAAAGGACTGGTGACATTTCCCTATGATTTTCAGGACTGACAGATCCCCAGTGCTCAGGGTCAAAGCTGGCATACCACTGAGGAAAACAATGAGGCAGAAAATGCATAAAACAAATAACAATAGAAGACATTGAGGATCATTGAAGTGGTGTCCACACATAGCCAGACAGATAGTCCCAGAGGGTCACAACAAGGTGGATGCAAATAGAACAATGGGCTCTCACTCTGAGGCATACCTCTCCCTTTGCTTGTACAAACACATGCTTTATATTTACATACAGCCAAGCAGAGAGACCGATTTTAATAATTGAAGCCTTATTGACTACGGTAGGCTTTGAAAGACTTGTTCCTGGTACCCAGCTGCAGAATATTATGCTAAGTTTAAACGCTCTAGTACAAAATGCTGTCAGTGAGTGGACTATGATGTGAATGAACCTGCCTCCTTTCTTTATGACTCATCGTCTCCCAAACTTTGCACCTTGTCCCTTAGTGCTCATTTGAAATTGATTTCATTTTGTATTTTGTTGTGAATGCCATGTCAGAAGATGGTCATGATGTCCAGATGCTAAAATTGTAACCTACTTGCACCGCTACAGTAGTTAAGATACTGTAATGAAAACAAAAGATATTTAAAGAAGTACTAGTTTGTAAAACTGCAGTGACACAGTTGAACTTTGCTCCCAGAACAGAATATGCTTGCTCTCAGCTGAAACAGGATGCAAGAGGTCATAAGGCATTCTGTGGTTTTCACACCTGACAGACACTTAATGCTGAAGTCTGCCAAGGATGAAATAGAAAACAGGATGTCATGTCTGTAACCATAGTGCTGCTTCATCAATGGGGGTCAAGAACATGACCGTCATCAAAATAGAAGCTGGTGACATTTAAGTTGTAACCATAAGGATCTTTTACCCAAACATGTTGAGAGTCAACAGAAATGACTTTTTACCACCGCTGTGGTATAAAGTCATTTCTGTTGACTCTCACTATCACTCACTCACATACTCTGTTCCACCACAATACTCATGAAAATGGAATCAGTCATGTTACTCACAAGCCAAAGAACTGAACTGAACTGAACTGAACTGGACTGGACTGGACTGCTTGGTGAAAAGTGGCTTAAGATGCACCAGACATGTATGTTGCTATAGTCTATATACCCAAAGAAGGACAGAGTCATTGGCTTGACACCTGGGATCACAGCAGATACTGTATGTTCCTTTGTGTGGAAGGTGCAAGACCAATGAGCAGAAACTACATGTAGGCTTTGTTTGAGATCTCTCCTACCAAGGCTACCTTTGGTTTGGTTGTTGAAAGGTAATTGGAGAACCACTTGAAGTCCTGTGGTTGAGATTCCTCCTTTGACAGGCCTGTAATAGCCTTGTCTCTCAGTCTCCAGGAGACCAGTAGACTTGGCCCAATCCATCCTCAAGGCTTTGTGAAAGACCTCTCTCAGGAGACCATGATTGTACGTTAAGAGATTGTGTCTATGTGTATTATCTGCCTTTCAAATAATGGAGAACTAGGATGGGGTTATGGGCTTGGATGGGCATTTGTCTTTCCTGATAAATGCACTTGGATGCATTTATTCTCATTCAGATTCTCTTTTCTCTCTGCCAATGGGAGAAATGAACATCTGGGTGCTTTCTTTGCATTTTTTTTTCTGTCCTCTATTACACAAAGAAGGTGGAGCGAAAACCTGAGACATGCAAAGCGTTCCTGTGCATGAGATTGATTGCAGACAGTTCGTTCAAGCGAGCTGCATTCTCAAATAGAAACAGTGGCAGCGGCGGCTGCAGCTCTGGCCTATAAAAAGCAGCAGCAACAGCTCTAGTGTCCGTTTAAGAGTATCCATCCTCCTCTGAGAATATGCCCCGGAGAGCACCTCCATTAGGGCTCCAGCTGGAGACAGTAGCGACCGCAGTTACACTCTTGTCCTGCCACCAGCCACCCAGGTCAGGGGGGTGCTAAGAGGTTCCTATTGGCAACCCACCCTTCCCCTGTGATAAATATCCAGGAGCTCGCTGGATGACACCAAATTTTTCATCATTAATCCGGGCCATTATGAGGCTGTTTCCCCGGCATTGATCCCCAGTCCAGTCCAGCTGACGCAGCCTCTCCAGGGTGGATGCATGAGGGGAGGGAGGGGTCACTGGGAGAACTGGGACGTAGCCAGGCTGCCCAGTCAAGTGTGGGGTGGGAAAGCTAGGATAAGCACAGATGGAAGTGTTGCTTGTGCATACTAATCACCCTATACTGCATGTTTAAACATACACATATAGAAACACAGCTACTGTATAAACACACACACATGCAAACACAAGATGTTGGATGAAACCAGATTCTGTGAGGAATAGGATGTTAAGAATCAGGGCCAGCTGTCCAGGTGTTTGCTGATAGTAAAGCCTTAATTATACTCACATGTGGCTGCAGAGAGACAGTTGCCTTCCATTACGTTCTATATAAACACACATACTATACATGCACATGCACACACACACACACACACACACACACACACACACACACACACACACACACACACACACACACACACACACACACACCGGTGAGCCCAGGGGGCCAGATGCACAGCTATTGTCTTAATTTCATTCCCCACTTTTCCTCGATTTGCTCTCCTTTACCCCTCCTGGCTGGCCCAATTGAGATCGGCCTGCTGTTGCGCACTCCCAGTATTCCAGAAAATGAGATGAACAGAATGCATTATATCCCACTGGGGAGAGAGACGCAGCGCGGGGAGATTTACCTTCTTTTTACAAATGATATCAAATCAGGGAAAGGAAAGTCTGTCAGCTGTGAAATTACTGCTCATCCGGGTCTTTCTTGTCTCTGCTCACTGACAGAGAGAGCCATAGAGACTGTTAGAGAGGCTCGGCATGTGTTCTCCGTCTCCCATCTCTCTCTTCCCTGTCATCGGTTGTTGAGGACAATCTCGCCAAGGCTGATTGTGTGTCCACTTCCTTTGATGAAGCCAGGCACAGTGTCATAGGGCCACATGGAGGAAGAGAGCTTCACCTCCAGGCTAACAGTGGGGGCTGCTGAGGGTCCATCTGCTTTAAATGTCTCTTTCACAGAAGATGACTTTATGATAGCCAACATGAGTATTGTTTGCCTTTATCCACTAGCCTCTGCATTTATATTACAACATAAACATGCAGAGATGATGACCTTAAGGTTGGGTGTGTAATAGAGCTGTAACCGTATCATCCGTATAGCTCCATCTCGAACCGGTCCTCGTTGGTGTTGTGACAGCCAGCTCGGTCAGAGTGGTGCGGCGGTGGCGGGGTTGCGTCTAGAGGGGAGGGGGGGTCAGATGGACGAGGTAATTACCCGGATCAGTGAGCATGAAGGTGGGGCCATGGACCGCTGTCATCAACGGGCTAACAGCTGGAGGCTAAAGCCCCTTCAACAGCTGGGTGATTACACACGCACACACACACACACACACACACACACACACACACACACACACACACACACACACACACAGTCCACAAGAATTATATTCACCTGTACTGAAAAGAGACAAGTGGTCGGTGCTGTGACAATCAACGGCACAGCCAGCCAACTACTTTACTCTTTCTTTACAGTACTGCGATGAACAAAACAATGAACATACAAGCGCCTCTCTCCGTCACACTGTTCCTACAGTCATTAAGGTTTCATGAGAACGTGACCTCCTCCGTCTCCCCTTGTCTTCCTGTGTGTTTTTGAGCCGTTGACATCCCCGTCTCGCTCCTTCATCCTCCCACATGAGGAGAATAGAGACATTAATGGAGCTGGCAGTCCTACTGTGTGAGTTATTACTCTGCTCTTTCCCTAATGGAGAAAAATTTAATTATCAGCTAATTTGCTGTGTTGTCTCTGGTGACACAAAGTTCCCCATAGTGTCAGCTCCCATTAAATGCTCTGCTTTTGACTCCTTTATTCAGACGCGGGGAGTAAAGAACACAGGTAGGCTCGATGAAATTATGAGCGTATTCGCCTTTTGTAGCACATACGGCACGCAACACGCCATATGTTGGTATATTAGCAGCTTGGCATCCCTATACCAGTCTCAACTTCACATCTGATCTGAAGCAACATGGAATTAGGTAATAGAAGTGAGTTTTGATAATGATTTCTCTGTATTTACACAGTGGGGTTTCGTCGTCTCTGTGTCAACATGCTTTGCAGTTTTCTTATTTTCCTCTCACAGTAATTTGGTCTGACTTCATGATTACAAAGACAAGATCAAATAGGAACAACAAAAAAATCTGTGAAATAAATTCAGTCCCCTCTTACAACTCTACACAATAGACCTCTTTTTATAAATAAGGGACCTGCATTAAACCTTCCCATTGTTATCCACTAAGTGTGTTTCATAGTGTTCCTCATTTATCTGTCTGTCTCTGCTTGTAAACCACTGGGTATAATAATAGTCAGCAGCGGAGCTGTCTTCCTTCCACATATAATGTGGATGTCATCCAGTGGGACCATTAAAACAATGTGTTATGATTGGGCGTCTTGAGCAGTGAAAGGGATTGATTTCCATTTACCTCCCCATTAAATCCTCAGACATCTGGCATGCTTTTTCCAGCACGTTTCCAACTCCTCCTTTTTGTTTTCTGTTGAAATATTCAGGAGTACCTCTTGCCGATGTGCTCTCACTACCTCCCTGTCAAAATACACTCTAACCTCATTTATTTATTTAGTTTTAGGACGCGTGTGTGTGTACACTATGCACTCTTTGTGCACCGTCCCATGACGGCTGAATCGAAATATTCTGTGACGCGACTCCGGATTGTTTTACCCCTCGGTGTGTAAGTGTGGTTTTGCGTACCTGCGTGCATGTGGTGTCTGGGAATGACTGAGTCTGTGTGCAAGTGGTTGTGTGTGTGCACACATGAGGCTCTGCAGATGTTGTGTTGTTGTATGTTAGACCTGCAGGCCAAGCGTAAAGATGGAGGGGGCACATGAAAAATACATGATAATCATCCCGCCACAGTGCACACAAAAGCCTAATTGGAGCGATGGCCCCTTCCGTATTTGTGTACAGAGAGGCAGCGATAGAAGTGGCATAGTCAGTTCATTATGCCTTTGTTTTATCTTCACCCTAACATGCTTGGTTTGGCTTTTGTTTTACTACAGAGGCAAAAAACTCTCCATTCAACACAATAGTTTGGCTTTGAAGGAGCTTATTTAGGAGCATGTGTTTTTTATATTATATTTTTGAGTGTGCAAGGCATTATGTACATTATATTTGTATTCATACTTGTTCTATATCCTGTTTTATTTTATTTTTACCAATTCATTTTCCCACCCATTTTCCTAAGAATAGTGCTCCAGTTTCACCGTCTTCAATCTGAATATTCTAGTTGATGTTATTGGATTTGGCCTGAGGCTCTGTCAAAAGGGGTGTAAATATATGGGTCAGGAGTGAGAAGTGTTGGGTCACCCCCATCTCTGATCGCTCAGCCATTAGAACAAACATCACACAGCTGCTTAGCCATGCACGCCTCGCCTGCAACACAATATCTTATCAGCTGAGAATCCACACTGGCCAAATCAATTAGAGCCTGTGAATATCTATGGATCTGCAGTGTGAAAGCATCAACACCCCCCCCCCCCCCCCCCCCCCCCCCCCCCACACACACACACACACACACACCCCCCAGCTCCTCCTGAGAACAGCCAAATTAATAACTCTAAGTGGATAATGCCCTTGCTCCTATCAACATCAAAATTGAATTCTTGCAAACAGCTGAAATATAGCCAGGGCATGTGGTAGCACTGTGGAAGTCGGCGTTACAGGCTTTTGCTTTGATAGCTCGGTATCCTGCCGTCCTGCTCTGCACATTGAAATTCAAAATGGTAATTTTTAACAGTACCTAATTGGCAAATAGAAAAAGTGTTCCTGGAGCCATTCCTCTCTGCTCGGCATTGATTCACCACTGAGTGGCTCTGTTGAACAAAGAGACTACACTAGCGTGGATCTCCGGTATGGGGAAAGAGTCGTGTCGAGCGGAAACGGGTCAAACAGAAGTCAGGTCCACTGGCTAGCTGTGAAACTCTCTGGGAGGGGAGGGGGTGGACCAGCAGCAGTGCTTGTGAAATGAGTGGAAAGGACAGAGTAAGTGCTTTTACATAATACATAGTAACATGAGAGCCAGCAGAGCCCTCCACCCCCTTTTTTGAATGCCCACCGACTGTTGAAATCTCATTACGATCTCTCATTTGTGCCGTTTTAACCACCGTGGGTCATCTATAGTGCCACGAGCACCACAACACACTCATTCAGAGTCCTCGTGTTGGCACCACTTAGACCAGGGGTGCCCACACTTTTTCAGCATGCGAGCTACTTATAAAATGACCAAGTCAAAATGATCTACCTACTATAAAAATGCAAAACATATATTTATTTATAAATATATTGAGTATTCTTTATATGTACAATATATGTTGGTGTACCTTGCATAACTGTATGAACCCATATTGTACAATATAACTCTGTACATTTTTTGTCATTACCTTACTCTGATGACTTGCACTGAATGGAATCAGCTAGGGATGCATAGTCCGGACAGTAGCTGCTGATAGCCAGCCACAAGCACACTTCCAAATGATCATCAGTCAAGGTGGAACGGTATTTGGACTTAATAATCTTCATGTGGGAAAAGGCTGACTCGCATAAATAAGTGGAGCCGAATAATGCAGTCATGGAGGTAGCACATTTCCTCATGTTGGGGTACTTTTCCTCTGTGAGTAAGTTCCAGAACTGTCCATGAGCCCTGGACTTAAGCTGAATGTCAGTTTGTAGTGTCAAAATCTCATCCTCCACTCCAGATGAGTTCAGGTGAAACAGTGTTGCAATTTTTGATGCGAGTGAATCAACCTCAGCATCTTCCCGAAAAGGGTAGCACATGAATGTAGCGACTGGCTCCAGTAAAACAAAGTCTTGAAAGCGTCTGTCAAACTCTGACAGACAGTTCTCAATCTGCTCTGTGTAGCGTGCACTGTCAAGTTGCACACACGCCTTGCCTTGCGTCTCCAGCTCTGACGCGAGGTTCTGGAAGTTTGCCAAATCATGGCGCTGCATCTTTGAGGACAGATGTTGCATTTTCCGTTTGAAAGCATTAACTGAGCTGATCATATTGATTACGATTTTGTCTTTTCCTTGCAGCTCTACATTCAGGTCATTTAACATGTTGGTCAGATCGGTTAAAAATGCTAAGTCTAGCAGCCACTGATCGTCATTTAGTTGGTTGTATTCTGCATGTTTAGCTACACGGAAAAACTCCTTAATCTCCGGACAGAGCTCTCGAAATCTTTGCAGGAATTTCCCTCTACTAAGCCATCTCACGTCAGTGTGTAGCAACAACTCAGAGTGGTCGCAGTCAGCCTTCTCCAGATGCGCACGGAATAGCCGTCTTTGAAGAGATCTGGCACGAATAGAACAGGCGATCTTCATTGCCACATCCATTATCTCTTTCATGTTGAGCATTTTTGCGCATAACGCTTGTTGGTGTATTATGCAGTGGTAATTGAGGAAGTCTGGAAAAGCATCGTCCTCCCTGCACTTGGCAATAAATCCATTTGAGCGGCCAACCATCGCGGGCGCTCCGTCCGTGGTGATGGACACCAATTTCCACACTGGGAGCTGGGTTTTCTCGATAAAGTTTTTGAAAGACTGAAAAATGTCCTCTCCTCGCGTGTGTTCTTTCATGGGCAGTAATGTTAACAGCTCCTCTTTTGCAGTCATATCGGGAAACACCATCCGAATAAAAATGCACAACTGGGCTGTGTCACTCACGTCTGTAGACTCGTCCAATTGCAGTGAGAAACACTCGCAGTCCGCGATATCCTTCCAAAGTTGCTGGGTCAAATCCTCGGCCATGGCTTCACTGCGCCGTGTAACTGTACTTCTTGATAGCTGGAGAGCTTTGATTGAAGATAATATTTGAGGACATTTTTCCTCTGCATCGTCAACCGTATGTGAAGCGGCAGCAGTCCATCAACACAGACTCATTCGGTTGTTTGTCCCTGGAGTTTGTTAAAGCTAATCTGGCTCTGATTAGCTCTTTTAATAAAATATAGTGTCTGCTCTCTGGAGTGGTTTATTCCTCCCAGGGAACTGACTTCTATGGGTTTTCCATGCTTTACTTTCCAAGGACTTTATGTCATGTTTTACACCGTCATAAATTCAACTCAACAATGACCCTGATTCACACACAAACCTCTTCCTTATCCTGTTCACTCTGTTTTTGCTCAATAAAGATTTGCTCATTTCAAGGTCATTGGACGTCCTGATTACTTTTTTTTCTTTTTCTGCTCAATCCCCCCTTGTTTGTATCTCTCTTGATGCCCCCTTTGTCCTTCTTCATTCACTTCATAATTTCACTCTTCTCCATCATGAGTGGATAGTCAGACTAAGTAGTTCTTGTCTTTGTGCGTCTCCAGTACGCCACCCACAATGGCCCTTGAAACTGCCAAGAAGAAATACATGAAATGTTTTTTTAAAAGCTGCATCATGGACAAAAAGGGCACTGCCCTCTCTCTTTCAATGTCAATAGACAAGTAGTGGCAAATAAGTGGCAAAAATTAAAAGAGAGCTGCTGCGGATAGAATTTGAATGTGTAGCCAACTGAAATTGTATTTGTACGATTTGTTCAAGTATCCATGGTATTCAAATATCAAATCTTGCCCAATGGTCGTTTCAAATGTTTCAGACCTGTAAATAATCCGCTTAGCTGTACTGATTTTCTTGGTCACAAATACAGCAGTGTTGTAAAGTGGTCAATGAGGCGGATGAGGGGTTAAGAAAGCCGCCGTCCATCCTCTCCTTTGTCCTCCTCACGCAGCAATAGTACGTGAAGTTATTGGGGTCCACCGTGATCTGATAGAAGGGGAGATGGGGTCAGGTAATCCACTGGCCTGCCCGCAAACACTCTTTCATGCTAGACTGCCTTTCAATAAATAAGAAATGTCGTCTCCCTCACCAATATAATATTAACCTGATCTCCCCCACGGAGAGTATGGGGGGGCACCTCCTGGGTTGGGGGCGGTAGAAAGGCCTCCGGGCCACACTGCTAATGGATACACACGTACACAGTGTTTGAGGATTAGACGAGAGCCCATCTTGGGGGAATATAGCCCAGGATAGCAGAGGGGGGTTGTGGAGAGTAAAGGTATCTCATTTCAACAGAAAGTCACCGCCACGTCTTTACCTTAGAGTTCACAATGCATAATCATGACTAATATGAAACATATAGAAATAATGTTTTGTAAGAGAGAATAGTGTTGATTAAAATGGCATGTCTGTGTTGAATCATATGGACGTACAGAGGCAGAGGGAGCTGAAAGTGAACTGCGGAACAAGCTGGAGTGGAGGGATGATGCAGCCCTCTGCAGCAGTGGCTTCATGCTGTGTTTACCTTTGAATCCCTCTACGTTTCTCTCATCCTAAATTCACTTTTCTCTGGGAGACAATCTATTGGTCACAGTCTGAGAGTAAAGCAGCACAGCTTAGACCACGGAGGATGAGCTCCATCCCAAACAGGTACCGCCGGACCGCATTCTCATTCAAAGCCAGTACCAAATACCAACACTCATTCAGCCGATTTAAATCATTTTGAGGATTATACAAGATAAAAATATTATGCTGGAGACACAAAGAATAATTGCTAATGGTGGGCTTTAGAGTGGCCTCATTCTGGAAATGAGAATGAGGGTGACAGAGAATATTTCAAGTCTTTATCTTGAACTTTCATTAATGCAAGTTTAATGGAAGGAATGCTGAGAGAGGAATATTAATTATCGCCAATCTTTTTCTCGCCAAGCAGAAAGCTGAGGATGGTTCCACCGGAACAAGGATGATTCGGACTTGTTGTTCTCATAACCTGCGCTTGTGTGTTGATCACGGCCAGTCTGTCTTGTTGCATGTTAATGTCACCCACAATAGAATGGTGCAGGAATGAGTCCCAAAGCCAGGAAATGAGGTAGCATTTTAGCATTTCCGGTTCCCTCGTCTCGAAATTAATGTTTTTGTTTTTTTATGGGATTTTGGTTAGATTCCTGAAAAAAGGTCTATGGGTATAGACTACATAAAATACATCCGTAAATACCCCACTCGTGACTTTTGAAGCTTTTACGTGTCTTAAAAAAGGCGGTCGCTAACAAGCGGCTAAATGAGACTACTAAACATCATCACGCCGACTCGTCCGCCTTTACAGCCTCGTAGTGTATACTCGCGCTCATGCAACCATGGTGTAGTTCGTTTATAGCCTAACGTTAGCTTTGTACTTCTGCCAACTGCATTCACATTTAGATTAACATTAAAGGGCTGTTCATTCGTTGATATCATCTTGCTGAACAAAACATGTAAGTATCATAAACTTGTGTTTGCTATAGAGCTTATTTTTGTCAATAATCGGAAATCTAATGGAAAAATCCCATTGGCTTTTTGTTGAGGAAACCAGGGCGATGCTAACTTCCTGGTTGGCACTCTATTGGTGCAGCACTCTACTGGTCATAAGAATCCACATTAATACAACCCAACTCTTATTTTCAGTGCAAAACACCCTCATAGAAAGCTTTTTATACCCGTAGACAATCAATAGTCATGAAGAATATTGATCTATATGTGAGCGAAGAGAGTACAGCATGTATCTTGTATTTCTATCTCCATTGGGTTCTGATATGTAGGTTGAGTTTGTGTCTCGGTCTGTAGAGGAATGCAGATGTGGCGGTGAATGCAGAGTGGATGCACCATTGTTCACTGTGTGGAACTCGTCTATAATTTACAGGGTCTCCACCCCTCTCCGTCACTAATGGATGGGGGTGTCTGCTCAGAGACTGAGGGGGGCGTTGAGATAGGCTGGAGGATTGCCTCTTGAAGACCCCCCCCCCCCTCATCCTCCACTACCACCACCACAGCAGATAAAGAAAGCCCACTTCATTTTGGTGAAGTCCACGCAACGGGTTACCAAAGATACCGAGGCAAATGTTGAATACAGAGCTATGTGTTGAGGTGGGACATATCTTGTGAGGGTAGATATTTGAGAGAGGGGTGATGGAAGAGGGCGGTGTACAATGTGGAGTGTACACAGATCATTACCATCCTCTACAGCTCCAGGGCTCGTCATGCTGAAGGCAGGCAGATTGAAAGGGCTAATGGGAGCCGGGGTGATGCTGTGTGGAGTAATTTAGTGCGGGAGGCGTGGTGGTTGAGGGAAAGGCAGGGGGGGGAGATGGAGTTCTTAATCCTCGCCATAAAAGAAAGAGATATACCGTTTCACCTTAGTGTGGGGGAGCACCTTCGGTACGTTCAGGAGGACAGGTGCTCAGCTGAGAGAATGATGGAGGTCACTGCAGCCCCGGGCTATATTGAAATGACTGTATGCCGGAAGCGGCCTATCCCTCTGTGTGTAGTGTCAGCTCGAAAGGGAACAGCCTTTGTTGTTGGCCTGTACAGAGCCTTGACACCAGATGTGAGTGTCAGCCACAGGATGAGGAACAGCTGCTGTGGGGTTGGAATGGTATGGCCTGGGTAAAAATATTCTGCATGTTTGTCTGTGAAGTTCAGTGGCCATGGCGATAGGATGTAGCGGCTGGTTGGGTTGGGCGGGGCCACACTAGAATTTGGGCTGACTTAAGCTACATCCACACTAATACATTTTTGTATTTTCCTTTTCTACGTTTATGCCTAGCGTCCATACTGCACTGGCGTTTTGAGACATATGAAAACGCTGCTGACCCCGTTTTAGTTTTAAACTTCGGGGTTGTGTTTCAGTCTGGACGGACAGAAACCTTCCAAACGATGACAGACACCCACGTTCGCTTCCTGATTGGGTCTCATAAGTTGTGACGTGTCCTTCCCTGATTCGTCACGCCCCATCACGTCAACCTTTTCTGGAAGAAAACAAACGAGATCAACCTCGACCACCAGTGGTTTATTTCAAGCTGACCTTGTTGTCTGTGCTAGCAGCTGTTGTGCAGTTAAATTCTGCATTTCATAATGCTACTACTGTCTACATGTGCAGAAGGCAAACTATTATTTGATCGCTTTGCATCAAGCGTTGCTTCCTGTTTACACTAGCACGAGCATGCCCGGTGTACCTGAATGGTCATGTGATAAGCGTTTTCAGGCATGGTAGTATGGTCGGGGATTAATTCTGAAACAGCCCTAAAACGCTCGTCTGGACGGAGATCGTTTTTGTTTTAAAACATATTAGTGTGATGTAGCCTCAGACAAGTCAGGGATATACAGGACTAGCACGAACAGCAAGCAGCACCGTGTCCACAGCAGCAGCCATCTGAAACACTCCATCACACAGCAGCTGTAACAATACACTCACGCTGACTGACACTCACTTTTCCCTTTTATTATTCATTTATTTGCTCTGCTCTTAGACGGACTAACCTGGCTCTTCACTTATTCATACGGAGAGACAGAGACATTCCTCTCCTCCTGGCAGAGGAAGGATCAAGAAACAGGAGTTCCATCCAGATAGCTTTAGGCGGCGCCGTGTGATGAGAGCCTGATGAAATCATTGTTTGAATCTGAAGGACACAGAGGAAGCTGTCTGAAACAGTTAGAATCAATTTAATTTGAGCTTTGGGATCAAAGGCAGGCCTCTGGGCTGCTCAGTATTTTTAGTGCTGCCTTTAAAGCCATCAGTCATTTTCAATCCTGATTAACTTATGGAAATCACACGCTATTTTTGAGGTGTTAATTGTCATTAGATTACTGATGGGTAGACGATGACTGATGCATACGCACGGCGATGTTGACTGAAATTCAATTGGATCCTCCATTGATTTTGTTTTTAATATACACTATATGCTGTGCTTAGCATTCGTTAAGACTCTACAACCAGGTAAACTTCACATACTGTAGGCCCCATTTCTGTTTAGGGTGGCTGCCAGTGTGAACAGGGCTCCACAGTATTGCTCAGTGACTCATGAGACATCTCCAGTAGTCCCTCATACATAACAACTCTGTGAAAGCTTTCTTATTTCATACATAATGTTCTAGGTATTGTATGCAGTGCTTTTCAAAGGTCAGATGCCGTGTCTGACTCTGACCTATTAAGAGGCGGCCTGAGGATACAGCACTCTAGCTCGACCGACTACACGTCTGTGGACAAAGCTACTGATAGAATCTACGCCTCCTCCGAGAAGACCAGAGGTGTCGTCCAATGCGTACACGGACCCGCGAGACACGGCAGTGTATTAGTATTTATAAAAGCAAGAGGGTGAGCACACTCCAGTGCACCGGGATTAGCTTGTGTGGCCTGGTGGGCAACCTGCTGTTTTCTGCATCATTTCTAACCCGGGTGTTTTCAGAGGAAGATTAGGACGAGGCCAGATTGTTGAGTAATTGGTGGAGAGAGGCCACGGCTCCCTATGATCCCATCACGCTCTTCACACCTCAATGACATTCCCCCGAGACCAGTGTCATACAGATAGGAGTGTATGTGTTTATGCGAGTGTGTATCTGCATGAGTCTCTGCATTCATGTGTTTCTGTGGCAAAAGTGACAAGAGGACGGGATGCAGATGAATGTGGCTGAGAAACAGGCACAACATGGAGATGATAGGGCTGTCAATCCATTCAAATATTTAATCGTGATTAATCGCAAATAATCACAAGTTTTTTTATCTGTTCAAAATGTACCTTAAAGGGAGATTTGTCAAGCATTTAATACTCTTATCAACATGGGAGTGGGCAAATATGCTGCTTTATGTAAATGCAGGTATACTATATTTAATGACAAATATTGTCCAGAAACCCTCACAGGTACTACATTTAGCATAAAAGAAATGTGCATGACTGGAAGCTGTCTAGTGTCAGTGCTGGGAGTCTGTTGACCTGTGCGCCCGTCCTGGGGTTCACGCCTGGATATGCAATCTTTCCTCAACTAGCTGCCATTGGCTTTTTTTTCTCCCTTCCCCTTCTTTGATCTCAGACGGATAAATTCTGCCTGGCTGCCCCTCCGTCAGAGGAAAGCCCAATGGTGGGTTAGACAAGGTCATGTGGAGAGAGGGACAGAGACGAGGGTAGAGAGTGAAGAGACAGAGAGAGGCAACAAAACAAAAAGAAAAGGCAACACAAAAAGTTTCACCTGTCATTTTGACAGATTGCATCATACACTGGTTCCATCGCAGATCTATCTGTTGACACCGTGTTGGCATGTTTAGTCCATCCTGTTGTGCAAAACCAAACAGAGTAGACCCCTTTTAACACAAATGCATTACGCTGTCAAACATACACACATTTTAAAAACATGGAATGTCACGACTTTCTTTACAGCCAGTGAACAAGCCCAAATTCCCTGTTAAGACTAGTGGATCACAGAGATTAGCAGAGATAATACCAGTGACAGGCCAAGGCAATAGCTTTCTTATCTGGACTTTTCCCTGCTCTACCTTCCAGCACACATTGCCTGTCCTTATGCATATTTGCTCAGTGGTTAAAAACACACTGAGGCCACTGTCGTGTTATCATCCAGTGGGGCTTTTTATTTATTTACCCGTCCATCCTCTCTGCTCATGTCTTCCCTCGGTCCCTGACTCGGTTTCCTTTGAAGTAGGTCATTTTATAGACAGAGAAAGGTCATTCCCTGTGACTCCCTTGTGCAGTGTCTCGCTCTCCAATGACCCCACCCTTATATCTATCTAGCTATCTGTTCCTCGGTTGTAGTGAAACAACTGCTTGGAGTCAGTGAAGAGGGCTGAGACAGGAAATATTATTGGAAAGCAATGCTAATATGCAGATAATGCAGTTACTGCTGTGCAGTGGGACTGCTGGTGAATGAGTGGCTGTCAGGAGTCCTCTGCTGTGACAGGCCTGTTGACAGACTCTGTCCACATGTGTGTATGTGTGTGCCTGTGTTTTGAAAAGGGGGGAGCAGCTCAGCTTTGTCACTCTCTCAGTACCCGGCATTATGTCTTGGACACATGGCCGCATGCCTGCAATTAGCAGCATGCAGACACACAAAAGTATTTTCATCCTCTGCTTGCACACACACACACACACACACACACACACACACAAACACACACACACACACACATTTTTACAGGCATGCAGACCACTTGTGTGGATACACAAAGGCAAACAGATGCCTTCCCATGAATCAGACACAAACTTGGAACCTAGATAACAGACAGGGCTGTTCCTCGTAGTTCAAAAGAGGTTGTGATTTCAATACCTTGTGTTCAAGATAGGGCTGTCAAGCCATTCAAATCTTTAATCGGGATTAATCGCTTGATTGTCCATAGTTAATTGTGATTAATCACACATTTTTTATCTGTTCAAAATGCACCTGGAGATTGGTCAAGTAGTTAATACTCTTATCAACATGGGAGTGGGCAAATGTGCTTGCTTTATGCAAATGTATGTATATATTAATTATTGGAAATCACCAACACAAAACAATGACAAATATTGTCCAGAAATATGCTGAAATCCTAACATGGCAAACTGCAGCCCAACAGGCAACAACAGCTGTCAGTGTGTCAGTGTGCTGACTTGACTATGACTTGCCCCAAACTGCATGTGATTATCATAAAGTGGGCATGTCTGTAAAGGGGAGACTCGTGGGTACCCATAGAACCCATATCATTCATATTTCTTGAGGTCAGAGGTCAAGGGACCCCTTTGAAAATGTCCGGGACAGTTTTTCCTCGCCAAAATTTTGCGTAAATTTTGCGTGTTATTGAGCCTCCTTCGCCACAAGCTGATATGACACGGTTGGTACCGATGGATTCATTAGGTTTTCTGGTTTCTAGCTTTACCGCTGAGCCCACTACAACCTGAACATCGTAAGTTGCGTTAATGCGTTAAATAAATTAGTGGCGTCAAAACGAATTTGCGTAATTTTCACATTGACTTTGAAAGCCCCTCTGTAGTTAGAAAAATAAGACACGTTAGTGAAAATGATGGCTTTGCTAACACATCTTTACGTTTTATGTTGGTAAACGTTTGGTCAGACAAAGATTGTTGAATTCTTTTAAAGCCTCAGCAGTCTGTCTCTTTTAAGGGGCCTTAGTTATGTGGTTGTTTTCACCAAACAGCATTCCTTTGAGGATCTTGTTATTTTGTTGCTGCTCTCTTTGTGGTAACAAGTACACTAGTCAAGTGCTGAAGAAGTGTGGGAGGGTGAGGATAGACGCAGACACAGATCCCCCTTTTTGTCTGCTGTGGTTTTTCCTGCACAGCTACAGGCATACATGAAGACACAGTAGATGTGAGGTTGGAGGTTTGACCTAACCACCACCACCAGCAGCACCACCTCCCCCCCACCCTCCAGTCCTCCTCCATGCTGACTGACATCCCTCTGTGGGCCTGTACCCCCAGCAGCGATGGTCAATAAACCCCTGCCTGATCCAGCACTTCAAAAACAAGCAGCCCCGGTCCTTGCTCAAGCCAACAGCGTCATGAATAACAATTAACACACCCTCCAAAAAACAGCAGTAACCTCCGATAACTCCAGTCTATCTGGCTTCTGGGGTTGCATTTGCATTAATGATTTCTCTGCCCTCATTCTCTCTCTCTTTGTCCCTCTGCAGATCTCTTTTTTCTCCACATGCACTCTATATCTTGGCCAATGCCTCTTTTAAATGTGTATTTCTGGCTTTAGATTGATGGCTGTAATGTAGCTACAAACTGCACTGATGAAAGTTCTTATCAGGAAGATTGTCTTTATTTTTTTCCCCCTCTATTTTGTGCCAGGAAAGTCCAGTAGTAAACAATATTAGGTTACGTGTAAATCCAGTCTGTTCCACTGCAGCGGTTGCATTTTAGAGTGAACATAAAATGCTTACTCACACACTGTTTTTCATATTTATGAACCCCGGTACTCTGCCTAATGTTTCCCTCTTGTCTCATCTCTCTCCTTCACGCCACTCCTGCCTGATGACACCGTCCTTTTCTGAATCTCTCCTTCAGGTGAGTCATTTTTAGTCCTATTCTGTCATTTCATCCTTACTCTTAAAGAAAAGGCTCTTACAACTGATTGTGTTGAAAGTTTGCTCCTCATATAACTTCTCCACAACGTGATGAGACACAGTATGGTTTGCTTTCTTCTGTGTTCATTATAAATCATACTAACCAGGTTTAAATGCACTTCCTCCATTTTTTTAACTGAACTTGTATTTACACTAGGGCTGTCAAAGTTAACGCCATAATAACGTGTTAACGCAAATTCGTTTTAACGCCACTAATTTCTTTAAAGCAACTTGTGAGTTTTAGGTTGTAGCGGGCTCAGTTTTAAAGCTAGAGTGAAGATACTGGCATCATATGAAACTAAAAAAACCTAAGGAATCCATTAGTACCAACCATGTCATACTAGCTTGTCACGAAGGAGGTTAAATAACGCTCCAAACTTACAAAGGGGTCCTTTGACCTCTGACCTCCAGTTATGTGAATGTAAATGGGTTCTATGGGTACCCACGAGTCTCCCCTTTACAGACATGCCCACTTTATGATAATCACATGCAGTTTGGGGCAAGTCATAGTCAAGTCAGCACACTGACACACTGACAGCTGTTGTTGTCTGTTGGGCTGCAGTTTGCCATGTTATGATTTGAGCATATTGTTTTATGCTAAATGCAGTACCTGTGAGGGTTTCTGGACAATATCTGTCATTGTTTTGTGTTGTTCATTGATTTCCAATAATACATATATACATGCATTTGCATATAGCAAGCATATTTGCTCACTCCCATGTTGATAAATCTCCCTTTATGGTACATTTGGACAGATACAAAATGTGATTAATCTGCGATTAATCACTATTAACTATGGACAATCGTGCGATTAATCGTGATTCAATATTTGAATGGATTGACAGCCCTAATTGTAACACACTCAGAAACACACACACATGCATATAAACAAGTACAGTGTGTGAACATGCAGACATGCACACCCCAATCACACCTCTACTCATCTCTGAATAAGCTGATGGATACTAGAGTAGTCCCCGTGGATCTGGCTGAAATAACTGTGATATTCCTTAGAAGGCCCCTTTAGAGCGCAAAGTAATGAACACTTTCAGCACGGTGCCTGCATTTTGTGCTGTGAAATTGTCGTGCAGTGAAATGAACAAGATTCAGACTTCAGCTTTTTTATGGGGAGCACATCCCCCCCACCCTCCACACCCGCTTCACTTTCTTGTTTTACCAACTTTTGCTCATCGACCTCTGGTACCTCTTTCCTCTTCTCCCGCCTGTAGCATCCCTTTTCTCCTCCATCCTTGTTTCCATATTCCCCCCCCCCCTCGCACATCTCCCTTGCTTCCTCTTTCTCCTCTACTCCTCCCCTCTATCCTCGCCTCCATATGCTGTGTCTGGGCTCGTTTACATGGCTGGAGGAAAGGAGAGGAGAGGGCTAGTCTGAATTATACATGCAGCAGCAGTAGTGCACCAATCCAGTTGGGACCCACCAGATGCTTGCCCTCCAGATTCGCTGCTTTTGTCTCGGTTGCATCTCTTAAAATGCACTTGTTGTATCTGTGTCTTTTCTATTGTCTGTGTGTGTGTTTTTATGTGTGGCCCTATTTGATGATTTTAGAATAGTTAGAACGGCAAGGATCTCGGCTCTGAGAAGAAATTACATAATTGTTTGCATTGCAATCAACACTGCATAGCTTGCATATAATTGTATTTCCTGTCATAATACATCCCTCATGTTTATCATATGCATGAACCCAACGTTTGTGCTGGGTCCTGGGGTTAGCAGCGCCTATTTCTCAGTTGATTGGAATCCCCTTCACGTCAGATATGTGTGTCTGCAGCATGTGTGTGTACCTGTATGTGTGACAGGGAGATTTACATGCTCTAATGATGAGGGATCAGGGTGAGGACAGGGCCTGTCAGCACCCTCTAATGAGAGAGGGCCCGTAGCCCGCGGCCAGGGGAAAGAATAGGAGAGGAATATGGATGGGGGGGGTCACACTTAGCAGTGTGGGGGGCTCCAAGGCGACAGAGGCTGGCATCTGTCTTTGGTGACACTGCCCTCATCGCTAATTCACAGCACTCGTCCTGAATTCCTCTGTGCAGAAATGACAAGAAAGAGGTGTTGAGGAGGACTACCGATAAGGGCTGACACTGTGAGGGTTGAAGCCTTTTCACTCATGCACACAGTGTCATTCGCGCTCTCAGCTCTGCTAAATTATGCTGCTTATTGATTCAGAATTCAGCCGTAACAACCCCATGCTGGATAACTGGGTTTCAAAACATATAAATGAATAAAATCAAGCATCTGGAGAAACTTCTAATGTTTCTAATTTATTGGCACTTACCAGTAGTTGTTTATTGATTTCAAACAGATGCAGACAATCAACAGTTTTATGTGGAGGTATTTTTTTTTACTGTTTTGCTCCGAACAAGGCAGAATCCCAGGGATTAGCTGAGTCTTATACTAAGCCTCTAAAGATGCCCTGTAGACCTGAGTAGTTTCTCTACACTCACCTCCACCTGAGGGACTTCCTTCTCAGCTCTGCGTTAGTGCGAGGCGCTGGTGTAACATCACACCTATCCCTCTACCTCAGGCGCTCGAGCCAAATGTGTACAAACCAGAAATGGCAAGGCTGACCTCCCCGCTGGATGCTGAGCCCCAGATGGCCTCAGATGGACTCCGCTAGCCACAGATATAATGCACACATGCTCACTCTACTAGCCTCCACACACAGTGCACAATAAACACAGCATAAACAGATTAATACAAGGGCTGGGACGATACACCTACTTCCCGATTCGATACTATCACGATACTTGGGTGCTGATTTGATATGTATTGCGATTTTTAAGGATTGTGATTCAATATTACAATTTATTGAGATTTGTGTTAACTTTTTTAACACTAGACCACGGGGGGGAAATCTGAATCATACACTTCTAGGGACTTTTACTTTGGAAAATATCTAAATTAATCCAGTGAATATGTTTTCAGCATGTACCGTATGTAGTCTGAGATGTCCTGAAGTCAAATATATCAGTCATTGTCAGGCAGTATTTATTTAGTTGTTTCCAACAACCTGAAAATCAAAGAATAAAGACATTTCCCTCACAAATTAGAGGTATTTTCTTTTTATCTATAAGGGACATGTCATTTTTATTCTTCTGGTGAATATAATCCAATCAATCTTATTTCCATATATGCATTTTGTATATACAGTTCCCTTTGTTAACACCTTATTTTGGAAACCAGGCGTAATCTACGTGTATACTTTACGCTAACTTTGCCAAGTCCGTCTCTAGCTCTCCCGTCAGCTCCGTTCTCTTTATCCATCCATGGTCAGCTCCATCGGGGCCGTTTGAATGCATTTAACAGAAATGTCAGTATATGGGTGCTCTACAGTTGTAGATTTGACCACGGAGACGAGAGCGACGGCCGGCTCCACCGCACGTTACCACCATACGATAACGTTTCCTTTCCGTGACAGAGTTAGCAGCTTTAGCTCTGCTCTGTCTAGCTCTGCTTTTCCTGTCAATGTGTGAAACCCAAAGTGTTTCCATCCTTTATGGGATGTGTAGTTTTTACCACGCTGGATTTAAAACTGAGGGTGCAGGTCGTATCCACGTGGACCCTCCGCCGTTTTCTACTATCTCTTTTTGGCTCACTGCGGCCGGCTGCAGTTTGTTTTGATTGACGGATACGGAACGGATATGACGTCACGTTACTCAGACTACAACAATAAAAGCGGTAACTTCCTTCTACCTCCACATAGACTCAAATAAATGCATTAAAAAATCAATTTCAAAATCATAAAAAAAATCATAATACATTGGTGAATTAATGTTTTTCCCCAACACTAATTATTACCACACACTGGTACATTCTGCCTTTTGTTACTTTTTCTGTTGTTATCAGGGATAATCACTGCAGGGTCGTCAAAACCTCCCTGATACCTTTAATGATAGAGTTGACAATAGGAAGTGCATTACGGCAGGCCATTGACTTGACCTCTGACATTGGAAACATCCTCAGGGATGCTCTCTGTCCACACATGTTGCAGTATGGCTTTGCTAAAGGCCATTGATAATTCAGCTAATGAGTGTGAGGGGATGACCAGGATTAACCCTCTTTAGCATCCCACTGTCTATCTGCCTGTCTGGCTCTGCCTCGTCGAGCCGCTGCGAAAAGACAATCGATAGCCCCGAGATGTGTCACACAGAGCTACTGATTTGATCCACCACAAGAAACATGGCAAAAAATAACTCTTTGTGCATTGCCAGTGTCATGCAGCACATAGCGGCCTCGGTGGTGGTCCTAGTTTGGTAAAAGACAGAGAGCATAACCATTAGAGAGCCTTTTGCAGCCCAGCGTTGCCACATGCAGCAGGCAGGGCCCTGTTCGAGGGATGTGCTCTGGAGCTGGCTTCACCACATCAGTAGAGGAGGCCTCATCCAGCAGCCCTGCCTCCTAGATGCCTCCTCTCCACCTCCTAACCCAGAGACCGAGCCCGGGCCCGGCCTCCACCGCTCTAATTATAACAGGAGCTCCACAATCTGTAATTTATAAGTCCAAAACACTGTAATTAACTACAGCTTTTATAGGGAGTCATAAATAATGCCAGGCCTTTTTTATAAAGCAAACTTCTCCGCTCCGCTCTGCTCTTTTCCTCGCCTGCTCTGGGTTTGTTTCGAGGTAACACAGGGAGACCTGGGATTATCATTCAAACCACCCACCTCCTCCGACCCCCATAACATCCCGCTCATGCAGACGACCTCAAAAAGGGACTGGTATGAGGGATTTTATGGGGTTACCTCGACAACATTACATCAGAACATCTTGTCAAGTCCTGCCAGTTTTGGGATGTTTGACTCAGGGGGTTGAAGGACGCTGGCTTTAATATGTCTTTGGTGTTCCTGGAAATGTTTCTAAGTGCGGTAAGGGATCCCTCGGAATGATCCTGATATACTTGTCTTTAGAATAGTGATGTAATTAATGACTCTAACAGAGCAAGACAGAAAACCACAGAAGGCCGGGAAAATGTTACCATATGGCTGAAGTAAAGACAGATTTCTCTATAATGCTCTGAGAAAAATATAGGACACAGCGACAACACACACACACACACACACACACACACACACACACACACACACATACATACATAGTTTTCAGGTTAACAGTTGAGAGGAGGCTTTATTTGATCTAGCTGCAGTATAGTCTGGTCTCTGTGTAGTTAAAAAACTGCCTCTCCCTGCCTTTTTCTAGCCGTGCAGTAGCAGATTATTCCAAGGTAGCTGAGATAGTCAGATGATGGTGCATATGGATGATGGTTCCTGCTGTAATCAGTCCCATTGTCTGACGGGTGTTTTCCTCCCTGTCTGTTTGGGTGGCTGGTGATTTATGTGGTGGTCTTTACATCCAGTCCTTAGGGAGGGACAGCCACCGAACAGGCTGGAACAGCTCGACTCAGCATTCTTCTCCTGTCACAACCGGCCTTCCAACTTGTTCCTCAGACAACACAAAACAACCCGTAAAGAGAAAAATGACCCCCTCCCTCCAAAAAAAGAATCTCTCTGTTTTGTATGAGAAAAAAGGTTAACAAAAGTGAGATACATAGCGAGGCACAAAACAACAGCAAGAGAAACAAAGTGTAACAAAGCCCCAAGGCTGAGGGGAGACAGAGAGGTGAAGTATGGGATAAAGAATGGGCCACCCTGGGCACAAGGGAAGCCCTCAGCACCCACTCCCCAGGACTCAACAGACAATAGTCCATCTGCTGGAGACACACAGGCGCTTTCAGCGTGCAGAAAAGCCCCCTCGTTTGGATTCAGCCTCCCAGTATCTTCCTCTCTCCTCCCTCTCGACCACCCAGACACTGCCGCCGCCGCCGCCGCCGCCGCCGCCCCATCTCCCCGCTCTCGCACATCACACATATGCAGGAGATGATTATAGTCCTCCCTGTCTTACGGCCCTGCCTCCAGTTTTTTTAGTATCCACTGGAGACAGATCCTACTGATAGTTCAAGGCAGACAGAGGCTGCTGCTTAAACCCCTCTCTTTAGCCGACTATTCAGCTTGGAATCAATTAATCTCAAGCCTGCCTGGTAAAAAAGCCTGCAGGAGGGATTTCAGTTGAAACCAGCATTTTGGGTTTTTTCCAAGAAAATGCGCAGCTGAGAATTCAGTTTTAGGTGTTATGAAGAGCTAAATAGAATACTGATCCACTCCACGTCTGTCTCAAGAGATACAAAAGAACCCCTTGAAAAAAAAAAATGCCCCTTTACTTTTGAAGATGCATATAATGAATGTGCACACATATGTCTGTCTGCTTTGCAGTCTGCGCTTCTGCTTGTTTGTTCGCGCCTTTGTGTGAGCAGCGGCATGGCTGGGGCCGAGCGCCGTCCTCGATGGAGCAGTCGGGCCTCCTGAGATATGGCTCTGGGGTTTCCTGTGCTCCCTTGCTATGCCTCGCTCTTTAATGACAATATGGTGGCCCAGGCAGTGGCAGCTCCTCTGAGAGAGAGAGGGGAGGAGGAGGTGGGGTAGGGCGGGGGCTGATTAGCGAAGAAGCCAAAGATGTTTACCAGGCTTTGCTGCTCACTGTTTTAACCCCTATCAGGCACTCCATGGTGATTAGGCTTTCATTTAGACCCCACTAGAGTATATGCAGCTTATCTCAGCTCCGCTTTCATCACCTGCACTGACTCCTGATCTGTTAGGAAATAATCTAACTTGATTGTTTGCCTATTGTTGCAATTATTAATTTGATGACTATTGAATTCAGGTCCTAGGGTAACCAATAGGGGTATAAGAACAAATATAAAAATATTGAATATGGCAATATTATGTTTTATGATACTGTATTGATTCTCAAAAACACTGTATATATTTTTAATTAAAAGTTTACATGTAATATTTATCGGTCAATACTTTATTTCATTTGCAAAGAGATGCGCCTCTCAGTGTATGCGCCCTCTCAAAGAAGTGCTATGATGATGTTGGATGTTACAGGGACTGTGATAAATGCAGATCCCACTGTTCAGATTGCATCAAAAAGTAAACCTTTTTTTTACACCTTGATTTTACGGTGGTGTGTTCTTTATACTACGACAGTTTTCCTAAAATTAGATTTTAAAAAATTGCAATATATCGCCTCACTTACTGTATCGAAATGTATTGAATCGTAACCCCTGTATCGTGATACCATCGCCAGATTCTTGCCAATAAATATAATAACTAGGGCTGTCAAAGTTAATGCAATAATAACACATAACAATAACACTTGTGATTTTTAGGTCATAGCAGGCTCAATTTTGAAGCCAGAGTTTAGATGCTTATCATCATCATCATCATCATCATCTGGTATCATATGAAACTAGAAAACCTAAGGAATCCATTGGTACCAACCATGTCATACTAGATTGTGAGGCTAAATAACACTCCAAACTTGTGCGGTGAGGAAAAACAGTCATGGCCATTTTCAAAGCGGTCCCTTGACCTCTGACTTCCAGATCAGTGAATGTAAATGGGTTCTATGGGTACCCACGAGTCTCCCCTTTACAGACATGCCCACTTTATGATAATCACATGCAGTTTGGGGCAAGTCATAGTCAAGTCAGCACACTGACACACTGACAGCTGTTGTTGCCTGTTGGGCTGCAGTTTGACATGTTATGATTTGAGCATATGTTTTATGCTAAATGCATTTATTTGTATTTTTTGTGTCGTTAATTGATTTCCAATAATATATACAGTATATACATACATTTGCATAAAGCAAGCATATTTGCCCACTCCCATATTGATAAGAGTATTACATATTTGACAAATCTCCTTTAAGGTACATTTTGAACAGATAAAAATGTGTGATTAATTTGTGAATAAATATTTGAATTAATGTACAGCCCTACTAGTGACCATACCATCCACCAGGCTCCTAAGGAATCCTGGGATGTTGTGGCCTGGATTCCAAATGTTTTTAGTGGGTTTTACGAAAAGGGTTTTAGTCTTAATATGTTTGGCAGCACGCCATTGGTCCTGCACTGATTCCATTGAGGATAACTAAAGTAATTGCATGAGTGTGTGTGTGTGTGTGTGTGTGTGCATGTTTGTATGTTCTTGTGGATGTTACAACCAGAAAGCCCTCGATGTGAAGTAGATGTTAATCCTCCCTCTAACTAAGCTGCCAGCTCTTGGGTATAATTTGAACCCATCCAATCTAAATCTCAGCGTGCCTCTTTGCTAAGTGGTAGGTTGCGGACTGCAGTTTCCGTCCGTGCGTGGCAGCTCCTCTCTGATGACATAACGCGTTGACCCTCCTCCTCGTGTTCGGTGCTGCTGGTGGCGCAGTCGCGTAATCCGGAAATGAGTAAGTGGCAGGGAGTGGGGATGTTCTCTTTAAAGCTTAGCTATCTGCCTAGTGGTGATGAGAGGGTTCAGTCTGGAGATGAGAGGAGCTCAGCACATCCCTGTGGTTCTTACTCGTGCCACAGCCACTTTTCAGGGACGGATGGAATCGACGCTGGCAGATGAGGACAAGCCTCCACATGTTCACAGTAGTTCACCGCACTCTCTATGGCAACACACACACCTGTGGGAGAAACAGCAACTGCCTGTGTGACTACTGTTATGTTGTTTTACAGACAAGCTTCTTATTTCTTTTCAGTGCATTTTATATCTCAGATGTAAATATATTCTTTAGAGAGCCTAAATTATTCTCTGCTCTTGTCATTATTAAACACCACACAGCGCTCTGAAAGCAGTAACATCTACCTTGGGAGATTTGTGTACTGTGATGCTGCAGAGTGGTTCCATCTATAACAACCATAATCAAATCAATGCCAGTAAATATGTCTCTTGAGCTGAGCAGGCTTGGCGTTAATGACAGAAGTGTTGAGACGTAGCAGTATGTTGAAGAAAGCGACTAGATGATTTATTTGCTGAGGAAATCGCTGTCACAGCATCCCTGCTCTCAGCCCTCTCCCTGGTGCCCAGTGGGCCAATTAGAGCAGCCTCTAATCCAAGGTACAGCACCTAACTACGCCACTAGAGAGTAGATGCACACACAACACAGACTGGCTGCTGTCACACACATTTCACTCACAGAAACTCTCCTGCTTTTTGCATTCTTATCAACCACTTCTCCGTCTCGGTGTCTTCTCCCCTGCGGTACCTGCTCCATTGTGGGCCAGTCAGGCAGCATGGCTGCACGGCCGCCGCCGTATGGTCGCCGCCATGCTCAGGTGATTAGGCCTCATTATGAAGACATTTGTGCTACACTAATTAACGAGCCTGTTGTGTCGCCTCTCAGCCTCTTCTCTCCTTCCCTCTCGTGTCCCTGCTTAAGTTCAGGCGGCGGTCTCTCACCTGCTCCGCGGCCTGACGTTTGCCCTTGCACTGTAGCAGCCACCAGATTGTAGACTTCACACTGCGCCTACACTTCCCCCGACCAAGTGTTGACAGTTAATTTGACTTCACCTTCATCAAGAGCGACGATAAATCAGAAGCGCTGCGACACTCAATCAGCCCAGACTGGCGGCGTGTCAAACGTGGGCGCGTGGATGTTTGACACAGTTTTGATCAGATATTCATCTCCGTGCTTTCATCCCAGACTGTGGCTGCGCCATGACCCGTCAGTGTACACGCATGTTTCCGACTAGACGCTCAAACGGACTCCAACAGTCATGTCTAGCAGCTGTTAGAAAGGGACCTCGCCGTGTCTATTCAGCACGGGAATATCCAAAAGAAGCTCGACAGACGGGTCTCCACGTTGTTGCCACTGGCCTTCCCTTGACAGCGGCGCCATTAGCAACCGGTGTCAGGGCAAGGGCAAATCTGGGCGGGAATGGTGGGTCTCCAGGGGGGTAAGCAGGAGGCTATATGGTGGCTGAGGACCAGTGTGTGTGTGTGGGGTGGGGGGGGGAGGGTGGGGGATGGGTGTCATATTGCAAATCATCAAACAAAGCAATGAGATTACCGCCAGTAACCGGTTTTAATATCAGAGCTCGGTTATTGCCAGGATCTCCACAGCGCCAACTTAAAAATGTCAAACATGATATAAAAGGTTATTACGCTGTCTGTTGGGGAAGAAGAGACATTCTCTCTTTCTCTTTTCAGCTTTAAGCTTTGTCAGCTTTTTGATTTTTATAATAAATCTCTCTCCGCTTCAGCCGCCCTGTCTACATTCTGACAAGTGTACCAACAGCATAGTTTTGGAGAGGAACAATCTGTGAGGAAAAACACCAGAAAATCAAAACATATTACACTCATCTCATGAAAAATCAATGTGTCAGCTGTTGCGCTCCAAAAACAAGTCTTTCAATTGAAAGTCTCTGGAAAACTACACTCCACAATATCCTGCATTGATCTCACTGTGGGGTCTGATTTTGGCTCTTGTCATGATGGGAGCCTATTGTGTTCCCTGAGTGATTGTGCTATGATCTAAACACACAGGGAGCCCCCGAACCCTGTTGTCTCCCCATGTTGTTGCCGGGGGGGCCCCTGTTGGAGCAGGCCTTTCCGGGGGCGGGCCTTTGATACTTGCAGGGACCATTAGATGTCTCGTTCAAGCGCATTAGTTCCAGTGTTGACTGGGGAAGACTCGGGAGGACTGGGGTGGCCTGTACTTGATGTTGGGAAACCTTAGTTAGGCTGGAGAGGGAGACAGGCTGGATTCACAAAGCCTAGGCTGGGGTCAAAAAGGCTACAATTTGCCTCCGCTCCAATCCTTTATATCCACTTCCTTGTCGTCCCACTGGAGCATTATTTTTTCCTCAAGCCATAGCTTGCTGTAGAAGTCTGAGCAGCATGCATATGCAATGATTTCTGAATTCCCATGCACCTGCTCTCCCCTCCCCGCTGCTTCCACATATCTCAGCCCCTCAGGGGAAGAACAGAACTGATATTCTTGCCTCCACCCTCACCCTCCCACCCATCGCTACCACCCACCAGTCAATCTCGTGCTCCCCACTCATTCCCCTCCTGCTGGAATGCCAGCATGAGATGATGTGTTTGACACAATACAAAGAAAGATGCATGATAATCCAAAATGCTGAAATGCGATGATATATTATGCAGCAGACATTAAACTTTGAGTTAATCATCTCCTTCTTTCTGGGATATGATACCTGAACCACAAAAATCTCTCTTTTTTAACACCTGCATTTGGTGATCATTGTCTTGGCACCTGTGCCAGACTGACATGATGAAGTCCTTGTTTCAAGCTTGAATTAACTGCATCTTCTTAGTAGGGATGCACCGATCGGACTTTTTCAGTCCCGATACCGATAGCGATACCTGGATTTTGGGAATCGGCAGATACCAATTACCAATCTGATACCAGTGATTAATTAATAAGCTGTATGTCTCACTGTGTGGACGTGACTGTGATCATTCTTTTATGTGTAAGGCAACATCAGGCTTGACTTCAGTATTGCTTTTCTAACTTTTTAAAACAAAATTTAACAAATAAATACATAGATATAAATTTACTGAATTGTTTTTTTTATTAAAATAATAAATCACACACCAGCAATGTTAACAAAACTTCAAAATTAACAGGAATTACAATTCAAGTATAAACCTTTTTAATGCAGCAACATATTGACAAAACTTAAACAGGAATTCTAATTCCAATATACAATGTATGTATCTATGTGTAAACATAGAATACATACGGTGCATCCCTAACCTGAACCCCTTCTAAATCTCTCTTTTTGAACACCTGCATTCAGTGATCATTGTGTCTAGGCACCTGTGCTATACTGATGTGATGAAGTCTTTGTCTCAAGCTTGAATTAACTGCATCTTCTTAATGGAGAATTACATGGTACACAGAAGCGTTGGACCCCCGGAGACACGAGTGTATGCGTCTATGCGTTGAGCCAGCAGGCAGTGCGCTGCGCATTCGGTTCTTTTTGTCTCCCATCAGCAGGTTTGTGGTGTGGCATGTTGAAGTGGTGCGTGCTCATTTTCAAATTTGTTTGCTTCATAAATCATCGGCTTCCTCCGTAGCAAAGTGAGAGGGGGAAACTGGCAGCGAGTGAAAAAGCGCTCTTTAAGCACCCCCAGCTGCTCAGCTGTCCTACACTCGGGATCCTCCTCATACACAAGTGAAGACTGAGGCAGTGCAAATTGAACCGATCCATCAAAGAGGCTACAATTTGTTTAACCTTCCCCTGTCAGATATTTAATGGCTCTGTTATTACATGTAGGGAAATGCCACATATACTGTTCTAACTAGTTTAATAGTTATAGATATGACTACAGGGAGGAAGATGCATGTTGTGTATAAGCACCGACTGAGTGACTAATGGAGTGCCGTTTGTTGTGGGAGGTGTGTTGAAGGAAATAGAAGAGTGCTGTGGAGAACAAAGTGGTAAAGAGCGTTAGACGGGAAGAAGCAAAGAGAATGCAGGAGTAGGAGAGTATGCAGAGTGGAAACAAAGTGCAGGAATAATAAAACAGTGTCTCTGGCAAGCAGCCAGGCAAAGTGTGAGGGCAGGGTTCAGATAAAAAGAAGAATAGGAGACTTGGAAGTCAGCCAGTCAGATTTCACAGCTTTTTTTTTTTTTACTCCCCTTTCTCCTCCCCCCCCGTTTATTGTTGGTGCCAAGATCTTTTGCCAGAAAGTAATGGAAACTCCCTTGTAGCTAGCCTTCCAATAGTAGAGTAGTAGAGCGGGTTTGTTGAAAGGCCACTTTTCATTGCTGATGTCTTACAGTACAGTACAGTACAGGATGTATGATTTGCTGCAATAGTCAATAGAATTATGCTCTGTATCTGACACCCTTTGAAAGACCATTATGTGTTTAATGTAGTCAGGGTCTGAAATCAACTTTCTTCACTTCCTTGCCACGCAAGTATTTTTTTTTGTCTGCCACTCAGAAATGTTATCTGCCACTTTTGAAATCTCTGCGCTAAGTGAAGGAATAACATTTTAGATTTGATGTCATTCAATGTTCAATATATTTTACACACAAATAAATATACAGTACATGGTAAATTATAGTATTCAAATTACACCGTAGCTTCCGGGCAGCCCTATTTTTCAGGGCAGAGAGGGTACTGTACACTGAACTGTACTGTACTTTGTTATTGTCATCTATAGTGGTTGCAATTCAAATTATTATGATTATTTAAATATTATAATATATATTTATTATTGGAAAACAATTAACAACACAAAACAATGACAGATATTGATCCAGAAACCCTCACAGGTACTGCATTTAGCATAAAACAATATGCTCCAATCATAACGTGGCAAACTGCAGCCCAACAGGCAACAACAGCTGTCAGTGTGTCAGTGTGCTGACTTGACTATGACTTTCCCCCAAACTGCATGTGATTATCATAAAGTGGGCATGTCTGTAAAGGGGAGACTCGTGGGTATCCATAGAACCCATTTACATTCACATACCTTGAGGTCAGAGGTCAAAGGACCCCTTTGAAAATGGCCATGACAGTTTTTCCTCGCCAAAATTTAGCGCAAGTTTTGCAACAAGCTAGTATGACATGGTTGGCACCAATGGATTCCTTAGGTTTTTTACTTTCATATGATATCAGTATCTTCTTGCTACAACCTAAAAATCACAAGTTGCGTTAAAGAAATTAGTGATTAATGCGAATTTGCATTAATGCTTTATTATTGCCTTAAATTTGACAGCCCTAGTTTAATGTATCAGCTTTGCTTTACCTGTCTACTCTACCGTACGCCCCACCATCACCTTCTCAACCTCCTTGAATTGAGGAGTGGAATTCCACACATGGTTGCTTTGTTTTTCTACACGTAGTCATTAAACATCTCTGGCGAAAACCAGTAAAAGCACCCGAGGGAAGTCAGCTAGGGACTCCCATGTGTTTCTTGAAATATGGGTGGAGAATATAACCACTGAGATGGAGACTTTGACTCGCAGCTTTAATCTTCTTGGTGGCAAACAGTAGTCGAGTGGGCAGCTTCCATGTGTGAATGTGAGGTGCTGGAAAACAGCAGTTGACCTTCCCTGCATAAATAAAGGATTTGGAAAAAAAAGTGCACCCTGCTTCCCACACATCAGCCATGAGCTGATGTGTGGGAAGCAGGGAAGCAGGGTGCCCCCCCCCCCCCCCCCGCTGTGCTCTGACCTGAAATACGAGAGAAAGGCCACTAGTCACTGGACCATCACCTGCGGAGAAACAATGGCTTGCAGTAGCCAGTATTTGGATTTCAAAGTTTATTTAAGAAAGGAAGCTTGTGTCTTAGCTTTTTTTTCCTCTGCCCTCTCTCTTTCAGCTGAGGCTGAAGCGAGAGGGGTCTTAAGAGAGGGGGATCTTGAGCAGGGATCACCAGTGGAAAGAATTTATCAGCGATTAGTAGAAGATTGGATAAACTAATCCGTGGGAGCTACTTCAAGGCTCCTCAGTCCCTTCTCCTGGGGCCAGAGACCTATGTGTGTCAGGCTAATATCCAAATATCCACACACAAACAGACTCGCATAAACAGAAATAAGAAATAAAAAGGTCCAGTCATTACACAAGGCTTCGCAATAATGCAAATGTATTCAGATAAACTAGTGTGCACACACTGAAACATGCACACTGATGCACTACCCACAAAATCCCTTCTCCACCACCTGCTAACCCACATCCATAATGTTTTCCTCTCCCCTGCAGCTCGTCAGGGATTAGGGAAATTGCCTGGAATGAAAGAAATATGTTCTTTGATGGCCCCTTTTCATGCATATGGTGGCAAAAGACGCAGCTGGAGGTTCTGTCTGGAGCCAAGGAATAGGCTTCAGCTGCAGAAAAGACGAACGCAATGAATGGCGGGGTGTTCTCTCACTGTTTCGAGATGACTAATTTTAGGCTGTGCTCATTACCATTCAGTTTATCAACTACTTATGTTCTGATTCAGTGGCGGTGAAGGCATCAGTTGTCTGCTGGTTGAAGTTTACCATGTAAAGCTTCATATTTTCTCAGCAGATGTTGAGTGAATTGGGACATCCTGTAACCACAGTTTTGCCCTCCTCTAATCTAATTGGCTCTCCAGGCTGCAGAACCGCCGGGACATTTTTTCTGCGGTGCAACACGATGCCGCTTTAGTTTCACAAATGCTGCGCACATGGCTTCTCCCTTCAGTTGCACCACATGTAGGCACCACAGCTCATGCTGCATGGCCAACTGGATGCCAGCAGCCTGACGGTGAGGGTGGAGGTAATGACCCCCTGTGTATGCGTGGGTGGAGATGGGAGGGCAGACGAGCGTGTAGCGGTCTATAATTGTGCCCAGTGTGACTGCGTGTTGAGGGTGTCAATCGGCCCATCTCTACTGGATGGTCTGCGAAAGCCGTGCATCCTGTTGGGGGTGTTGGGGGGCTGGGGGGGTAATTGAAGGGTTTTAGCAAGGACTGCCGTTGTACCGCACAACAAGCTCAGGTTTATCACTACAGGAGCACAAACACAGAAGATCTTTTTGGGATAGAGTGTGGAACGCAACCAAACCTCACTGCTTCCTGGGAAGGAGGATAATTACACAAGATCATTTTTTGGCTGGACTGCATAGGGCCAGCCCTACAAACACGATTGGTCGGCCAAGTGTTGGAGCTTCCTCATTGGCCGTTGCCCTTTCAAAATGAAAAGGCAGGCGGGAACAGTCCTTTGTTTACGTTTTCAGGGGGGGTCAGCAGTTCCACTCACCAGATCCGGTGACGGAGGGCATCTTAACACTTTCCATTCATTTCCATATGGAAAGCAGGTCCAGCGGACGCATCACCAAGCTGTCAAACTAGGCGATCTAGTTCTAAAATGAAACCACATTCAGCAGTGTCATAGCCTATTTCTCACTTAAAATGTTATCAGAAGTAGATTTTGGTGGATTGTTTAGACGGAATAACAGAAAGTTTACGAGTAGGGACCAATCACGTGCATTCCACGATAGGGTGAGTCATCGCTTGAACAGCCAGTTGAGTGGGGCATCGCGTCCCCTAGTGTTCTCGCCGAACCTGGACATGTAGCGCTGGATTTAACATTATAGACATGACCACTGACTATTTGTAACAATTTTGACACAAATTCAAAGACTGACCGTACACGGTCCAGCCATATACCTGGTTATGACCAAGTCTTGTTCTATATTCCCAGTGTAACATCAAATATGCAGTAATGTGTGTTAGATGACATCTTCCCTTCTGTGGCCAGTTAGGCAGTGAAACAGTTAAAGATGCGAAGGTGACGAGCTGTAATCAGTTTAATTGTCAAGGAGAGATTTATGCAGCTATGGGTCATTTTTATGCCCCCACTCTTCGTTAAGCTGCCTCGGCACCAGTCAATGGCCGTCCCAGCGTCCATCGATCTATTAACTATGTCTACATATTGACTAGCTGTGCAGTAATGTATATTCCTGCAATTATTGGGGGCCCACTCTCATCCTTATGCACTTCCTCACCTCTGACCTTTACACAGCCGCAGGCATTCAGGCCATGTTGTTATGATAAATACATTCTGCTATTGTAAGCAGAGATGGAGAACGGCTAGCAGACTCTGACAGTATTCAGGCCATCATGCAATCTTTCAGAAACTGAAATATTCATTTGAGTGCAGCTCAGATCACATATTTCTGTCCGGTCCTACAGGCATTTTGTTTTTTATGTCAGAACCGACCCAAGCCTGACGCAGTTAATGTAAACCGAAGCACTGAGTTTGTGTTACCCTATCACACGATTGTTGTTACCATGGTTCCAGTAATTATTTACAGTCACATAACAACCCCCAGCACTGAACAAGAAGTAACCCGACACAGACAGTAGGTCCATCGTTTTTATTTATTTTGACACTATATTTTCACTAAAAACTTGCACCATGTCAAGTAGGCCGAACCCGGCTCGAGGCGGGTATTCAGTCTCTACAAACTAGTAATAAATACCCTCAAATTATTACTACTTAAAGAGGTAGTTTGGGTGTTGTATGAAGTACTTATCCATAGTAGGTGTGTCAATTACAGTAGATGACTGTCGGTGTGCCCCCAGCATCGAGAAACAGGGCAATGCCGTGCTGTGGACGGGGATTGCAGAAAAAATTCAGCCACCTAAAAGAAAGGCTCACCTCAAAAAATCAATATCTGTTTAAGTGTACACTATATTTAGAATATTTTCACCGCTTTACTTTGCCATCAGACAGCCCTTTCCTTCTACTTTTCGACGGGGAACTGAACTGAACGTGAAACTTATCTATGCTCTCTCCAAAACCAGCAGGGCAAAACACACTTTCAGTTCAGTTCCCAGCAGGAAATATTCTAAATATAGCGTAAACTTAAAACGGATACAATGTTTTTTAGGTGAGCCTTTCTTTTAGGTGGCTAAAGTACATTTTCTTCTGCCGTCCCCGTCCACAGCACTGTTTTGCTTTGCTCCAGTACCGGTGCTCCTGTCTGTTTTTCGATGCTGGGGGTGTGCCGACCGTCATCTACTCTAAGTAATACACCTACTATGAATGAAGTACCTCAAATAACCCCACTTCAAAACACCTGAACTATCCCTTTAAGGCACCACTCAGGACATATATTTTCTACTTTTTTGATTTATTAGTAGTGAAAAGTTCTTTTCTTTCATTCTCAGCTGCTCTTTTCTCTCCGTCTGTCTGCCTCTCTCACTCTGTCTTTCACTTTAGGATAAACATCCCGAGTGTCTTTCTGTGGGCTCCACTTGGATGTTTGCTTTGTTTTAACCGCAGCAGAGAGGCTTTGATCACTTAGAGATGGACTTTGCTTATTTTGGGACATGCATTTCAAGTGTGTGCTAATGATCAGCACACTAGCAGATATACATTACAAAGAAGGCAGAGAGAGTAATGAATGCTATAGAGTGCATGTGTATGTATACATGTGTGTGCTTGTTGGCCTGTTTTCTGCATTGTGAAAATGATACTGTTAGTTTGGAGTACAATATGGCCCAGTGTCCACAATCCCAGTGCAAAGGAAATAGGAGAGAATGTCTCTCCACCCCACAGTGGGGCCGTTTTGTTGCCCAAGTGAAATGAAGGGTGGAAAGAAGGGAAGAAAGAAAGGCTGGATTTGAAATGGACCAGCCTGGGACCCAGGGCTTGGTCCAAGAACCACAAGCAGACCAGAGTTACTCCTCTGTGGTCACCCCAGCCTTGTAGTGTCCTGGCACAGGCCAGTTGCACAGAAATAACAGCAAAGAAAAGGGAAGTCATTATGGGGCTGGGTTGGTGCGCACATTGAATTATTATGATGTCCAAAATAAACACGCACACCACAGTTCGTTGGTTTATGAGAAAGGGGAAACATAATCAAGATTGAAATATGAAATGTAATTATAAAAAGTGGAGTCGTATTACCTTTGAAGTCTGTCATTTTCTAATTTTGTTCTAATTCTGCTCTTTCAGCCAAGAGAGTTGGCAGTAAGTGTGGAATAGATCTATTTAAGGACTTTACTGAGTGGATATCCCAGGACATCAGTGAATGAATGTATGCACTACAGGTTGGCAAAGTAGTATTGTCCAGTTATCCAATGTAGTCCAGCTCTACCTCTTAATATTCTGAACTCCAATCAGACATACAAACACACACACACACACACACACACACACGCACACACACACACACACACACACACACACACACACACACACACACACACACACAGCTGCACATCAGCAACAGAGACTCTAAATCCTTGGCTTCCCCCACTGTGCTAATGGAGCGCTCATATCTCCTTAGTCCCACAGGAAAGTTGTGCTGTATACCTTCCCATTGTGAGGCTAATCTCTAGTTTATGGGCCAGAGAATATCTCTCCGACCACAACAAATAACCCTTAAAAAACTCCCCCACAAACCGCACAGGGTCATATCTCAAGCAATTAACTGAGCTCAGCCCAACACATAAGCTGCCTGCTTCCAGGCGTCGGGAGGCAGAAAGACAGCGCTCACGTTGGGTCCAGGGACGGTGACTGCCCTGGGGGCTATTGGAATTGATTGGATATCCTTACTTAGGAATGACCGAGCTTCTCTAAGCGCTTAGCATGCTGACCTGAGAAAGATGAGGCCAGTGTCCTCTTGGCAATTTCCACACAAATCCACTTCTCTGCTGCACTCGACTTCAGCGTCTCTGTGCTTCTAGAGAGAGGAGATGGATGAAATGAGATTGGGGTGTGGTGCCGCTCCCCTCTTCGTCTTTCTTAGCCCTCTTTCTGTTGAAGAGCAGCATAATACCAATCCACAGGGCTGCAGTGTGAAGGTAAATAGCTGTGGAGGGTAATGAAGTAGATGCATAATGAATGTGGGAGTGTGCCATGTGGTGCCAGGATCCTGGGGGCGGGGGGGCAGTGGGGTGCATGAGGGCCTCTCTGCCCCGAGGTCAGAGTCCACACTGTTGGATGGGTGCCAACGCTGCCAGATCATCAACAGCAGCGTCCTGATGTTCCTCTGATCTGCTCAGATTAGGGCGTAGTGGGGGTCTGCTCGATGGAGTAGAGGGTTGGGTGATGCTTAGTCTGATTTACTAGTCTTAGTTATTAGTCTTACTTATGGATGTAGACTGAGAGTATAAGTCTGCCATTGGCTGTGTATCTCACGCCATTCTCCGCACGTTCCGCTATCTGTTTATTCTATTTTGTAAGGGCACCGTCACTACATCCTGTGCTTAGCGCCGCCCAAGACAATTGTGATTGGTTTAAAGAACCACAACCAAGCCAGAGTATTTAATCACCTATAACAGAATGAGAATGGGTGTAGCCAGACATTTCTTTAGCACTAATACATCAGTGTGGAGATAGGTCTGGCTATGCGAGACTAGGTGATGCTGAGTGCAGTGAAGGGAGTTTTCAACCAACTAGTTGTGTAAATGCAAATCTCATCCTAGTTGATGGGATTCGTTGTTTTTCGTGAAATTGGTGACTCAAAATTAAAATGTCTCCAAATTTGTGAGGATCACATTGACTATTCAACTGGTCGACCAAAAGAGCAAGACTTTTCACACACACACACATGCATGTAACTGAAATGTTATTGACATGATCAATAAGTTGACATTATTGGGGAAGCGAATTACTTTTTTGAATGACTTTTCAAAGGTGCTAAATTTGATATCCAGAGCTTTAATAAAGCAGAAAACAACTATATGTAAAGATATAGAGGCATAATGTCTACCTGAGCAGAGAATGAAGTCACTCTCTCCCTCTGTGTGTGTTGTAATCTGAGCTTCTCCGTGCTTTGTTGACATAGCCTGGCTGACCGTGCATGTTAGTGCATGAGAGCGTGCCCCACTGGCTAGCTCGTAGCCGCCACTCTGCAATGATCTCATACGGCGGTTACAACAGATAACGGCATCCCTACCGACAGTGTCGTTGGGGAATCATCTCTCTCTCCCTCCGGTTCCCCCCCAGGGTAAACACTGTTAGCTCTGTCAGCACTTTTGCCGTTGTTTGCACTGTTAGCACTGTTAGCTGTGAGCTCACAGCTCGCCATTGCCATGCTGAGAGCCGTTGAGAGGCAATTTGCACCTTACCAGTTGTACTTTTTGGTGATTATGAACCTTTTAGCCTCAGAAAAGAGAGAATGAGAGTTTAATGATAGTGTGTACAGTATATTGTGAATTGGGGGAAGCCTGACATATTTTGAGAAATTGAAATATCACAATATAATTTTTCCTAAAAATGTCCAGCCAACGTGGACAAAAGCTGCTATTTCCAATCATGTTTTATCACATTTTGTGTGAAATAAAATGGACCAAATGCAGACCCCTTAAAGCATACTGCATTGTGGTGTGCAGTTAATGTTAAAGAAGCAATCTGTTCTTGACACAGTCCAGTGAGTCTGCAAGTATGATTTAGCGTCTGTCCTTGAATTCATGTCTTTTGACACAAAGAACTACTTCTGATTGTGTTCTTCACATTTTACAGGACCACCTTTTATGTAGCAATCAGTGTTAGTTAATGGATCAAGATTTCAATTCAAATGGTCGGAATTAAGTATAATAGGTTATTGTTGCTGCAGCTGCAGTTTTGCTTCGGGATGCAGGTGTAATGCTTCACAAATACCTCCTAAATGATTGCATGTGATCTTTTTAGCACACGGACAGCTTTCTCATTTTTACATTGAAAAAGCTTAATGAAACTCTTTCTTCCCCTTTCCCTCACTCTCCATGTTGTGTTTCTATTGCGTGTTCAACTTCACACCCAAGAAGAGATGAAATCTTACAAGTGGATGATAATGTGGTAAAGAATGTTGACCGTTGAGTCATTGGAACATGAATCTTAGCAGGTGTTTTAACACGTTACTAACACTCAGCCTGGCCAAAGCTAACATGCAGCATTCATATGAAAATTCCTTTTAAGTTAAATGTAATCACCACATATGTATGCTTGAAGTGTAGAAGATGTCTTTGACAACCATAAAATATGTAATAAATATCCATTTCATGGTAGGCCACAGGCACTGTACATAGCTTATCATTTTGTTTGTTAAAAGCCACACAGCCACACTATCACACCACAGACACACACTAGCGTTTAGCCCCGCATCCCGTTATATACCCCCCCCACCCACCCATCGCCTTTAGCCTGCAAGTGGATGTCAGTTCACGGGAATTTAAATTGTTTTTCTTGGCCTCAGACAATGGAATGATAATGGATGATGGTGATCCGCCAGGCATAAAGAGGGAAAAGAGAAAGAAAATGGTCAAGGTTGAGAGAGTAAATTTCCTGGGGTCAGAGGTCTGGGGATTAGCAGATGTCAGAAGGGAAGCTGGGACGATGGGGTGATGCAGGGCCAGGGGAGGGGAGAGGTATAGAGGGCATGTAGACATGGGGTAGGGAATATGATAGTGGTTTCAGACTGGGTTCTAACAGTAACTCCAGGTCACGGTTAGTTCCTCTCATGAAAATGCAAGGTTTACTTTGCTTTCTTTCTCACTGAAGATTGCTTTCTGTTTGCTTCCAACTAACCAGTTGTTTTCTTTCTTTTTTTCCATGTCTGCCCTTGACAATCCTTATGTCTTCTGCTTCTCAACAATGGCCTCGCCTTCCATAGGTAAGTGAAATATCAACACAATATAGATAAGCATATTCATTCATAGTATATCAGTCACATGGAGACATGTTGTTGCAGTGCAACCTACACAAAAGAGGAGATATACTCGTTGATAGAGATGCAGAGATCATGACAGCTAGAGAAAGGCTAAGCAGAGCAATCACTGGGTTTAGAACTAATGCCTTTAACAGGATTTTCAACATATGTTCTCATGCCCCCCCCCAAATTACACACTTAAACAAGGATCCTACCCAATCCTCCCAGGCTGAGCAGTTAATATTTGTTCTGAGGACCCGTCTGTGTGTGTTTAAGCCCAGCTGGGATCCCGGTGAGTGCTGAGGGAGCGGGACGCCGAAGAGAAAATAAAGTATAGAAAATCAGCTTAATTGGCTTAAATTAAAAACGGCACAGGAGAAATTGGAGGCGGATGTGGAGTGAGGGTTATCTGGAACCGTGCACTAGTACAAATATTTGTGGAGGAGGGCACCGCAGCAAGTTGCCAGTGTCGCCACAGCTCCTTCCTCTGGGTTGCCTGGCACCAGATGGGTTCCCTGAGTGCAGGAGCAGCTGAGGAGTTTGATGAGCCCCAGCGAGACCCTGTGGCGGAGATGTGAAAGAGGCGCCACCCTCCGTGCATGTAGCTCCATCAGGGGCTTGGAGGTATACAGGCCTTGGGAGGGCTGTTAAACTTCCATCTCCAGTCGTCCTCTGGTTCAGCCCATATCTGTGGTCCCGAAGAAGCCAAGGGGGTCACCACCTCCTCTATAGCCATAAAACATACATCACTCCCTCAGAGGAGGAAGTTCCACTACTCCTTTATCGTCTGGCATTATTCCTGACACCGTTTTAGCAGATTCTCCTTCTTCACGCTATTATTTGGATTTTGGGCAAACTCCAATCTCTTTGGATTTCGTCCACCTCTAGTGTGATTTCACTCCCATTTTCTGGTCTGTCCAGTCCACATGTTGAGTATCAAACTCCTTGCTGCCGCCGTTTCTCCATTTCTTAGCAGCAAACAACATTCCTCCCAGCTTGGTGTTATCTCCCCAGGGTTACTGTCAGAGGGAAAGGGAGGTGATCGAGACAGACTCCATTTTGTTGGACCACGGTCAGATAGCAGCTAGTGAGGGCCTCCTTTGTTCCAATGACCTTCTGTATCAGGGAGGGAGAGACACAGAGAGCAGACGGAGCCTTAGACAGAGAGAGTTTAGTGTTATATAGTGCATCTCTGTGGACTAGTACAGTAGTAGACACATTAAGACATCTTTTTTTCTGTTGAAATCCTGCTGATTCACTGATTTACCCTACATACTACCATGTCTATTGTATTACACTTCAAATAAGCAAGTTGTCCATAGCAGGTGGTTCTAGTAAGCAGACAGCAGCAGTGGAGTATATAGGAAGTGTCACAGATTGTATGCTGGCAGTTTACAGATAAGAAGGTAGCAGCACGGTAGTGGAGTTGATGAGTCGGGAAACGTTTCTTCTTTAACAAAGTCCAAGTTCAAACCACAGTGACAGCTCACATCAGGTGTATTTGAACAAGACACTGAATCACTGTCAATTCCAATAGTGCTTGTTGACCCTAAACATTGACTATACGGTGGAAAGTATCCAATAAAATGCAATCACTCTGCAGGGTGTGACAAAAAAAACAACAACACTTGTGTTTGTAGTGTAATCTGCAGCCATGCACAATGTTAAAGGGGCTTTATGTAGTCCAGTGTATTTTTGACTTCTCCCCAGAGGCACTTGATGACATAACCAGAGGACAAGAGAAAGGGAATGACCATCCATACACATGGCATGTTCCATCTGTTCTGTTGTGATGATCAGAGGCAGAGGAAGTTGTCTTTATAACATCTTTAATGGCCATCTCCTATTTCTCTGTGACTTTCTGGACAGGCTGACACCCCGTATCTCAGTGAAGCTGTCCAAGTCTGCCGGCAGGGATTCTCTGAAAGATTTAACTCTGCTCTGTGTGTGTGTTACCGTGGACATGTGTACTGGGGGGCATTGTAGCATTCTGCATTTGCACTTGGCATGTAGAATTAAGCTACATTCTTGGCAAGATACTTTTACTGCATTTTTTAACCGAAAATGTATATGATATGATTGAAATGTATCTGTCTTAGCTGTGTGTTTATTTGTCCATAAATCCTTAATTGGAACCTTGGATGATCGGGAGTCTTGCTGTACCAACACTGACTGAACCGACAGCTATGGTGTGAAATCACACTCTAAACTGTTTTTCATGCAGCGTGTTTCGCCTGGTAGACATGCACCACACTTAAATTACGCTGCAGGTATTCTAATTGGAAAATTGCCTCTGACTTGATTTGCATGTTTGTGATACAGTGCATTAGGAGTCAAAGAAGAGGTAATGAATGAATGCAGTAATGCCATATCATCCAGTATATATAGTATATATATTGGATTCTTTAACGCATTAACGCAACTTGCGGTTTTTAGGTTGTAGTGGACTCAGTTTTTAAAGCTAGAGTGAAGATACTGGCATCATATGAAACTAGAAAACCTCAGGAATCCATCGGTACCAACCATGTCATACTAGCTTGTCAGGAAGGAGATTAAATAACGCTCCAAACTTTTGCTAAATTTTGTCGTGGAAAAACTGGCATGACCATTTTCAAAGGGGTCCCTTGACCTCTGACCACAAGATATGTGAATGTAAATGGGTTCTATGGGTACCCACGAGTCTCCCCTTTACAGACATGCCCACTTTATGATAATCACATGCAGTTCAGGGCAAGTCATAGTCAAGTCAGCACACTGACAGTTTGCCATGTTATGATTTGAGCATATGTTTTATGCTAAATGCAGTACCTGAGAGGGTTTCGGACAATATTTGCAATTGTTTTGTGTTGTTAATTGATTTCCAATCATAAATATATACATACATTTGCATAAAGCAGCATATTTGCCCACTCCCATGTTGATAAGAGTATTAAATACTTGACAGATCTCCATTTAAGGTACATTTTCAACGGATAAAAAAATTTTTTGATTAATTTGCGATTAATCACGATTAACTATGAACAATCATGCGACTAATCACGATTAAACATTTGAATCGATTGATGCATTATGTTTTTGCTGCACACAGAAGTAGGTCAGAGAGAGATTGAGCATCAGGCTTTGCAATGGCCTTCCCATCCTCTCTTTCATTGCCTCCCCATGTTACACTCCCCTCTCCTTAATGCTTGAAAAGTTTCCTTTTCAGATGACATATGGCAGCTCAACCATATATTTCATCTGTGCCAATCCACGCCAGATTTTACCGTTGGGGATAAAGCCCGAAAACTTTCCAAAAAGTAGTTTTGAATTCCTAACATCGCCTGTGTTTCCTCTGGCTTTGATTCCTCATCCCTCTCTGACTCGGCGGATGGAGAGGGCAGGAGAGGGTATAGGATTTAGACAGGTTTTATCTCCCCAGCCAAGCTGCAGCGGAACTCTGAACTGCCTGCTTGCTAACCCTGTCAAGACCAGACAGAAGACTGTGGTGGAATGAGACCTGGGGATGACTTGTGTGTCACTCTTGGCTTATATCCTCTCCCTTCGCTGCTCGAAAGCCACAGGCTTAGTGAGGAGGCAAGCTGAAACACACAATGCGGGGAGTAACATTCCTGACATTGTTGCCTGAGCCAGTCGGAGGTAATTGTTTATTTGAATATTCCGGTGCGAGACAGCTTCCCCCTGTCAATTGCTCGGAAAACAAATTACGATGAGCAGCGCTGTTGAGAGAATGAATGGAGCTGAAAGTCCCTGTGTGCACAACTCGGAAATCCTGCAGCACTTGTACACACAGACTGGAGTTTTTTTCTCTCTTGCTTATAGGGATATGCAATCACGCCCCGACCCCAGGATTTAACCTGATCCTCTTACTGACTTTACACACTTCCACATTCTGTTTACAGAGTTTAACCTGCAGGGTAAGGAGAACACACAAAGTGGAATCAGTCCGAATAAACAGTGAAGACCTTGAATTGCCATGTTTCTGTAATAGTTAACTACACTAGAAGTTCTCACATGGTCTTGTCTTTGCCCTGATGGTCATGTCCATATAGAAATGTCTGGCAGCGAGCACATCAAAGACTGTTTACCCATCAAACAGTCTGTGCGGAGTGGGAGATGTTTATTTGGCCCTGGGCTCTCATCCAGCTAATAGGCAGGGCTTCACTCTTGATGAATTGTCAAAAAGAAAGTGCCACATTCCTCCTCTAATGGCACTTTGAGAGTGTTATTGCTTTTTATTGCTTTCCACCCTTAATGAGTGGAAGGGAGCCCAATTACCAGCGGAGGCCATCAGGTTTCATCTCCATAACACATTTCAGCCGGCAAGTATTATTATTATTGTTCATTAGGTTAGGGCCAGGATCTGCGTGGCTAATGAGAAAGCTCAGCAGCCAAGAACCCTCATGTACCAACAAGACCACAATTCAATTAATTATAATGCATTGGCTAATAATGCCTTGAGAGAGGAGGGCAATCATCACTTCTTATTTTCCTTTTTTCTCCTTCTTCCTTTAAAGAAACATCAGCTGCATTGTGGGGAGTGTTTGTTTTAACAGCGACTCTCGGAAGGAGTGGAGTTGGGTAAAGGACTGTTGAAACAGAGCTCTGTGTGTTTGTTGGCAAGGAGAGGGGATTGGGACGGGAGGAGGCCTGCCAACACTGCTGTTTAAGTACACACGGCGTTATTGGGTTACTCCAGCGGGGTGTGGGAGGAGAGTCGGTGGGCTTGAATTAGCACGGGGGCAGAGAGCGGACAGCTGGGTGTTTTTCTGGTGGCACAGGACGGGGCTTGAGATGTGTGTGCACGAGAGGGAAGCGTAGAAGAAGAGAGAAAGGAAGATAAGTAGGGAGCTTTAACAGCCGTGGCTCAAACCATTTTCTCCGCCACATTTACTCCCTCTCCTTTCGGGGCCATTTCTCGTTTACAGTCTGGGGTGTAAACAGGGAACTTCCCTCGATGTGAGAGGGCTTCAGGTGAAAAACAAAGGCTATCACCTCCGCCTCCATCCCCAGTGACTCAACTCGTATTCCAGTCTACCAGTCCCGAGCTCGCCAAGGTCTAATTAGCTCACCGACACAGAACGCAGCCAGAGTAATTGCGCTGTGTATGAAAACTCAGCCCCGTAGCAACCTGGCGTGTGTACACACGGGGCTGCTCAAATAACGTGGTGCCGTGGCAGGCGGCCACCGCACTCTTCTCTCCTTTATTTATTCACTTACTCAGTCACTTAGCCTCGTTTGCCATCCTCGCTCTGACGCTTAATCAGATTTACCACGCGGTTTTGGACGGTTTCAGTCTTCATTTTGTTCTCTGTGGCTTTGCTGCATTTTTATTTGGAACTGTCAATCATTCTTGGCTCACTTGTTTCTTCTTTCTTGTGGTCGTACGTTTTTTTTACAATTTTTCCTCTTTAGTGGCGCTCTGACGACAGTGGTGCAATTTGGGTCACGACTTCAGACCTCTTTGATCCGTCACTTGAGGACTCATTGCTGTATTCTCTGAGGTTGACTCAACACACAGTGACCCTGGGGGCTGTCAGTCCTCAAAAAAGAAACTGAAATCCTGTTTCTGACTGGCATGGTTTCACACACAAATAGTAGCGGATATTTATACAACTTTGCCAATGTTATCACATGACATTTTAGGGATTAAAATGAGAGGGACTACAGTGCACTTTGGAAATTATGTAGTGGCTTTGAACGCATTTCACAGGCTTCAGGGTAAGGACACTAACCAAATAAAAGGCCACAAGCCCTTTAAGGCCCAGACACACCAAACCGACATCAAAGAACCAGCGGCGATGAAGGCCAACTGTTACGTCGCCTCACGTCGCCTTTGTCTTGGCCGATAAGTTGCAATTGAACACACTACAAAGACTACAGCCGACAGCCAGTTAGCACGTACGTTCTGCACCTGCGTGAGAGGAAATAACTCTCCACACCAGCAGGCAGCAGTAGTCTGTATTCGTCATCATCATTCACAAGCCGTTGTTATGAAACGTACATGAAACAAAGCAGCGTTTGCCGACCATTCTCACACCACTCTCACCCAGCGCTTAGCTTCATTCCAGATGGCCATGTTGCTGTGAAAATATCCGTGTGCTAGAATGATCCGTTTGTTTATGTTTGTTTATTTGTTTCACACGTATAGAAGACAGTAGAATACAATTCACAAGAAAGGAATGTAAAATACGTGTGAGGGTGTGGTAGAACCCTATAATGACTTATATAAAAAACACACATATTACCATGACAAAAATATACTGCCTACTGCCACTTTAAGCTGAACAGCCAATCAGAGTGATTACTCTCACCGACGAGCTCAGCTACCAATTCAACATGCTGCCGAAAAACATCCGACACGGGCAGACTAGAGCCGACGGTGCAGGACACACTGCAACAACTAGGCCGACAGACGCTCCCTGACGACCCCAAACTGTCGGATGGCCGACTCTTGGCTTGCTATTCCAAGGCCTTTAAGCTTTCAAAAAATCCAATTTGAATTTCGTGTTGCAAATACAGAAAAAGAACAAGGCAGGGTAAGACTTTTTTTTCAAAATAAATGGAGAGACTATTCACTCCCCCTGAGACAGCAGTATTTAGTGATGTCACCGGGGGCAAGCGGGATGGGGTCAGAAGCCAGGGGGGTGAAAATGGAGCCATCTAACCTTCACCATCGTTCATCCTGATGGCTGGTTTAAGGGAGGAAGGAGGGGAAAAACCTGGATTGGAGAGGAGGACAGTTAAAGCATAGAAGGGGGGTGGGGGGGAAGGGGCTTAGACCACACATCCCGCTATGATGGATAGAGGATGTTTAAAGAGAAAAGAGCAGTTGATGATGGTGTGGCTGCAGAGCAAAGGAATAAAAGAAGGAAGGCTGAATAAAATGGATCATCACTAGGGAAAAGGTATTAGTCTGATTGAAGGAAGAGAGTAAAAAAGAGAGGGTGGGGGGCAGAGGGAGTGACATAATCTCAGAGGTGTAAAGGTGAAGATTTGGTAAAAGAAGGAATTAATGCCAGCTAGCAGATGGAACGTATTCCAGGGAATGTTAAATAATCACGCTGCGTCTAAAGAGAGCGGGGAGAAATGGGTTTTGCTTTGTCTTATCCCGTGCCTTCAAAGTGCCATTTTCTTTCCTTCCTGCTGTCTGTCTAGTGGTGGGTCGTGGGTGTTGGGGGATTAGGAGTTTTGCCAGGCGGACCAGGGTTAAGATGAATGGTTGTCCTTTTGGATCCAAGATGGTCATTATCATTCCCACATGGTGCCGCCAGATAAAGCCCCCAAAGCCTTTTTGATTCACACGGGTCCGTCTCATTTTTCTTTTGTTTCTTTGTTTTCTCAGTGAACGCGGCACTACTTTATACCTCCTCCCTGAACACGGTGAAACCTGTCACAGCCCTATTTATTACTTATGCATACATCATTTTTAGGACGCAGACATTCAGTTATAATAGTGATAAATCAAACAATAGCACTTTCCATTCCGAGTTGCATGGATTAATCATATGGAATCAATTAGTTGCTCAAACGAGAATTAATCAATGGTAATTGTGACAATGGATTATTATTGAATATATAGACATTTGTCAAACAAAACTGACAAATGTTTCAAACTAAATGTATCAAAAAAAAATAACACACTACATGAGAATCAAGCCGATTTTGGACCCAATTTCCCCCTACCGATGATTGTCAGCAAAGCCCTGATTTTTGATGGTTCTAAAGATTATCTTTCCAGATATATCTGTGGTGTGAGGTACAGTATGTTAAGAGTGTTTTTTACATCCCCTAATTGGCTCGTGTGTCCATCCTGGCCGCGTCAATTTCAAATTGTAAATATTAAACATGTTCAATATTTAAGATCGGATATCCTGTTGTGTGTGGGAAACCCTGAGAACAGTCGATGACGCAGTCACGTGGGAAAGAACGATAGCCAATTGGGAACCAAGCTGACTGAAGCATGACTTCATCCATCCATCCTTCGGGAATTTTCAGGACAAACTAGTGCAAAAACTAACATCGCTAATTTTTTCTGCCTGCCCTCCGTTTGTTTAGACTAAAAAATGGAAATCTCGCAAAATCTCTCGTGATCAAACGTGACGTTTGATCACGAGAGATTTTGCGAGATTTCCATTTTTTTTAGTCAAGACTCTTGTTGTGAATGGAATCTGTTGTGTGTAGTGTGCTGTTTTGGCCAAGTCATTGCTCACCACACACTATAGGAACAAAACTGTTAAATTGAACATAACATGTCGTTATGTGTGGGGTCCTTCACGTTTTCAAAATCTGTTAAGATTTGAAAAATCTTTTAGTGTGGGCCAGCCTTAAGCAAGTACTTCCCGCACATTTATTTAGTGAGAGTGAATGATGACAAAGTAATATGTCCATAGGTTAAACATAAATTGATTTAATTGTCAATTTTGCTTTTGCAGTGGCTTTCTAAAATCACAGTTTTCAAAAAGGAAACTATTCATTCATTGACACAGGCAGTCCTTGGCTAACCATCATTATTTTTCATCTATAGTGAGATGCAACAATAAACGTCTTTCCATCTGTTGCCTTGGTAGCAAATAACAGGGTTTAAAACCATTTCTCACATGGATTACCTTAATGGCCATCTCTGTCTCATTCTTCTCCAATCAGAGGCCAGTGTGATTAGCCATGTCAGTCACTGGTGAAAGCCCCTCATACAGCGTGGCGCTGCACTTTTCTGTCTGAATAGACTCGGGAGGAAGCTCTCCGGTGGCAGCCTGGACACTGGAGCCATTCATACTCCCATCCTCTTTTGTAGTGTCACTTCAATATTGTACTATGGGGAAACATGTTGACATTCCTCTCCACAGGATTATTGTCAGTCTTTGTGGTGTCCATTAAGGCCGAGTCGCACATTTTCACATATTCTCAGCAAATAATAACACAGCGAGGCTTGCTACATGATTATCTTGGATGGAAATGGGCTTCAAGTGACAAGGAGATGAAATGTCACACTGTCTGGTCAGCTCATTGGCAAATGTAGTCAGTTTGGACCATTTCTGTTTGGCTAGCTACTGTACATGCATGTGATGTTGACAGCTAGTAGTGGTGATGGTGATCTTGGTATGCGTGCATATGTCCATTCACGCATGTTGTCTATGTGTTTGTTCATGTTGACAGTAAAGAAGCACATAGTCCACTCTGTAATGCACTTTGCATTAGCCTTTTGCCCGTACCCTAACCTCTTCCTTTGTGCTACCCATGTTTGCTCAGCAGTGGACACAGGCCTCAGCTAAGAGCATCTGGGGTGCTATGATTAAGTATTAATTCAGGCGTGTGATCGATTTCCCTGAACACAGAGGGCAATGTTCAAACCCTGCCTCGGATTAGTGTTCAACAAGAGCTCCTTTTTTTCTGTTTCACTCTGGGCGAAATGTACAATATTCACCGCTGAGCTGACCAGATGCAAACAAAGAGTTGTTCTCTCTTGTATCATCATCACTTTATACTCCCTCTCCAAACCATAGACTGTATATAAAGATGGACGGCATGACAGCTCCCCAAAAGTGAAGCCAAAACATCTCAATCCCCCCCTGGTGGCTGGCTGCAGTATAGGTCATAAAGCCCATCCCTTCCATGTTAGCGGATGGGACATGGGCCAAACTAAAAAGTCAAAGCACACATCAAATACATTTTCCCCCAAAGATGGCGTCTGTCATTGCAGCTTAAACCCCGAAATGAGTTCGCATTTTTTAGCGGTTGCTAGCAAACGGCTAAATGAGACCACTAAACGTCATCATGCCGACATGTCCGCCTTTACAGCCTCGTTGTGTCTACTCGCGCTGATGCGACCGTGGTGTAGTTCGTTTATAGCCTAACGTTAGCTTTTTACTTCTGCCGATTGCATTTACACTTCAAAAATCATAACAGTGATGTACATTTGTGAAGATTATTTTGCTGAACAAAATCTTGTAAGTATCAAAAACGAGTGTTTGAAACAGATCTTTTTTTCTGCAATAATCCAAAACCCAATGGAAAAATCCCATTGGCTTTTTGTCAAGGGAACCAGGGCGATGCTAACTTCCTGTTTGGCCTACAAACATATGCCATTCCTGGAGCCCTCTATAAAAGGGGGGTGAGACGTCATGATTGACAGCTGTGAGTCTCTCTTGCTGACAGGCTGCAGTCGTGCTCAGCTCGCAATTGGTTTCGGGCGGGTGACCTCGATCCCATGGCTCCACGGCCCGATCACTACTGCACAGACTCTGGCTCCAAACATCGTCAAAATCTCAAGATGGCAGCTCCCGTATCCGGGATATTTTAGCTTCACTTTTGTACAGTGGGAGGAAGTGGAGACGCGTCGTTCATCTTTATATACAGTCTATGCTCCAAACACACACCTCAAACAGTTGTCAGCAGTGTTACAAAATTGTACTTCTACACGTTGTGTTTTCCGTACATCACAGTGGTTCTGTAATGTTTCTTTTTGATCGTAGAGAATCCGAGGTTATCGTTCACTCTTTGTGAGAGTCACAAACAGGCTATATCCCTATCCCTTCAACTCTCCCCCTGCAGATCACTTGATCTCTGACCGCTGCTCAGGATGGATTGACACTCTTGCCACTCAGTCAGTGGAGAGGCCCCCCACCCCACCTCTAACCCCGCGGGTCACCAATTAGGCTGTATGTCCGTCATCCAACCAGCCACCCCAAACCCCCCTTTTTTCCTGCAGATGATACCCCGCCGCATGGAGGCCATATTGGTCCTGTCCATTTGTCTTCATCAGGGTCTATCACAGTGGAGGCCTCCTTAGCCCCAGAGGGGGCCTCCCCATCTCTGGCCATGTCTCACTCACTGCCTCTAACTTTCCCTGAGAGGTCCATGCATATTCTCATCAACCCTTCCACTCAGAAGCACCTGATGGCAGGTACAGCGGGAACCCATTATGCTGAAGCAGTTTTGTTTTCAGCATGATAATGAAGAGGGGGAATGGGGTGCGAGCAGAGGACAGCCCACTGGATAGCGATGGGGTTCGGAGGGGCCGCGGTGCACTGGAGCGTACAGTAAGGCTTTGCAGGCCAGTTTAGAATTGGAGGGTGTGAAGCAAGACTGAAATGGCAGGCAGAGGCCAGTTAATGGGCCTGTCAACACGGGCAACCTTGCTTTGAGTTTACTGTTTTAGTATCATTTTCTGTGTGTGTGCTATGGCGTGTATTTCCGGCCATGTGAGCATACATGTGTGTGCATGCATGTGCGCGAGTGGCCTGCTCCCTCATCACTCAAGTTGAATGGACGTCAGCCAGCAGTGAAATTAGACTGTCTCTCCCTCAGTGGTGGACTGTCACTGCTGAGATGGAAGGAGGGTGAGCGGTCTGGTCCCAAGGCACTTTTAGTGGAGGCCCGATTTGAAGCGTTTAAAGTTTGACACACACTGACATACTGTCAAAAGCACAATGACCTACAAACAGCCATACTCTCCATCAAAAAGGTATGGCAAAGCCACGGCATAGGGCCACATACTCAAAGTCATACGGCCATTAAATCAAGCAAGCACTGGCTCTCTATATTTTATCTAAACGCCTCTATTTGGCACCAGCTCAAAGACTAGCTGCTCCAATTCCAGTAAGCCAATCCATTTGATTGCCTGACACAGTGAGGACAATACCTTTTGTAATACCTCAGATACAATGATTTTGGAGTGAGGCTTTAGTCGTATTCTTGAGCCAGGGGGCATCCACTCAATGTACTATATGTACATTGTTTAAGTCATTCAAAAAGAGACTCCCTGACTTTGGTTCTGCAATCATTTTAGAGAAAGCCTTGGATAAACATCTGTTTCTGCCAACGAGACTTTATATTGCTTACATCCTTGGGTTTCAGAGATGTGATTAAGGGGGTTATGCATGCATGTGCATGTGTTGGCACATGCATTTCAAGGTTAATCTCAAGACCGCCCTCTCTTTTCACAACCTTGTGATTAGAAGGTTTGGTAATTACTGTACAGATAATCTTCATACTTTACTGTTTCTTTCACTGTGGGCATTCCACATCACTTTTTATGTTCTAGACATGTAATATACAGTGCAACTCACTTTTTGTTTTACTTCTTTTCCTCTTCCAAACCCACATTCTAAACATTTATTTCTGTAAATATTCTTTATTCATTTCAGTTTGTAGAGACAGACGGGGGACATAGAAACAGCAGCAGACGCACAGCATGTTGTGACTTTATGGTGATATTGCTCATGCGCTCCCTAAAGCATCTCTTTGTCTGACGGCTAAGTGGAGTGAGGTTACAGTCTTTTATTTTATCAGGCTTTTACCACTCCTCCGCCCCCCCCACTCTCCCATTACAGGTCATCCAGCAGCATCTCTCGCTGCTGCGCTTAAATGTTTAAAAGCCTTTTCCCCCTTCAGCTTTACTGTTTGTTTACCTATTTATTATCTTACCATGCCTCTCATTTATACAGTCTGCTGCAATATTATTCTATCTCTCTTTTTCTCTTTTTATATCTGGCTTGTTTTTTTTACTGTCTGATGAGAATAAGTGCCCAGCCAGGTGCTTGCCCTGGCATTTATACGAGTCCACCATTGATCCAGTCACTCACACCAGACCAAATACGTCCACTGAGAACAGGAGGAAGCCACTTTTCCTTATATACTATATCTTTTTCCTCTCTGTTAATTTATACACTTATTGGATTCCTCAGGTCCAATTCTCGGCCTAGCCTGTGATCCTCTTGTTTATACAAGGTCTGGTTGTCCTTGCAGATTTAGGCACTTTAATTTGCGGGTTGCCCATAAATGCTGTGTTGATTCACGGCTGGTAATTTAGCACGTGGCCACGAGGGGAGTGGACGGGCCCTGGTTCCTGCTCATTAATAGTGAGGCAGAGAGAGAGAGAGAGAGAGAGGAAAGTCTTCCATGCTTCATTGATTCACCGTCTCGATGCTGCATACTGATGCAGCAGCCCTGCCTCATGCCCTAGTTCAGCAACCTTAGTGGGTGGAGGGAGGGTGAGGGAGAGAGAGAGAAAAAATTGTCTCAGCTTGACACAGATTACTGTCTCTACTGAGTAGCCTTCCCACACTCCAGTTACACCACTGCTCTCCAGAGAGGTGACTGCGCTATGCAAGGTCCATGTTTTGGTCTCTTACGTTTTCACCAGCTGCCAGTGAGTCTTAGTCATCTCAGAGTTGTGTGTTTAGACAGAAGGCTTGAGAACAAAGAGGTGTGTTTAGCAGGTGTCTCCACCTAATACCTCCAGTGTGTAATATGTTGGTGGTACGTGTTCAGAGTGAGTCTTGATGAAGACTAATGGCTCATTAGCTTCCACTAAATCACTGTTGATGTCCGGTGAAAACAGTCGTGACCCCCATGGCCCCTCCAGACACCCGGGGACTCAGGCAACTGAACCCTGAGGGGTTAAAGGTCGACTAAAGCAGCTAACAGAGCAAGAGTCACACCTCACCTCACCCTGCTGTAACCTTAGAGGCAAAGATTGGCCCGCCACTTAGAATCCCCACTAATCCTTCACTTCAGACCTCCCGTTTTGCCACACATATAGGAGATCATGAAGAATGGAGGAGGCTTTAGTGAATAGCATGAAGTGCAGGGTGTTCTGTGACGAGGATAGAGAGGGACTGTCATCTCAGTGTCCTTCCTGGCGTGGATGTTATCAGAATCCTTCATTGCTGTGGAAGCAACATTATCACACATGATGCACCATACTACTGTCGCTCCACATATACTGTAACTAAAAGACACCCATAAAACTAGAAAACCTCAGGATCCATTGGTACCAACCATGTCATACCAGCTTGTCACGAGAAGGCTAAATAACACTTCAACACCCCTCCCTTGACCTCTGACCTCCAGATACGTAAATGAAATGGGTTCTATGGGTACCGACGATTCTCCACTTTACAGACATGCCCACTTTATGATAAACACATGCAGTTTGGGTCAAGTCATAGTCAAGTCAGCACACTGACACACTGACAGCTGTTGTTGCCTGTTGGGCTGCAGTTTGGTTTCTGGACAATATCTGTCATTGTTTTGTGTTGTTAATTGATTTCCAATAATACATATATACATACATTTGCATAAAGCAATCATATTTGCCCACTCCTACGTTGATAAGAGTATTAAATACTTGAAAAAACTCCCTTTAAAGTACATTTTAAACAGAAAACAAATTTGCGATTATTCACGATTAACTATGGACAATCATGCGATTAACCACGATTAAATATCTTAATCGATCGACAGCCCTAATTTTATTGTAAATACAATTTTTAGAATGATCTTGTTGGTTTGCCTTTTAAAAAGCAGAAACTTTGACCTGTAAGCAGATACTTCAACAGATTAATTGGTGCTGAGAAACATGTGCATATGTTTGTTTTAGAGGCCCCTTTCTTCTCCAACAAAGAGCCTGGTGCTGCCAGCCTTGATGCACCCCTGTGCTCCAGTATGGTGGCTATGTGCCTGGACGGCCTGTATGTCAGGGCTGCTGAGGCCCCTGTCTCCTCTCCAGGGAGCCTCCTTCCACTCGCTCACTTCATCCTCCTGCTGTTGCTGCCCTGTGGGACACGCGAGACAACCAGAGCCCAGATTGAGCCACTCTGGCTTGGCCCTGCTCCATTCCTCCAACAACGCTAATTACATCTCAAATGGTAATAGATGAGGCCTCGTTAGCAGCTCTCACTCCCTTGAAAGATTCACAAACATACATCAGAAGGTCCACTGATCGGCCCGAGCTCCCTCCTTCAAAGGCCGGACTTCACAGGGAGCTGGGGGGCCCGATTCGCTAATTACTTTTGCAGTTCCACGCCACTGCCCTGTGCACCGCCCGCACCGGGCAGACAGCTTTCCTCGCATTGCCAGCGCTGCTCTCAGACAGGCCTACCCTCAAACCCAGGCCAAACTACACAGGCGTGCTAAATATATAATTCAATGATCAAATTAGCTCCACGGCTATTTCTGTCTCTCCGTAAATCAGCTGCTAATTCGATGACATTGCAGAAATCACTCCTCTCGCAGACAGTTTTAACCTCAATTTTGGAAACTCCTGCATGTTAAAGAGAGAAACTATGTATGCCATTAGTGCTTCCCCTAACAAAATTAGCCTAATTAGGGCTAGAGTTCATTATTTCATTATCTTACCACAAAGCATGTCATTTTCTGCGCTCAATATTAGAAATGTAATTTTATTCTGCAGAGATTCACTTAATGGGATGAAAATAGATCTGCAGTTCCAACTGTGTTCACTCAAGTGTGTCATCACTTCCTCTGATGTGGGTTGGTACGTACACACACACGTGTGTGTATGTAAATAGAGAGTATAAATGTTTTTTTTTCCTGTTTGTTTGTTTTTTTTTAAATTAGGGCTGTCAATCGATTAAGATATTTAATCGCGATTAATTGCATGTTTGTCCATAGTTAATTAGGATTAATTGCAAATTAATCCCACATTTTGTATCTGTTCAAAATGCACCTTAAAGGGAGATTTGTCAAGTAGTTATTACTCTTATCAATATTGGAGTGGGAAATTATGCTTGCTTTATGCAAATGTATGTATATATTTATTATTGGAAATCAGCAACCAACACAAAACAATGACAAATATTGTCCGGAAACACTCACAGGTACTTCATTAAAGGTCCCATATTGTGCTCATTTTCAGGTTCATATTTGTGTTTTGTGTTTTTACTAGAACATGTTTACAAGCTCTTATGTTAAAAAAAAACTTTATTTCCCTCATATTGTCTGCCTGAATATACCTGTATTTACCCTCTGTCTGAAACGCTCCGTTTTAGTGCATTTCAACGGAATTGCAACATAATTGTGTTGCTAGGCAACAGCTTGGGTCCATGTTTACTTCCTGCCAGCTGATGTTATTTACATACACTGCAACAGGAAATAAATTGAGACACATTTAGAATGTTTGTTTAAAACCATGTAATGGTCTAAATATTGTATATTTGTGACATCACAAATGGACAGAAATCCTAACGACTTGTTTCAAACGCAAAATTTATGAATACGGTCTGTGTGTATTTCTACGTATATTGAGCGTTTTGATATGTAGCACTTAAACCTGCTTTAAAATATAAAAGACATGAAAATCTCACTTTTTACAATATGGGACCTTTAAACATAAAACACCTTAGAGGAGATTTGTCAAATATGTAATACTCTTATCAATATGGGAGTGGGCAAATATGCTTGCTTTATGCAAATGTATGTATATACTGTATATATTATTGGAAATCAATTAACGACACAAAAAATACAAATAAATGCATTTAGCATAAAACATATGCTCAAATCATAACATGGCAAACTGCAGGCCAACAGGAAACAACAGCTGTCAGTGTGTCAGTGTTCTGACTTGACTATGACTTGTGCCAAACTGCATGTGATAATCATAAAGTGCGCATGTCTGTAAAACTTTGATAGCCCTAAAAAAATACATTGTTTTTTATCACTATTTGATTGTATTTTAGTTTATTAATTTAGCATAATTTCCACCTTTACCTTTTGAAAGGCCAAATGAAGCCTCACCATGAAGAGAAGCTGCTCTTCTGCCTTGTTAAGCCAGTATGTGCATATAAGATATCGACTGGTACATACCTCTATCAGGATCTTTATTGGTTCAGAGCTGTGGCCGGGCTCTCTTCATTGTTTAACTGATTTAATTCCACAGAATCCCATTAGATTTCATTATCATTTGTGTTTTATTCGCTGGCTGTTGTGAAGGAGATGGAGTCAACAGGAAGATTAGACGCCACTCTAATTGTGGTGTGGTTTACAGTGAGCCTGTTTGCCCGCATCGATCCGCTGTGAGAAATAATAATAAAATGGAAGCAAAGCGATGCAGGGGAGGAAGAGGCGGCAGGCGAGCAGGGCTCGTTACTGAAGGAATGATGTATTGATCGCGTCTGACAGGGTGCTGTGGACCGATCAATCCTGATGGGCAAGAGGAGCCTGTTAGGAGATTCTCCTGGGTCGTCAGGGTCACTCACACAACAGGCAATGGGAGAGAAATTAACTCATCAAGGAAAAGGGGGTGATGGAAAGACGGATGGATGCGAGAATAATCAAGATAGGGTTGTGTAGAAAATAATTTAGCATGGTATCATAAGTATCATTTTGCATCATTGGGCTGTGACACCCATACAAATGAACCTACTGCTCTTGACCTCTTCCATACTGGTGTGGGAAAACAAACATTCATGCAAATGAGAAGAGTCATGCAGTGTGTGGACATACTGCTTCTGTATTTGGTAAGCAGCGTCTTGACTGTTCTAAGGGATTTAAAGTTAAGGGTGCCCGACGGAAAGAGTGACGCATTCTGTCAAAATGAAGGTCAAGAGTGAAGAAAAAAAGCGCTGTTGAACAGGTGGATATTTTAGATAATGAGGGAAAAATAAAGCAGACAGGAGAGAGTGTAATGATAGTAGAGATGCAGTATCATCTGTCTCTGCTGTCCAGGATGCCTCTCTCCTTTGCCCTTGAGTACACCACGCCCAGCCTTCCCCAAGCTAATTGATAGCCTGTGCGTTAATTTAAGTCAGACATGAGTGGCTGCTATTAATGAAGGTGGAATTTGCTGGTCTGACAGTCCAGCGAGGGCTCGCGGGAGAGTGATCTACAGCTTGAGGCTCAGTCTAGAGGCAGATGCTGTAGAGTAGAGCAGCCATTACGTCTCAAGAAGGCATTCACTGTGAACTCCGAATTAATCCATTTTCACAGCGAAATGACCTCCATAAATTGGTCTAGGGCCCATTTTCGGCGCGCGGAGTGGAAACGCGAGCAAAGTTTTCCTCCTCGATTGCTCGGACAAAACTCATAGAGGATAATGATGGAGCGAGCGGGAGGGGTCACTCGACAGCGCGCAGACGTGAGATTGGGTTTGTTTGTGCTTTATCAGCTCTATCGATGGGTCCGTCCGTGCTGGCAGGCCATTTGCATTTAGCTCCCATAATTGCAGCCATTAATAGCGCACACATTTACAAAGTATTGTCAGCCATGAAGTGATTATGGTAATCAGCGGATGAATTGGAAAAGGCAATTTTAAACAGCTATTTACTTTTTTTTTTCTCAAACGAGTTCATCGACTTCAATCATGTGAGTGCTCCAGAGAAGAGTGGCTGTGAATTATCTGTGGTAATGATAGGTTTTTAGCTGGGCGAGGGTGTTTGCACTATAATGTGACAAAGCAAACACATGTGCGTTGTTTGTTTCGGCGTGTTTTGCCGGTACTGCAGGGTCATGTTGATGTAAAACATGCAACAATTACCTAGTGAGTTCGCAACTCCTGTTGAGAACGCTAAGTGCTGGTTGTCACTGTGGCATGGGGAGGTCAGGGGTCCCCTTTCCTCGACAGAATGCTCACATCACCTTTCTGCTGTTTAAAGAGAGGCCCTTTGCCCCATCTCCTCTTATCTCCCTCCCATTTCTCCACCTCTCCCCTCCTGCCCTCATATTTAATTCAGTAGCAGTCCACTGTGTGTGTGGGTCACTTCTTAAAGGCTGGACTGGAGCAGGATTTGACCACTTTGGCTCCTTCCTTAATAGTAGCTATACTAACAACAGGTCTCCCATTGACCAGACCACCTTCAATGGCTCATTAATGTAAAACACGTCTTAGAAGTAGTAGACATTTTAAGCATCATTATTTATTTTTTTAGAGCGCATCCAGTAAAAGGGCGGGGGTGCAGAGGTCCGTGCTGAAATGGACGCAGAGGAAGCAGTCATGCATGAGTGGAGCTCCTAGCTCTTCATTTAAAGACCTCTTTTGGAGGAGGAGGAGGAGGAGGAGGAGGAGGAGGAGGAGGAGGAGGAGGAGGAGGAGGAGGAGGAGGAGGAGGAGGATGCTTTCTTGTGGCTTGTTATGCTTCCCCCCACATTCAGACATGCTGTATGAAAATACAGCCCTCCATCCCAGCTATCATGGATTCAGTTATTCAGTTATTCATGGCTTGAGGCTGAATAATGAAAGATGGTGAAAAAACACTTCACTCTGTTTCTCTGTCTGCCTCTCTCTGTCTCTCTCTCTGTCTCTTGTTCTGGATTGCTACTCAGCTCTTGACTCCTATTGAGCCGGGCCATCTCCAGCATCAGTGAAGTCAATAATATTGGGAGAAAAGTCACTAAAACGGCATTTGACATTCAATAATGCTAATGGAATTTGAAAATGATTAGCTGATCTATACTAATCAAATTGTCTAAATCAGGGTCACACAAATTCATGCACAACACACACTTTCTCTATGTGCATCAGAATCCTACATGTTTTTACACTATTTTGCAGCCGTACAGTATGTTTGGCGAGAGCCTCGGCATCTTGACAGTGATCTGTGCCATCAAAGAGCCCAGAGTGATGCGGCACATGAATACAGAAGTAGCTCTTTTTGACGGCTGCGGTGGAGCAGAGGCACGCACAGCACGGCGGCTGCGATTGCCACCACTCTGTTCTGCTCTTTTATGTGGCTGTGGGGAGATGGAGGTGTTTGAAGACAGGGGATAAGGCTGGTGTTGTGACGCTGTCAGCCACCGCTTCGTTCTTCAGCTATAGTCATTTGAAGAAGGCAAGAAAATCCAGCTCTGAGACGTGCCGAGCAGAAACCGGAAACAGACGTAACCTTTGTTTAATTACGTGCGATGCGAAGGGAGGCGGTTTTCTTGCACCGCCTGAGATCTAAATGATCCACGCATGTTGAAAGATACACAACATGTGGTTGTTGGTGTGTGGGTCGTTGACTTTGCCTTTGTTTTCATGTATAGTGTTATGAATTAACCTTTGCAAAGACAAGTGATTTATTTTACACTCATTTATCTTGATTAAGCCTCCTATGGAGAACACATTAACCCAGAATACATGATCACAGCCATTTATCCCCCCCTCCATAATACTACATCATTTCCAATATGTACCTGTTTGGCTGTGTGTGTCCAGCAGGGGGCAGACCACCAGACAGCCTCGTGGAAGTTGTTATCTGAATGTGTGGCTCTAACTGAGAGAACTGATAAAAGCACACACACTAATTGGGTTTTACAGCAACCACAGTCTCACAATGCTCTTTCATTACCCAGGGGACAGTGCGTCTGGTTGTTTCTGTGTTCAGACATACAGGGGATTTATAGCATCAGTGTGTGTGTGTGTGTGTGTGTGTGTGTGTGTGTGTGTGTGTGTGTGTGTGTGTGTGTCTGTATCATAGATATGTGTGTCAACCACCCCCACTGATCTGAGAGTGCAGTGACTGTGTGCAATCAGGGATTCCAACAGAGGCAAGAAAAGCAGCTCAAGTGGTGTCTGCAGCCACACTAAATGTCCACCCCATCCACAGCCCCTCCTAATGGCTCCCCGACGTCCCGCTTTCTGGGGTTAGACATGACGATTTCAAATGTCATTGTATCACAGTGACCTTTCATGGACCTGGAATTAATCAAAGAAAAAAAATGGGCCTTCTGTCTTAAATGGCAAGAATAGTCACCTTTGATCCAAGCGTTAGATGGAGTTGTCTTCAGGATGATTTCAGGACGGATCAAAGGCTGCGTTTACTGTAAAAGGTTTGAGCCATGAAATTAGTAGCATTTGTGGGTTTTGTTATTAGCGTGGGAGTGGTAGGCATAGTTTCAAATCCAAATGATGTATTATGTATAAGGTGTAGAAGAAAATATTGAGTATCGCGATAGTACGTTTTGTGATACTGTATCGTTTCTCAAAAACACTTATCAATTTTGAATTCATAATTTACGTGCAAAGATTGACTCAGTCAATACTTTATTTCAGTTAAAAAGAGTTGCCCCCTCTCAGTGTATGCACCCCCTCAAAGTAGTTCTATGATGTTACAGGGACTGTGATTAATGCAAATGCAGATCCTGCTGTTCTGATTGCATACAAAGGATACTTTTTTACTCAGATTTTATGCATATGATGGTGTGTTCTTTGTATGACAGTTTTCCTAAAATTAGATAAAAAATTAAAAATTGCAATATATCGCCTTACTTGTAGTATCGCAATTTATCACAATATATTGAATTGTAACCCCTGTATCATGAAATGTATCGTATTGACAGATTTTTGTGAATACACAGCCCTAACATTTATTTTAAGATAATTCAAATAAGACATTTTGGTAACGATTGTCTGTAATTTCTTAATGATTTGTTTTACATTTTTAAATATGTAATAAGGTACTAATTATAGGGAAACCAAGACTTTCATCCATCCATCCATCTTCAACCGCTTATCCGGGATCGGGTCGCGGGGGCAACAGCTCCAGCAGGGGACCCCAAACTTCCCTTTCCCGGGCCACATTAACCAGCTCTGACTGGGGGATCCCGAGGCGTTCCCAGGCCAGAGTAGAGATATAATCTCTCCACCTAGTCCTGGGTCTTCCCCGTGGTCTCCTCCCAGCTGGTCGTGCCTGGAACACCTCCCAAGGGAGGCGCCCAAGAGGCATCCGTGCTAGATGCCCGAACCACCTCAACTGGCTCCTTTCGACGCAAAGGAGCAAGGACTCTACTCCGAGTCCCTCACGGATGACTGAGCTTCTTACCCTATCTCTAAGGGAGACGCCAGCCACCCTCCTGAGGAAACCCATTTCGGCCGCTTGCACCCGCGACCTCGTTCTTTCGGTCATGACCCAACCCTCATGACCATAGGTGAGAGTAGGAACGAAGATTGAACGGTAAATCGAGAGCTTTGCCTTCCGGCTCAGCTCTCTTTTCGTCACAACGGTGCGGTAAAGCGAATGCAATACCGCCCCTGCTGCTCCGATTCTCCGACCAATCTCACGTTCCATCGTCCCCTCACTCGCGAACAAGACCCCGAGATACTTAAACTCCTTCACTTGGGGTAAGGACTCATTCCCTACCCGGAGTAGGCAATCCACCGGTTTCCTGCTGAGAACCATGGCCTCAGATTTAGAGGTGCTGATTCTCATCCCGACTGCGTCACACTCGGCTGCGAACCGATCCAGTGAGTGCTGGAGGTCGCAGACCGATGATGCCAACAGGACCACATCATCTGCAAAAAGCAGCGATGAGATCCTCAGCACACCGATCTGCAAACCCTCCTCCACCCGACTACGCCTCGATATCCTGTCCATGAATATCACGAACAGGATTGGTGACAAAGCGCAGCCAAGGCGGAGGCCAACCCCCACCGGAAACGAGTCCGACTTATTGCCGAGGATCCGAACACAGCTCTCGCTTTGGGCGTACAGGGATTGGATGGCCCTGAGAAGTGCCCCCTTCACCCCATACTCCCGCAGCACCCCCCACAGTATCTCCCGGGGGACCCGGTCATATGCCTTCTCCAAGTCCACAAAACACATGTAGACTGGATGGGCATACTCCCAGGCCCCCTCCAGGATCCTTGCGAGAGTGAAGAGCTGGTCCGTTGTTCCACGGCCAGGACGGAATCCGCATTGTTCCTCTTCGATCTGAGGTTCGACTATCGGCCGAACCCTCCTTTCCAGCACCTTGGAGTAGACTTTACCAGGGAGGCTGAGCAGTGTGATACCACTGTAATTGGCACACACTCTCTGGTCCCCCTTTTTGAAAAGGGGAACCACCACCCCGGTCTGCCACTCCTTAGGCACTGTCACCGACTTCCACGCGGTGTTGAAGAGACGTGTCATCCAAGACAGCCCCTCCCCACCCAGAGCCTTCAGCATTTCTGGGCGGATCTCATCAACCCCCGGGGCTTTGCCACTGTGGAGTTGTTTGACTACCTCAGTGACTTCCACCAGGGTAATTGATGATGGTCCCCCATCAGCTTCCAGCTCTGCCTCTACCATAGAGGGCGTATTGGTCGGATTCAGAAGTTCCTCAAAGTGCTCCTTCCACCGCCCGATTACCTCCTCAGTTGAGGTCAACAGTGTCCCATCCTTACTGTACACAGCTTGGATGGTTCCCTGTTTCCCCCTCCTAAGGTGCCGGATGGTTTTCCAGAAGCACTTTGGTGCCGACCGAAAGTCCTTCTCCATGGCTGCTCCGAACTCCTCCCACACCCGCTGCTTTGCCTCCGTCACGGCAGTGGCTGCTGCTCTTCGGGCCCGTCGGTACCCTGCAACTGCCTCCGGAGACCTCCGAGATAACATATCCCGGAAGGCCTCCTTCTTCAGTTGGACGGCTTCCCTGACCACCGGTGTCCACCACGGTGTTCGAGGGTTGCCGCCCCTTGAGGCACCTAAGACCTTAAAACCACAGCTCACCGCCGCAGCTTCAGCAATGGAAGCTTTGAACATCGTCCACTCGGGTTCAATGCCCCCAACCTCCACAGGGATGCCAGAAAAGCTCTGCCAGAGGTGTGAGTTGAAGATCTCTCGGACAGGGGCCTCCTCCAGACGTTCCCAGTTCACCCTCACTACGCGTTTGGGCTTACCAGGTCTGTCCAGAGTCTTCCCCCACCCTCTGACCCAACTCACCACCAGATGGTGATCAGTTGACAGCTCCGCCCCTCTCTTCACCCGAGTGTTCAAAACATGCGGCCTCAGATCAGATGATACGATTACAAAATCGATCATCGACCTTCGGCCTAGGGTGCTCTGGTACCACGTACACTTATGAGCATCCTTATGTTCGAACATGGTGTTCGTTATGGACAATCCATGACTAGCACAGAAGTCCAACAACAAACGACCATTCGGGTTTAGATCAGGGAGGCCGTTCCTCCCAATCACGCCACTCCAGGTGTCTCCATCGTTGCCCACGTGCGCGTTGAAGTCTCCCAGGAGAACTATGGAGTCCCCTACTGGAGCCCCATACAGGACTCTATTCAGGGTCTCCAAGAAGGCCGAATACTCCGAACTGCTGTTTGGTGCATACGCACAAACAACAGTCAGAGTTTTCCCCCCCATAACCCGAAGGCGTAGGGAGGCGACCCTCTCGTCCACCGGGGTAAACTCCAACATAGCGGCACTCAGCCGGGGATTTGTGAGTATCCCCACACCCGCCCGGCGCCTCACACCATGGGCAACTCCAGAGAAGAATAGAGTCCAACCCCTATCCAAGAGTACGGTTCCAGAACTGAGGCTGTGCGTAGAGGTAAGCCCTACCAGATCCAACTGATAGCGCTCCACCTCCCGCACAAGCTCCGGCTCCTTCCCCCACAGAGAGGTGACGTTCCACGTCCCCAGAGCCAGCCTCTGCCGCCCGGGTTCAGTCCGTCGAGGTCCCTGGCCTTCACCGCCACCCGTGTGGCAGCGCACCCGACCCAAGCGGTTCTTCCCGCAGGTGGTGAGCCCACAGGATGGAGAGGAGGGGGGTGCCACGTTCCTTCTTCGGGGTATCCCCGGCCGGGCTCCGTGGCAAGCCCGGCCACCAGACGCTCGTTGACGGGCCCTCCGTCTGGGCCTGGCTCCAGACGTGGGCCCCGGGCTTCCTCCGGGCCGGGTAACTTCTCCTCTGCCTCGTGTCGTCATTGGGGTTTTTGTGAACCATTCTTAGTCCGGCCCCTCACCTAAGACCAATCTGCCATGGGAGACCCTACCAGGAGCACGAGGCTCCAGACAACACAGCCCTCAGGGTCATAGGGACACACAAACCTCTCCACCACGTTAAGGTGATGGTTCCCGGAGAGGGAAGCCTTTCAATCCAAGTAAATATTAGTTCATTATTCATTTATTATTAGAAATTCAATTGTCCATATATGTTGAATTGTACCATTTTTAAGTTTACCTTTAATAAGGGCTGACCCGAATGCTTCGAAACTTCGACCGTTGCCATGGTAATGGTGTGTGGTGTATGTAATAATAATGTATAAATCCCAAAATAGCCCATGAAATCAGGAATAATCCCACAACATTATTCATTATTTATATTAACATGAATTATTATTAGTTATTCTCAAAATGTTATCGCTGTTTGTTGTGTTTAGAGGTGCGTGTGGGTAGAGTAGTGCGTCACTGTCTCGCCGTGCCGTGCCGTGCCGTGCCGTGCCGTGCCGTGCTGTGCCGTACATTAAAGCTTCGAATACCTTTGAATATTTCTCACCAAAGCTTCGAAGCCCAAGAATGGTATTCAGGACAGCCCTACCTTTAACCAAGTTATCTTTGGAATCTATTGGATCAATCACTGTCTCTATGGTTTTTGTAATTAGTACCAAATTACTGATTGGAAATCATTATGACTTTGGAATTATTAAGGAATTCTTCAAAAATAAAGCTTTCCTCAATTATAGATTCCCAATGACCACTTCATGTCTACATAGTGTTTGTGTGCATCCCAATCATGGTAGAGTTATAAAACCTTGTTGCCTGTTATCAGCTAACGTCCCTTAATGCCCTTAATGTTCTCTGTGGTTGGAACACACTTGATTTTACCTTCTGGCTCGTACTAGACGCATGCACTAGGCTTCAGTATCAAACACTCATGAGCATCATTCACAGCAGACATGTGGCAGACCACTGCACCCTCTTCCCACAGTCTATCTTTAGGGGTCCTGGCTCAGTGGCTCTAGCTCCTTGAATTATTAGCTAATTGCCAGGTGAAATCAGTATTGATTGTGTGCTGCACAGCAGCTAGTGGTAACAGCAGTATATAGCTGGTCGCAAACTGCATTCTCCTACTGGCTGATATGAAAGCTGGGGAGTGTAAAGATAAAGGACAGTGTGTGGGTGGAAGTGGAAATGCTTGCACACGCATACACACACACACACACACACACACACACACAGTGTCTTTTTAGCGTCGGGTCTTTGCTGCAGAATCTGTGCCCTGGAGAGCTGTGGGATCGCTCTGCTGTGCTGCTGTTGAGCCACTGTCTTGTCCTTGCTATGTAGGTCATCGGTGCCCTCCAACGATATCTTATCCCATCTGCAGTGCAGTCAATACTGTTGACAGAACTCCAAATAGCCTCGGATTAGAAGTTGCCTCATTAACTTTGTTCCTTTGCCTAAATGATTAACCTCACATCTCCAGCCTGCAGAGATGTATTGGACAAGTTTGTAGTACCAACACGGTAAGAAACAGTACTGTTTAATCTGCATTTTTGATGTGCTGACTGAGAATATTTAAGAGGGGGGGGGGGATAAACCAGGAGGAAAGAAATGGAGAGGTTTAAAAAAAAAAATGGGGAGGGCTGAGGGACAGAACAGGAATGGTTTAGACACAGCGCTCTGCACTGATCCTGAGCATGGCAGCCAGTGGTGTGTCTCAGATTGTTTCCCATTTGCATGATAATATGAGCATGGATTGACTCACACACACACACAAACACACACACACACACACACACACACACACACACACACACACACACACACACATGCACAAACACACACACACCAGGGTTATTACATACAGGCTGACGGTTCCAGCAGGCCAGATTACCTGAGTGAGTATCCTGGGTTTTTACTCCGTGCCCCCGAAATGAATGAAATTCCCCTCATTAGCACGCAGGTTACATAAGCCTGGTGTACAGGTATATCCAGCTGCACTGAGGCAGTAAGCTGATTACAGATGGAACTAACACAATTACTCCTCTGTAATGCAATTAACACGAATTGGATTGTGAAATAAGCAACCGGACTGTCGCGCGCAGAGCGACGCCAGGGAAGCTATAGTTTCAATAAATCATGTAAATGTTCTGCTAAGATAGTTAATGTCAGAGCATTTCAGCACACATGCTGAAGTGTTTATGCACAAACATGTGAGTCAGCTATACAGTAAATCTTCTGTGTGTGCATGCATGTTTGTTGTCTCCTAGGATTTTATTTATCTGAGCTGAGCTGGACTAAAGCAGTGGTTCCCAACCTGGGGTCTGGTCCCCCCTCAGGGGGGACGCCAAAGATCTCAGGGTTGCGGCAGGATTTGTCTGCTCTGAGGTTGTCAAAATTTGATTTGCTCATGTATAACTAAAATTATAATAACACACTTACTTACAAATATGGGTATATCAAAAAATATTTAAAAAGATATATATTTTTTGCTACTTAGTAGCAAAATCTGATGAAATATTCTGCTTCAATCCATATTTGTTGGCATTTAGCCTTTCAAAAACAACATTTTCACTGCAGTCAAAAACCTATTGGCTGTCCTGCTTGACGTACACAAAGAGAGACCCGTACCTGTATTAACGGGGCGGACTAGCTGCAATCTAACAACATCACAAATTACATTTATTTAACCACAATAACAAAACGTCTATTTCGGCTCTAACACTGTTAGTTGTAGTAAATCAATTAATTTGTTCCCAAAAAAAGAGTTAAAACGGTTAAAAGAAATGTTAATAATCAACTCAAAAGCTGAGCGGCTCAGAGGAGCAGCTTGTCACTTTAAGGAGAAAAGCTGGTCCACATTAACAGCCCACCTTAAGAGGCGGAGCTGGAGTTGCATGATACAGGAGGTTGGCTCCGGTCTCTGGCTCTCTTGAACGGAGCGGAGGAGTTGTAGTTTCATAGCATTTATTCACCGACAAATAAACTGTCCACACACTGCTACACCTACGATCACAGCTAGAACGCCACCAACAACCTCACACTCACCACCAACACACACACACGGTCTGTTGGGAACTCACTAAAGTTACTCAGACTACGTGTGCGGCGGCGAGCACGAAGCCTCCGGCAATGCTAGAGCTGCTAACGTAGCACAAACACACACACTGTTTGTTGGCCACTCGCTAAAGTTACGCCGGGCAGACACACAGCTGACAACCTGCTAAACTAAACTAAATGTGTGGTGGAGACTTTTACTGGGAAAGTGGCTGCATGTCCGCGACACAACACGCAGCATCGTAGCTGCTGAGTTAACGCTCCCGGACGCTGAACTGGAGACTCCCGTCAACCAATATCTGTTGTGCTCCTGCAGCTGGTACGAGGCACAAATCTCATCGGTTAACGGTTAATAATCGGTTAACGAGGGTCAGTTATCGGTAAGAAAATTTTCAAAATGAGCACCCCTAGTATCTGCATTCACTTGGCAAATCCATCAAGATATCATCACTTTATTCATGTTGACGAAACTGACGTCTTCTATTTATTAAAGAGAGTTGATTTAATAAAAAAAGACTAACTCATTTGAATCACACTGAATCACCTTATTCAAGTTCGAGGATTTGTAATTTCTTTTAGGGTGATGACGTTGGGGGCTCAGCTTTTCTTAGATACAAGTAGGGGAGCTGAGATACTGTACAAGTAGGGGGGGCTTCAAGGAAAATAGGTTGGGAACCACTGGACTAAAGGATTGCAGATGAATGTAACTCCTGCTATTCCAGTGCAGTGATCAGTTTGTTATTAGTGGTGTTGGTGCAGTGCTGGTCAACTGCTTTCCATTCAAACTGACAGATTCTGCAGCACAGACGCTTGAATTGTAATTTGTGTGTGTGTGTATGAGTGTGTGCTACTTAGGTGAGCCTAATGTAGCAGTGATTCGCTGAGCAGGCAGCAGCACTGCTACAATTTATTCCAAGTATTTAGATGTTATGTGCAGCATTCAATCACGCTTCAGCAGACACACATAAAGTATATAGCACATCTTCAGGATGATAGTGGTGCTGGTTGTACGGAGGGGGGGATTTTTCAGATGCACATTCTGACTAAATGGTGAAACGCTTCTTCCCCTTCAATCATAAACAGCTCACACATATATACACACATCAGGGTCATGGAGAAAAAAATCTCTATCCATTGGTGAGGCTGTTGTAAAGGTCATCTCCGTATCCAGTTTAATTTTTGCTCTTCCTCAAGAGTTGAGATCTATAAAGTGATCAATAAATCTCTTTAAATGTCTCTGCATCTGGGCCGCATGTGATTTAACACCCCGCCTCATCTGCTGCCTGCTATCTGTTTGCCACACACTGACAGACCTCAGCCTTCCTCTGCTCACAAATCTCCAGTGTATCCCCCGCCCAGCCACCCACCTAGAAAACGGCCAGCCCTTTTACATTTGATGGATATCAGAACTGGTTCAAAGTCCTCTGTAAGGTTCTGATCCAGAACCCGGCGGATGATTCCCGGTATGGAAAATGTGTCACCTGTGATCTGTGATCGGCGAACACAGTGTCCTTAGGTGTGGGATTCTTCCTTTCAGGCGGTATTGATTGAAGGAAAGATGATCTGAGGAGGCCATTAGGAGGATTGAGGAGGGGGGAAACAGGCAGGGACTGTGATGAACACCTCTCTAATCATTATGCCACGTATAGCACTGCCTCCAGCATCAGCCTCACATTCAGATTCACACACACACACACACACACACACACACACACACACACACACACACACACACACACAGACAGGCAGCCGGACAGCAAAGTAGGATTAGTTTAGAATTTACAGCAGTGTTTTGTTCGTTTAGAGTTTCCGTCGCCATGTTGCAGGGCTGGCTCTGCATCTGCACCAATACACACATGACTGCACACCACTGATGGGTGGGGCTCTGTCACAATGAGCACAACAGTAATGTCACACGCACACACATACACACAAACACGCTGAAATTTTATGATGTCTCCCAGTATCTTCCTGGTCCCGGCATGTAGATGGGTGTCTAGGGAGGGAGGCTGAGTACAGTAAACTGGGCTATCTACAGCTGTTGTGAACCTTCAGTCCTGCAGTACGGCGTGGAGCACTTGGGGCTCATCACACCGAGCGAGATAAAAGCTGCTCAACTCCAGCCGAGAGCTTAATTAAAACGGGGCCGCCATAGCAGAGTGACACCTTTTACAAGCTCCTAACGGCTCTCTGCTCGCCGTTACTGCCAATCCAATTATAGACCAAAACAATAAAATAGACACAGCAGCAAATAGGCTGGCATAAAGAAAAAAGAGGGGGAAGCTATTAAAGATTATATGAAGATTCACACAGCGGACTGCAGAACTAGGCTGCAGGGGTTTCACTTTCACCAGAGATGCCCGTGTTAGTGTGCCACACCGGATAAGCCGGTCTGTGTGTGTGTATGTGTGTGTGTGTGTGCGCTTGTGTGTGTGTGTTTTGTTCGGTCTCTGAGGGAATCCAGCTGGACACAGTTCAGCAGCATCCTGGGGATTATCTTTCCCTGCGGAAGGTCACTATCTCAATGTCATTAGGCCACAGCTCGCACCACTATGCTGAAGACACACAAACAGCACAAACAGCACTTTTTAGACTTTTTTTTCCAGATCCAGCAAATTCCCTGTTTTCAGAGTTACTCCTCAAGAGCGACAGTGTGTCACAGCTGGACTTGTGACATCTGTTACACTTGAACAGCTACGTGAGGAAACTGTGGGGGTCCTATATATTAACCGTAACACTGCAGGTGAGAGGGAGAGGTGGTGAAGAAAGAAAATAATGAGGTATTAAGACATTGTTTGAGGTGGTGTAGGAGGAGAACAAGATGGCAGATGAAAAGACATACTCACTTGTACGACTTGAATTTTCTATTCTAAGACCTGTGTTCTCGTTAGCTTAGAATGAGCCCTTCATATCTATATGGAGTCCTCCATGTTGCTCCGCCATGTTGTTACAGTAGTCCAGAACAGACTAACCAAACACTGGCTCTAGAGAGAGCCTTTCACATTTTCACGTTACCTGAAGGCCACCGTAGTCGTCCAACATGCTTGTGAAACTGTGGTAACGTGAGCCGCCGTTTGACTTCCGTTGCTCCTTAAGTAGTGTTGTTATGGTAAACTTAAACTTAAACTTGATTACATTTGTCATATACAAACAGGTACATACAGTACATTCAATTTGACCTCTGCATTTAACCCATCCTAAGCATTGTAGGAGCAGTGGGCTGCTGTAAAGCGCCCAGGGAGCAACTTGGGGTTCAGCGTCTCGCTCAAGGACACTAGGACCTGCAGACAGAAAGAATCGGGGATGGAACCACCAACCTTGTGGTTAAAGGATGAATACTGTACCCACTGAGCGATGGTCTCTGAGGGAGGCGAATGCTGTTATCACGGTTTTGCACTCGGCGGCTCGCGTTACCGCGGTCTTGGAAAGGGAGGAGTGAGCGGAGGGGTACTCTAGATGCCACCAAATCCTACACACTGTACCTTTAATGTTGTTTGGTAACTCATAACCATAAAGCCGGAGTTAATGAGAGTCCCATGCGTTTAGCCTACTTCTATTGTGTTACACAATGCTGATTCACAGTGACTTGTCTGCCTGAGTCTCCCCAGAGTAGGAGGCCCAGAGACCACTAGACTTCAATTCACATCCAAGACAAAAAGCAAACCATGGCCAACTTGTTTTACAGAACTTTATTCTTGATAATAATCAAAACCTCCAGTCACAACAAGATGTAGAGGGAGCAGCTTTTCCAGCTGCTAAAGGGAGTTCAATTATGTTCAGATGTTCCAAAATGCGGCACACTGTTCAGTTCTCAATATGCTTACTCAGACACTATTACACTCCATGTCCCAAAACTCTAGCAGCTCCCATACCATATGATCTGTCACGTTTTAGATGGGACTGATGCAATAGGAGACTAAGAGAGAAGACATCTGCCTGTCTGCCTGAGTGCACTACTTCCTCTCCTCTTCTCCTCACTTTACTTCCTTCTTACCCGATGCAGGAAGCACACCCACCTGCTCCATCGTGATGCCTCACTACCTCTGTCTGTGCTGTCTCTGTGCTGGAATTGGCAGGAAATCAATCCCGCTCTCATCTACAACCCCCTCCTCCTCCTCCCCCCTTCTTCTTCCCTCACGTCTTTACTCCCCCTTCCGGCTGTAAAGTGTCCATTCTGGACCGAGCACAAGTATCAGCACAACATCATGCCTTATCAGAGCAGGCACAAAGACCCATGGACACATTGTTCGTCAGTATCAGCCGGCTCCACGCTGTCTGCGTCTGCCAAACCCCGCAAACACATTCAGGACCATAAACAAGACAACAGAATGAGAACTGGAGTGGCCACCGAAATCATTTTTGGGGGTAAAAATGCATCTTTAATTGCGGCGCCTGTTAATTACAGACGCGCTATGAGAATGGAAAGAGATAGAGATGGAGAGGAGGATACAGCACATCGTTATTTATTATGCAAATGTATTCCATTTTAGACACAATTAAGTGATTAGAAAGCTGTCGCTCTCTGCTCTCTTTCTTCTCCTTGTCCTTGTCTTTTTCTTTGCTTTTCAGCATATTACTGTAATGAAGCCATTACTTCTTCAAGTGAATTTTAATGAGTTTTTAACTAACATTTTAATGAGCTATACATTACCATAAAGCATGGATTAGGCTAAATTGAATTCTGTGTGTGTGAGAATGTGTATGTATATGTGTGTGTCTGTGTGTGTGTGTGTTGGTATTGTTAAAGGAAAGGGGTCCATTAAGAGTTAATTATATTGTTTCTCAGGAGCAGTGATTTTTCAGCACATTTTTCCTGGATGGGCCAGCAGAATCGCCCACTGTGGTCCCACTGTCATTATTGTGCTGCCCAGGGGCTTGTTAGGCCAAATTAGGGGCACTGTTTGAAAAATGAGCTTTGAACGGGGGCTGCTGTTTAAATAAGGATGTTTGTTTAGGCTTATCTATTGAATCAGATGGGGAGGCGCAGTATGTGGTACGAGTTTGATGGAATGCACTCCATTCATTTACAGTCAGCCCCATTTATTCAGCACCTTTTGTGCTCCCTGCCACCTCTTCAGTTTGACCTTGATCAGGCATCCCCTCGTCATCCCCTGTTGTGTTATGCCTCTCCTCTTTTCTCTCACCAGAGCACACATGCTCGGTCTCTTTTATTCCATCCGAGGCTCTATTAAAGATGCACATTTCACATGATATCGCCACCTGTGATTTCCCCCCACTATGGTATCGCCGCGGACCATATGATTCTCTTTACCTTCGCTCCTTTCCATATTTCCTGCATCTTATCTGTGAAAGTGACAGTGTTATTTACAATCCCTTAGCTCAGGATTTTGCAGATAGGGAGGATGGTGGTGGAGGAGATCATATCGGGCCTGGCCGTGGTCTGTGGAGAATGATCGGGCATGCATGTATATGGCTTCATCTGCAAAAGCCTCACCTGCAGTCTGTGCAGAGAAAGCTCTGACAAGCGAGTGAAAGTGAGCGGAGGGGGCGAGAAGCAACGCACGGGACAACGCTGTGGGATTGAACTGAGAAGATGGAAGAAAAAGAAAAACAGAGGATGACCTCTGATGGTGATATGAGAGAATAAGACAGACAGAGAGGGATGGTGATGAGCTGTGCTAATGATGAGAGTCTCTACTCTGTTCTCAGAGGAGGTACAGCCTTGGGCACCGCCAGCCGGCCATATTTGTGCAGCTGTTTCTCCGGTCTGACCTGCAACCCCTCGGTGGAGGAATATAGGGGATATGTGTGAACCTGCTGCTCGCCTGCCTGCTGAGGGGGTAATTTCTGCATCTGGATGGGGGGGCAAAGGTCAGCCCTGGCCGGTGGGAGGGCAAACGAGCGAGTCGGAGCAGGAGAAAAAGCTTGCATCCAGACAAATGGAGCACATCTCCTTTCACGGTGTAGTAATATATAGGGTGGCATTATCCTTCTCCCGCCTTCAGCGTCAACAGTAATACAAAACATCAATGACAGCACATAGAGTGGATTTGGTGTGTGTTTGTCAAGTGACATATATATTGTCTCTCTTCTCTAAGGGTGGAATTGAAAATGGCGGTATTGTAATAGCACTCTGCCGGATGAAGCGCAAAAAGCACTCGAACGAAATGATATTATAGCTCGGAGCTACCTCTCTACAGCTCTCCGAGGTTGTGTGTGTGCATGGTTTATTTTCTAATCAGAGTGTGGGTAGAAGGTGGTGGGTCTGGGTGCCGGGGTATTGCCCCGGGCCTCTAGCTGTTGTAATCTCTCTCTGTGTTTCTTAGCCCCTGACCCAGGAGTGTATCTCTGAAAGCGCGGAGGGTCTTTTCTCGGCAGTAAATGAGGAGGGAAAAGTAATAACAACCACGCAAACATTCACATTTGCAGGATTACAAAAAGATACCAAAGCCCTGCAGCTTTTAGAAATATTCCGCAGTTTGTCAGGTTTGTGTAGAGGTTTTTGTGTGTGCGGTCTATCAAAGTGATGTAAATGTCAAAACGGAGGGGGAAAAAAAATTCAGTTTTAGACATCAGTCTGTGGTGTTGTGGCGTGAGCACAACCTTTGTGAGCCAAAGCTAGGTGTAGGTGAATACATTTGTCAGTACTTATCTCGGTATGCAGGCTGGACGCTTCAGTCAAGGCTCCCCACTAATCTTACCGACAAGCGGTGTCACCCTCCAGTGAGTAATATCTTGGGTGGGAGAAGAGGGTGCACTGTACGAAATATCTCTCCTCACCTGTCCTTGCCCTGCCACCTCTTCGCTATGACGCCGGGTGTGTGTGCTGTCATGTATCTGCATCGGATTTTTTTTTGTGCTGAGTCTATCAAGAACTAGGGCTGTCAATCGATTAAAATATTTCATTGCGATTAATCGTATGATTGTTCATATTTAATCGTAATTAATCGCAAATTAATCTCACATTTTTATCTGTTCAAAATGTACGTTTAATGGAGGTTTTTCAGGTATTCAATACTCTTATCAACATGGGAGTCGGCAAATATGCTGCTTTATGCAAATGTATGTGTATATTTATTATTGGAAATCAATTAACAACCCAACACAATGACAGATATTGTCCAGAAACCCTCACAGGTACTGCATTTAGCATAAAAAATATACTTGAATCATAACATGGTAAACTGCAGCCCAACAGACAACAACAGCTGTCAGTGTGTCAGTGTGCTGACTTGACTATGACTTGCCCCAAACTGCATGTGATTATCATAAAGTGGGCATGTCTGTAAGGGGAGACTCGTGGGTACCCATAGAACCCATTCACATTCACTGAACTGGAGGTCAGAGGTCAAGGGACCCCTTTGAAAATGGCCATGCCAGTTTTTCCTCACCAAAATTTAGCGTAAGTTTGGAGCGTTATTTAATCTCCTTCGCGACAAGCTAGTATGACATGTTTAGCACTGATGGTCTCTTTAGGTTTTCTATTTTCATATTGCAAGTTACGTTAATGCGTTACAGAAATTAGTGCCGTTAAAATGAATTTTTGTTAATGCGTTATTATCGCGTTAACTTTGACAGCCTTAGTAAGAACACACACACATAGGCAGACCTCCCTAATGGTTGCTAGCACAGCCCCCCCCACCCCCTGCCAATGTAGGACAATCTGGTCCACAAAGTTACTGTGTGGGTGTCTCCTTTTTGTTTTTAGTTTGGCAAAGACCTCCACTCTCAACCCCTCGGCTGTTTCTCAGTGCAAATTGCAACCTGACTCCCTCCCCTTTAAGTTGTAGGAGTTGAAACAGTGCCAGCTGAAAGAGCTGTAGATTTGCCATGCTTTGCCCCCCGCCTGATGCTCTTTCATTCAAATCAGCCCACTCCTCTGATATTTGGGATATAAATAAATAAATAAAATACGTGAGGCAGATTAATATTATTCAGATATGGGTTCTTTTTAGCCTGCAGCCGGATTGACAGATGTAGCACTTGCCAACGGAGGGGTGTAAATGTAAAAATATATAAATATTAATAAGCAAGTAAGCAAGACGGCAGAGTTTGGGGCCTGCTGGAACTCCATGGGAGGTGAGATGTTTTCAGTGGAAGAAGAGCGAAGAGTGTTTCAGGGGGATAGAGAGGCAATTACCTTACGTCTGTCGGCTGATTCGGGCCTGAATGCCTACAGGGCCTCGGAGTTGGAGAGTGCAAATTCTGACGGCAAACACGCAGCAGACCCAGTTAATGATGCACACATATCAGATAAACTTCACATAGGTTAACAGAGAAAACAGTCATGTTATGATTCTAATACAAAAGCATTCACTTGCCTTATGATCCCCGACACACAGGGCAGTTCAGCCCACGGAGGTGCCTGCAGGCAACATGAGATACATGCTCATACTGTAATGAAGCACTGAGGGGATGAATATTTGAGTTGTGTGTGTGTGCTTTAACCGTAGGAGGGTGACCTTGATGACCTTGTAGTTAGGGCCCTGTTCAGACCTGGCATTAACATGCGTCCCGAGTGATCGGATCACAAGTGGACAGCTTTAAGTACGTCTGTTCACACCTGGCATTAGAATGCGTCTCCACATGCTTTTCCAGTGACCACTTGTGATTGGATCTGACTTCCCCGCTCTATATGCAAATAAACACATAGTAAACACACGGCTGATACAGCAGACGCTGTGACGTAATATTACATGGATGTTAGTAGTAATATCCTACATATTTGTGAGTTCGGGTACATTGTATTAACATCAAAAATAAAGGTTATTGTACCAGCCGTCCCCGGGGACCTCCATGCCACCAACATCGCTGCCTTCACCAGGCAACAGCTGGGTACAGAGCCTCAGTGTCTGGGATGAGAGCGAACGAGCGGGCGGGTGTCAGCTCCATGCAAAGCACCGGAACAAAAACACTACGACAGTATGATAATAATGCACTTCCCGTGCCTAGTCTGATAGTCTGTAGATGTGTAGCCTACGGATAAAGTACATTTTTATTAAAATACAGTTGTACCGACAGAATACAGTAAAGCACAGAAGCCGTCTCCATGCCGCGAGGCTCACATCTGCCTGTCTATTCACACGAGGAGCGCAGTGCGACCCCGCGGATCCCAGCCCAACGTCAGATGAAAGGCGGACGTTAATGTGGCCCAGGACACATTCACATACACACTGCTAAAAGAATGTGGCCATATGTGGCCCAGACCACCTCTGAATGTGGTCTGAGCGATCAGATCTCAATGCTTCCTCAATGCGTCTTGAGTGCGTTCACACCTGTACTTAGAGCTGTCCACTTGTGATCGGAACACTCTGGATGCATGTTGATACCAGGTGTGAACAGGGCCTAGGATTAGACAGTGTGCTAAAGTGTATTTGGATTGGCCCCTACCCCCATTTACTTAGTAAATGTATCTGTTCAGAATGTTTTCTCGGTATTAGCGAGCTCTGAACCGACACACAGGGCGTAATCCCTCACCAGCGGTGTGTCATCTGTTTGCTTGCTTGTAGTGTTTAATCCTCAACAAGTGTGTGTATATCACATTTTATTTGCTGTATCTCGTGGCCACTCTTTTTTTAATTTTTCTACGTTTTGTGTATTTATTCAGATTGCCGGGCGGGGATGCATCTACTGTGACGTGCCGTGCAGTATTAGATTAGATCAGACAGCACGGCACCAGCACCTTAATGATGCACCTAACGTGTGTTTCTTTTGTCACTGTTCCGTTTCAAAGGGAATTGATTCTGACAAAGATCCCATGGGTGCTATCAGCAATGAATGGAAAGGAGCAATTAAATCCAGCGCGATCTTGAAAACAACAGGCTGTGCAAGGTCCAAACCAGGCTGTGATTTTAAACCGCAGGACTTCTGTTTGTAATGCAAATACAGAGAGCCCAGCGGTGGCGGCTGTTATGCCCACCCCGGCCAGGGGGTCCGCAACGCTGGTTCTGGCTAATTACCTTAGCTCTTATAGGGCAGCCCTGCATTAGAGAGAGAAAACCTCTACCTCTTCTGTATTCTCTCCTGTGTAAAGGTTTCATTTGAATTCATGTCACACAAAAGTCCCACTCTGTACCCCGGTGCATCCCCAGGATAATTGGGTTGAAAGCATCCTCGCTTCCTCCGTCCTTCTTCTCCTTGGTCCAAATAAATAAAGACAATGGCTGTCTTTAGAGAGGGTAAGAAGAGTGAATGAAAAGATGAGAGAAGCCTGCGGCGCGGGGACCAGTTATCCCCTCTTATAATCCTGGACCCTCCCCACCATTGTCCCCGGTGTTATGTGGAATTTACATAAGGACCCGTGGTGCTGCCCTTAATTTAGCCCTCCTCAAGCATCTTCAAACATCCTCCAATAAGCTCAGTCCTTTTATCCTTCAGAGGAATCATGTGTCCGTTGCTGCCGCGTGGATGGACACTGCTGAAGCTGAAATTCCTAAAGTGCTACTCCACAGATTGGATTTATTGTAGATCAAATGGGGAAAGATCTGTAGGAGTGCACACAGCGGGGGAGAGCCAGAGCGACCCCCGGTTTACTGCATTAGGTATTATGTACGTATGTTCACTCATTGGTATGGACGTTGTATCCTGCTAGTTTAGCATGTTAGTGTACATTTGTGTGCTCATGTGTGTGTTTGTGTGTGACAGCTGCTTGCCGTGCTTTATAATGAGCTGGTGTCGTGTGTTTTGTTGAACACTTTTCCGGGTGAGAGGCTATCTCTGTGATGAAAGGCCTACCTGAGGGTGATTAGATACAAGGCCACAGTTTTTCATCAGACCACCCACTGTTTTTTTTGTGCATTAGCACATATCTGGTTTGTGTGCAAGTGTGTAAATGTGTACATGCTAGCAAAGTGAAGCAGCATTGCACCCCTGTGAGCTCTCACATGTGAATGACACCAGGCTTCAGGGCGTTCTGTCTCTGTTTGTTCTGCTACCTCCACAGGGACCTCCATTAGCTCCAATTAGCTTTCACTTGTGCTCGCCTTGTCAGATGAAGCTGCACATCCCATTTAAATAGCCACAATGAAAGCTGCATGCATTCACACTGTGTTGTGCATACAATGTAATACATACTGGTGCAGTGCCCATGACTATGACTGAGGCATTACCCACTCTGCCTCTGATTGGCTAGTACTCGATGCCTTTTTTGGTTGGATTGGTTATGTTTAGGCATGAGGGCGGGTCATGCCTTTGCCATAGTAGGAAAAAATGTCACGTTCGGGGCGTGGCCATTCGGAATGGGCCGATTGTTTGGCTCCCAGTATTGCTGCTTGTATTGCTGCTTGTAGCGTTGTTGGGAACCACTCATCCTATCGCTTTGAGAGCCAGCTATAGCAAAACTGTATGGAAAATCAAAAATCCCAAAAAGTAACTTTTCCCGGCTTGGTCCAGAGATGTACTTTACCAAATTTGGTGACGATTGCTCAAAATCTTTAGGAGGAGTAGCGTAAAAACTGATTTGGACACAATTCAAAATGGCGGTAATGGACTTACATGCATATATTTGTCTGGACCCACAGAATCCAGGATGTTCCTGAGATTTAAAATTAAAACGTAACATGTGTTGTTATAGTGCCACCATCTGGCCAAATTGCACCACATTCGGCACTGCACTCCCTTGGGTCCTCAGCAATACACCCGCAAAGGACACACATGCAGAGATCCCTTGCTTTATAGTTACATGAAAACATTTAAAAAATGGTGGACTTTAACATTTTGGCATTTAAATTCAACATTATGCTACACAACTGCCCTCTTCCTGAACCATTTCCTCCTTTTCCCCCTCAGTGCTGCGAGATGACTTCAGACAAAACCCGACAGACGTGGTGGTGGCAGCAGGGGAGCCGGCGATCCTTGAGTGTGTTCCTCCCAGAGGCCATCCTGAACCCACCATCTACTGGAAGAAAGACAAAGTGCGAATAGACGACAAGGATGATAGGATCACCGTGAGTATTATAACCATCCGTTTTAATACCTGCACTCAATAGGAAGTGTCTTTTTAGTCTCTGGGCACATAGGAAAACATATCTTGCTTCTGGAAGCCATTGAACACATTTAACAGTGTTTTCATGTGTTGGAAGCAAGTGAAGGATCATTCCTTTGTTGTTTCTGTGTATAGGGAAGAGAAAAAGGGTGAAAAATGTAACGACAGTAGAAAAAAAAATCTAAATGTAATATCTGTGTATTTAAGGAAAAACTGTTTTTTCTTTAGATTCGAGGAGGGAAGCTAATGATTTCCAACACAAGAAAGAGCGACGCTGCCATGTACATCTGTGTGGGTACCAACATGGTCGGAGAGAGGGACAGCGAGACGGCACAAGTTACAGTGTTTGGTAAGCTTTGTTTCTCTAGAGCAACCTTCATACATGTCACTGTATATTCTCAGTTACTATAGAGCTCTCAACCTGGGGTATGTCTCCAATGTATGTTGAGCTGAAAAGTAGAAATACCTTTGGGCCGTTTGCTTTCTCAGTGGAATTTTAATTCCTGGGTATCATGCTTTTTAAGGCTATTGCTACATTTCTTTGTCCATATAATGATCTTAGAAGAGGACTTGAAGACTAAGAGAATGACTGAGGTAGAATTTCTAAGAGAGAAAATAGTGAGTAGACAGCAGGGATCATTCTGTAAGATGCCACTGTATGGAATATATGCATGCACTTTAAATTCACACACATGAACCCACTGCATTACATCATAAAGTTATCTATTTCTATCCTCTGTACCCATCCTGCAGAGCGACCAACCTTCCTCCGTAGGCCCATCAACCAGGTGGTCTTGGAAGAGGAGATGGTGGAGTTCCGCTGCCAAGTACAAGGAGACCCTCAGCCAAATGTACGCTGGAGGAAAGACGACATCGATGTTCCTCGTGGGAGGTATGTGCATCTACAGGAATATTCTCAAAAAAGTGCTTTATTTCAAGAGAGAATGGTTTCTTAAGATGCTGATACGATGTGTGTGTGTGTGTGTGTGTGTGTGTGTGTGTGTGTGTGTGTGTGTGTGTGTGTAGCAGTGGTGTGACAGGCTGCACTTAATGTAAAGGAGCTGTGATGTCAGTCTGAGTGACTGTTTCAAACTAATGATAACTCACACTGCCAGCTCTCACCTGGCCCGGCTGCCAGGGGGCATTAAATAGCTCTATTAGGCTGTACACAATGTGCATTACACAGTCAGCATAAAGTGACTCCACCTTTAGGTGCCCCACAGCCATAACAGGAGTAGGCAGTGTCTCATGTCAAGGAAAGGGTTCTGCGTGAAGACAAACAGATATTGAGCTCGACAATTAAAACGGAGTGACGGGTAAGTGGGGCGGGGAGGCTGAAAGGTAGGAGCAGAAACAATATGGCACACTGCAAAGCAGACAGAGACAGATAGAATGACAGGAGATACAAAGAGACAGCAGCTGACGTGGCCCTCAAGTGTCTGTGTACAGGTGCAGCTGTTCAGGTGAAGTCTTGGAACAGAAACCTAGAAGATAATCACTCCTTCCCTTACACATTTAACCCCATTCAGTCTCTGTACCTTCGCTGACATGACACATGCATTCGCTCACAGTTACAAAAACAGAGACTGATGAAAGAAAAAGAAACACAAGTCTGTAATTTACAGCTATAGTCTGTCTCACTTCCTGTAAGAAAAAAAGCCACTGATGACATAGTGATAGTGTTCTTTTTGGATCCCGTGTGTCGGCCTGTTGCTTCACCGTGAGTCACCGGACTCAAAGTCAACAGCAGTGTCATTGTCGGGAGCGGACTTCAAAGAGACCAGCGCTGTGTCCCCAGCCAACGAGCCAGTCACGCACACCGCTTGGATCACCTCATAAAATACACACTTAGTGGACCTGACATCACTCAAGGCTAGCTGCAGAGCCGAGCGTGGGCGGGTTGTTTGTGTCTGATAAGGATTTGGTTCACTGGGCAGTTCGACACGAGCACCGTGCCAAAGCAAACACATTGAAGTATTTCACTCATGTCTTTGATAGGGAGTTGGCTCGGTGGAAATGAGTTCATTTTGTACACTAATTAACAGATTTATAGCGGAGTAGGATGAGTGTCATGTGCCTGCGTCCTCCTCGCTAACTGTCTCGGCCCTTTGAAGTTTGGCCTTATTTGAATACAGGAAAGAGCACATGAAAAAGATACTGCCGGAATTAATAAGCGATAAATATCGCAATGTTTCTAATTACAATGCGAGGGCCTTTGTTTTCCTCGCTATATTTAATTCTGCAGTTTTGCTTTGAAGCAGAAAAGCAAGCATGAAAACTGCGATATTCTAATTCTGACATTTTCTGCAGCCTTTGTTGCGTGCCAAAAAAGAAGACTGGTATTGTTAAGTGACGAACTGTTACTGCTCTCTCTACTGCTTATCCTCACTTAGTAAACATCAAACAGGGCATCTCTCTGACTGACTGAGGAATTGTTTAAAATCCCACACAAGAATAGTTTCCAGTTTGATAACTGGCAAGCGCTCGGAAGGAGAAGAAATAAAACAGCTACCGTAGCACTGTGTCATTGCACTGCGGGCGTATGTAGCTGTATCAGTAGTGGACTTCACCGTAGGAATAAGAGGCGACTAAAGATCAAGCACTTCTATATGCAGAGGGGCCTTTGTTTGCTCTTTATCAGAAAAGGTTACAGTGTCCTTATTATTATGGTAAGCTGTAAAAAGAGAGACTTACTGTAGTAAGACTGCTCCCTCTTTACCATCAGATTGTTTTAACTTGTCTTTGCTGGTCCCTTGACAATCGTTGTGCATGCCTGCGTCCTTCTGCGGGTGTTTGTGTGTGCAACTTTTATACTGGGAAGAAGGGAGATGGAGCCTCAGCTGAGTAAACAGCTCTTTAATATGCTCAGTGGCTCCAGCAGCCTCCCAGGCAAACACATGCACACGCTGGCACATAGACATAAAGCACACCAGGATGGCACCGGCTCCAGTCTCTGTGGGATAGAGGAGGAGATAGAGACGGCACAAGAATGGTTTCAATTAGAGGACAAAGACAATAGTGCTGCTCGTTTGCCTCTGTGTGGGTGTTTTACTGTGTTTATATATATATATATATAAAAAAAAGATTAAAATCACCAAACAAACTTCTATACTCTAGGACACTAGTCAACAGGGTTTATTATTAAATAAAATAGGTAAATTAAATATGTTTCAGTGGACATTATGATGAGAAATCCCTGTGAAAACATTTAAATCACAGTTTGGCACATGACAGAGTAAATAGCTAAAAATGTCAAGGAACATCAGGTGCATTCATTATGATTGGGGATTTAGACATTTGCATGGATCTTAATCTAAATGAGAAAATATTCAGGATAAAAGAACAGTGTGTAACATTTCTGGGGATCTATTGGTAGAATTTGAATTAGGGATGCACCCATCCAAATTTTTCAGTCCCGATAGCGATACCTGGGCTTTGGGTATCGCCCGATACCGAGTACCGATCCGATACCTGTGTTTAATTAATAAGCTGTATGCCTCACTGTGTGAAAGTGACTGGGATCATTCTTTTATGTGTAAGGCAACATCAGGCTTGACTTAAACATTGCTTTCCTAACTTTGTAAAACAAAATGTGACCAATAAATACATATATATACATTTATTTAATTGCTATTTATTATTTAAACAATAAATCGCACACCAACAACTTGGTAAAAAATCATCAAAATTATCAGGAATTACAATTTAAGTGTAAACCTTAACTTAAACAGGAATTAAAATTATATATATATTTTTGATATAATCATAAAATTGAATTGAATAGATCGGCCCCATTGTCACCGATATCCGATCCAGCTATTTGAGTCAGTATCGGCCCGATATCAGTATCGGTCCCATATCAGTATCGGTATTGGTGCATCCCTAATTGGATAATAATATTACTTAGTGTGGTGTTTTTTTTGTATATAATCACCTGAAAATAAGAATCGTTCTGTTTTCGTTACCTTAGAATGAGCCGTTTATATCTACATACGGAGAGGGTCCTCTTCACAGAGCTGGCCTCCACGTTTCTACCCTAGCCCAGAAACCAAACAATGGCTATATTCTTATTTTCACATTTCCGTGTCGGCCAACGTGGTTCTTCTACACACTTGGCAAACGGGAGAAGTTTCAATTGGTTGCAATCTGCAACCTCGTCGCTGGATGCAACCAGATCTTACATACTGCACCTTTAAGTTGTTTACGTGAGTTGCTTAAAGCACTTTGTCGTTCATGTTTCTGTTTGCACGCTACGGAGCACCACCCATTTAATGATTCAGTGCTTAACCTTGAATCTTATTGGTTCCTTCTAGACTGTATGTCACCCAATGCCAAATTACGGGATCTGGTTCTCTACTGAAAGAGATCCCAAGTTCAAATTATATTACTTTTTTTATATTGTTGTTAATAAACAGTAAGTGTGTCAAATTATCAAATGGTTCTTTCTGAATTCCCATTATACATTTTCAGTAGGGAGAGGACTGGAGTCTGTAAGGTGGTGGTGTTAAATACATGCAGTCCACCACACACAAAATTAGTTATAGGAAGGCAGACCAGCCAAGACAGAATAATTACCTGTAGCTGAAATTAGATCAGCCCATTTGTTGAGCTTGCAGGTTCTTACTCTCATAATGGCTTTCTTTTTTTTTTCCTTTACCATCTGGGCTCGCAAATAGGACTATATATGTTGCCATCAGGCCTGAAAAAAAACGTTCTACTTCTTCCATTGTCACACAGAACTCTAAACTGTGTGCTGAGCTAATGGATCTCTTAAATACAAGGTGTCTCTGAGGATGAAACTGAAAGAATATTAGAGGACCAATAAGTGTGCTTAAAAACAATAGGTAATTGGGGCTTTAATTATTTCCAGGGTAGAAGGTGAAAAATCACACATGCACTCCGGGTGGAATTAAAATCACTGACCAGCACATGCAATATTAAAATCACCCAACCTCCCCTAGAGAAATACATTTGGTTTGAACGGGGCTCAGTCTTTTTTTTACCAATATACATATGATTAGATTCAGATGGTAGAGTAGTGTGTCTTCCCAGGGGAAAACCTTTGGCATGTGTCATCAAGCAGCTGGATTGTAGCATGTGTCTCAAAATACTATGAAACCTCTGACAGAGTTGTAGCTTATTTAAAGGGATAGTTTGGCTGTTTCTCAGTGGGGTTGTATGAGGTACTTATCCATAGTCGGTGTATTACCTACAGTAGATGACGGTCGGCACGCCCCCAGCTTGGAGAAGCAGACAGGAGTTACTGCACGGAAGCAAAGCAATGTACTGCTGTGGACGGGGCAAGCTGAAAAACGGATTTTAGACACCTAAAAGAAAACAAAAGTCTAAATCCATTTTAGTGTACGCTATATTTCACCGCCTTATCTCGTCGTCAGACAGCCCTTTCAGAACAGAAGTCGATGTATCCATCTGTGCCCTCGCCAAAGCCACCAGACTCCATTGAAAATTTTTTTTATTTTGCCTTGCGGACCGCGGGGGTTGCTGGTATACCGTTGCCTCAATCGGTTAGTTTGTTTGTGCTATTATGTGACTTTAGTGAATCCAAACTAACCAAAGTCACACAATAACGCAAACAAACTAACTGATCAAGGCAGCGGTAGCCCAGCAACTCCCATGTTGTGCGAGGTAAAATTGCTGTTTTTTTCAATGGAGTGTGGTAGCTTTGGCAAGGTTTAGGTGAGCCTTTCTTTTAGGTGGCTAAAACAATTTTTTCTGCCAGCCCCGTCCACACCAGTACATTGCTTTGCTTCCATTCAGTAACTCCTGTCTGTTTCTTCAAGCTGGGGGCGTGCTGACTGTCATCTACTGTATAATACACTGATTCTGGATATGTACCTCATACAATCTCACTTCAAAACACCCAAACTATCCCTTTAAGATGTATACAGTACATGGTGTATCTACAATGCCCATCCATAATGTGGCTAACCAGGCCAATGTATTATTTGTACGAGTGTCTTCATTTGGATTAATATCAGTATCATATTAATATCAGTCCGTCAAGCATGTCTGCAGAATCTTGGGGAAAGCACACAATAGCTGCTCCCACATCAGAGAGCCAGGAGAGGAGTACTACAGAGCTTTGTGTCTCCAAATGGAAGAGTTTCTGCCATAGTCTATGGATCCCAGTGAAAAGACTTGGGCAGTGTGTGTGTGTGTGTGTGTGTGTGTGTGTGTGTGTGTGTGTGTGTGTGTGTGTGTGTGTGTGTGTGTGTGTGTGTGTGTGTGTGGGTGTGGGTGTGTGGGTGTGGGCGAGGGGCGTGCGTGCGTGCGTGCGTGTTATCTCCCACTGGCTACCAGCTCAATGTGTGGCCCACGTCTTTCCCTCCTGTGGTTCCCCTCTCCCTCCTCGTTTGCCCTGGACCCCTGTGCCCTCTCCTGTGCCTTATCAGAGCCCCCTTTGGTCTTGCAGTCTATCTGTATTCAGGCCCCCCTGTCCCCGCTGACCTCCACAGCACAGCCCCTGCAACATTCAGCAGAAAGCCTTTCTTTCTGACTCAATCCCTTCGTGGCGTGCACATGTGTGTGCGTGCGTGTGTGGGTTTGTGTATGATAGAGGTGTGCGTGGGTCATTCCATTTGAGAGAGCTGTTAAAGCTAGTGTGACAGGAGCGCCTGTGTTATGCTGACCATCCACTTTCAGTGATTTCTCACCTCCTCAGCTCAGCAGAATAAAAAGACGGCCGGCTATGGTTCCTGTCTCCATCACTTTCCCTGATATATAAGTGGATACATCTGCTATTTATGAGCGCGCATGTGTGAGGGGGCTGGTGAGTGGATGAATGGCAGTACATATCTTATCTTTAAGGTTTATCAACACTGATTGTGTCTACAACAAAGTAATGTGAATAAAATAATGATTCTCTGTTTATAATAAAGAAAATAGAAATGTCGGTTTTGCATAGGAAGATGTGCAGCTGATCATTTATTATGCATCAGGGTTTTTTCATCTTCATTGAATGGCAGAAAATACCTCTCCACTGCTAAGAAAGTACAAATAACTACCTCAGCATATAACATCCGACTTTAAATTACCAAGAGGGGACTTGCATCATTGAGCGATGTCTACCTATCAAACAGGGAACTTCCATTTACTGCAGTGGAACCGTCTGTACCCGTTCTTTCACCGGAGGGTTTGTTTACCACAAAGACTTTCATAGTTTCTTTCTGAAAATGGATCATTTAACTTTACTTTCACCAAGATTTAAACATTTCTCTGTGATACAAATATTACGAAAATAATCATGGCCACTTTAATATAGAACAAATAATGTTTTACCTGCAAATCAGACGTAACTTGGCTGCATGCACTAATATCAGGGACTGCAGTATTAGCAACATAATGTAAACTATATCTTGGCCTAAATACATAAATAATCCATGAGAGGCTTTTAGACATGATTTTAGCATGATTTAAAGTATGACCAACAGGGTACTTCCAAAATGTCCCTTGTTGGCTAATAATAATAATAATAATAATAATAATAATAATAATAATAATAATAATAGTAATAATAATAATAATAATAATAATAATAATAATAATAATAATAGTAATAATAATAATTATAATAATAATAATAACTTGGATTTATATAGCACCTTTCAAGAAACCCAAGGATGCTTATCATAGACACAAGAAACAGAACATAACAGTAGCTAGAGGCCATAGGCCTTGTTGAAGAGGTGGGTTTTAAGAAGTCCCCTGTTGGTGAACGTGTAACAACACCGAAGTCCACTGTTGGATAGGAGGTAAGCGCGCGCACACACTCAAAAAGAGAGACGGAGTAGGAGTGGCTTCCAGGCATCGGTCAATGAGCTGTTTCGTTTTTTCTATCTGCAACATTTTCCATTTCCCATTTTTACTGCACTGCTGCCACACTGGATAGACTCCTTTAAAGGCAAATTTAGGATCAATTTGCTTCCCACAAACCCCCGCCTTAACCATAAGGGGTTGAAGTCTTGCCAAACTGATCTTTGATTAGTGTAGGATAAGGTGATGAATGTTAGTCGGACTGATTGGAAGGCCCCGACCCCGCTGAGGCGCGAGAGATGCCAAGAGGGAGTAGAGTCCTGGCTAAGGGCCTCACAGAAGGAAGATGAGAAGCGATAGCGGTTAATTGATTCCCTCTCATGGGTGACAAGGCCTGGACAGGTAGACTCCAGCTCTTTTGATCAGGATGTGGTAAAGTAGCAGTTAGATGGTGTGAAACTGGATCAGAGTGTCAGAATGAAATGGAGCAGAGAGGGGGACTTTGTGTCAGAGCAGCCAGGCCGGAGAGAGCAGGCTGTATCTTGAGTCTGACTCATGTGCTCGGAGTTGGCACACGACCCTTCTGCCCGCCGCCGGCCCCATTCATGTATACACAAAGGCGAGGCAGATAAGATCCTCTCAGGTTGACTCATTTTGTGGATAACCGTACGCACACATTCAGTCATCCACACAGCCGAGAGATACAACTCTATTAATGTAGGTGATTTGGCACAAGTCTGAAGGTGGAACACGGGTGAGTGTGTTCCTGACAGGCAGTTTCGAGGCAAATCCTCTAAAGATGATGATGTGGAGGAGATGTGGATTTTTGAGATGTAACGCTTTTAAAGTTTGTCCAATAAAGTTGTCATCTTTGCACAGCCTCCTCCGCGCAGCAAACACATCAAGTTGACAACCCAGAAAAATGCTGCTTTGTCTTGGCGTTTGCTTACATTCCCATCACTCCTCATCTCCCTGCATGAGTGAATGACTCTGCACATGTGTGGATACGTGTTGGATGATTGTATACTTTGTTCTCTGTGCAAGTGTGTGTACAGTGTGCCTCTTTTTCTAGTTGAAAAGACGGAGAGTGAACTTGGCTCTCCTATCCTTTCCACAGACCTTCGACATGTGCAATTACATTCCTCCTCTAATAGAGAACAGAGCTCTACCCCAATTCAGTCTCAATAAAGAGCTACTGTTCCCTTTCTGTGCGTGCACTTACATGTGTGTGTGGCCACAACTACCTCTTATCCCTGAGTATTTCCACTCATCTTGTCATCTCGGCTGATTCCATATAGGAAGTTGATTACAGATTGATTGGGCTCATGTTTCCCCACTAATAAGTCATTGGCCAGCCTGAGGTTGTGTTTTGAGAGATTGATGGAGACGGGACCGAGAACAATAAGCATGTTGTCTAGTTTGTGCATATAGTGGGTTATCCACACGGCAAGGGCTCGGTCATGCAGATGTCAGGCTGTAGGGACCCCTGGTGAACTGTTGATATGAGTTATCACAATATCTGTAGCTCTCATTCATCTTCTTAAAGGGGCAGTGTGTAGGATCTGGCGGCATCTAGTGGTGAGGTTGCAGATTGCAACCAACTGAAATATCTCCCGTGTACCAAGCATGTAGGAGTAGGACTTTTAAGTAAGTTTGATGCTATGTTATCGAGCATTTGCACATAGCTTTGTTCTACATAGTTGGAGAAAAGTGAAGCATCATAGCTCTGTAATCTCACCAGCAGTCTGGTAGTAGACTTGAAACTAGCGATTGAGATCATAAACTCATGTTTACAATGTTTCCTGAGGTAATAAATCAAGTGAGAAGTAGGATCATTTTCTCATAGACTTCTATACAACCAGACTTCTTTTTGCAACCAGAGGAGTCGCCCCCTGCTGGATATTAGAAATAATACAAGTTTAAGGCACTTCCTCATTGGTTCACTTCTCAGACTATTAGCAATTGCTAATTAGCTCATTTTAACATGCCACCATGCTAGACTAATACAGTGAGCATGGCAAACCTTATACAGTACCTCCTTCGACATGTTAGCATTGACATTGTGAGCACGTTAGCATGCTGATGTTTGTTGACACAGAGCTTGTCTGGGTTGGGTTGTTTGAGAGTGCTGGGAAAAGTTAGCTTGTTCTCTTGCTCTCATCATGGTTAATTGGGAGTCATGGTGTTTTCCCTAAGCCCCAACTTGTCCCTGCCACTCTTTTGCTCATCTCCGCCTCCTCTTGCAAGTCAAGTAGTTCATGTTGAGCTTCGCAATCTAGCCGGAGGCAGGGTGTGAGAGGATGCTCTTCTAGCTTGTTTGTTTTTCATTTGACAACAGACATGTCCCAAAAGGTGCCGTCTCATTCCGTTGGATGCCACTCACTCGGTTTCAACAATAAATGCTTTATCCGTGGCCCCCACCATCACCTGAACTGTACATCCCCTCTCTCTAGAACAAAGCATTCAGTCATGACTCAGTCAAATAATCATTATGGCTCCTTAAGTACCTGTGTGGATAGGAGGAACTGGCAGTCAGAGTTGAGGAATGTGCTTCAATAAAGCTGCCTTTGAATGCTTGCTCAGGAAATGTCATAACAGCAGGTGAAAAAAAAATAAGACAGGACAGATTAGTTTTGCAGCTGCCGGTGGCAAGCAGCCATCAGTACACCTGATGGTCGAGCAGAGGGGTCTTTCCCACTCCGAGGGAAATGGACCACAGCATACTGTAACTCTAAAGTCACATGTGAAACATAGTTTGTTGCCATATCTAATAGTCCGATGTATTATCCAGAGTAAACAGTTATCCACTTTCATGTGTGCAGACCTCACATTTTAAAGTATAACACTACTTTATCTTTTTTTTTAATTCCCCTGAAGAGACAAAGGCCAAAAAATGAAAATGTCCCTCTAACAAGTATCATCTGTGTAGCCAAAGCCTAATATAGCGTATTCTTCTGTGCCATGGAGCTCTGTTGTCATCTAAAAGCCATTAAAAACACATAAAAGAGTCATACTGTTGCACCGGGTGGAATATTCCTTTATTACAACGAACATGGCCTGTGTAGTTTGCTCTGAAACAACTCTCTGACTGCATTTTCAATCTCTGAAGGGTCCGCTCCATGTTGGGCAGACATCACTACTCTTGGTTCTTTTATGTGTTTTTAATAGTTGTTGGACTACAAGTTTGGAGTTTTATGGCGCAGAGGCATAGGCTATAATAAAAGGATAATATAATGTCAGGCTTATCCTTTAAAGCTCCTATGTGGATTTGGAACATTCTGGCTTCGGGGGACTCCAAGTGGTAATATAAAAAAGACAGTGTGGCCGACTGCAGAGCACAGAATGAACGACTGAAAGCAGCACACAGACTGCACCCATTTCACCTTCATTGGTGAATTTTTCGAGAAATTAAGAAATAAAGTTATTCAGTAATTGGTAACAATTTATAACAACCATCACTTATAAATGGTAAACTGATAATTAATTAAACATAGTTAATAGTATTTTTACTGTTAAACAATGAAATGATAATTAATAATGTTTACTAATTATTAGTAACGCTATAATGGAGGTTATTTTAACAGTTCATTGTTGCACACATAACATTTGATATACTTTATATACAAATATTTGTCAATAATTATGAAATGATTTGTAAACCTTCAACAAATTGTTTGTGAAACATTTATAAACATTACATAGATAGATATTTGTAACACTTTAATGGTAAATAACTGGTTTGTAAACCGTCTATAAGGATTATTTGGATGGCTATTACAAAGTTGCAACTGATGATTATATTACTTATTATAATCATCATTTGCAACGTATTTATTAGCCATTTAACAGATGGTTAACAAATACTTTGTAAATCATCTATTAACATTATTTACATACATAGTTGATACTTTGTAAGAGGTTAATAATTGGTGTCTGGTCCATCTATCTATGTAATGTTTAGAAATGTTTTACAAACAATTTTTTAAAATGGTAAATGGTAAATGGACTTGGACTTATATAGCGCTTTTCTAGTCTTCCGACCACTCAAAGCGCTTTACACTACATGTCAGTATTCACCCATTCACACACACATTCATACACTGATGGCAGAGGCTACTAAGGTGCCAACTTTGCCCATCAGGATTTAATCTAAATACTCATTCACACATCGATGGCTATGCCTCCGGGAGCAATTTGGGGTTAAGTGTCTTGCTCAAGGACACATCGACATGTGACCCGGAGCAGCCGGGGATCGAACCACCGACCTTCCGATTGGTGGACAACCTGCTCTACCCTCTGAGCCACAGCCGCCTAAAAGTCTGCAAATATGTAATTATTAACATATACTTGATATAGTGTATAAAATGTTATTTGGTGTGCAACATTAAACTGATAATAAGTACTGTACTAATGTAATCAGAATATAATTGTTATCGTCTCTTATCAGCTATGTTATTATTTCATATCACACAAAGTAAAGATAAAATAACAGAAATTATAGCATTACTAATAATTAGTAAGTATTATCAATTATCATTGAATTGTTTGTTAACAGTGAAATATGTATTAACTAAGTTTAATTAACTATTATATTGAAATTCTACCCAGGGCCTTCAACCCTCCTATTGTCATCCCGTCGACCATCCAACTTTTGGTCTGGTTTGACGGTTTATAAGGCATAAATGATATATTATTACCCAATTCTGTGTTTCACTTTTTTTGGGGGGGGAATTTATGGTTAATAAACATTATTTCCATGAAATTACACCTAATTTTTGAGTAAAAAAAAAAGCAGAAATGATTAATTATTTGACTATAGTTAGAATCAGAGGAACATAATGTTGATGGATTATCACAGGCTGGTTTATGTCAAAGTTTAGTCAGAATATTATAATTATTATAATATAAAACATGTCCAATGGCAGCACATAATGACACCTTTTTAGCCAACTTCATTCCAACTCATTACCACAAGTTTTACCCTTTTTTTGTAATTTATGGTCAATATACTTCATTTACATGAGATTATACCTCATTTTTTAGTAAGAACCCCCCCCCCCTATTTTGGGGCAATTAGATGAAAGAATCCCAAATATTTATGATATAATGAAGTTTGAAAACGGGTCAAATTTGACCCGAGGACAACAGGAAGGTTAAAGGGTCAAACATAGTGTGAAGCTCTCATAGAGTTATCTTATCTTAGTGGCTCTTTATCTGTTCATCTCAACTCTGTTTGTCAGTGTCTGTGAGTGACAGACTGTGGACAGCAGAAGGTTGTGATGCTGACAGACCACCATCACACAGCCCCACCAACCCCCCCACCAGCACACTACTTACACACTGCTAGGCCAGCACCCCCTTCAGTTACAGACTGGGACAACAAACCAGACCAGCATCATCCTCCCTGTTAACTGCCACGCAATCCATCCAGGTTTAGGCAACAACCATACAACCATCTGCAAACACACGTAAACACAAACAGTTGATTACTGCAGTGGAAGGGAAATTGTGGCCAACTATAGTTGCTGTATTGATTCAGTCAGTTGCTTTACAATGAGAAGATGTATAGAGTTATTGCAACCATACGTTCATACATGCGTTGTGGATGCACAATGGCACAGTTATGCACACACACACACACACACACACACACACAAAGCTCTGAATATGGTTTAAACATATATACACACACAGAGAGAAAACATCTCATGAATATTAAACAAGTTTTGAGGGTTCCAACTAAACGCACAGCTCTCTGTGTGCTGTGTGTCTTTGTTGAATAATTGATTCCCCCCCTCCCCTTGCAATCTGCATTTGTCAGAATGAACAGTTGTGCTTCTGTGTTCCTCTCCGAGAGGAAATCCACTTTTCACGGCTCCAGCTCAACAGGCTTATAGGTGAAACACTGAAGCACATCGTATTTGTCATCGGGTTAATGTTTTAGCTAAATTTACAGGATGTGCATTTAATGCTGAGCATGCAACTTCAATTTCACATCTTTCTCGACAGGTATGAGATCAAGTATGACAAGGACGACTACGTGCTGAGAGTGAAGAAGGCTTCTGTTAACGACGAGGGCGCTTTCACCTGTGTGGCAGAAAACCGTGTGGGCAAGCTGGAGGCCTCCGCCACTCTCACAGTCAGAGGTATGAAATCTTTGGTGTTTTTTCACATTAGCTAGCACGTGACAACTCCGAGAAGTCCTGGACCACTGATGTTATTCTACCTGTCCACCTATATGAGGTTTGGATTTGCACTTTACTCCGTAGGGTCCCCTTTACACAAATGGAACTCCAGTATGCTGACTCTCACAGCCAAGAGAGATGTAGTAGACAGTCTATGAATCTGTTTAATTATTTACATTTCCAAGTGCGCCGTCGACACGCTCTGCCGCCCTCCCCCCACCGTCGTGGTGGTCTGCTAGCCACGCTATACCCTCCATGCTGTAACCACCCAGTCAGCAAAGCCATTTCACAGATTACTGGTGCACACCGCCGGTCCCACACCTGGGGTTTGCAAGGTTAATAAAAACATTCTAACCATAATTTTCCCCTCTTTCACCACTCTTCTTCCCATTAAACCCAAGTGTTTAAGGTCTCTGTGGAGCGCTTTATGGCAACACAGGGTCTGAGTTCTCTTTTTTGGAAGGTGGATTTGTTAAAGTAGCATCTTAGTGTTGAGGACACATACAGCAGCAGAGACGGAACGCTGGGAAGCCACTACCTGTGCCAACTCTTCTGGATAGAGAGTGGGCTTTCAGGAGCTCCAGTCTCTGGATGAAACCCACATGCTGTCTGCACTTTAAAATCTTTTTTGCTCTCTCTCTTCCACTTGCTCTCTTTTTTTCTGCTCTGTCCATCAGCACTAGTGATAAACACACCCTCGCCTTGCTATTACAAACACACACCATTTGTAGAATTGTAGATTTCATTAATGCAGCCAGCGAAGGTGCAGTAGTGTCTTTGTCTCTGTTGAGTAGAATCGGCTGCCCCTGCAGGTATTGACCAACAGGGGGCGCTCACACCAGACTGCCTTTAACATTCCGTGTCTGAGAAGCAGAGGCTTTGAGCTCATCAATAAAAGTGTCCAGTGGATAAACACTACTGGACCCTCCCTGCCGTGCTTACCCTGTGCCAGAAATGTGTTGGCCCCAACACGACATGTCATTCATTCTGACTTTGATTTCTTTTTGTCTTATTTTGCTTTGTTTGTTCTGTTCGTCTTTTGTTTGTTGTGTATGTTTGTTTGTGTCTTAATTTGTTCCTTTTGTGTATCCACTCCTCCATTGTTGTGTCTCCAGCTCGCCCTGTTGGTAAGTACCCATCCTTCTGATTTGATTCCATCCCGCATGCCCTCTCCCTCATACACATCACTGCATCGGACTGCTTGACAATGAATTACCATTGCTTTAACATTACTGTACTCCACTAACACAGGTGTCACATCACATCGTGTACCCTTAGTATTATTGTTTGCAAATAATGTTGTACTCTGTAGAGATTTTACAGCTGGATTACTAAAACACTAATGGCCTATTACACCAGGTCTGTTTGTTCACTGAATATGATGCGTACCCACTCAGCCTAATCAATGAAGCCACCTGCACTTATTTTGTTTGCAGCAACTTCACAGTTATTTGAAGCAAATCTCCAAGGAATTTTTATACAAATTCCAAGTTTTCTGAGTATCCATATATGTTTTGAATTAAATGTATAGAATTTACTTCAAATTAGGGCTGTCAAAGTTAACGCAAAACTTGTTTTAATGCCACTAATTTCTTTAAAGGGACTGTTTGTAAGAATCAGAATGTCTTGTTAACAGCGACACCTGTGGCCGTTAAGTCAACGAAAGTCAGCGTCGGGCTCGCGCTTGCCACCTCTAAACAGACATGAAGGAGCTCAAAACAGTGAGGCGACACACGTCAGCTAAAAGCACAATATCACTCTATATTTCAGCTGCTTGGCAGTAATGTTAGCTGACCAGACGAAGGTCTCTCCATGAATCAATGCTGATCCTAGTGTTGGCTTTTCCTGCCTCAGCCTCCCGACCGCGGCCGGAGGGAACAGGGGAGACACCGGAGTTTTGGTCGGAGACGATAACGTATTTAGCATTTTATTATTTTAGCATTTATTTCTGCACAAACGTCCACTGTACATCCACTAGATATTCTCAGAGCTACTAACTCTTCTGCAGTGTGTAGTGTGCGCGCATGCACGTGAGAGCGAAATAGCGAGAACAAGCACGGTATGTGACTAAATGCAAGCAGGCAGGCAGAGGAGCAGAGTCCAGCAGAGACTCCGGTCTCCCCCGCGTCCTCCGACCGCGGCCAAAACTGTTTAACAGACGGGCTTCACTAGATACAACCAAGAGGTTTTGGTGCTTCACTGTAGTTTGTGTTGGAGTCTGAGTCTGAACAGCGTAGCCACACGCGAGCGCGCATGAGACACTGACCAGGATTGATTTATACGTGTAAGAAGATACAAACAGTCCCTTTAACATTAAAGCGATCGATCTTTCGAGAATTTTGAAGCTAGAGTGAAGACTCTGCTATCATATGAGGCTAGAAAAACTAAGGAATCCATTGGTACCAACCAAGGTCATGCTTGCTTGTTGGGAAGGCTAAATAACGCAACAAATTTACACAAAATTTTGCAGAGGAAAAACTGGTATGACCATTTTCAAAGGGGTCCCTTGACCTCTGACCTCCAGATCAGTGAATGTAAATGGGTTCTATGGGTACCCACGAGTCTCCCCTTTACAGACATGCCCACTTTATGATAATCACATGCAGTTTGGGGCAAGTCATAGTCAAGTCAGCACACTGACACACTGAAAACACTAAAATAAAGAAAGCATTCCATAGTATATCCTTTAGTGTTTAAATTATACTAAATAATTGTCTTTGATGAGTGCACATTCTTTTTTGTAGGTTTGTATTTTTTATCACTTAAACTTGATCTCAACCGGCAGCTGATGGAGCTGGTGTAGGTTTCAGCGACATCGTCCTACAGCACACATTTATCAAGTGCATTAACTCAAAGTTTCCGTTACCCGTGTAGCACTAAACTGAAGGCTCTACCTTCAATGACTGAGTGGGCTGTCTGGCAGTTTGATAGTCTCAGACGTTGTCATCTCATATGGTCCAGGACGTGTTTAACTCGCAAGTCTTGAGGCCATCTGTGGATTTTTGGAACACGAAGCTGAGATCTGTTTGTTTTGGACGAGCTTCTCTCCTTCTGAGCCCCGCAACGCAGAGCCGGAGATCTCATTGTATTTCCCTCTGGGTCTGGAGAAGGTCAAGGCAGAACAAAATATGAAATTGTTAGAGGAAGTGAGTGAAAATGTGCATCTGGAGAGAAAGGTGTGCTTTCTGTGAGTAGAAACTGAGGAGAGCAGGAACAAGAAACGTGCGTGAGGACAAAGAAGGGCGAGGAGAAGAATGACAGAAGTGTTTGTCGAGACAGGCTTGACTGGCACAAAAACCCAGACACTGCCTCAGTGGCAGGACTTTGGTTGCCAAAACAGCAGTGGCTGTTCTGCGATTGTCAAACTGTCAGCTCTCAAGAAGATGGAGGAAATTACACATTCACTCTGCCTGTGGGAAGAGACAGTAATTGCCGTCGACTTCTGAATAAAATATGATTGAACGTGGGATTTTAAAGGAGGAAGAGATGCTTCTTAGTTTGTGTTCCTGCCTGGGTGTACTGAATGGATGTCTGTCTCTCTCTGTCCATTTGTTCTTTTCACCCTGACCACTGTTTTATGCCGAGCCCTCTCCAAACCAGGCAGATGTGGCTTGTCATGAATTAAATATGGGCGCCTGATCATGTGTTTCCTCAGGAGGGGACAGGAGGGAGCCTCTCACATGTCATTAAGGGTCTCTGAATCAAAAAACAGGGCCATTGTGAGTTAGCCCTGGGCCAATCTGTGGAACTGTCACACACTGACTTCCTCTTGATTTGTCTCAGTTTTTGATCTGCTCTTCTCTGTGGGCCTCACTCTCCTTCTTTAGGTCCATCCCCCCATCACATCATCCACAAGTACTTTATTCCTTTTCCAATGTAATTTAAAGGGAGATTTAAAGTAGTGCCACAGGTATAGAATGGGTCCAAGACTGATCTCAGGCCAACAGGATAAAGCTAACAAGCCAAAACTATGGTTTTGATAGACACCGTTGGATGTTTTGACCTGGTATCAATTGTTCAAACAGTCAAATGCAATGGGAAGCTTACCTAATTAGTAGGGTTGTCAAAGTTAACGCAATAATAATGCATTAACACAAATTTGTTTCAATTTAACTAATTTCTATAAAGCAGGACGAGGAAAAACTGGTATGACCATTTTCAAAGGGGTCCCTTGACCTCTGACCTCCAGATCAGTGAATGTAAATGGGTTCTATGGATACCCACGAGTCTCCCCTTTACAGACATGCCCACTTTATGATAATCACATGCAGTTTGGGGCAAGTCATAGTCAAGTCAGCACACTGACACACTGACAGCTGTTGTTGCCTGTTGGGCTGCAGTTTGCCATGTTATGATCTGAGCATATTGTTTTATGCTAAATGCAGTACCTGTGAGGGTTTCTGGACAATATCTGTCATTGTTTTGTGTTGTTAATTGATTTCCAATAATAATTATACACATACATATGCATAAAGCAAGTATATTTGCCGACTCCCATGTTGATTAGAGTATTACAGTAAATACCTGAAAAACCTCCCTTTAATGTATTTAATGCAATTAATTTGCGATTAATCACGATTAAGTATTTTAATCGATTGACAGCCCTATTAATTAGGTATATCAGCTACAAAAAGATAGATGATGTTGGCTACAATAAAGAGGATTTACAAACAGATGCCTTTGTTTTATTAAGTTTGGTGAAATCTAGCTGAACAGCAAATTTTTGTTTAGACATCCAGCTGCAAACAATCAGCCATACAAGCGAAGCCAATGATAAAACCTCAAAAACATTCACATAACTTAATTCTTTTTTGACAGCACTTGGTATCATGAATGTGAAAATAAGTTGGGTAAACTCTTTTCTATAAATGAAATAGATTTTATGAGAGCAGCAGACAGTGCTGAAGATGAAATGTGAGAAAGGACGAGGCCGGGCGATGCAGTGATAGGGACCGGTCTGGAAGGTGTTAAACCATATTTTTTTAGCGAGTAGTTAGCGATGCAGCGTGTGGGATGAAACAGAGCAGAGGAAGTGAAGGGAGGAAACCGAGTCCTTGCCAGAGCATGATTTAGGAGCTCTGTATCAGGCCCGGCATTGTGAGAGCCACAAGATATCCGAGCTGCAGAAGGCCAAACGGGAAAGGCGGTAAATCTGTAGCCATCTGTACCATTCCCAACTGTGTGTATCTTTGACAAATACACACCCCCCCCAAAAAGGGATTACATGGAGAAACCAGCCAAATGGGAAGAGTTTGGCCTTACTGGAACCAGCTGGCTTGTCAGCGAGAGGACTTACAAAGAAATCAAAAGAAACAGAAAGAGTGCAAGATGTTGCATTGCAACAATTCAGAATTTACAACAATCTGTAAAAATGGCCTCTACTATCTATTGTCTGCACTCAAAAATGTGTTGACTTTCATTATCTCTGCAGGAGCCGTGTTTCCTCTTGTAAGGAACGTGGCATTGATGTTTTATCTGGGCAAACATGGGACTTGTCAACATGGGACTAAGACCCCCAGTGACAGTCATAGAATAAACAAGTAGAGGTCTTGGGTCATGCAGTAAATTACCTCAGGTCAAAGTTCAGACGTTTTCAGAGATCTAGTTTTGCTGCTGAGATAATTGTGGTAACGTTCTGCAGTTGTACTTATTATTAGCGTATATGGCAACTGTGTGAGACAGTCCAGGTCAGTGGTAGTTCATATAGATAGACAATGGCCTAAAGCTGGAAATGTCTTCTTTGCATCTATGCTGGAATCCATTGTCATCCATATGCAGGACACTGTATTTTTTTTTATTATTTAGGATAAAAAACAGATATTTTAAATAAATTTATAAAATATTAACATCTCTGTTGAAGCTGAAGTAGGCGAGATTGGAGCAAATATGATTAAAAAAAGTTATTTTTATAAAACGGTCACTATATTGTGACAGTAGTACATGAAACAGGTAACCTGAAAAAAAATCAGGTACCTCTGTGTCCTCTGTTGTCCTCTGGTGTCCTCCAGTGCTCCTAACGGCATCTGCAAAATTTCACATACCGGAGGAAAACAAACAGTAAGAGCTGATCTGAGGTCTGCTGTCCATCTGCCGTCTATGTGAGCCGGCTGTCAATCACTGGCTATGGACTCATTGGTGTTTTCAGTCCAAAAGGCATCTAGCGGCTGTTGTCAAAAAAGTACCGGAGTTTCGTCTCTTTGCGTCTGTACTCTTTGTGTGTACTATTGGTCAATGTACGTTTGTGTGAATATACAGTAGCATGTGTCTTTTCGGACGCACTGAGCAGTATAGCATTTACGTCGTCACTTCCTGAGAGCCTCCTTGCCAGTTGGAGACGTGTAACCGTGGTAACCCGTTCCAACCTTATGTGACCAAAACGACAATTTGTGAGAATCAAAGTCTGAATTAATTTAAAGTATATATTACGTTGTGTAAAGTGCAAAGTGAAGTGAGTCTTATACTTACAGTTAAATTGTTAATGTTACAGAGCCGTCCCTCAACGTCTGTTATAAACATTGTCATCGCTAGCACTTTGCATTGTGGGATATTTAGGCCGCCGTAATGTCCAGTGTTGCATACTGTAATATTTCACCTAAAATAGTATGCAATTTGTGTACTATTGGTTTCATACTAAGGTTTCGGATCTCACATACTGTTTTACCAAATAGCATGTTAGTATGGAATTTTGGACACAACCTACAGTATATTCCATTATTCCTATGCATCCTATTATCTACGTACTTGGATTCACCAGCCTTTGCTTGTAAATTGTCCTGTGAAGATTCCTGATAAATGTTTTGGAAATGTGAGGGAGGGATGCTATGAAATCCTGCCTCTCTAACTGACCCACCATCGGGTAACGGTCAGGGAGCGAAGAGAGGCAACACTGCACACCAAAAGGAACTCGTATCTAATCTCTATACTCCTCTCTCTTTATTATTGAACTGCGTCTGCCAAGTTGTCAGTCAGAAACGTCTCACTCCGTCCAGACTGCGAGTGTGTGGCAACTGGTCTGGCTCCTGATGGAGTCATGAATATTGACTGAGAAAGCTTCACACTGCGATTTCAACGTTTGATAGCTTTTCGAGCCTCTTCTCTGTTTGATGGAGAGGTGTTAGCTCGAAGTGTGGTAAACACAGAAATAGTGTTTTCTGTCTCTCACTCCCTGTTGATACAACTTTGATCAGAAGAACTGAGCCACTTCAGATCTTGACGTTTATATGAGATGCACACATGATTAACCCCTATGTGTCTACACCTGCTCATAGATGTGGATGTTTCCAGGGCATGGGTGTGCCTTTGTGTTGTCTCAGATCTAAATGCCATGTGACTAAGGTGTCTCCCTGTGTGAATGCCAACGTGACTTGTCATTCATTCAGCCTCAGCCTCACCTGGATGAATGGCCAACCTGGTTACCATGGCAATGATAGTCATTGGTGTCCTTCCCAGTTCAGAGCCATTAGAGAGCAAAAGATGGATATAACGCTGCATGGAAGCTCTGTACGGCACTCCCATTTTGATTTGACCATGTGGCTTGTTATTGCTTGAAATCCCCAAGCCCTGATGACCTCCAACCCTGATGTTTGGCCTCGCTGTGTACCACCGGTCCACTAACACTGCTGTTTTTGCCCTTTTGACTTCAGCTGCGCCCCAGTTTGTCATCCGCCCAAGGGACCAAATTGTGGCTCAAGGCCGCACTGCCACCTTCCCGTGTGAAACCAAAGGAAACCCTCAGCCTGCTGTCTTCTGGCAGAAGGAGGGAAGTCAGGTAAGTTTCACACAAAGCAGCTTGTAGCAAACATTTTTATCTTTTTGCATTATTTCTTACATGTGAAAATATATTACTCTCTTAGTCGGCAGCTTTTGTTATCTACTGTGCGTCCCTAGTGTTATCAACTCAGCACTGTTCGGATTCCCTTGGCTGTATGCACAATTGCTGAGTACTTATGAGTCTCCTGCCCTGCACACACATACAGACAGCACTGCAAGCTACACTATCTGCCATCAGTATCTTTACTACAGACACAGATACACCTTTGTTCTCCGGAGCCGCCAAACGACAGTGTGCCTGGCAAAGTGCTAATCGGTTTCCTGTGACCCTGCGCTGATAAGAGCGATCCTATCCCTCACTCGAGCAGATAACCCATTCAAATACCTGGGTGTCCTCACAACGCTCAACAACAGTGCCAATTAGGAGCCTGTTGGGGCTTGTAGATGAGCCAGAGATATGACTCAGCTCTGGCTAAGGTTCAAACACACACACACACACACACACACACACACACACACACACACACACACACACACACATACACACACACACACTTAGCCTGCAGGCCAACAATTACAGCAAAGTTCTCTTAAAAGAGTGAACAGAAGTGAGACACATGTTCATACAAACATTTGGTGTAACAGTCATCCACTTTACCTCTAACCAATGTGTGACCTAAAGCTTATGACTCAGGAACACTGACTGGTGTTGTGAACTTGTCCAGATAGAGCAGATTTATATCCGGCGTGTCTCTCACTCTGCCATTAAAGATGAGCCTTTTGAAATGAATGCACTAGAAACACCTTTGTACAAGCAGTCGCACGCCTCATCTGCACTTTGTGTAGCTTCCTGTACCTCGCCCACACTGACTGTATGAAAGGTATGGAGGTATTTGTTTAGAGAACTAATTAAAAAGCTAATTCAGTACAGTAATTAAATGGCAGAAAGGCCTTTTTTTATCACACTTGAGGATAATGGAGTGTACGTCTCTCCTGTGCTGGAGACGGGCAGACCCTAATTTATAAAAACAACATCATTTGTTGCATTAAAGTGATTAGGTGTAATTAAATCCAGGTAATGTATTTGCAGATCAAAAAAGAAAGCGCTGGGATAAAGTGGCTGCATAGCTAATAAAGAAAGTGTCATCAGTCCTCTGATTATTCCCTCTGATATATGTGGGAATGATTACCCCTTCCTCTTTAGCTGTTCTAAAGATATATTGTGTTATGTTCAGCCTAAGCTCAACTGGTATGGGGTGGTCTCTGTGGGCAAACAAGCAGCTCAAAACTGCTGTGGTATTGAAGCATAAAGGAAAGCAGTCATGAAGCCAACAAGAGCAAAAGTTGCCTTCATAACACAGTGGAGCCTCTGGCTTGGCAGAAGAATAAGTATGAAACCAAGTCATCAAACTGTATACATGTTGGGAAGTATGTGTGTATGTGTGTATTTCCAGGCTGTACCGGTTCCATGTCCTCACTAATTGGCTGTTTGTACGTCTTCCTGCAGAATTTGCTCTTTCCCAACCAACCCCAGCAGCCCAGCAGTCGCTTCTCGGTGTCACCCAGCGGAGACCTCACCATCTCATCTGTGCAGCGGGCAGATGCCGGTTACTATATCTGCCAGGCGCTGACCGTCGCCGGCAGCATCCTCGCCAAGGCTCAACTGGAGGTCACAGATGGTGAGGGAAAACCGACGCGTAACTTCTTCCATGCCACCAGTGCGCTGACACACGGCTTAGTGCTACTGCAAATGTGGAGAAGTTGGTGCATAGAAACACAGATGTATTTTTAATACGCATGTTTTATTCTCTACCACATACATTCAGACATTTAGTCCTCAACAAAAACAATATTTAAACTGGCATAAATGACATCTGATTTGAGTTTGTCATGGTTTAAAGCTGGGGGAGGCAGTTTATTTTTGGTGTTACTTGGCAACCATTCCATAATAACTTTTCAGCATATTGTAATTCAAGTGGTACCCCAGGGTAGGCAGTTATCTGGAAAAGTAAAAAAAAAAATTGGGAAATCCAGCCGTCAACCTGCAGCTCTCCTCTCTCCCCTCTCTGTCCTAAGCCCCTCCCACCAGACAAGCATTGGCACATGCACGCGCTTCATACAGTAACCAGTATCAGTACTGCTCATTCATTTCAAACATCATCCCAATCGTGACTATGATCCTGATGCCGTCATATAGCTGCGATTCTATGATAATTACCGTCCTGCTTTCTTTGCAACTGTGCGTGGGCCTTTAAAGCCCTTTGAGATGACATACTGTGATTTAAGGCTCTAGCTAGCTGCAATATCAGCAAAGTGTTTCAGAGATGGAGTGAAAGAGTTGCTAATAGTTAGGCCTCCTGCTAACCGTAGTCGTCATTGCTGCGCCACAGCTGTGAGCTCTGTTCTCTTTATACATCCACGGTGAGCTCAGGCAGAAGGCCAAACTATTAGAGAGATGGAGAGAATACGATGCTTTCCCTGAGCTACTGCCATAGCTACCGTAGCCATGAGGCTAGCTCACAGTGCTAGCAGAAGGCTATTAGCTAAATATTAGCAACATTTTCTCTCCATCACTGAAACGCTCCACCGGTTTTGTCAGACTCTCTTCTTGATAAGTCCGTCTTCCTTGTTGTGTTGCTTTGCAGTGTAGGCAGTCGTTGCCAATGCTGGAATAGCAACTTTTCCTGCAAAATATTCTGCCGTAGAATCATGCTTTCACCATCTGAAGGGACTTGCACATGCATTTGTAGAACAGCCAATAGGAACGCTCTCTCTCTCAAATGACCTGTGATTGGTCAAAGTCTCCCATCACAGGCTAGATTTTTTTAAATCCTGAAAACAGAGCCATGAGGAGGAGCAGAAGTCTAGTTTTCTCTCAGAACACTTGAAATACAATATGCTGAAAGGTTGTAATGGAATTTTTGCGCAATGATGCCAAAAATATACTGCCTACTGCCACTTTAACTGTAACACGTGTCTTGCCTTGCAGAGTTTATTTGGCCTTTAACACTGTGAAAGTATACACAAGCACATTTGTACAGGAATACATTCAGCTTTGGTTTGAGAGATGTCAGTATGCCCATGACCTTCAGTTACTGTGTTTTTGCAGTACGCTCCTTGTTTCATTTTTTTTCACCTGACACAATTTAATTAACATTTTCTACATTTCCTTTTGGAAAGGAAATAAAGCGTTGCCCTTGAGTTCCTTCAAGTTTAATGATCAGCTTTTGGGCGAGTGGGCGAGTATGTGTGTGAGAGAGGGAGCAAGAGAAAGAGAGGGGACATGATTGAGTGAGTGACTGACAATGGTTTTCTGTGGAATGAATTATGTGGAAGCATCTAATCTGCTCAGCTGTTGTGAAGGCAAGATCGACGGCCATCCATATGTCTGTTGAAGTACCTGCTAGCAGAAAGATTAAAAGCACGACCGGAACACTTTTTTCTCACTGAAGAAGCAGGTTCTATTGCACATACAAAATTGACATGTCCTTCAATTGCCTGGAATAATGTATCATCACATTTTACAGGCAAATCCTTATCAACAGTTAACCATTTCATTTTTTATTTTTTTTATAATAGCAAAAGGCATGTTAGCGAGAAGGGTGTTAGGCATGTCTAAAAGAAAAGGAGGGAGTGGAGGAAAGAGTACAGGAGGGCCAGGTCACGGTCAGGTCATGGCCACACCTGCCGCAGTCTTCATGTGATTTACTGCCCCGAGCTCCGACAACAGTCTGCGGAGTTCAAGGAGATCTGTAATGAGAAATTCCTGATCCAGAGACCCAAGGCCTTGGCTGAGCTTTGCCTCCTCCCTCTGTCACTCCTACATGCCATCCACACATACATCAGGCGCATCAAAATCCTGGACTTAGCAATGTCTTGTGCTTGTGCTCTAGCTTCTGTCGGCAGTCATAGCCTACTGTCTGCGCTTAATAGGGAAAGCATTGTAGTCATGAACTTTAAAACATGGACAAACATGGATGCATGACACAATTCAGGCTATTTTGTAGTGAAACAAAAGGCTTTAAAGCAGCAGTAGATAGAATGTTTTTGGCATCATTGGGCAAAAAGTCCACAATAACTTTTCAGCATATTGTAATTCAAGTGTTCTGATAGATAACTAGACTTCTGAACCTCCTCATGGCTCTGTTTTCAGGCTTTAAAAAATCTAGCCTGTGACGGGAGACGTTGGCCAATCACAGGTCATTTCAGAGAGAGAGCGTTCCTATTGGCTGTTCATTCAACGGAGGCAGCTGTCAATCACTCGCAAACTCTGATCAAACGGTCAAACTAGGCAGCGCTGATCAAATATGAATTAATATTCTGTTGCCGTAATGCCTATTTGTCGCGTAAAATGTTTTTAGAAACATCTTGTAGTGTACTGTTTAGCTGTAAAATGAGAAAGTTTATGACCCTGTCTGGTAGCAGGTGCTTTGAATCATCTCTTGGCTTAGTTTCTGATTTGCATTATCGCTTTTGATTCATATGATTGTTTCGCCCAAATCAAAACATTCCAGAGGACTAAAACACTAATAGAAATATCATTATTGAAATGGATGTGCGACATTTGGCTTAATGTGTTTCTGCACAGTTCTTTCTCTTTCTGTCTGTCGTGACCCAACGCGAGAGGGCTGACCACAACACAGCAGGACTGTATTACTTAGAAGCACTTCCTTTTTGTCAGATGTGGAGTGAAAATCGGGGTGGAAACGAGGGTGTGATAATGTGTTGAAAGGTTACCGAGGTAGACTCTGTAATTAGCCCCTGCAGGTCTGACATCATTAATCCATACCTTCTAATTAATGTGGGCTCTGTGATGCCAGGGGGACTCCACATTATTCAACTCTAAATATATAAACTGCCTGCATGCTAGAGTGCTAACTCTCTCTGAGATCACCTCTGACATCCCCACTATTTCACTGAAGGAACCCACAGGCTTTTCTTTGGCACATTATAACAAATGAATTTGCTCGTGGAAATGGGATTCATCACAGCGTTAGCCAGAGTGAAATTAGAACAAAATATAAAAGGATTGTCTTCTCTGATTATTTGATGTCTTTTTTACATCTCATATGAGTATCATGAGGCGGTTTCAGTAACATTCAGTACTTGAAATTCACCTTTCATTGTGCCCCTCGGTTCACATAATGAAGTATTTATCTGAACCACGCTGACTCAATAGGCAAGAGTCTCACCACTAAACTGTACCACAAAGTCTAGTAGTGTATAAAAATAAGGCGACCCAGGCAGTAACTGGAAACTGCTTAGCATCCCTCCACCACATCAATGCAACTAGAAACACACTACTCAGCTGTTCTCCCCTGCTTCCTGGAAATACAGGATATGGTCATTGTTCTGTGGTGCAATTACAAGACCTGCAGAGAAAATAGTCTCCTTTATGATAGGTATAGCCAAATCCATCCCCAGTGCATTTCATGATCAATGCTGTCACTTATTTAACAGTCAGACGCCATATGTGAAGACAGATTTCTATGACGATATGGATAATATGTTTTATCTTTGTATCATAGTGCTCACAGACAGGCCGCCGCCCATCATTCGCCAAGGCCCGTCCAATCAAACGCTTGGGGTGGACAGTGTGGCGCTGTTGAAGTGCCAGGCATCAGGAGACCCCATCCCCTCCATCAGCTGGCTGAAGGATGGGATCAGTCTGCTGGGAAAGGACGCCCGCATGTCCCTGCAGGAGCTGGGCAGCCTGCAGATCAAAAATGTCAAGGTAAAGGATTTCATTGGTCCTGTTGGTGTAAAGAATGACTCATCAATTTGTGCTACTGTGCCAATGTCATTTTACAATAGCTTTGTCCATAGCTACAGTTTAAATGTAATTGTATATCGCCAGCTCCCTTATTACCTCACACTTTGTCACCACTCTATTTTGTCACTGGCCTTTAAGTATCTTAATTTAAGATATTTATACAGATATATGCATTTGTATGGGCATTCCTGCAACACTGCAGGATACAAGCTTTTGTAGAATTCAGTAGGACAAAGCTTAAAGGGATAGTTTGGGTGTTTTGAAGTGGAGTTGTATGAGGTACTTATCCATAGTAGATGTATTACTTACAGTAGATGGCAGTCAGCATGCCCTAAGCTCAGAGAAACAGACAGGAGTAGCGACATGGGAGCAAAGCGATGTACTGCTGTGGACGTGGACGGCACCAAAACGTATTTAGCCACTTCGCCCTTTAAGTGGTAGATCATTATTGCGTTATCCTGTTTAAATCATTCTAAAATAAAAACCATAATAGCTAGAGCATTCATTCTTTTTGCAGCAGAAAGCTAAGGCTTTTGATATAGCATCATGACAGTGTACGCCCATGATGACGTCATTACCTTACATTGTGCATTGTACAAAACGTGACGCCAACATGCGGTGGCCCCAGAGTATTGCCCCATAATGGCTGCGGGAGATCATTGTTTGCATGATCCTGTTTAAATTGATCTGAAATATACAGCATAACAGCTAGAGCAATCACTCTGCTTGCAGAAGAAAGCTAAGGCTCCTGTCTTCTTTGGATCATCATGTTATATGCTCTTGATGATGTCATTACGTTATGTTACGTGCGTAACATAAACTATCCAAACACCTTTGGATAGTTTATGTTCTCACTCAATCTGCTCATGACAATGCGTATGCATATTTTAACAACTAAAAACTGTGCAGAGTTCAAATAACTTATGAAGTGTTAAGAAATATGTTGTTAATGTTTCTACATTTAGAAATGTTTTGGATCAGTATGTTTTGTGTTAATTTAGTACAATTTTATGAAAAAGCATGATTTCTGTATTTTTGTATTTATGACACAATTTCAACCGTTCTATCAATTATTATGGTTTATTGACTTACATACATATTCATACAGAGCCTACAGAGTTTAGGGATATGAAGCATTTGAATACACTCCAAGAAATGACATCAAAATAAGCAGAAAATACCTATGTAGGTACTGGCGGACCATTTCTATTGCAGAGTTCAAAGGGGTTAAAAGAAAGTCTCCCCTAAAAAAACGATATCCGTTTTAGTGTATGTTATATTTAGAATATTTTCACCGCTTTATCTTGCCGTCAGACAACCCTTTCTGACGAGGAACTGAACCGAAAGTGAAACTTATCTATGCTCTCTTAAAAGCCACCAGACTCCGTTGACAAAAACAGTATGAATACGTTTCACTTTCAGTTCAGTTCCACGCCGGAAAATTATCTAAATATAGCGTACATTTAAACAGATATTGATTTTTCTTTTAGGTGGCTAAAATATGTTTTGCAGCTGGCCCTATCCACAACACTGTATTGCTTTGCATCTGTGCCAGTATTCTTCAAACTGGGGGCGTGCTGACCGTCATCTACTGTAGGTAATACCTACTATGAATAAGTACCTCATACAACCTCACTTCAAAATGCCCAAACTATCCCTTTAAGCCTGACTTGGAGAAGCGAGGTACCATAATGCTTTAAAGAGATGAATAGGCAGCATTGATTTTTATTTTAATTGTTTGATAGTATCACTTAGTGGCAGGCAGCTCCAACTGGGCTCAGCTGTGCAGCGTTGGATGGACTCCAGCTGTAGCATAGAAACATGTATGCACTTACTGACATATACACACATGTGCACACACGTACACGTTTAGAGTAGATTGAATTTAAAAGGCTCGCGTCTTCCTTTCCCCACTCGGAGGCCTCGGTGGAATATCTATTACGCTTGACAAAGCTGCCGACCACTGACATGTTATTTAATTAATGGAGGGGAGGCACGGGGACAAAAACCAACAAACAACCAAAGTTCCTAAGAGGGATGGAGAGACAAGCCAGCTGTCATCGGTCCAGGGGGTTCCAGCAGCCCACCCTAAATTGATTAGCCTTGGCTTTGTTGTGGCCGGCAGGACAGTGGGGTAATAAGGAGGGGGAGTAGAGAAGTGATGGAAGGGTGGTGAGTAGAAAATGGAATTCATTAGGAAATTAGCGTCAGCACTTTGAGGCACTCACAAATGACACACAATTTGGCCGGCACAAGGCTCGCTCATGAAGTTGCCCCATCACTTTTCATTGTTTCGGCGATAGGAAGATAACATATATTCAGTCATTGCTACTGCTCTCAGGATGTGTGAAATGAAATGGCACTAAAAGTGTTATTAGTGGTGTCATTAAGCTCTGTGTGTCGATGCCGTCAGTGTGTGTGTTTATTATTATTCACGTGTGTGTTCTGCTCTATATCAGCTCTCAGACTCGGGGGTCTACACATGTGTGGCCACCAGCTCCAGCGGTGAAACATCATGGAGCGCTTTCTTGGAAGTCAAAGGTACAAGATGGTGTAATGATTTCATGTGTTTATTTCGACTTGTCAGCAGTTTTCACTAGAACAGTGTCTTTCAAACACATCCGGGGATCCCCAGGGGTCCCTGGTGGTGTTCCAGGGGGTCCCCAGCAAAAAGTGGAATAATTCATTTTCACTATAATTCCATCCATAAGTAAAACAATCACAGAATGTCATGTGAAATATTACTTTCAATGTCATGCGCTATTACCTTTCTATTTAAGTTACTTATTTTACTACATTTTCACTAATATTATATCTAATGGCATGTTCATATCAAGAGCGAAGCGAACTTTTCGCACTGTGCGATTACATACAAAGTCAATGCAAAGAGGCGAATAGACCTGAATTTGCGCCGGGCGGGGCTGTGTCGTGAAAGCCTATCAGCGTTGAGATTCTCCTCCTATCGTCATGTTGAATCAGAAATTGAGGAAAACAATAATGTAGCCATCTATGGTGTCAAGGTGTGGCTGGCTAGATACAGTCAATGCAATGGCACTGTGTGACACTATGTGAATACAGCTCCCCGCCGGCTGATTATGAACCCAGACACAACAGTGTTGGATTTTCCGACATACTGTATCTGTGACTTCCACAACATATACAAAGCAGCAACAGTGGATATTTCTTCCATGGTTGATGGCGGAAATGGCAGAAAGAAAAGTTGTTGGCATCTATGGAGATATTCTTCTCTCCGGCAGCATCTAGTGGGAATGAAATGATACCGCCGGTCCAACCACAAGTAGAGCAAGGCGGAAATTTGCTCCGCTCTTGGTCTGAACACAGCATTATACACTTTATATTTATTACTCTGTTGTCTTTTTTATTCTGATATTGTTGTATTTTTTTAGTTATTTTGCGTGTCATGGTACACTTTCTGCAATAAAACATCTAAAAGTAAAAATCGTATCAAATGGGGGTCTGTGGTCTAATTTGTGTCAGTTTAGGGGTCCTTGACTCGAAACAGTTCGGGAACCACCGCACTAAAAGATAAGTGTTTGTTTTTTCTCTGTCTCTTTCTCTCCATTCAGAATCAGGTGGAGTGATTGTCGTGAAAAACCATGATGAGAATGAGCTTCCAGGCCCGCCGTCTAAACCTCAGGTCACTGATGTCACCAAGAACAGTGTGTCCTTGTCCTGGCAGCCTGGGATGGCTGGAGCATCGCCTGTCTCCTCGTTTGTCATTGAAGCTTTCAGGTTTGTTTTACCAGTAACATGAAACCCTCACTCACTAGTTAATACTAGGGTTGTCAAAGTCAATGCCATAATACCACATTAATGCAATCTTTTTAATGCCACTAATTTCTTTGACACAGTAAAGCAATTGACCTTTTGGAGGTTCTAGTGGGCTCAGTTGTAGAGGTAGAGTGAAGATACTGGCATCATATGAAAGTAGAAAACGTGAGGAATCCATTGGTACCAACCATGTCATACTAGCTTAAATAACGCCCCAAACTTGCGCTAAATTTTGGCAAGAAAAAACTGGCCTGGCCATTTTCAAAGGGGTCCCTTGACCTCTGACCTCCAGATATGTGAATGTAAATGGGCTCTATGGGAACCCACGAGTCCTCTTTACAGACATGCCCACTTTATGATAATCACATGCAGTTTGGGGCAAGTCATAGTCAAGTCAGCACACTGACACACTGACAGCTGTTGTTGCCCGTTGGGCTGCAGTTTGCCATGTTATGATTAGAGAATATGTTTTATGCTAAATGCAGTACCTGTGAGGGTTTCTGGATCAATATCTGTCATTGTTTTGTGTTGTTCATTGATTTCCAATAATAATTATACACATACATTTGCATAAAGCAGCATATTTGCCCACTCCCATGTTGAGTATTAAGAGTATTAAATACTTGACAAAATACATTTTGAACAGATAAAAAATGTGTAATTAATTTGCCACTAGTCATGATTAAATATGTTAATCAATTGACAGCCCTAGTTAATACCCTTGGTATGCTTCGGATCGCATGTACAAATATAGTGTACCATGTGAAAAGAAAAATAATGTGGAACCACCTTTTTCTCTCCTTCTATTGCAGTCAATCAGTGAGCAACAGCTGGCAAACAGTAGCCGATCATGTGAAAACCACCCAGTTTACTGTCAAAGGTCTCCGTCCCAACACCATATACCTGTTCATGGTCCGAGCGGTCAACAGCCAGGGCCTGAGTGATCCCAGCCCCATGTCTGATCCTGTCAGAACACAAGGTACTCTACAGAAGATTCAAATAAAATGGAGTGTATTTATTGAATACATGTATACTCATTTCAGAACGTGTCATAATCCCTTTCACTGGTGTGCTTTTTCTTTTTTTGCTGAGTATAATTTCTGTTTCTACTGATAGGGGAAGGTCAGCGTGCTCCCCTTCAAAGTGTGATACTTATCAGCCTATCTCAGCAATCTGCAGCGAATAGCTCTACTGAAACACTGCAGAACTTCCCAGAGGTCAAATCCTCAATCTCAGCCCAGCTCATTAAGGCTACACTTTAGCAATTATGTAAAATAAGCATGTCTACTTTTGGAAGGCCTAACTGAGTTAGTGTTAATGATAACGGGAGAAAATGACTGCCTCCAAACCCAAAGAAGATTTGATTACTGTAGTGGACAGACCACAGTCTCCAGATTACACTGATACGATAAATCCCCAGCAAAAAAAAAGAAAATGAAAAAGCAACCTTTGGCCAAGCTCTGTCAAACGCAAGCCAAGAGTTTAAAAAAAGTCCAGTCAATTTGAATTGCAGCATATCTCTCTCATATTGAGGCGAAGGTCTTGAGATGATATATAGACGCGTTTATTGACAAAGGCATGCATTGAAGACAAATTGATTTTTCACTTCTTTTTAACTGTGTTTGGCCCGTCTCGCCCCGTTAGTGTGGCCTGTGATTCATGACCCTGATAGGTTGTCTGAATGAAGCTTTTTTTTTTTTATATATATATAAATTCCTTTTGCAAGTTTTTGCTTCCCTTCAGTAAATAACTCAAAATGTGGCTCTATTCAACCGCACTCAGTATCTCATACACTGCAGTTTTTCATCGCTTGTAACTTGAAACACGTGCGTGTGCAAAAAATGGGAAATGAGCTGGAAAATAGTGTCATCGTGTCCATTCATCTCCCATCCAATATGTACTGGGATCACGCATTCAGAGTTCATTTGTTGATGCGGTTGTTCAGTCAGGCCCCAGTGAGTGCAGACAAGTCGCACATCTAAAGAACTTTTGCCAGTCTCCTTTCTTTTCTTCAAACCAGACAGGAGCCTTAATACAAAATGGAATGAGGTCATTTTAATGCAGATGAAGTTGCTCCTTTTCAAATGAAGTCGTGAACACCGAGTGTACGCGTCTTTGTTGAAAGTGATTGGTCTATTCACTCACTCTTTTACTATTCCACTCCTGATGGCGATGGAGCGAGGTTTATTGTGATGAACTGAGTGAACTCTTTGAAAACCAAGTGGAGGAGAGAGGGCAACGTTTTATTTTGTGCCCTCTCTCTTTTTCTGTCTTTCTCTCATTTTTTCTTTCTTGCTCTCCCTCAGATATAAGTCCTCCAGCGCAAGGTGTCGACCACAGGCACGTACAGAAGGAGCTCGGTGAGGTCATAGTTCGGTTGCACAACCCAGTTGTCCTGAGTCCCACAACCATTCAGGTCACATGGACGGTAAGTGCAGCTCCTATTTTTACATATAACTAATGCTACAATTTCAGTAAATGAATCATTTTCATTTGGAGTCTTTACACTGGAAGAACTTAGATATTGTACAATTGTCTGATTTGTACATGGTTTTCTTATCTCTCTGCATCCTTTTTACGTCTTTGATTTTGTAAATTGGAGTCATAGAGTCAAGATAGTTTATATTCTGAGATCCCTCTTTGAAGCCAAAAAGGTGCACCTCGAGGCTACCGTTTGTTTTATGTCAGGGAGTTTTAGTCCGGTTGTTCCCTGAGACTGCAGCTTTGAAATACTGTAATTGGTGACTTAAAAGTAACTGAACATCAAAAAGCTGAAAAAATTGTTTCTGTTAACCATCAAAAGAGATGTCAGAGCCACCTGGTTGTTCATCAATCTTCCGTGTGTCTTCAGCTGCTTCCCTCTTAAAACTTTGATACAAATTTGATTGAAATTAATGTTTGCGGTTGAACTACGTTTTGTTTTCCGTTTTTCCCACTGTCATGAGATGATGCATTAATCTTCTTTTACACAGAAAACAATACAAGCATGCACCTGCTCCTCCACCGTACATATACGCATATTGTGGAGTTTGCCTCACAACATCAATCACATTATTTCCCAAAATTAGGCAGTTTTCTTAAATGTGAAAAATGTAAAAAAAACAGCGACAGACTCAGCTAAAATGTTCTTTATTTAAAGGGACTCTGTAAGAATCAGAAATTGCTTGTAAACAGTGACACCTGTGGCCGTTAAGTCAATGTCAGTCAGCGTCCTGTTGCTTGTGCTCGCACTACCGACACACACTAGACTGAACGTGATTGACAGGCATCATGTTGATTAACATTAGCACCATTAGCAAACTGCAACTTCCACAGTACATCCACTTGATGTCCTCAGAGCTAAACTTACTCTCTAATGCCCCGCTGCTCGCTCATTTCCCCGCCGCTCGCTCTCTCTTGCTTCACCACTCACTTCCCATGTGCACACTCACACTCGCACTCTCGGAAACCCAGAAAGTCGTGGAAGGTCTAATTTTTTAGATTAGGTTACAACCTTTTCACACATTGGCAATAAAAAACAATTCAAACGTGTTTATACGTATAAAAAGTTAAATACAGTCACCTTTCAAATGTGAAAAATGTAAAAACAGCTACAGACTCAGCTAAAATGTTTTTATTTAATTGCATGCTAATGAGGTCAAATTGGCTATTTCTATTGTTCAAATCTGATTTGGTCATACAATACATGTGCTTGTTTATTTTGATGGTTGTGGTATGAATCACTTAGGTGCAGGTATTTACAGTATAGACCTATCACGTAGTGGCATACGGTGCCTGTTTCCATTTTCAAATGAACCACATTAGCACTTTTCCTGGTGACATGTTTATTGACCCCTGTAATAAGTCTCACCCGAGACTTGGTAGCTAATTTAATGCTAAAGCATTGCTTTATGATCGTAATGTACAACCGACGCAAAACATGGCTACCTAATCAATCAGGGGCCCTTTTCAGTAAACAGAGGGGCCACTCTCAGAGAGCTTTTATATTCCCAAATCATTCCATTAATAAAAGTTGCGCACCAAGCAGGGGATCCATTTTGCTGATTTACTCCGGCTACACTCGTGAAAAACAGCTGCTTAATATCCCACTTGAAAGCCCTGCTCACTTCTTCTACTGTTAACAAGCCATTACAATGAGTTATGTGCCCGCTCCTCCTCTGCATAAATTCCGCATTTTCTGTCTCACTAAATGGGTCCAAGTTTTAAGGGGGGGGGGGGTCTTTTGTGGGTTGCAGGGGGGGCTATCATACTTCCAGTCTCTCCGTCTTTTCTATGGGACAGATCTGCTGTTATGGCCTCTGCTGTGTATTCCCCTCATGTCCCCAGGGTGTCTGTATGTGTTGCTGCATGACATTCTCAGCACATCTTAGATGGGGGGGGGTTTGGGGACCTGCTTTCCAGTTAGTATTTATAATAGATATGAGACATGCATGTGTCCTTTAAGGTGGCATTACAGCAAGTCTTTTTAATAGAGGAGGGAACACTTTGGGCTGGGAGCCGGGTGCATGAGGTAATGTCAGGGTGTTAATTGAGCTAAGTGTGCCATAGCTGGTGATAAAAGGCCCATTAAACGAGTAACAGCCTCTAAAGTGTCATGAATGCAATCCTGTGAGGAAGGAAATGCATTGCCAAAAAAAACTCCTTTTATATTATCTAGTTGCTCGGCCCGAGATATCATCTACCGATCTTGTCTGCACTGAAATACAACAACAATCTTCATTCTTTCTCTCAGGTGGATCGTCAGTCCCAGTTCATCCAGGGTTACAGAGTCCTGTACAGGCAGACATCAGGGCTGCCTTCACCAGGCCCCTGGCAGACCCAGGATGTGAAGGTCCCCTCTGAGCGCAGCGTCGTCCTCTCCTCGCTCAAAAAGGGCATCGTGTACGAGATCAAGGTCCGACCTTATTTCAACGAGTTTCAAGGCATGGACAGCGAATCCAGGACGGCACGGACGACTGAGGAAGGTATGAAGAAAAAGAAGAGTATTTGTAGTTTATGTCAGGAGCAATACGACATAGTGAGTCCACAGCAATGTGGGATGACGGGTGACCCCGTAGGCTGCTTTATGTTTGTCATAACATCACAGGCGCCGCTGCCCCTCCCTTTGAGAGTTAAGGGGAATACGTGTGAATGCATAAGGGCGTCTGCATGTTTGCGCCCATCTGACCTTCCTGCTGTGCTTTTTTTTTTGTTTATGATCAGTGGTGTTAGTGCCAAACTTCTTCTAATCCATCACCCGGCAGCCACAGGCCTGAGCTGTGATTGGACAACCGCACACACTTCCTCCTGCGAAGATGATCTGTCGCCCAGAGCTTGATTCATACAGGCTCTGACAAGGCCACGGAGCGGCGTGGCACAATATCACACACAAACACACACACACAGATCTGTGTTTGGATGTATTTTGACCAATGCCAAAGCATAAATGCATCCAACAGCACTGCACCACCTTGCTTCAACCTTCGAGCCTCATAACTTAAATTAAATTATGATGTGATCTAAAGGAAAGACACATGGTACATGTGAACAACAGCACAAAGATACAAATACAGACTCTGTATACTGGAGACAAAGCCCGTCGTGCCACGACATATTTAGGCCTGCATGTATAGGAGACAGTTCACATCCTGTCCGTGTGACAGGCCCATTTATTTTCCCTTTCTCAGAGGGACCATATCTCCTGTGGCCAGCCAGTGCACGCACTGCTGTAGTAGAACTGCCATCACATTACAGCTGTCTCCAAACACACGCTCTCACACTACCAGAAAACACATACATGCCAGCACACCACCTCTCCCGAAGGCCTCCAGAACCTGCATGTCCCAGCTATTACCAGTGCTGATAACGCTCTATCTGCATCCCAGTCCCTCAGAGAGCTCGACCACTTTCTATTTCTGTCACAACCCCCCCCCCGCTGCTTTGCCTGGTTGTAGCTGATACACCGTCAAACACACAGCTCTAGGCCCCTCGGAGACCCTGGGAGTACTAAGAAGGGCAGCTAGATGGATAGGGAAGTCTTGATCAGGGGGTGATTAAAACTTAGGTTGTCCATTAGCTAACACAGTTAGAGAATCCCCCGAGCAGATGGATGCAGGGTTACGGTGGATTAGCTCTCCGTTGATGCTGTGTCCATGTTTGTAGTCTCCCCTCATCCTTTTTCACACATTCTCTCACTCTCCATCTGGACAGTCATGTCATAGCTGATAAATGGACTTCGGTTTGCCATCTGATTCCCACTGAATGATTGTCTAAAAAGTCACTAAGGAGGCCTTGTCTTATTATTATTTAAGGGAAAAGTAATGTTTGTGTAAAATTAGGGCTGTCAAAGTTAACGCGATAATAACGTGTTAACGAAAATTCGTTTTAACACCACTAATTTCTTTAACGCATTAAAGCAGCAGTGGGTAGAAATGGAGCAAATATGATTAAAAAAAGTTATTTTCATAAAACGGTCACTATATCCTGACAGCAGTGCATGAGACTGGTAATCTGAAAAAAAAATCATGCACCTCTGTGTCCTCCGGTGCTCCTAACGGCACCTGCAGGATTTCACAGACTGGAGGAAAACAACCAATCAGAGCCGAGCTGGAGCCTCACCGACTCTGAGCAGCTGTCAATCACTCACAAACTCCGATCAAACGGTCAAATTAGGCAGCGCTGATCAAATATGAATCAACATTCTGTTACTGTAATGCCTATTTCTTGCATAGAATGTTTTCAGAAACATTTTTTAGTGTACGGTTTAGCTGTAAAATGAGAGTTGGTGACCCGGCTGCCATGTTGAGATCAGTTGAGGAAATACCAAGCACCGCCCACCAGCCGGAGCAAACTTTCTCATTTTACAGCTAAACAGTACACTACAAGATGTTTCTGAAAAGATTTTACGTGGGAAATAGGCATTACAGTAACAGAATATTGATTCATATTTGATCAGCGCTGCCTAGTTTGACCGTTTGATCAGAGTTTGCTTTTTTGATTTACAGCTGTCTCCGTTGAATGAACAGCCAATAGGAACGCTCTCTCTCTGAAATGACCTGCAAAGTCTCCCCTCACAGGCTAGATTTTTTAAAGCCTGAAAACAGAGCCATGAGGAGGTGCAGAAGTCTAGTTTTCTCTCAGAACACTTGAATTACAATATGCTGAAAGGTTGTTGTTATGCCTACTGCAGGTTTAACTATGGCCGATAATGTGATTAATCACGATTAAATATTGTAATGGATTGACAGCCCTAGTTTGTATAAATATTAATTTGCAGTGGACAGATCTTCATCCGCGTTGATGGATATCTCTGCAGAAGGTCCCACAGGTCTCCTCCCACACCACCCACTGCTTTACATTAGCTACTGGCTTCAAATATGATATGTTTGTATTCCTTCATCACGCAGCGCAGCGCCGTGTGTGTGCGAGAGACAGACAGGGGGTCACATTCCTGCCTGCCATACATCACTCCGCTAATGGCTCTATTAGAACAGCCTCCGGGGGCCTCTACTGAAAAATGTGTATTGTTTAGCACAAATATGCATGATAATAAGCTGCTAAATCATTCATAACATTAACTTTGAACGACATTGCCTTTGATTGCCGCCACGCGCCAATCCGGCACTTTGTCACCTGGATGTAACGCAGCGTTGGAGAGCCCCCTAAGCGTGATGGTTGATCAGATGCTCCCTCGGTAGATTGCTTCTAATCTGGCTGAGGTGTTGGGTTCATCATCGGACCCATTCATCTTCCGCCGTGCCAGGGCCTTCTGGCTCTCTGGGGGTCGGCGTGGCCAATCGCGCTGAGGGATGAGCACAGATTTACAGGGTGACACGTGCCATTTTGGATGGAGGCGAGGTGAGGGAGAGGCAACCCAGGAGTAATTGACCTGTCAGTATTCTGCTGTGGCGCCGCTCCCCTGCCAGCCACTGCGGAAATGAGAAAACATTATTTTTAAAACGTTATTTCCAGTTGGGCCAACTGTTATTTATTTTTTTTCCTCTGTTACCCCTTGTGGGGTCAGAAGATTGTCGCCATCAGAATAACAACAGAGCGAGGTTTAGGGAAGCTCGAACATGTCTTGTTCTATCCACCCTCTGTCTGCCTGTGGATACAGAGTCCATTCATTTAGATGTGCAGCCTCCCTCTGGTCCTTACCTACTGGCTTTAGTTTCATCTGGCTGATCGATGGAGTCAGTCAATATGTTTACTAAGACCTTGTTTCCTTCCCCTAAAATGATTTTTTTTATATTTCCATCTCGTCTGCACTTCATCCTATAAGCTCGTTGACCCGCGTGCCACCCTGGCTCGGAGTCTTAGCTTGACTGAGAGCACTTGTCTGACTCTGCCAGCCCGTCATTCCACAAATCAATACCAGTATTGTCTGTGCAAATCCACCAGGCTGGAGCAGAGGATGAGATATTAAATCATAGTGAAACGTTCAAGATAGGCTATAGCCATGTCAGACCTGCCCTGGTCTTCATGTAAATCCCCCTCTAATGAGACATCTTGACAGCCTTCAGCCACCTGTGCCTTCCCCGAAGAATAACATTCCTTGGAAAACTAGGTGTGTGTGTGCGTGCGTGCGTGCGTGCGTGCGTGCGTGCGTGCGTGCGGGCGGGCGCGCACGCGTGCGTGTGTGTGTCTGGCTTTGTGTATGTGCACTTGTGCGTACATATTTATGAGCTCCTGTTCAAACACATGCAGATGTACACTACTGCTGTGCATCCCAGTATTGTTCTTTCTAAGTGACTAAATGCTCTTCTGCAGGTCTGATTGTTGCCCTGGTTCTTTTTGTGCCTCCTCTTTCAGCTCCCAGCGCCCCCCCTCAGCAGGTAACAGTTCTGACTGTGGGCAACCAGAACAGCACTTCCATTAGCATCTCCTGGGACCCCCCTCCGCCGGACCACCAGAACGGCATCATCCAGGAGTACAAGGTTTGTCTTGGCAAGTCAACACGGATTCTCATTGAACTTATCCAAAGCCAAATAAAATCAACTGCCTCTCTGTTTTTTCCTGCTTTAGATCTGGTGTCTGGGGAACGAGACCCGTTTCCATGTGAATAAGACGGTGGACGCAGCCATACGCTCAGTGGTGGTGGGCGGGCTGCAGGTGGGAGTGGTGTACAGGGTGGAGGTGGCTGCCAGCACAAGTGCAGGGGTTGGAGTCAAGAGTGAACCTCAGTCTATTATTATTGGTAAGATGGATTGATAAAAAGTATTCACAAGTTTTTATGCCTCAGCGCCGGCGACAGCCATGGCCGCCGGAGGCATCATTCTTTTGAACAAGATATCTCAGGAACGCCAGGAGGGAATTACATCAAATTTGGCACAAATGTCCACTTGGACTCAAGGATGAACTGATTCGATTTTGGTGGTCGAAGGTCAAAGGTTAAGTTCATTGTGACTTCATGTCCGTCCAATTCTCGTGAACGTGATACCTCAGGAACGCCTCAAGCTAATTTCTTCAAATTTGGCACAAACGTCCACTTGGACTCAAGGATGACCTGATTAGAGTTTGGTTGTCAAAAGTCAATGGTCAAGGTCACTGTGACCTTACGTCCGTCCCATTGTTGATGTAGGAAAGCCTCAAGAGAATTTCTTAAAATTTGGCAAAAACATCTACTTGGACTCGAGGAAAAAACTGATTAGAATTTGGTGGTCAAAGGTCAATGGTCACTTTGACCTCACAAAACACGTTTTTGGCCATAACTCAATAATTCATGACGTCAGGCATAAAACCGCATGGCGCTATTTCTACTTTTTCCGATGTCAAGTGCTCACAAAGAAGCCTTAGAGGATGATTTCAGCAAAAGAGCAAATTGTGTGAATATTTTTCATTAAATACTAGGAATTCCCAAATGGATAATATTGTTAAAATTCTACTATTTTGATATGTGGCCTGACCACATGATTTATGTGGAGCTGAGGCAGATAGTGCCTGATTTGACCCATAACTGATGGCTTGGCCTGCAGCATGTTCTTATTTCCCCAGTGTCACTCACATAATCCATCTCCGAGAGCAGAGCCCCGAGCTTGCCGTTATAATATTGTGTGTGTTTGCGTGTCTGCGGACGTGCGAATGGGTGCATGTCAATGTGGTTACACAGTAAAATAAAAGATGAAGAGCATTTGTGCAGCTTTGAATGCATGCACATATGATATGTGTGTTTTATGAGTGTTCCTCTCAATGTCTGGGAACATTTTGTTTGTGCTCCGAGTCTTATCATGCTCCAAGAAAAAGTGTCAAGCAGACTAGTCGTCAGGGTGAGCCGCGATTGGAGATCAATACAAGACCAGGATCCTCTCCTCTCCTCTCATTTCACATGGTGTGTTTTACCGGCAATGGAGTGAATTAGGGGCTGAGCTAAGCAAACAACCTGCTCACCTGGGGGTTTGATATAAGCTTTTAGGCTTTGTCTTTTCCAGTCTGTACATTATATTTCACTGCACATCCTTTAGATCTGTCCCCTCCTCCTTCGGTCAATATCTCAGCTGAAATTCATCTACTTTCTTGGAGCTTAATCTAGCCCTAACCCTGTCCTGATGTATCTATAGTTGTTGAGTGAAAGAGTGGAACATTTCCAAGCCCTTCAGTATTACAGGAGGTGGTTGTGATACTCACCTTGAAGCAGCAAAAACATGCACAACAGCCTTGTTATTTTTGGTTTCCCTCCACCCTGCATCACATTAATGTTTCCTGTTTGTCCCCCGTGCCCCTCAGGTAAGGAATTCCGGGACGTGATTATACATGGAAACCGGAACAACAGCATCACGGAGCAGATCACTGATGTGGTGAAGCAGCCTGCCTTTATCGCCGGTATCGGAGGGGCCTGCTGGGTCATCCTCATGGGCTTCAGCATTTGGCTCTACTGGAGGAGGAAGAAGAGGAAGGGCCTGAGCAACTACGCAGGTTAGACTGATATCTTCTCTGTCAAAGCGAGAGTATTTTATCACTTCGCTATCATCTGTCAGTCTTAATCAGTACAGTTTTGATTAAAGAAGTTGCTAGCAGTGAGGTTGCCACGGTGTTAAAGCTCAACGGGGAGACAGATGTCAGGGTGAATCATTTCCAGAGGGCTACAGTTTTTTTTGACAGATCCGCCCACGGTGTTGGTTAATAGCCCAGGGTGGTCGAGCTGAGTGGGCAGACTGGACTCTCTGCTGGTCACTGAAGCTGGAGTTCGTCCAGATCTCTTCCCACACACTGACCCTGACATCTTACTGAGCGACCCCCAGTCAATACTAGCAACCACCAAGTCCGCATGCACTGCCAGGGGTGCAAGATTTAATTAGAGAGCAGAAAATGGTAATGAACCGACCCATTAGTGTTTACATTTATAATATTCTAACATTAGTTCTTATTTACAAGCAGAACTTCGAGAGAAACACATTTGTTTAGCCATTTTTTCTTATTATTTTTAGTAAGTATTGGCAGCTACTATATGCTGGTCTGGTTAATTTGCTCTTCATTTCTGTTCGTTGCATTTCTGTGTTTGTGTGTTTTCTTTGGTTTGGTCTCTGCACCTCTGTGGCCTCTGAGCTGGCTGCTTTCCTGGCTGTCTCTCTGCACACTGGGCGACAACGTGGTCTTACACTCTCTGACCCTCAGCAGCACTTCTCGGCCTCTTAACCCCGTCCCCAGCGTGCAGATACCCCTAAAGCACCGCTTATCTCTGCAGGCTATTAACAACCAACTTCTCTGTCTTCTTGTTTTACAGTTCAGTCCTTCACCTTCACCCCTGCAGGTACTGTTCATTTGTCCCGTCTCCTCACCCCACCTCAACGCAGATTCATCTCCTGCTGCCCGCTTATAGTATTATTATGCTCGGATTGTCGGGCTGATGGTCATGGCTGGTGCAAATCCAAACTTCATAATCATGAAGGCAATTTAACCAAGCAGAGAAATTTACAAGTCAAAGATTTGCTATTGGCCGTGACCAGAGCCCTGCAAACTGGAGCCTTTATTTACCTATTGTGTTGTATTTGTATCTGTTGTGGCTGAAGTTTCATCCTGTCTTGTGTATCTTTCTTTGCCTTGTGGTGCAGAGTGAGACCGCCCATTTTCCTCTCCCTCCAATAATCCTATTCATCTTTGTTTTCTTTTTAAGATTCGGATCGTGTTGTAATTTATTGATCTGTTCTCCATAGGTGTCAGTTAGGCAGCTGGGTGGTGTATTTCATTTTTTTCCCCCTTTTCCTTCTGTTTAGTTTTTGTGTTATTTACTTGACGGTTTCCTCCACTTCTGTGACTACACATATTTGGCTACCTTGGCTAAAATCTGTTTAATGGTGAACTAGAGCCATCTTGTTGGGGGCAACCACAGATGTACAGTATACAGTATACGTAGATATCGCATTGGCCGCTTCCTACACTTTTCACCCCCGTAACTCTCGTTGTAGTGAAACTGACTAAACACTTTTAAGCCAACAATATCAGGTAGGGATGCACCGATACCACTTTTTTCAGACCGAGTACGAGTACAAGTACTTACATTTGGGTACTCGCCGATACCGAGTACCGATACGAGTTCTTCTCTGTGCCTAAAGACCCTCGTTAACAGCCAGCTGGAGGGTGTGAGCGACACGCGGCAGGCTGGAGAGTCCTCATACGAGGCGGTGCGCCGCGACCGGCTCTAGGTCGGCTTGGAAAGGCTCAGGGCGAAGGTGGCTTGCGGCCGCAGCTTTACTGCTCTACTGTCCTCAGTGCGCCTCAACCGCGCCGTGCCGCGGCCCACGTAAAAGGCGCTAGGGGTCTGTGGCGATGTCTGCAACCCACCCGACCTGTCTTGAAACACGGACCAAGGAGTCGAACGCACGCGCGAGCCAGAGGGTGCAAGCAAAACCCCGTGGAGCAATGAAAGTGAGGGCCGGCGAGTCGGGCGCACCACCGGACCAGCGGGGCGGGCGGACCAGCGGGGCGGGCGCACCACCGGCCCGGCGCACCCGCGGGGGTCGGGGAGGTGGAGCGTGTGATAGGACCCGAAAGATGGTGACGAGAGGTTAACGTCACGCTGCTGTAAAATGGTATCGGTGCCGTTGTATCGGAGCCATTTTGCAAGTACAAGTACAAGTACATGAGCATGGTATCGGACCTGATACGTGATACTGGTATCGGTATCGGTGCATCCCTAATATCAGGGACCAATTGTTTATTTATATTATAATAAATACAGTTATTTATAAAAATAAAAACCATTGTGATGTCTGATGTGTGTTGTGGTTTAGAGGGCTACGGTTGGGGTTCTGAGGGGTTGAACCCTAACTCATTGAAATCGGTTTAGAATTGTAAACATTAGTGCTTTTTATCCATTAAAAGGGCAGCTCCCCCGTTCAATTGTATGTGTTTACAGGCCTGTCCGGACCTACCCAATATCGCGGCGACGTTGACGTACGATACAAAGGCCAATGCAGCATCTACGTATACAGTATATATATATATATATTTATATATATATATATATTTATATATATATATGGGTGTAAAAGTGTTATACTGTCACAGTGTGTCCTCTGCTGAATTAAGCCTGAGTGGCACCACAGTTGTGCATCTGACTGTCTGTGGATAGAGTGGACTGACAGAAGACACTGAGCAGATTAATATGAAAATGATGCTGAGAGGCCTGTGTACTGTACAGTGTTAGTGCACTTGATAGCTGTGGTACAATGAGTCAGGGGTCAGCAGCACATTGCCCTTCCCTCTGTTTCCTGGATTTACTGAGAACTTTAACTACTGTTTTTTTTTGGTAAGGTGTATGTGTAGCTATGTCGTCCCTGTGGAGCCTACAGCCAAAAACCCAATTTACTCCGGCCTTTCTACAGCAGCTGTAACAACAGATTACGGAACGCATTAATATGTTAGTGAAAGTTGCCTTGTTTTAAATTGGAGGGCACACCTCAGAGAGGCCAGAGAGGAAGCAGGTTATTTCACTAAAAGAGTTTTGTGAGTGGCAAGCACAAAACAAGGTTGAACATAGCAGAGATTATAGTGTTAGAGTGAGGTGATATTCAGAACATGAGCCAGCGTGCTCCTGAAGAGTCATCCAGTGCCGCTCTTCTCTGTATTGACAATTAGCTGATGTATCGAGAGTGTCCTGTCTCAGCCTCCTAAAGCTGTCAGAACAGGAGAGGTAAATCACTACACTGTTGAGGCACGCGTCCAGCAGGAAGGAGATTTGATGGAATTTTTATACGCTGATTATGTCCAACCCCTCCCCACCCCCCATAATGCTTATTAAAGGGGATTAATCTGTATTCATATTGGAGAAAGTGCTTATCTGGAAGACGGAGGCGAGAAGCACAGCTATGCCACACCGTGTCACTCTGGCTAACATGAAAGTGTCCCACAGCAGCCCAGAAATGTGCCTGAGCACAGATAGGGACTTCAGAGGCCTTCCCGCTGCACAGCCTCCCCTCGCCTCCCCTCGCCTCCACCTCCTCCTCCTGTCAGTCCTCTCTCTCAAACCACGTAGAATTTCTCTACTGCAAGTTTGTTGGTGGTGGAACAAAGAGAAATGGCTTTAGCTATGACTGAATAAAGGATGCCAACTCTGTCTTGAGCTGTCAGAGCTATATTTCATTTAGGCAGACCTGCAGTGTTGGTTTTATCTGGGTAAAGTATTTTAATTCCACTTGCTGCTGCTTAATGCAGTAAATAAACTGTGCTGACATGCATACTAGATAAATTGTGTTTCTCTTGTTTAAAATCCTAAAATTCTGTTCATATGAGAGGAAATTAGATTAAGCAAGCTTAGGTAATGTTGATGATACATTAAAATGTCATGTTTGCAGCAGCCTCTGTAATCTATTGTGGTAGTTTCCCCTCTCTGTCATCTGTGTTGCTACGTCACCCACAGAAAAGCCCCCTCTCTCTCGCCCCGTGCCCGGGCTTGTTGTGGAATCATCCTGAATGAAACAGAAAAGAGAGGAGGAATGTTCAGCCTCCTCCTCTCTTTTATCTCCATCTGTGGAACAAATGAGCCAAATTATTAACAGCTCTCCTTCTCTCTGTCGAGGAAACCAGCTCTCTTTTTTTCCATCCTCTCTTTTTTTCCCCCCGCTCATCGGTATGAGGTGATTTCCAAAAACTCTTGCTGCTTTCCTGTGTTTCCTGTGATCCATTGAAGTTCTTACATGCTCAGAACTCCTGCTTTGTCATCACGGTCGTTGAACAGAGATGAAATGGATCCTTCACTTTGAGCCATGGAGTTTTACTAGCCGCTGACAAAGAGCGGCCCTTGTTATCTATAGATCACTGTAATAGAACGGGCCACATGCGTGGCTCGCGGGGAGCCCCGCTAGCCAAAGGATCAGTAACTCAGCCTCCAGCGCTCGCAGATAGAAAACTCAACGTGATTAATGAGCCCTCTGCCTTTTCTAATCATTTTTTGGGCTGAGATTTAATCACAAATCTGATAATAACTCAGCAGCAAAATAAGAAAGATGAAATTAGTTTTGCCTCTCATCAGGCATCTTGTCCTTGAGGAGCACATGACGTCTCCACTTATGCAAAGCAAAGCAATATGCAATTCTCATCATTGCACTTTTTTTTTTTAATTTTCATGAAAGACATTGGACGCAGAGGGATCCCTTAGTGAATCCATCAACTATCTAGCTATGTAAAAAAAAGAAAAGAACAGATGAATACATTGCTGTTGAAGCACAAGGGCAAACTGGACAACACTAAAAAGACAATGTATCTGATCTTGATCGTGGAAATGAATCCTGGTTGATTGCTGTGTATTGTACTTGAAAAACTTAATAATTGGCTTTGTCTTTTCTCCCCTTTCTTTTCTTTCTGATTTTAGTGACATTCCAGAGAGTCGATGGTGGTTTGATGAGCAATGGAAGGTGAGCAATCAGTATTCAAGTATCATAACATCTCAAGCTAATGAAAACAAATAGGGCTGTCAATCGATTCAAATTATGAATCATGATTTATTGCAATTTTTTTATCTGTTCAAAATGTACATTGAAGGGAGATTTATCAAGTATTTAATCCTCTTATCAACATGGGAGTGGGCAAATATGCTGCTTTATGCAAATGTTTGTATATATTTATTATAAGCAATCAATTAACAACAAAAAAAATTAAAAATATTGTCCAGAAACCCTCACAGGTACTGCATTTTCATATGCTCAGGTCATAACATGGCAAACTGCAGTCCAACAGGCAACAACAGCTGTCAGTGTGTCAGTGTTCTGACTTGACTATGACTTGCCCCGAACTGCATGTGATTATCATAAAGTGGGCATGTCTGTAAAGGGGAGACTCGTGGGTACCCATAGAACACATTTACATTCACATATCTGGAGGTCAGAGGTCAAGGGACCCCTTTGAAAATGGCCATGTCAGTTTCTCGCCAAAATTTAGCGTAACTTTGGAGTGTTATTTAGGCCCCTTCATGACAAGCTAGTATGACATTCTTTAGGTTTTCTAGTTTCATATGATGCCAGTATCTTCACTCTAGCTTTAAAACTGAGCCCGCTACAACCTAAAAATCACATTATTGCATTATTGAGTTAAAGAAATGAGTTGCGTTAAAACAAATTTGCGTTAACGCGTTATTATTGCGTGAACTTTGACGGCCCTAAAAACAAATCTTCCCATCATTGTTACTTTATTCTTTCTGTGCTAAGCTTTACATGTCTTAACACAACCTTTCCTCCACAGTCATGCATTAAGTCAACAGCGAGCTGTTTTGGATTTTAACACTGATAAATGACTGATAGATTGATAGATAACCGATACCCGTTTGTGTGCCTGCCATGCAAACCGGGCGCGCAAATATACATTTCTACCACATCTCCGTTCATGCATCGATAGATGAACTCATAAATCTCCTCAACAGAATTAACAGAAACAATTTAAGCAGAGAGTGCTTTTATTTTGTCATTTATCTTCCGCTGCTGGCTACCGGCAACCCAGAGGAACCTCTGGAGTGATAAATTTGCCTGTCACCTCGCGTGGGCGGCTGGGATCTGAGCACATGTAATAATGTAAAAATAATTACCCAGGGGAGAGGTGTGTGGAGGTACCCCCGCTTGCACCCCCATACGGCCTGCTCCGTTTCAGTCTGCGTTAGTGAAAGAGAGAGGGGCTACGGAGAATAGGGCACATCTCAATGACACCAGTTACTGAGCCTTTGTGGGTATTCAAGAGACTCCCCTGAGAATATCCCGGGCTTCTGTCTATCTACTGCTTATCACACCTGACTAGGTAAAGCCTCCAGATCTCAAACACTCACGGAGAGATTGGCAACTAAATCTGACCCTGTGTGTCTCTGGGCTTCTGGGAATGTGCTTGCTCTGCAGTCTGGGTGCAGCAGTTTTATATTTATGCTTTTTCCCCCTTACTGACTGGATGCCACAATGGACAATGTTTGCCTATATTGTTCTGCGAGCTGCCAGCATCCTCTCAATGAATTAGCCACGCCACTTGCCATGCCTTTTCCCATCTACTTTCTGCTGTAGTGTTTTTCCTTCAATTTTCCACATAAGTGCTTCTGATTCTCACCCCAGCAAATGGGATTTGAAATGTCTGTATTGGCGGTGCTCTATATTTGTCATATCTTTAGTCAGTAGCGACTGCCACAGTTTTCACAACGATGGAATGGGACGCAGTCTCTGATCCGTTAGTCACTCTAGTGCCATCAAATCCCAGATGTTGCAACTTGCCCATCTGCCCTGAGAGTGGGATTGTTCGGCGGGGTATCAGAGGAAAATGTGTTCATTTGTTACATGAGAGGTTTATTGCATTAATTAGACAATAGCAAATGAAGCTGCGTCTGTTTCCAGTTTCTCATTGGCTCCTGCCAAATTGCCCTGACTGAACAATTACACTTAATCGATCACAAAATAAATGATTCATGGAAGATGAATGGGCTGCAGATTGGTAGACCTGGACGATTTGACTTTGGCTGCTCAATTGAAATTGATAAAAGCCGATAAAGGCTCATTTCTTATCCCCCTGCCAATAGGGAGATGTTAATTAGGAGGTCGTAATAACTTCCTATCCCGGCGCTGATCAATATTTTAGCAAAGCAGATCCACTCCTATAGGCAGGGAGAATGGGCTGAGTGTTGCAGGGAACTGTTGCTATGGAGATTCCTTTACATCCCAGGATCTGAATGCTAAATGACAGCATGTTCCTTAAGAGTTAATCTAGAAAGTAATCTGTGTTACCCATTGCTCTAAGTGTTAGCTAATGTCTAGACTTTTAATCCAAATTCCATTCACTAGTCTGCGGGACCATAAACGCCTGATTTATGAAGTTGCTTTGGAATTAATATCTCTCACTCGGCTTATTTATGGCAAGCTCAGTGTCAGGCGTCTAAGGCAGTATTTATGGTTTCCTACCCATCACGAGTAACTGTAATGTCTAACAGGAAGAGGAAACGCTTCAAATCAAATTTTATCCGCCAAGGTTGCCATCCATCCTGGGTTGGGCAGGGATTAAAAGTTAGGTGTTGACTTTTCATTAGATGTATGACCTGATGTCCACCCCCCACCCTCTCACCCTCTCTCTCTCTCTCTCTCACACACACACACACACACACACACAAACACACACATATATAACAAATATCCCCAGTAGAAATCAGTCTTATTCTAATTATCCTTAGCTGGAATACTGCTGTGTGATAAATACAAGGACGATGCAGCCATTTCCACTGTCAGCTCCTTGTGTTTCAAATGGTCTTTCTCTAGTGGGCTGGGGGAGGACTTGCCAGAGCACACGGGACAATTGAGACAAGTAACAAAACAAAGGCATAGTCTTTTACTGAAAGAGGAACTAGGCCATTTTTAAAATTCATACATGTTATTCCTATGGTCTAAGACAGTCCAAACATGAACAACTCTCTCCCAAATCCAAAAACTAGAGAGCTAAACTCAAACTTGTGATGTCATAAAGTATAAAGCGTAGAACTGCTCCATAGACAATAAATTGGGAGAGATGTTCTAGGTGTTACTGAGAGCACTCAGGGGAATATTCTGAGTATACGAGTACATTTTCTGTTTCACAGTTTACAACACTACAATAAAATAAAGCTCATTTGGGTATTAAAAATGGGTCCATGAAATCAGCCTCCCATCCATTGTCTATGGAGCAGCTCCACACTTTATACCCTATGACATCACAAGTTTGAGTTTTAGCTCTCTGGTTTTTGGATTTGGGAGAGAGTTGCTCATGTTTGCTCATATTTTTTGGACTGTCTTAGACCATAGGAATAACATGTATGAAAATGGGTGTAGTTCCACTTTAAGAAAGTGTGCATTTGTGGTGCAGTCTTACTGGAGTCAACAAAAGAGAACAATGTCCTCTTCTTTTTCAGTTGCTTAGAATTGTTAGTCTGACAGATGCTAAGCGCTTAAGAGGCAGGGGATAGAAAGAGGAGGTTGAGGTGTATAAGGGGGAAAATAAAGGAAAATAGGGTTAGGGAAAGATGGTAGATGGCGAGAGAGAGAGTGATGGCAGTTGGGGAACGTGGCAGCCAGAAACAGAGGTAGAAGGACGGGGAGAGATGTATTACCCTATAAAAGTGCATGTGTCTGATGCACAGCCATCAATTTGAATGACTTGTCTCCCCCGAGGGCCTGTTTTGGCATTCAGGAACCACAGCGAGGGCTCTTAGCTTGCCAGGGTTGCAGTTCATTTGGATTCCCCCCACCCCCCCTCTCTGTGGAACAGCTCTTCTCATTAGAACCTGTGGCTGAGGGAGAGACTGACTGCATCACGCCCATTACCTGCTCTTGTCCTCGGGGCTTGACTCTCTTTCGGTCCCTCAGAGCCAACACGTCGCCCCGCTGGAGCCGAGACAAAAAGCCCCACCGGGCAGCCAGGCTGCTAACTGCTGCGCTCTGCAGCTGCTCAGAGCGCACATGTGTATCTGTAGTCTGCTACATACAGCACTGCCGGGCACTGGCAGCGGGGGTGGGCTGTGTTTCTGAGAAGGCAGTGCCATCCTCTTCATCATGCGTGGAGCTTGTCTGACCATTGCAGGGTGTGAGTTCTCAGGGTAAAATGAACAAAAGAGACAGCATAATACTTCTGATATTTTTGGTAAAGGAACAGTGTGGAGCATTGCGGGGACTCTATTAGCACAAAGGGAATATAATATTCATAACTGTGTTTTCAAACTAAGAATGTTTTCGTTAGCTTAGAATGAGCCCGTCATTCCTACATAGGGAGCAGGTCCTCTTCACGGAGTCCGCCATGTCGCTCCGCCATGTCTCCACAGTAGAGAACACTGGCGCCAAACCCTGGCTCTAGAGGGAGCCTTTCACGTTTTTACGTCACCTGAAGGCCACTGTAGTTCTCCGACACACCTGGGAAACTGCCGTAACCTGAGCAACAGAGTGCAAAACCGTGATACCGCTAGCCGCCGTCTGAATTCTGTTGCTCCTAAAGTAGTGTTATTATGGTAAGGATGGTCTCTGAGCAAGACGAACGGCGTTACCACGGTTTTGTACTGGGCAGCTCACGCTACCGTAGTCTTGGAGGGTGGAGTGAGCGGAAGGGTACTCAGTTGGTTGCAATCTGCAACAACACCACTAGATGCCGCCAAATCCTGTAGCCGACCTTTAAGGGACTTTTTTATGCTTAAAATATGTTTTAGGGCTGTCAATCGATTAAAATATTTAACCGCGATTAATTGTATGATTGTCCATGATTAATCCCAATTAATCGCAAATGAATCACTCATTTTTGCATCTGTTCAAAATGTACCTTAAAGGGAGATCTGTTAAGTATTTAATACTCTTATCAACTTGGGAGTGGACAAACATGCTTGCTTTATGCAAATGCATGTATATATTTATTATTGGAAATCAATTAACAGCACAAAACTATGACAGATATTGATCCAGAAACCCTCACAGGTACTGCATTTAGCATAAAAAAATATGCTCCAATCATAACATGGCAAACTGCAGCCCAACAGGCAACAACAGCTGTCAGTGTGTCAGTGTGCTGACTTGACTATGACTTAGCCCAAACTGCATGTGATTATCATAAAGTGGGCATGTCTGTAATGGGGAGATTCGTAGGTACCCATAGAACCCATTCTATTATTGAATAGAATAATTTGAGGTCAGAGGTCATGCCAGTTTTCTCGCCAAAATGTTGCGTATATCTGGAGCGTTATTTAGCCTCTTTTGCGACAAGCTAGTACTGTATGACATGGTTGGTTCCAATGGATTCTTTAGGTTTTCTAGTTTCAAATGATACCAGAATCTTCACTCTAGCTTTAAAACTGAGCCTGCTACAACCTCAGAAAAATCGTTTGCGTTAATGCGTTAAAGAAATTTGTGGCGCAAATTTCTGTTGCATTTTAACCCATTTCAATGCAAAGTCAATGGAAACAAAAGGTTATGATGCTCCAATGAAGTGACACATAGACAAAGGCATTTAACTCCAACTCTCATTCTCATTTAACTCCGTCTGTGTTATCCATGGTAACGAGCCTCAGACGTGATTGTACAGTAAAGTGGTCCAAATGGCCTCCCAGCAGTCACCCATGACAGGTTAAAGTCTTAATGGCTGCTTTTTATGGTTCTCGCCCCCTCAGGAGGGACACAACACCTGTTAAATGGAGCTGCCCTCTCCCGTACGCAGGCGTCCCACAAGTGGGTCAGAGGGGCTTCACGGCGGGGCTGGGGCCGAGGTTTGACGTCTCATCAGATAAGATTTAGACTGTCTGGACATCACCGCGAGGGGTTGATGGGAAAACACAGCAGAATGCGCCAGATATTAATGAATAAGGAAATGTATACATGCGGGTGTCGGCGTGCACTGATGCACGTGTGCAAAGAGCAAATGCATGCATTAGTGTCTCCGCAGTGTGCTTTTGCATTAATAACATGGGGAATGTGACAAAGACGCAGCAGGAGAAACAGAGAGATAAAGGGCTGTGTTTGCCTGAAGGAATTCCAACTTTGTGAGAGACGAAATGTATCCGTACAGTACCCCCCCCCCCCCCCCCCCCCCCCCCCCCCCTATCTCAGAAGTGTTTCATTAGCTTCAGTGGCTTATGGCAAGCTTATCTCACGCAAACACACATTATTGTGCCGAGACTAACATTTAAACATATGTTTGCTTTTTTTGTCTTCACATTGTCTCTCTGCTGATTGCCGTCATGTTTTTTATTGTTTATTTCGGAATCCAGTAACATAATGCAGAAATAAACCATGCATAATAAGTAATTGGGGATGTTTTTTGTACTGGTATTAATGTAATTTCACAGTGTTTAATCTAGTGTTTCACCCTGTGTTTCTGTGTAGCCGGCCAGGCCTGCTGAATGCCAGTGACCCTGGTTACCCCTGGTTAGCGGACTCTTGGCCGGCCACCAGCCTGCCTGTCAACAGCAGCTCCGGGGGACCCAATGACCTGAGTAACTTTGGTCGAGGAGGTGAGTGGCCTGCTGCTGTCCCATAAGAGATGAAAGATGATGGCGTAACCTTCCTCTCCTGTTGTTCATCATGTCCATATATGCATACAAGATGTATACACACATGCATATTGCATGCGTGTTTGGCTTTATATTTATATATCACCTCAGAGGACAGCTAGAGCATTAACAGAGGGGGCCTCCGCTGTCACCAGGCTGAGTAATGGCAAATAGTCCAGCCTGGTGTCGCAGCCCATAGCTCACAGCCAGAGAGTGTGAGGGGAGAGACGGGCAGAGGAGCAGGGGGTGGGCGGGTGTTTGAAAGGATGGTCTCGAGCAGCCAGTCGTGAAGGACATGCGCAGCTTGACTGGCGCAGATGCGGACACTTCCGCCATGGCTCTACATCATCTCCCCTTCACTGGGCATGCAAACCATGCGCCATGGAGGGAGTCTGCTTGCTTTTCCCTTAGCTTTCTCTCTCTCTCTCTCTCTCTCTCCCTCCTTTCCTCTGTCATCACACACACATGCAGAGCAGCAGCATTATCATGTGTATGAACAGAGAAGGGAGGAGAGTGAGATATCCACACATGTGGAGGGGGAAACGGGACACCGAACTGAGATGAGTTTTTTGAATGAGATGAACCTGTTAAGTCTGTTTCTTAAGCTGTGAGCTGACCTGAAAGCACAAAGACCCAGACTGTAATTCCATAACACTCCACGACCACATGCACTTGAATCCAGGTCACCCAAGGTTTGGTTTTGTAAACTATGTTAGTGAAGTGTTTTTTTTTTCATCATATTTTTATAATTTTCAGAACAGAAGGCTCACAGTTATGTTATGTTCAAAAGTTATTAGATACAGTCAGAACCCCCCCCCCCCCCCCTCCACACACACACACACACACACACACAAAAAGACTAAATAAATAAATAAAAAAGGACATTTGACATAAAATAACATACAGTGGTTAAATGTGACTGTAAAAAATATATATAAAAGAAAAGACAACAACAGCAAATAATATCTCATAGAGTAAAGTATATTGTCCTCGGACTCTCATCAATAATGAGTGGTAAAAGGTGATCATAGAAATATATTTTGTGTTGCACATGGCACTAGGCATAATTTGCTTCTACCCTGAAGGGTATTAGCCTTCAACAGAGTGAGTGAATTAACAAAATGCCTCAATTGTAAATATGCGAAAAAGTGCTCTTTAGGGAGATTAAATTTGTCTTGAAGCTGCTGAAAGGACATCAAGGTGTTATCCTCAAACATGTCCCCTATCACATGAATCCCTTTTTCACGCCATGAGTGAAATAAAGAAAGCCTGAAGCCGATTAAAAATTCCTGATTATTACAGATGGGAGACAGCATGGATTTGACACCTCATCTCTCCATGTATTCAGAGATCTCCCGCCACACTTTAATAGAGTTGATAATCAAAGTGTTATCTTAATGTTCATTTTAATTTTTTCAGGACTACATGTCACCAAGCTCCACAGGGTCTCAGGAGAGCAAGGCCACAAGTCTACACAAGTTTTTGAGCCTAAGATATGAGTGTAACCAAGTCCAAAGAGTATGAATGTGACAGGCCCAGTTGTAAAAAAGCATGTTGGGTACTGCTAAACCTTTGCCTCGGCCTTTTACCATGCCAAATACATTTTGAAAAGGATCTTTGTTAACTTTTTTGGAGCTGCACAGTGGCAACATTTGTAGAGGGAATAGAAGTCAATCACAAATGGTGAACACATTTGGGTGCGTGAAGCTGAGAAGTAACATTTCACCAAACCAGGAGAGAAATCCAGATCCCATTACTTACCCCTAAAGATCCAGATCAACATCTGTCACCCTCCCACCACCTACCACCATGAAAAGTACAGCTGTCCAACAGCATAGGGCTATACTAATTATTATTCATTCAAATGTTATACAAAAAAAGTAATTATTAGAGGTAACATCCTATTAATGTGCCAATAAGAAAAAAAGATAAAAGGTGGTGGACGACTCAGCATTTTAGACGGTCTTAATTATGCAACTCAAAAGGACCAGGCAGTTGTCAAAAGGAGAGATTATGTATGGCAGAAACATGACATGAACTGAAAGGGACGTTATCAAGGGCCAAGATCATAATAAACTGAGGACAGCCTTGACTTTATCAAGTCCGTTAAATTATTCACACAAAAAATAGAAAAAAACGAAAAGAAAAAATGCAATGAGCGTTTTAAAACCAAGTATTGCCACCGTTATTTCTAAAAAACTGGGTATAATTAACACGTGAGAGCTGGGTATATTATATAGAGTGTCTGTATCTGCCAGAGTGCGCGCTCGGCTGTAGCCTACAGGACTATTTACGTGTGTAACTGTGTGCACATGCATAATGCAGGGTTCTATAACCAGCTAATGTTGTGAATGAGTGTGCGCGCTCATGGATGTATAAGAAACGTGTATAATGTTCGAGTGAATGAAGCATAGAATATGTTCAAGAGACAGCTGAGTCGCCCTAAACCAGTTCAAAATATTCCTTCATGTCCCCATCCTACAGAGAGCAGGAAAAAAGACGGAGTTGTACCTGACCAAGTTTTTCATTTGTCCCAGTCCTTCACAAACTCCCAAGCCTTGCGTGGACACTTGAAAGTGTAGTCCTGGTTGTTGTGCGAAAAGCACAGGCTGGCTGGAGAGCATATCTGAAAGCGTATCCCCCGCATGATGAGATGCCGGCAGACATCATTGAACTCCCGTCGGGTCTGCCTCACCTGGGCTGAGAGGTCCTGCTGAATGTAGATCTGGTTTCTGTTGTACAGAAGCTTGCCTTTTTCCTTGAATACGTGATTCAGCCTCCGTAATGCGCTTGGTGTTGCATTCAATACGGTTATTAAATCCTTCCAGAGTCCGATGAAGTTTGGTAAACTTCTGATCCATTAAGACGCTGATTTTCTGTGTGACATCCTGTGTGAGGACAGTAGCCAGGCCTCCTTCCTCGCAGGTGGCAGCGCCATGCTGGCTAACGTTAGCTGTGGGCTCCATGCTAGTGGTCTGGAGTCGAATTGGAGGCGGACATGTTCGTACATAGATAGCCACCTTTAGAAAGTTCAGGCAGAGTCAAAAAGTAACTTGAAAATGTAAATTTGTATCTCGTGGTGACAGGAGGTCGGCGAAAAACGACTCCTCACGATGACGGCATCACGTGACCCCCGTGACGTGTTTTTAGTGACATTTGTGCCTTGGCGAGGCAAAACATGACACTGACACGCTACCCTCTCATGGAGGGATATCGCAGTTTTCCAACAGTACTTAAACGCAGCATGCATTTGTGGATCTGTTTGAGCTGGAGACCATGAAAATAGTCTCAAAAATCCAAACGCAAATGTAACCTGATCCGTGCACACACAGGAAGATGTGAAGTTGAAGCTAAAAATCTGTACATGAAATATTCATATTTATTCGGGTTGTGATGTGTCCATTCATAAAAGTGTTTTGTTCAAATTGATTGGTATTTGTGTGTAGATTGGAACACGAATTTGTGGGTACGCAAAATTACCCACAAATTGTTGTACACATTTGTAAATCTTATTTTTCATTTGTAGATCATATAACATACATTTGTGACCATATTACACATTTTGGCGTGATATCAGGTTAGAAAAACAGATAAAAACAAACTAACAAGTGTTGTATTTAAATACTCCAGGGGGTTACAGCTGAGCTTCACATTTGTCTTAGAGGACAGCTATCCTATAAACTCCCTTCCTCTTCCTCTTTTCCAGATCTCCCCTCGGGGCAGGGGGATAAGACAGGCACCATGCTCTCCGATGGAGCCATCTACAGCAGCATAGACTTTACCACCAAAGCTAACTACAACAGCCCTGGCCAAACATCCCAGGCCACTCCCTACGCCACCACCCAGATCCTCCACTCCAGCAGCATCCACGAGCTGGCTGTGGACCTGCCCGAGGCCCAGTGGAAGGCCTCGCTCCAGGCCAAGCAGGAGATGGCCAGCCTGGGGTACTCGCTGCCCGACAAGAACTCCTGCAACAACAGTAAGCTATACTGACGGATACAGTTGTGTGCTACTAGCGAGTTGTAGGGATGTTGTTGCCCTCGTTTGTGAGGTTCAGCAAGGGTTTATAGAATATGTACAAACTTTTCCACCAAAAAAAACCCAACTGTGGCTTGAGGGAGGTTGCCTTAAAAAGAGTCATTTTCCTCCAGCAGACACCGTCTTGGTTACTCTCCAAGGTTGAATAAACATCTCATGAAGGAGTAGTGCAGTTGACTCATCCATCCATTTTATTCCCGGGTTTTCATGATAGTACCACTCCTCCTTTCAGCTTCAGAGTAATTGCCAATCCATTTTAGCTTGACTAATGTTTAAGAAAATAATCCAAATTAATTACCGCGGATTTGATGCGGGATTTTTTAAAGCCGAGTGGAGTTTCGTACTTGTAGGTGTAATGAGTATTCCTCATACATATTTATGATCTCATTTTCCAACAGTCTAAAAACAGATTAATTATAGTTTTTACATAGTCCCTTTAATGCAATGAATCTTTAAAAACGACTTTTCTAATCCTCCCTGTCATTATTTTAAGAAGTATGATCACACATGATTACTGTATGTATGATTATATCTCTCTGAAGGGGACCAAATATTGAGTTAAAACCTTCACTATTGACTCATTTATCTAATTGAAAATTGATTCAAACATTAGCGCCGTGTTTTTTTCAAATCAACAACAAATCAAATTTGTCCAGCAAATGCACTGTCGCATACAAATCCGAGGTTGAATACGTGCACCTTGTTGAATGTCTGAATCCTGAATATATCCCGCTTGCTTTAAGCTCTAACTGCATGTCTGCATGTGCTTGTGCTAACTGCCAATCACCTGATGCCACTGTGATATTTTCCCTTTAACCCCCACTGTAGCCCTCCTTTTCATTCCCGACTACCGATTGGCCGACGGATTGTCTAATAGAATCCCACACAACCAATCACAAGATTTCAGCACCACCAGCTCTCACAACAGCTCAGAGCGAAGCGGCAGTCTCTCAGGTTGGTTTACGCAGCGGCGGAGGATTTCATAAAAGCAAACACTCTCTGGGGCTCTGCCGCTTGACTTAATGATTGACTGATGTCTTAATTGCTTTATTGATCTGTTATTTGCATGTACTAACATGACATCTAAGAAAAATGTTATTAGCACAGTCCCTCTCCCTCACCAGAGATGCTTTGCCCACACAGCTCCCACTGCTTCCAGTTCATGACATGTGAATGCTTAATGCTGGATGCTTTTTATGTATATATTTATATTTTTTAGTTGCATAGGGTTCTGAGTATAATAACTGTATGTAGCCATGTTGTGATATTGAATTGGAGTCAACAGCTTATTGGAGCATAAAGAAGCAGGACATTTAAATCAGAGAGGAAGAATCGTACTATGATCTCCTGACAGAATATCGCTGCAAGTGCTAATGCTGGGTTTCTGCCATCAGAGCCGGTCCTTGTAAAGGCTTTGTCTCTCACTGTGTGAGTGAGCAGACGGGAATAGGGGCAGAGGGAGTCTTTCAGACAGAGTGGACTACACACACACACACACACACACACACACACACACACACACACCATTAGAGATGCTTGGCTGGGTAAAGTGGCAAAAATACCTCCCTTTTTCCCTCTTCCCCTAATGGCGGCTGACTACACTAAAACCCATGTTCAGAGAATTACAATGTCATTTATAGGACACCAAGGCAGCCCTTTGCCTGCCTCCCCTACACTCTCCTCCTTTATCTAGTTACAAGCCACTGCCTTAACTGGTCTGTAATTCAATGCTCCGGCACACAGAGGGCTGGAGAGAAGGATGTGGAGTGGCCATGCCTTACAGGCAGATTCATGCAGGTTACTGAGGGCTCTGACTGGTGCTGGCACGGCTTCTATTACAATTTCATGAGATGAAGAGAAACATAATTAAAGAAAGATCCCTGCACAGTAGAATATGCCAGAGAATATGCTTTGAAAGAATACAAATACACTTATTCACATCCTTGCCGAGAATTAAATGAGAAGATCGATATCGCTCTCGCCTCTGTACGCTAGAGCCAGTAGCCTGTTAGCTTAGCTTAGCATAAAGATTGTGAGCAGGCGGAAACAGCTGGCCTGGCTCCGTTCATCGGTATCGATCCAGCCCCGTCGCACGAAAAGGCATATGAATGACACATTCAGGATAGTGTGCAAGGCAAAAGCATGCAATACGAACATTGTTCTTGCTTTAGGCATGTCATTTGTACACCATGTAGTCTGTACTGACTGCAGTGTAAATACATATGCGTAAATATGTTACTCTTAGAGCTAGTGACGTAGAATAATAAGGGAGAAAGAGTCTATGGTGCGCAGAAGGCTGAGATGGATGGGTCCAACAAGCACAGGACTTTCAACCAGGAGACCGGTGTTCCAGACGGTTTTGTTTTGTAAGTGACGTTTTTGACGCATTTTTTAGTGACGTTTGTGACGGGTATGTTACTTTGTTTCCATAAGTATTGTACTTAGTTTACGTAGGCCTACTTGTTTTAAGCCCAACCATGATGTTTTTCCTAAACCTAACTAAATGGTTTTGTTGCCTACACCTAAGTGAGTGGTGCTGGTACTGCGCCTTAATGCACACATGTAATATAAACATGACACTGACATGCTATTCTCTGGTGGACAGGCGGGTCTGTTTCAGGCGTTGATCGATCTTCTCATCTAACTCTGGGCAAAGAAAGCGAATAAGCATATATAGGCAACAAAACCACTCAGCCTTGTGTTAGTTGGGCCCATCCACCACCACACAGTGTGTTTTTTCACACTTTAAACTACGTGACCACAGCACTTTCCCTGAGCGGATGGGCTTACATTGTAGTTAATGGAAAGCCCGGTCCGTCTCCTACCGCTGCTCAAGGATGCCTTGTGGCCGTGACAAAGCGTCGGTATTTGACGCCCTGGGAATGAGAACAGGCTGATATAAAGTACTGTAGGCTAATATCTATTTCAGGGAGCTTGGTGTGCAGCTTTGCATGTTTAATTTTATAAATTAAATATAGAGATAATAAGTGGGCATCTGTATTAACGATGCTATAAGAGTGACTACATTAAAATAAGATGTTCTATTCATTAGACCTGCCGTTGCTATATCGAACAGGAGATAAGCACTAAAAATTGAAGAGGGGAAAAGTTGAAGTTCCAGTGCCTTGCTCTGCCTCTGAGGAGATGGAAGGAATAATAAATGTCAGGTCTGAAGGATGAGAGCGGGATGAAAAGGAACAGAAATAGAGCAGCTTTCATGGCAGCATGGATCTCCACTGGGGACATGAAGCTGCTCATTAAAACCTTTCTTAGTGTAGGGGAAAAGAGGTAGCTGCTGTTTTCTGTGTTTTCTGCAGCAGTCTGAGACCCTGAAGACTCCACACTTCCCTCACTACCCAGGCTGTCTATGAAGCACACGATTATGTGAAGTCCATTGTTGTGTGTGACCTGTTGTGCGCCATATATGTTGCATCTCCCCTCATTATGTAATATGTTGTTGTTTTTAAACTAATCTAAAAAAGGTGATAAATGACTTTCCGTTATTTTGATGTCCTTTTTGAAATGATTCTCCCACTCAGAAGTTATATCTGGCTGCATAGTCTTTCTAGCTGCTCTGTGGCTTTCCCCCTCAGCACTGACGCACCCAATGAAAACACAGCGAGCTCAAGGCTATGCAGCCCTACAGTTATAAGCTGGGAGCGCCCAAACCTTGGGTATAAATATACCCAACGCTGAATCTATATTTAGTATGAGTTCCCCTTTGAAGAGAGGCCCAGTTTTGTCAGAGGAGATGGCTTCGCCATGTAATTCCTGTATAGCTCCTAGCCACAGCCTCTCTCTCTCTCTCTGTATTTTTCATATTTGGGGTGAGCTGTTGTAATGTCAGTGCCAGACCATCTTTCCCTAGAAGAGGCTCATTTACAATATTGATGGCTGGTCTTGTGTGGAGGGACTAAGGATGATAGAACAATCGCGTCAGCTCACCATTTATTGGTAAAAGTCAAGCGTCGCCCAGAGGTGCGATTAGGAAACCCAATTACTTTCAGACTATACTTACACTGGTGCTGCCTGCCTTGGGCTTACAGTTGTTTCTTTTATTACTTCCATCCTTTATTAATCTTATTCTGACACCCCTTCTATCTCTCCATGCCTTATATTTACCCCCCAGCCCCAGCATAGTATACCATACTCATCTTTGCTTTGGTTCTTCTTCTGGGGAAAAGGCTTATAATAGTAACATAATAAGAATTTTCTTGACTTAAAACATATAGTGCAGATTTTCTTATTTCTCTGCCATCTGGCTTCCATCAAAATCAAATAGAAATATAGAAATGATGACAGCGATCTGCTTTTTATCGTGCCTGAGTTGAGTCAGTTTATTAGATTACATTAGAGATGTTACATTGCACAAGTTGCAGTATTGGCAGCTTTTTTTGTATCGCTGGGAAAAGTGATTAAAGGCCGTTGGCAGCGAAGGCTAACCGACAGTCGACAGATACAAATGTGTTCAACAGAGTTTCCAAAGATGGCTCTCACTAATCTGTGTGGCTGGTGACGTCAGTCTGAGCTATTTCCTGGATTGAGATGTTAAGTGTTTACTGGTGGAGAGGCACTGCCACCAATGGATTTATACATGCAAATACCATGTAAGAGAAAGATGATGTATTAATAAACCTCCACGCTCAATAATTAATGGGACAGTATGGGAAGTATAGGACTGCACACCATGGAGATGCTATGCAGTGTGTGATCAACTTGATAGATATTGCAATTCAATATGGGATGTGATGAAACCAAATACCCATGTGTTCATTTGTCTTTATCTCTTGATTGTACATTTAGCAATTTGAACGTCTGCCATGACAAAGAATTGATTCTGTTCTGAATAGATGCAAAAAAAAAAATGTAAAAAGAAATAATTGAATAGTTCCTAAGTGTGTCGACAGAAAAGAACTGTCTGTGACAGCAACTGTCTTGGTAATCGATTCATTTAGGTTTAGGTCTTTTTTTTAGCAAAAATGCAGAACATCCCCTGGTTCCATCTATACTATATATATATATATATATATATATATATATATATATATATATATGCAGAGAAAAGTAATATATAGATACTACTTTTCTCTGTCTTTGTGTGATAGTAAACTATATTATATATCTTAGGGTTGAGCAAGGCAGGCAATTTGAAGGTGTCACTGTAAGGTTTAGGAAATTGTAAAAGGCATTTTTGTACTAAATACTGACATCATCTAGACCAAACAATTGCAGATTTATTGAGAAAAATAAGATATATATATATATATATATATATATATATATATATATACAGTATATATATATATATACTGTATATATATACTATTAACTTTTTTATAATGAAAATAATCATCAAAGTTGCAACCCTGATGTTTGGGTACCATGTTCTAACCACTGAGGAGGTAGTTAACAGGTTAAGTTCATTATAAAAGAAGAGAACTCTTGCCTTTGTGGAAGTTGTAATAATATATTTCCACATATACCAGCGAGTAACATATTACCAAAGGAGCTAGTAACACATTTTTAAGTAACCATCCAAAAAACTTTTTTTCCCTCAGTATTTTTTAAATGATAGATTGCCAGTAAATATGAACGAAACAGCTCTGACATGTAGACAAAGTTAATGCAAATAAATGGTTTTCTTTATGTTTTTGCTACAGAACAAAATTGACTTTTAAATTGCATGATAAGCTAACCCTAGTAAGGGTTACATTTTTCCATCAGCATGTCTTCGTCCTCAGGATGATGTGTACACTGTATATACCTCAACTTAAAAACAGATTTGGCCTTGAAGTCAAATGTGTTTTAAAGAAATATAGGTTTCTTCCACTGCGATCAAACCGTACAAAACCCAGTATTGACCTGGCTGGCAGATTTATAAAGATGGATGGGACGGAGGAGAATCTGGTGTTGGAGGGATATGAGTGGAAATGGATGGGGTTAGCCGCTCTCCGGTGTAATAAAAGAAATGAAAGTAGTAATAGACTCTCAGTGAATTCCATTAGGGACACACTGACACTACACAAGCCATTCATTATGATGATGCTGTGAAGTGAGATATTTCATTGTGGAACCCAAAGCCTGGTGTGAAAGGGGACACTGAGGGATGGGTGGAGCACAAAGGTCTGCCTCAACCTCGTTTACTGCCGCTCTCTCCTGTTTCTATGGAGATTTGAGGCTTTTCAGCCAATTAATCAATGGAAGCGAGCTTTTCATCCAGCAACCTTGAGCTTTTCTATGTAAGCACTAACAGGCAGGAGCCCATTGAGATCCTGTGTTTGAAATTGTTTACGATTTTCTAAGGGCGTGTTGAAACGGAGTCCAAATTGATCTGTAATCTAAGTAGCATGTTTGGACTAAATTGAGTTTCTTCTGGACACACATTTGTCATATGGCAAAAGCAGCTACTGTAATTTGCAATGCCATCCCACTTGTATATTAGTTTTTAATTGATTTTCTTTGACAATCTAATTTTCAATGACTGTGTTTCTAAATGCCTTCTTTCCTTGTGTAGGTGGAAAGGGAGGAAAGAAGAAGAAGACCAAGGCTGGCTCCAAACCCACTAAAGCCAATGGATCCAACTGGGCCAATGTCCCCCTCCCCCCTCCCCCTATACACCCTCTCCCTGGCACCGAGATGGACCATTATCCCAATGAGCATCACGACGGAGGAGGGTATGTCCACTAGGGCTTTAAACAAATACAAACACATGATTCAGATATGAACAGTGTTCAGTGCAGGATAAAACAAGCAGTTTTATTTTTCCCTAATGAGCACATATTGAAGCCTGGCACACTTGAGAGTAGACAGGAAACTGACAAGCTGAAGTTAAGGATCATCTCAAAAGCGAATGCAATATGGCCAAGAGGGCTTTTCAGATTTTTGTCAATATCTTTTGCATTTATTTTCAAAAACGTTTCAAGCCAATTTAATTATTTCCTATTGGTAAGACCTTCTGTTCTATTTCAGTTAGCTAACACTATTTCTACCCATGCCATTAACAGTTAGCCTCAGTTTAGGTATATGTATTTAGGTATAATATTTACCTACATTTTAGGTCACCATTTACCTTAAAAGTTAAGGTAAATGGTTAAAATATTTTGTTACAGATGTAATTTTGTATATTTTGTGGGCAGCTAAACATATATAGTGGGCAACCTCCGGGTCTGAAAAGTGAAGCTAATGAGGAAGTGCCTTAAACTTGCATTCTTTCTAACAGCCAGCGGGGGGCGACTCCTCTGGTTGCAAAAAGAAGTCAGACTTTATAGAAGTGTATGAGAAAATGAGCCTACTTCTCACTTGATTTATTACCTCAGTAAACATTGTAAACATGAGTTTATGGTCTCAATCTCTAGTTTCAAGTCTTCTACAATACAGCATGATGTTCATTTAGTAAATGATGGTCCCATTTAGAGTCAGATAGACCATAAAGCAGGGGATGCTTTAGGGCGGGGCTACCTTGTGATTGACAGGTCACTACCACAACGCTGAAAGTTAATTGTAACATTTTGGTCGCCTACAAATGTCTTATTCAGCGTTCGGTTGCACTTAGCTCCACCCTCTTGTGTCACATCTGGTTGCAAAAAAACAAGATGGCAACGGCCAAAAACCAAGATGGCGACGGCCAAAAATGCTGAACTCGAGGCTTCAAAACAGCAGTCCACACACCAATGGGTGAGGTCACGGTGACTACGTCCACTTCTTATATACAGTGCTAATACATAAACTTGTGAGAGGTAAAAATGGCAGTAGAAAACAATTGAACACAGAAGATAAAATAGTAGTATAGACAATTTCTAACAATTTGGGGTGTAAGTCTCACCGACATCCAATATTAATCTTAATACTTCTATTCTTATTTGGTGAAATAAACAGACACAGATAGTATTTATACTGACTGTACCTCTGTACCTGTACTACCAGCTCTGTTGTATATTGAGCTTGCTTATTGCTATCATTGTATGTTTCCTCCTCTGACTACCTCAGTAGCAGAGAATCTAGCATCTTGCTTGCTGGAACAAAAAAGACAGCGCCTGCCAACGTAAGCAACACCACACATCGCTGTGTGCAATAACAGGGTTCAGCTCTGTTTTCTCTGCAGCTAATTGCTGTACTACTGTACATCTGGAGAAAAGTGAAGGATCAATGTGTGTATAGTCTCCACAGGCAGGCCAGATATACACACACATACTCACTAACACAGGCTCTTGCACAAAAACTCATATACAGATGGCTGCAGATCAAACTATCTGCCGATCCTGTCTTCAATATATGGGAAGACTTCATGACTGGAAAGTAAATGGAGGAGAAAAAAACAACAATGTTCAAGCAGTCTCCTGCTGCTACTAGCATGTAGACACAGATGGTTTCAGATTAATCTATTTGCTGAATTCCATAGTGGGGGAAAAAAACGATAATTGCATTGTTTCACAAAGAGAAAAGGGAGACAGACGGAGAGAGAGGGGGATTTCTACCAGCGCAGTGTCATCCCTGTCCCGGTCTGAAGTAGATGTAAAAAGCTGCCAGTTCTTCTATATGTCTGATGCAATGCTAATCTTAAGTTTATCTATACACTAATTATATTCAAATTTTTTGACATTTCATTTAGTCTAATGAACCCAACAGAAGATCAGACATGCTCTACTGTAGCTACAAAGTAACAGAGGCTTATTTAAGTGATAGTGTGTGTCTCTCTCTTTGGTCCAGTAGCTGCTATGTCCTCTCACTCCCATTTCCAATGTGGGAGATTCATCTGCTTTAATAGGCTATCTGGCAAATGAAGAGTCCCGTGCACTGTAAATCTGAGGGTGCTCTTAATGGCTGCAGATTAAAACAGTTATGTCCTATGGAGTGTGCACTGACAAATTTCTTTAATGAACATTTTCTTTATGGCTAGTATTATTTCAGCATGTATAAGCACAGCTATGAGGAAGTGAAGCCTGACTACCTCCATAATTCCACTCAGGGCTGTCGTATAACAAATTCTTCCGAAAGTTGGACAAGGTCACAAAGCTCTATGTTAGTATGTAGAAGGTTCTATTACAATATTTATAGTTTTATGATGTCTGCTATTCCCTCCCTACATTTGGGGACAATATCACAGACCATAATGTAGTTCTGTTTCCGTCCATACTGTATGTATTTTACCAATTTATTTTGTCATTACGCATAGCTTTTAAATAAATGAGCTGTGTTTAATACGTGAGACTCATTTAGCATTTTCTTATAGTCTTCAAATACAGATGATCAGACTAGAGCTGGAACAATTAGTCGATTAACAGCAAAATTAATCTGCAAATATTTTGGTAATGGATTGATCATTTCAGTCATTATTTAAGCCAAACATGCCAAACATTGGGCCGCATACAGAAACATTCTCTTAAATTTCTTATATATTTTCTCTTCATTTTCTGTTAAGAGAACAAATAAGATAGAGATGCCACCAAAAAATGTGGTAAGAAGAACTTCCATGCATATGCATTGAAACAGACATAGGCCTATATTACTACTGTTACTGGTACTGTCAAATCAACTTCAACAAAGTAAACGAGATGTTCCCGAGCTTCAGTACTGGTGTTTACAAGAAATTCAAGGGTTCCATACAACGTTTTCTTATAGTCTTAATTGGGATCAGTGGACCAATTTCTTTAACCCACAAATGTAATAATCCAGTCATTATTACTCTAAAACATCTAAATTTGATTATATGATATTCATTTTATTTTTTTTAATGTTCCTCAAAATTGAAACCCTTTTTGCTTTGGAAAAACAATTTGTGGACTGTGAAACAAGATATTTTTTCTTTGGTGAATCCCAGAAATCAATGGGTACTAACAAAATAAGAAAAAAGAAATAAGATAAAATGTGTTTGCATATCACCTCCTGCATGAGGCCCATTGTGAGTATCGTATATCAGTATTTTCTCCGTTGTTTCATTAATGAAAACAATGAACAAAATAAACTGAAGATAATCAATAATTAAAAAAAAAGGATTATTAGTTGCAGCCCCAGATCGGACTAAAGATTGGATACACAATTTCACACATCAACAAGTAAACGTCTCTTCCTACACCAGGTATGAGAGTGACGGTTGGGGCCCGCCCATGCCCGTGCAGACCTATCTCCACCAGGGCATGGAGGATGAGCTGGAGGAGGAGGAGGAGAGGGTTCCCACCCCGCCCATCCGAGGGGTCGCCTCCTCCCCAGCTGCCGTGTCCTTTGGACAGCAGTCCACAGCCACCCTTACCCCTTCTCCTCGGGACGAGATGCAGCCCATGCTCCAGGCCCATCTGGACGAGCTGACCAGAGCATACCAACTGGACATGGCAAAACAGACATGGTAAACACTGCAGCACTAAAACGGCATTATAAAGATTTAAATCTATCTAGAAAGATATATTGTTATTGTTGATAATATATGCATTGTTGTCATTTTGAACTGCTTACTGTACATTCTGTTCTGCATGTACTGCTGCCAGGATTTATTTAGCTCCTGCAGTATTCTTCATGTCAATTGTGTGTGCAGTGGAGATAAACCCATTAATCATTTCATTTTAATGGGCCCATGCTACCACTTAGGCGACTACTGTATTTTGCTCACTCTAAGAGACACAATTTCCTACCCACGGTTGTTTACTCCCCCCACACACCCATGCAGCACATTCCATTGTTGTTGTGCTCATGAAAGTCAGATGAAGGCCATGCCTCATTCTGACGGCAATGCCAAGAGAATGAGAGACTGGCGTTCATTCATAATAGTGAAGTGTGGGGGGTGGGGGATGACAGGGAAGCCTTGTCAGGAAGGAGATGTAATGTTACCCAGTAATGACTATGTTGGTTAGAGAGCATCTCTGACAACACCAGAGGGCCAGTAATTACAACCAATTCCCACTGCAAACCGCGTCAAAGACATTGCACTCCTCAAAACAAATGCGGCTGTCAGCCGAGCGGGTTGCCACTGAGGTGACAGCCATGTGTCGACGGGCCTGGAGAGCATGCCTTTGTACCATCCGCAGCGGCAATTAGCGGGTCATTGTGTTAGCATGCAAGCAGCAACGTAGAATTAGTGGAATTGTCCAAATTTATTCATCGCTTCACATATGAAAGAGGTCTCTAAAATTAGTTCTACACTTCCACATGCATCCTTATTTTTCCGCCTTCCTGTGGCATAGAAACTACTGAATATTCCCTTTATTCTCTCTATATTCATCATTCCTCCATATTCCTTGATTATATACTGTATGTGGATTCCAGTAGAGTAATGTGCTGTTTCTTTCTCTTCACAGGCACATGCAGGTGGGCTCTCTTCCTCCACAGGCTCCCGCTCCTCCAGTGGGCTACGTGTCGAGCACAATGGTTTCTGACCTCGACACTGACCTGCCTGATGAGGATGAGGAGGAGGAGGAAGAAGAGGAGGATGAAGGCTATGGAGCCAGGCATCCCCGCGGCATTGAGCACACACCAGGGTCTAGCATGGACAACCTGGACAGCTCTTTAACAGGTAAGGCTGATTCTAAATTGTGACTATTGGGGCGCTTCTTTGTTTTTGTAACGTGTTTGTTAACCATATTGTAATGTATTTTAATACAGTATTTTTCATGCTATACATACAGTATGTATACTAGGGCTGTCAAACGATTAAAATATTTAATTGCATGATTGTCCATAGTTAATCATGATTAATCACAAATTAATCTCACATTTTTTATCTGTTCACAATGTAGCTTAAAGGGAGATTTGTCAAGTATTTACGGTAATACTCTTATCAACATGGGAGTGGACATATATGCTGCTTTATGCAAATGTATGAATATATTTATTACTGGAAATCAATTAACAATCAAAGCAATGACAAAATTGTCCAGAAACCCTCATGGATTCAAAGCATTTGATTATCTAGTTTCATATGATACCAGTATCTTCATTCTAGGGCTTAAAATTGAACATGCTACAACCTCCGAAAGATCGATATCGTTAAAGAAATTAGTGGCGTTCAAACGAATTTGCGTTAACGGGTCATTATGGCGTTAACTCTGACAGCCCTAATGTATACATTTATACAATTAAGTTGTATTATTATTTTTGTTCAAATCAAAATGATTACGTTCTCATGACTCTGAATGGGAAAACATTTGATTCCCATTGTTGCTCCGTCTTGTCTCACAGTGAATGGATTGTTGCTCCCGACATGTTCTCCATCAGTCTGCTATGAGTTCATTTTTATGTGAACATGCTTACCGAGTGTCCCTCAATCAAGTTTTTTAAGCACTTTTGGCAGACTCCGGGGAATTCTAATTATCATTTCCAAAAAAAGAGATAAGAAAGTCCATGAATTTTAAACAGGATTGTGAGAGGGAAATTAAGAGGAGGGAGATGCAAGGCGAGAAGGGGAGAGCGACTGTGATTTAACAGCGCCACCCATATCTTTGAAATAAATTTCACGTGCGGCACATTCCACTGCAGACTGGAGACACCATTTCCATTTTTACAACTCACTGAAAACTTTTACAGCCGTCTGTCGGGGGACATGTGAAGGGCGTGACATTGCAGCAGCGGAGCTGGGTGCTGGACTGCTGCTCTCATACTGACCAGGCCACGCTGTCCATCTGTACACTGGAGGGATATATTTCTGAAAAATATGTGAACTATAGGGGACAAGTTGTGATACTTGATGCTGGTGTAGTGTAACTGTCTATCAGGTCTTCCAATGAAGTCTGTGAATACTAAAAAATAAAATCCATATTGGGCAATTTATGGGTGGAAAGAAACGGGGTGCTGGACTGATCCTCTCATACTGACTAGAACACACTATCCCATACTTGCCAACCTTGAGACCTTAACAATAGGGAGAATTTCCCCCTCTGGAGTAAAACTTGTGTGAATCTCTAACATGAACTAATATTCATCAGTTTTCAGTTTTTTTTGCGCCAGTTTGAGTATTTCTTTCAGTTATCTCTCTCCATTTCTCTCTCTGTCTCTCACCCACTGAACGCCCTTTCAGACACAATGCAACAACGGCACCACTGCGCTCTAAACCCCGTTATTTCTAACGACTTGTGCCACGCCACGACGGCTTTTCGCTACGTCGAGCAAAGCTCAACTTTGGGCCCTGCGCGCTGTGATGTGCGCTGATCCCAGCGGCGAGCGCAGCTCACTCGTGAGCTCAAACTGCGCTGTGTGGTGAGCATAGACTGCTCTCTTTCACCGGGAAACGACATTTGCTGTAGCTCCATTGTCGTTAGCTTATCGATGTGGTACAGTGCCAGAAACAGGTTAAGATAACGAATAAGACAAAAAGTGTGAAAATTTGCCATAAATTAGGAGAAATACGGGAGAATTGAGACTCCCGTTTTTCATTGCCCTCTCCTGGGTTCCTCCTGGGAAAATTGGGAGGATTGGCAAGTATGCACTACCCATCTGAAGACTGGAGGGATATAGTTCTGAAACATGTGTGCACTATAGGGACAAGTTGTGATATTTGATGCTGGTGTAGTGTAACTGTCTATCAGGTCTTCCAGTGAAGTCTGTGAATACTAAAAAATAAAATCCATATTGGGGAATTTATGGGTGGAAGAAAATGGGAAGCGAGCAGAAAGTATGTGAAGGTAGAGGAGCTGAGCCAGTGGAGAGAGAGAAAGCATGAGAATAAGAGGGTTGACAGCACTGCTTGTTGGTCTACCCTGTCAGTGGCAGCCCTAAACAGTAGTTTTCCATGGGATGATGGAACAGTGGTTTTGGTTACGCTGACACATGCTACTGCTGATGTATTTAGAGGAATATAAAGCAGCAACCGGGCCCTAATCTACTGCATCTCTCCTCCACTGTATTACTCTGAAGACAGCACTATTTCTTCTTATCTCTCTGCAAGTCTGCCTCGCGCCCCATCGTTTTACAACACAGACGTGGTGCCGGTTCCAGGGTTAGCGGGAGGAAGAGAGGGAGGATAGGGGGAAATCGCTGAGATTTATTGCGGCCACCATTTTGAGGGTGCACAAATAGGGGAGGGAGTGAGATTCCTGTCGAGCCTCGCCTGATAGATTTGTCATTGTTTTAATAATATGGAAATAGGTCTGTTTTCATAATGTTAATACCAAAGGCCAGTAAATCAAACATTTTCACTGATGCTGCTCCAGAAAACAAAGCGAGCCTTCTCCTCTGGGGCTGTTTTTCTCCAGCAGATTGTCTGCACCATCCTTCCAGTGTGTTATTCCATTCTTTCAGATAATACCACACATTTCTTTAGCGGATAATTGTAAATCCTGATGCTGTGGTGGGTATTGCAGAGCCATGTCTTGCTTGAGCCAGAGAGATGAAGTGAACACATACCTGGCTTTGTGCGTAGGCGTTGTAGGTCGTGTAAAGGCGAGATGTGGTAGCGGCGAGTGAAGCTGTTGCGCCTACTGTTCTGGGCGATTACTCTCCCATAAAGCCCTGCCAGGTTTGTGAGGAGCAGGGTCACGTCTCCTGGCGGCAGGCAGAGACGCCTGCCCGTCAGGGGGAATGATTTTCCTCCTTAACGACATGCAGATTAGGGTTTCCGTCAGTATAAATCAGTTTTAGTGGCAGGAGGGACCTGGGCTGGGTTTTACTGCCCACCAACCATCTCCCGTTTACTGGCATTTCTCTAACAGCGCGTGGAGCACGGGAGGTGGCGGCCAGTGGTTTTTAGAGTGCACGGCTCGGCCCATTGCTCTGGTTCAAGACACGATAAAATGACGGACCCGTAGTGCAAACCTTTGTCTGGAGCTGCGGAGAAAAAAATCCCACATTTCTGGGGCAAAAGAAGAAAACCTGATTGATTTTTTATCAAATTATGTGACAATGATCACAGTTTGATTGGACAGCTATTTCTGAGAATAGAAGTGCTTCAGAGATCCAGCAGTAGAAAGTGGCAGTTAGTGCAACTGAAAAGTCATTCTGTGATGTGATTTGCTGAGGCAGTGTTCCTTCGCCGAGCCGGAGGAGTTGGAAGCTTCGGTGCTTTGGCTGGCACTGCCTATACTTCAATATCTGCTCTATTCTTTGTGGGAGGATTGAACCCAGTGGAATTGCTGTCTTTCTCTCTCAGAAAAAAAACCTCTCAGAAAAGAATTTCAAAGAAAATAGATGGAGGGCTCGCAGTAGTTACTGCCTAGGATTTCAGTTAACGCTGCAAAAATGGGTTGTGTAAGGCACTCGCTACAGCACCTTATGCAAGCTTATATTTTATAGACGTTTCCATTAATCTGAGAGCGTTTCACTGCAATAGGAGTGAAAATCTGTTGCAACTTCAGCCGTCAAAGGTGCAATTCCCTGAAGCCACATCCAGTGACCGAGTAACCACCTCTCTGAGACATATGGTTTCAGATGCAGAGACTCACAGATGGGGAAGTTGGAAAACTCTTTGAAGGATAAATAACCCACAATCATATTACCAAGTCTTATTTGAAATGTGTCATATTGTATTGCACCATCTGTGAGACAAACGCAGCTAATATACAGTATTTGTATGTTCATGTGAATCTCTGAACTCTGCCAACCGCCCTGGCCACGATTACGCCCCCTTTTGTATCACGCTGACCTTTTAATAAATCCTGCTGCTAACTTTTTTGTTCCCGTCGCTATCTCTACAACCTTTACCCCCACATCTCCCCGGTTCTCTGTTCCAGCAGTCTGTTCGATCGCATCACTACTGTGTTCTGCCTGTGTGAGGGAGAGATAGAGCGTGTGTGAGCAGAGCACTTGGTTTCGTGCCACTTGAGCGAAGTCTGCCAAACCAGTCCCACTGAAAGCTGTCACATTAGCCGACTGTTCTCCGTGTTTTCGCTTGCCAGAGTGGCGTATTTTTTATTGGCAGGCTCATACTTTTATATTTAAAGTGCTGGCCTAGCTTTTTATGTGAAGAAAAAAAAAGCAAAGCATGAAGAAATACTTACAGTAGCACAGATGTATAAGCCAAAAGTCTTACAATATCTTCCTTATGCACACGCTTTCAATCCTGTTAAATACTCAATTATGTTTGTTAAGTAGGGTATTGATTTATTTTCCCATCTTTTAATCATCTTCAAAGTTTTAGTAGAAGTGTCAGTTAGAACTTCAGTAGCTATAAGTGTGATACCTTGATTTTATGTTAAAATTAGGGCTGTCGATCGATTCAAATATTTCATCGCGATTAAACACATGATTAGTCACGATTAATCAAAAATGAATCGCACATTTTTATATCTGTTCAAAATGTACCTTAAAGGGAGATTTGTCAAGTATTTAATACTATTATCAGCTGGACAAATCTGCTGTTTTATGCAAATGTATGCATATATTTATTATTGTAAATCAATGAACAACACAAAACAATGACAGATATTGATCCAGAAACCCTCACAGGTACTGCATTTAGCATAAAACATATGCTCAAATCATAACATGTCAAACTGCAGCCCAACAGGCAACAACAGCTGTCAGTGTGCTGACTTGACTATGACTTCCCCCAAACTGCATGTGATTATCATAAAGTGGGCATGTCTGTAAAGGGGAGACTCGTGGGTACCTATAGAACCCATTTACATTCACATATCTTGAGGTCAGAGGTCAAGGGACCCCTTTGGAAATGGCCATGCCAGTTTTTCCTTGCCTAAATTTTGCGTAAGTTTGGAGTGTTATTTAACTTCCTTCGTGAAAAGCTAGTATGACATGGTTACCAATGGATTCATCAGGTGTTCTAGTTTCATATGATACCAGTATCTTCACTCTAGCTTTAAAACTGAGCCCGCTGCGACCTAAAAATCGCAAGTTGCGTTAATGCGTTAAAGAAATTAGTGGCGTTAAAATGAATTTGTGCCCTAGTTAAAGCTCTAGTTAAAATTCTCTCTTTTCTTAAAAGTATACTGTAACACCCTTTAGACGGTGGTGGCTGTGCATTTTTAAAGAGGAATAAAGAAAAGTGTACGTGCATACCACCAGGTGTTTGATTCAATGCACTGTGTTGTGAGATGCTTCATCTGTGTCACCTAAGGTGGTTTTGTAGCCAACTCTGCTCCGCACAGGTGCACTCATTGTTCTTCATCAAAAGAAGAGCAACATTAGTTGATGCCAATCCTGCTGTTCCACTGTGCACATTCTGCTGGGTGTTTGTGTGCACCTTCATATGTGTGTGTATGCATGTGTTTGTAGTAGATGAAAGAAGACAGGTCCGAACAGAACGACTATACAAAAGCACTCACCTGCAAGAGCAGAAATGCCCTGCGGCAAATACGAAACCATTTAAGTGTAGGAGGTTAATATTACCTCTGTTTTATAAGATCACTCAAATCAGTTCATCTATCTAAATGAGGAATCACAGCACAGGTGTTCAGAATGTCAGATCATATATCCATAAAGGTTATGAAAGTGTGCAGTTGAATTTGAGTGTTTTTGAAGTAGAAAGAAAATATTCATTCACTCACACACACACACACACACATTTGCTGAATCCTGCGGTGTTCCACAGGCTCCATGGTGAATGGGTGGGGCTCAGCCTCGGAGGATGACCGTAATTTCTCCAGCCATAGGTCCAGTTTGGGTAGTTCGTCCGATGGCTCCATCTTTACCCACTGCAGCTTTGCCCAGGCCCTTGTGGCCGCTGCAGACAAGGCAGGCTACCGCCTGGAGGGCACTAGCCTCAGCAAGAGAGGTTGGTGTGTGGAGACTAGCTACACACTGCTTGACTGGAACTTCTACCAGTGGCAGATGATTTGTTCCTTTCTGCTCTGATTCTTCGTCCTGGCTGATGTTTTCGCCCATAATGTTGGCTTAATGTTGGGTTTTCCTCTCTTGCTGCTTGTGGACGCTGTGTCCAGGTTGTGCATGGCACCTGTTGTACATGGCTGGACTGCAGATATCTCCCTATCCTCAACTTTAACTCCTATATGGCTCATCTGGCTTTTGCACTCTGGCTTTCTTTGGTTAAATGAGTAATAACTGGGTAATATGTTATTCTCAGTTACAACCGTTTACAGGCTTCTACCAGGGTGCTTTCTCCTCTAATGAAAACCTTTACCTTTGTTTTCTAATAGGTTTTTGAATCTTGATTGATAACCTCTACCTTTCTTGATGACAGGCTCAGCTCCACTGTCTAGGCGTTAGCTCCTTAATGCCTTTATTAACCAGCTGACTTGTGGTCCTGTATCCCTCTTGCAGGTAAAGGCTTGTCCCACAGGCCCCGGCCCAGCAGTCCATTCTCAACAGATGGCAGCACAGTCGGCACACACAGCTTGGGCCACCAGAGGGCCACCAGGCCCACACGCAAACCCCGAAGCCAGGGCACAGCACCCCACCGGAGAGATGCTGCTGCAGATGGTGAGGCAGTGGCTGAAAACACATTTATAATAGTTTCTGTAGAAAGTTCCCTAAAACATCTGTTGTTGTTTTATAAACTAGAAGGAGTTTTATTAATATTATATTGGATGGAAAAATGTCTGACTTTATGTCTTCAGTTGATTGATTGTGTGGTCTTCCTCTTTGGCACAGACCTACCTCCTCCACCTGAGCCTCCTCCCTCACAGGGACAGGGCCGTATCCAGGGGGCCCGCAGCGTAACCAGCATGGTGCCCCCTACAGAAAGGAATGCTTCATCTCTGGAGCGCCCGCCTCTGCCAGGACCTCTGTCTGGGCCGGAGGACATGAAGAGCTCCATTGACAGACAGACGCGCACTTCCCTGGAACATCATCGCCAGGCTCAGGACAGGCTGGGCTCCATGGACCGAGCTGATGATGGGCGCAGGGAACACAAAACAGGTACAGTTGAAACAAGACTGAAGTCTTCTGCCATGCAAGCGGGCAAAGAGCCCTGTAAAGTTATTACTGTTAGAATCTTAACATGTCAACAAGTTAACATGCTTGCAATTGCAATCTGTTCATGTTTACCATGCTATATCAACATGTAAACGTTAGCATGTTATCATGCTATTTTAGCAATTTAAGATTTTAAAAATGATACGACCAAAAAACTCGCAGTGTTCTTCCGATCCACGTACTTCCAGAAGTACACTTCAATGTAGTGCACAGTGTGCACTCTGTACTTACTTTCAGCGGGGTAGGGTCGTCTCAAATGGAATACTCTGCGGCGCACTTACCGGAAATGACGATCGCAACATTTGACCGCGGCTCGCTACCCGCCAAAATGTCTTCTTCTTCTTCGGGGTTTTACGGCAGCTGGCATCCTTTGTGTTGCACTGCTGCCTCCCTCAGGATTTACCCGTCCACTACCCGCCAAAATATCTGCCTGATTTGTTGATCAAGAAAACACAGAAAATTAAAGCAAAGTGGAAATTACGTTTCCAACGTCATCGCCAACGCCTACGATGTGTCCTCCTGTTGGCTGAAAATGCACCGGTATGGTTAAGTATTGTATTGTTTTATTCTGTCATCTACGTAGCCCATAGACATCTATAAGGTACGTTGTTCAGCACCACAAAAGCTCCCGCATCATCTGCCGCCATTTTCACCTGTTTGAATAGTGGCCGTGGTCCCGCCCCTTCCGCTACGTAACCAAGACGGCGACATTTGAGTGTGAAAAGTGTCCAGCGTTCCACACTCATTGATTTGACCGTTTTGAGTTCAACATCCGGGTACTTCCAGTGCACTGCATTTTGACATACTTCACAGTGTGAACGCACTTAAGCACTCAAAATAGTAAGTGTAAGTACGGAAGTACGTGGATTGGAACACACTGCCAGCCCAGTGTTGCCAACTGTTTTCCATTAAAAGAAGCTAGCAGCATTAGCTCCAAAAGGTCGCCAAGTCTGCAACACTGACAGTCCGTCCCTTCAGGCCTCCCTCTAAAGCCACTCCCCCAAAATGATCTTTTTTTTTTTTATTATTTTAGCCTTTAGCTAATGTTAGTTTAGCTTGATACGGCATCTTTGTTTAGCTGTATGTCTATCCTGTACATTTGCCCCTGTCATTTATTATAGTGACAGCTAATTTAGCTGTAATTTCTTACATGTGTCAACAAACTTGGCCAATAAAGTTGATTCTGATTCTGATTTATGCTAAGCTAAGCAATTACCCAACATGTTTCTTTCTATTGCCTAAATAAACCTGCCACAGATCCTAGATTTTTTTCCCCTTTTCTTTTGGTCAGAGCATTTGATTTATTGATTGCTGTCAGAATGTTATGAGAATTTCAACACATATAATAAATAATCTTTGAAGAACATTACCAACCCTAGCTTTAAACTCAAAATCAGTTGAGGCTGACAGTAATTTGGTGATTAGGTTTTAAAGTACGGTATGTTTCCATGAACAAAAGTATTGGACAGCTGGAAAATTTGTCCTGCTTGAGGTAGAAGATGAAAAGTCCAAACTTATTCAGATTCGTTCTTTGGCAATCCATCAGACTGAGACAATGTGATCTACTGTAGGACAGACTATGGCTAGCAGCATGGCCCTAGTTACAAGAAGTTCAGGGAAGCCAGTCACATATCTTTTTAGAGTACTGCACTCTCTGCTTTACATAAGCACCTATCCTATTCATTTTTAAAAATGAAAACATGATGTGTAATACATACACGTTCTGCACCAGTTCCAAACCAAACAAAATCCATCAACTTGTTTTGCTTACTTCCAACGATTAATTACTAAGGAAATAAAACATCTAGGCTTACCATTCTAAACCAGTGGACATTGTCCTGTTACCGATACAGTAGTTTGTTGCGTTATAGCAAGAAAACAACAAGAACACAGGCGTTTTGCTGCTGCTGTGGTTTGACAGTGAGGGATTCTTGTGTTGAAGTTAGCTTCCATGCTGCGTTGCGACTGGGCTCCCATGAACAGATTGTGCTGTCTGCCACTCGCTCTGGTTTCCAGAATGCCCCCCTCGGCCCCCCCAATGCCCCTGTAACTGTTGCCAATATCATCCTGCTCGGCTCCAACTAAGGCAGGAGGCCCCAGCAACTGAAATGCACTCTAATCGCTTCGGCTTTCTTTTCTCACACAAACAGCAGCCACTCTACACACCCCATCTGTGTGCGTCCGTGTCCATGTGTATGTGCGTGCGTGCGTGCACGTTTGTGACCATTAGAGCTCTCCATGCTGTGCGCCCTGCCCTCTTTGTGCCAGGACGTTCTCAGACAGTTAATCTGAGACTGTGAGACAAAGACAGGTGCCACAATCAGCATCTTTACAAAAACCCCATAGGTGAATTCCCATATGTGTCAGAGTGCTGACTGATTCACAGTAGAACCCACTGAGGTCGGGGCAGACTCTATTACAGTCATTAGCGGAGCGGTAGGGAGCAGTTTGATGAGATTTCACGCAATGACGGAGACTGCTGAGGGTCAATGTTATGCTGCCCTGCAGCAGGGGTTGTCACAGCAGCCAGCGGTCCTTCTCTTATTGTATTTACCCTCTCATAAGGCTGGTAGCTGCAAGGCCATGTGTGAGGCTGAGAGTCCTCTCTGTGGCACGCCCTGGCATCGCCTGTTGGCACCGCCACTCTGCAGATGTCAGAAGGAGGGGAGGGGGGGTTGCAAAGTGCTCTTTGTCTCCATGCATCAGATGTTAGATGTGCTTCACTGCAACAAAAAAGTCACGTGTCTACTTTTCAAACTTTTATTATAAGCCTTTCTTTCGATCGCTCTGTGTTTTCAGAGGACGGGTGCCTGCCATACAACAAACCGTGCTTTCCCTCCCCCGGTGGCCACAGCTCCTCTGGCACAGCCTCCTCTAAGGGCTCGACAGGGCCACGCAAGGCCGAGGGGCCACGACAGCCACAGCAGTGGACCGCCACAGAGCACGCTGAATTTCTGGGGACCAATGGACAGGGGCAGTACTCGGGAGAGTTATGTGAGTCATTCCGTATTTTACAGCAGTGTTTTGCGATATACGCTCTGCACGTATAGTTAAAATAGTCCCAACAGTCCCAACTATTCGGACCATAATTGCCTCATAACTTCACTGTGACAACAAAACTCTGGGAGGTCAATGCACCCGGCTGTTGTTCTGTTTGTGTATGGATTAAACAAACACGTTAATTAGTGAGCTTTAGAGGTGTTAATAGGAGTCGATTTTTCACTTTAGAGAGAGAGCAAAGATTCAGCAACTGGATTGCCAATTTCTCTCAAATTTGTTCAGAATGTGTGAATAGGATTGTGGGTGTTTTAGCAGAGCAGAGGAGACATCCTTCAAAATCCCCCTGAAAGAACGACCCAGTCCTCGGTAGAATTGGAAATATCTTCGACATTGGAATAGTCTTTGGGCGGGATTCGATCATGTAGCATCCTTGAAATTCAGCTGTTGAAGGATCCTCCCTTGACTTTGAGAAACACCCAGTATCTTTGTTAAGCTGTATGTGTATCCTGTACATTATCCCCCTGCACTGTTGTTTAGTATAGGGATGCCCCGATACCACTTTTTTTCAGACTGAGTACAAGTATAAGTACTTACATTTGGGTACTCGCCGATACCGAGTACCGATACGAGTACTTCTCTGTGCCAAAAGACCCTCGTTAACAGCCAGCTGGAGGGTGTGAGCGACACACGGCAGGCTGGGGAGTCCCGCCTACGAGGCGGTTTGCGCCACCGGGTCTAGGTCGGCTTGGAAAGGCTCGGGGCGAAGGTGGCTCGCGGTCGCAGCTTTACAGCGCTCCCCGCCCGGACCTCGCCACACCGTGGCTCACTGCGCCCTCTCTCCCCACCGGGGACGGCCTCCTGCTCACGGTGCGACTGTTGACCGGGGCGGACTGTTTTCAATGAGCCCCAACCGCGTTGTGCCGCCAGATCGGGGCTCGGCCCACGTTAAAGGCGCCAGGGGTCTGTGGCGTTGTCGGCAACCCACCCGACCCGTCTTGAAACACGGACCAAGGAGTCTAACACACGCCCTCGTCAGAGGGTGCAAGCAAAACCCCGTGGCGCAATGAAAGTGAGGGCCGGTGCGTGCCAGCTGATGTGGGATCCCGGCCCAGCGGGGTCTGGCGCACCACCGTAAAGTGGTATCGGTGCCGTTGTATCGGAGCCGTTTTGCGTGTACGAGTACATGAGCACAGTATCGGACCCGATACTGGTATCGGTATCAGTTCATCCCTAGTTTAGTATATTGACAGCTAAGGGGCGCTGGAGTTAAATTCCTTGCATGGGTCAGCAAACTACTTATGCTAAGCTAAGCAACTAACCAAAATGTTAATTTCTATTTCCTAAATAAACCTGCCATCTCAATTTTAATACATTTTTCCTTCCCTCCCACAGAGTGATCCGTCTGGGATGTGAACTGGAGAAAACCCGGTCTGTCCTCGAAAGAACGACGCCCTACTTGTTGGGGCAACGAACTTTGTCCTCACCTGTGTGTTCTCAGAGGGAGGGAGTGCAGCAGAGGGCACTACAGAGAAAAGCAGTGTCACAGAACTGTAAATGTGATGTATAGACACAGACATACTGTACATCTCACTATGTTTTCGTCCTCGAGAAAATATTTTCCACCTCCTACCTTACTGTAATTTTCTTTTTGTTAGAAAAAGGCAAGTAAAAAAAAAAAATGAAAACATCTAAACGAGAACAAATTTTCTGGTAACTGCCCTTGGGGGGGAAACGGGAATTTTGTTTCCTGTAAATATATTCTTTGACTTGTTGTTGCATTGCTATGCAAGCCGAATTCAGTTTGAGCTTTTGATTTCCATATACAGGAACCGTTGGTTTTATCTGGTTATTTGTATTATATGTGAATTGAGTGGCTGTTGTGCCATAAAATAATTGTTTTATAATCCATTGTTTGTTAATAGTTACCATTAATTATTATCATTATTATTATTAATTATTGTTTTTGCACTGCAACTTTTGGTGATAAGCACAAAAACATAGCTCCTGCTGACATGAAGAACCGGAAGAATATGTGAAGAGGAGTTTCTGTACTGTAAAGTAAAGAGAAGAAAATTATATACTAATGTACAGAGAGATATTAAAGAGTACAGCTTTGCTCACAGACAGCGACAAATAATAAGGCACCCATTTCCATAGTTGAGACTAATCGGGTGGCAGACACACAAGGTTCCCGAGGCTCTGAAGGGCAGATGTGAGGCTGGGAGAGTTGTACACAGAGGATACTGCATTACTGTAGGTGATTATTTAATTCCTGATTAACTGTCCTAAAACTATGGTTTGTTATAAGAAACATTTAGTGGTCAATGTTTGGGCATTTATTTTTTATTTTTATACAAGGGTCTCCAAGAATTTCAAGTTTTGTTTTTATGATTTACTGCCTAAACACTGAGTTTACACTCCTCATTCTGTATAACAGCACACTAACCAGCCAAATCTGTCCACATGCTGTACTTCAGTCATAGCACTTAAGAGAGGCAGATTAATGATTCCTCTATAGCCTTAATAGGTGAGCAAACATCACAAAGGAGTATTTCTTGGGATTAGTAGCAATGATACTCCCACATCTGCCTAAAATACCAGTGGAGCAACATCATTTGTTTACATTTTTTTTTAATTTTATGTCTTTAGTTCCATCATTTTTAATATTGTTTGCTTTTTAGAGCACTTACGTTTTATGTTTGTTACCTCCGCCAAGGCCAAAGGCCTAGGAAGGAGGTTATGTTTTCACCGGCGTTGGTTTGTGGTTTGTTGGTTTGTCCGTTTGGAGGATTACTCCAAAAGTCCACGATGGATTTTAATGACATTTTTTGGAGGGGTGGGATGTGGCACAATGAGCAATCCATTCGATTTTGGTGGCGGGGGGGGGGGGGGGGGGCAGCGACGTACAAAACCTGCCTTGGCGGAGGTCTGCACTTCTAGTTACAGTATATTATTTGTGGTACAGTATCATCCGAGAAAACAACACCTGTTCGCTCCAGCTAAGTGCTGTTCAAATGAATCTATTAGTTGCTCTAAAGGTTGGTGCCTCAGTTGCCAATACACTATGATCAGCACAGCCTTGTGTCAGAAGATATGGTGTGTGTACGATTTACAATGTAGCTTTGACATGAGGTGACAATGGAGAAAAGCCTTGTATGTTAACTAGCAGGTCCCACTGCCTCCATGTCTACAGCCACAGTGTGGAGCAGAACACTTTCTGTCTGCCCGACCGCCACAAAACACACACGTATCATCTGCCGCTTCCGACTTCTCAGCCTCTGAATCTCCAATTTTTTGTCTTTTTCAAACTTTTTATCGGTTTATCTGTCCTTTTTTTAATGAAGAGCTTGTTTCTTTGTATGCCTTTTATGGACTCCAAAACGCTGCTTACAAACAATGTTTTCAATATTAATGTTCAGGATTTTTGTGGTTCAATGACTGTTTGTTTTGTCCTTTTTTTGTACTGCTAATGTTGATAAAAAGGGGGGGTGGAAACTAAAGGCCGTCAGATGCTGTTGTACTGTTGTCGTCATGCCATCGTCATTTTCTATCATCCACCCAGTGGCCAGTGTTCTGGAAATGAGGTGCAAAGAGTATCTCAGGTTATTTTACATTCTGGTGGTGTTTATGTATGTGTATATATGTGTATATATCCATACGCATCTCCACTTGATTACGCCATTCCATTTGCATTGACAAAAATATCCCTCTCATGTCCGATCCTGTCGTCCCCTCTTTTCTTTTTCTGCTGTGGATTTTGATTCTGAGTATAATGTGCTGGTTCATCCACCTTAAGACAAGATGTCAGTAAAAGAACATACCAAAATTAAGATTGATATTTCTAATGTCTAATGCGTTTTAGTGTCTCTTTAATACTCATTGTTTTTCTTTTAAATCACAGTGTCGTTTTGTATTTATTAAAATGATAATAAAGGTATATTGTGAAATATGCATAAAGATTGGTGGAATATAAAATGTGTTTTTCGTTCCTTGTAAAGTTTGCTGTCAGAGCCGAGCAGCGAGGCCATAAGGAGATGATAGGCACACTGTGCTCACAGCACGGTGAGACGCCGGGTCAGTAGTCGTCTGAGTCACTCTTCGTCTTGCATGTTCACCGCACTGCTCCTCTCATGTCAAAACGAAAGCGACTTAAAACCTTTTTCGAAACACAAGGAGCAGAAACAGCTCACAATTTGCTTGTCAAGACAATAGAGAAAATATCTTTTTGGAAGGATGAAAGTGCTTTGGCTTTCCCTCTCTTTTGTTCATTTTCTCAATATTGTTGGTTCTTTGTAGCCTATCTGTGTGTTGCCTTTTTGCTATAAAAAGAGGATTAAAAATGATGACAAAAAGAGAAAGTTGTTGGGTGAAGTCTTTCTGTACAGTACGGGGTGAGGTGACACTCCGATCCAATGCCATTTCTACAGTACAGTACATTCTGCTTTTTATTTTCCTTTCTGTAAACCACCTTCTGTATTCACTTGCATGTCCTTGTCCAAGAAGAGAGTGGATCAAGAAAATAAACTTTTACAGTCTCATTCCCATGTCCTGTAAGATAAATCCATGTTCTTTTATTTCCTTGTACCTGGATCAATATCAAATAAAATATTTTTGAAAAATGAAATGGCCTAAAAGGATGTTTGTCTTTGATAGAAAGACTGCTTTCAGGAGGAATTGACAAGTCCAAGTTGGTTGTAAAAAGAAATAAATAAAAACGTCTTTTATTTGTCTTACATGTAGCAGTAATATTTAATAATATTCACTACTTCCTTTTATACTGCAGCTCCAAAAAAACACCCCCTCTGGTATCTTGTTAGCCTTTGAGCAGCAACGTGTGTGTAGTTATTTTGTACTGTGTGTGTGTACACGTGCACTAGAGACGTGTAGCCTACAGTGTGTGATTGCGAACGAGCTCCTGACTCAGCTGTGTCAAACCAATCCCTACCTTGATCCTTCTAGAGGAGCAGCTTCAAACACAAATACAAATCTGCTAAATCACTGAGACAGGCAGCTTGTCTTCAAGCTCTCCTACATGGAGATCACAGTCAAATAAGTTGTGAAAGAAATGCAAAACTGGATATACTGTAGGCCTATATGTAACCAGGAACTGCTTCTGGGTCAGCATCATGTGCAAATGTAAATAAATTAATTATCTTCTGTGTTTCTCCATCAAACATTTTCCATATTCATATGGAATCAGTCTTTCCATACAGCATATGTATGTGGACTGACCCCCGTGGACCAGAACACGCCACCTGTGGTGACCACAAATGTGCAATGCCAGGTTATAGTACATGGCCGTTGCTACTGTATATTGCTGAGTTGGCTGTTGAGCAGTGTACTGTGTGAGCTGGCATCAGCATTTTCCACTTAACATGTTAGAAAAATAACTGGAACTCACTGGTGGAAGCTCAGGGGGTTGCCTCAGTCTCTGCTGGTACCAGTTTCTTCAGGAAACGCTGTAGGCGTTGAGGGACACCCTAAATGGGCTGTATGGGAAGAATGGAAGGGAGTTGTTGTGACCTCTGAATCAAGATTCTGTTACTGTAATGCCTATTTCTCACCTCAAATGTTTTCTGATACATATTTTAGTGTTGAGCTATAAAATGAGAAAGTTTGTGACTCAGCCGTCATGTTGAAAACAGTCTAGCCAAAACCAAGCCCTGCCCCCGCCAGTGGCCAGAGTTTGCAAGTTTCGCGAGCAGTGATTGACAGCTGCTTAGAGACTCCTCGGCTCTGATTGTTTTTTTTTCCTTCAGCACTGTTAATTCTCGCAAATGCCATTAGAAGTACACGGAGAACATGATTTTTTCACAGATTATCTGTCTCATGCACTACTGTTTTATAAAAATAACTTTTTTGGCTGGACCACAGTGGGCCAGCCCTACAAACGCTAAAGTCTGTCACTGACTGACTGACTGAGTGATGAAGTTACAGGATTGGTCGGCCGACTGTTGGAGTTTCCTCATTGGTCGTTGCTCTTTCAAAATGAAAAGGCGGAGAACAGTTCTGTGTTTACGTTTTCTGGGGAGCATGTCAGTGATTCAATGTATCATTACATAGTGCTGTTGTTGTACATGTGCTGTTGTTCATGTTCGTTTGAGTTACGTTATGTTGTGGCTGGTGATGGTCAAAACAAGAGTCAATGCTAACAGGAGAATACACTGTTTACCATTGGCAGAGCATTTTGGCAAATTTTTCTTGGGCGCTCCCCACATAATCAGCTGTGCTGCTCATCCCACAAATGCATGATCCTTACAAGTTGGACATCATTGTGAAGGTAAATAAACAGGCTTCCCAACCATGTAAAATACAATGACAATTAGCATTGTAAAAACAGAGAAATAATCCACCAAACACAAATTTCCAAACTTTTTTTTCCGAGTTTAGTATGAATTAGTTGATCTCTGTGCTGCCCATTCATGGTCTCCAGGGGCAACAGATCATTTCTCACTTCTTGCAAGAGTTCACTTATTGGTTTATTTCTTTGTTTCCTGCAAATTGTGTTATTCCTGAATGCTGAAAATATCCCCGTCTACACTATGTGAATGTGTTTTCTGCATTGGATGAATGCTTTTGAATGTTTAAAATGGGAAAGCCTGTTGTTGTTGTTGTTGTTTGGCGATGGTGAGAACTAATTAAATTACTACTTCTGTATAGTTCTTCTGCAAGAGAAGCTAGAGGTGCTTTGTGGGTCCCAATATGGAATATGTACAGTATATGTTTAGGGTGGAGAGAGACAAATCAATGGTTAGTGTCATAAGGGTGTATAGTACAGTAGCAACCAACCACAGGTGGTGTGTCTTTTAGAGACCCCAGGTCCGGTGGGGTCAGTCCTTATGCACATGGAATATATAGGGTAGACTGATGGGTACCTCTGAAATCAACCATTTTAGTTTGGTCTTATTTACATATCTCAAGGAATGCCTTTCATTTCCGACTCATTCTTTTGTAAACGTAGACGTTTTTTAATGTCCTACATTTTGTTTTGGACATTGACAAATGATGAATGTCATTTGTCAATGACCTGTGAAACTTGATTTCCTTTGTGGTGGCATTAAGTCTAATTTCTCTCCATGATGACTGATCAAGATTTATAGGTTATCCCTTCAATCAAATGAGAGAATATGTTGGCATTAATGAATAATGACACATGTAAAGCTGACCATTGAAGCACAGTTTCAACGTTCTCCGTCGGTTCCTCATAAATGTCAGAAATTACTCATTTTAGTTTCCTGTGTTATTCTCAACTCCCCTCCATTTTAAAAACATATTTATGCAGAAAATGTGTATTCTCCCTAACCCCCGTCCTTATTTCTGAACTAAGGCTGGTATTTTGAGGTGTATTTGTGTAAAATAGTTTATTTATGTACTTGTTTATCAGAGCATTTGAACTGATGGTGCAGTGGGAGAATGTGCTCTGTAGTTGGAGAGTGCACAGCTTTTCCTTGTGCTCATGTCTGAATTTTAAAAATAGCCTCTTTTTCAGCTATGCAAACCAGCTTATTTACACTTGTTTACTTTAGTGTCAGGTTTAATTTGTTTTGGATTTGGTTATTTTGGATGCAAGATTGCACTGTTGACAGTGATGATCTTTTCTTACCTTCCTTTGCACATATACGTCCCCTGAAGTGTTTGTTATGCACATGTGCACACGTTAAATCCCTGTTAGAAACCATTATACATCATTCACATGGCCAAGAAATTCTCCGGCAGAAATCCAGATGTTAAGAGCTCTTTCTCTTAAACCCAATTACCCTAATCACGAAAGATTTTCTTACATGATGTTTAGGAAAAAGAGTTGTTCCAATAACAGTATCAGAAATGCATCCGATACTGCCCAAAATTCGGCATCAGGTAACGGCAAGTAGGCTGGTCTATGCATCGATCTGATACCATCATTTATTAACCCAGAAAAAGATCAACTTATTTAACCGGAAATCAATTCTTCTTCGCTGTTCCAAAACAGCAGCCTTCAGTGTGCTGTCGCCCTGCATGTATCATGGCAGCCACTGGCAACTACTGTTTTAGAGCAGCAAAGAAGAACTGATTGCAGGTAGTTTGTCACTTGATGATAGTAAACAACAACAGTGTGGTGCTAGTGGAGAGTGTAACGGTAACGGTAGTCAGAGTGAGGAAAATGTAGTAGTAGTAGTAGTAGTAAGTAATAATAATAATAATAATAATAGCTATATATGAAGTTCAGTGTGCTGAGGATCTCAACGCTGTTTTTTTGCAGATGATGTCCTATTGGCTTCATCGGTCTGTGACCTCCAGCACTCACACCCACACGGGATCGGTTCGCAGCCGAGTGTGAAGCGGCTGGGATGAGGATCAGCACCTCTAAATCTGAGGCCATGGTTCTCAGCAGGAAACCGATGGATTGCCTACTCCGGGTAGGGAAGGAGTCCTTACCCCAAGTGAAGGAGTTCAAGTACCTCGGGGTCTTGTTCGCGATTGAGGGGACAATGGAACGTGAGATTGGCCGGAGAATCGGAGCAGCGGGTGAGGGGGAAGGGGCGGCGGTATTCCATTCGCTTTACCGCACCGTTGTGACAAAAAGAGAGCTGAGCCGGAAGGCAAAGCTCTCGATCTACCGGTCAGTCTTCGTTCCTACTCTCACCTATGGTCATGAGGGCTGGGTCAGGACCCAAAGAACTAGAACTCGCGGGTACAAGCGGCCGAAATGGATTTCCTCAGGAGGGTGGCTGGAGTCTCCCTTAGAGATAGGGTGAGAAGCTCAGTCATCCGTGAGGTACTCGGAGTAGAGCCACTACTACTTTGTGTTGAAAGGAGCCAGCTGAGGTGGTTCGGGCATCTAGTAAAGGTGCCACCTGGGCGCCTCCCTAGAGAGGTGTTCCAGGCACGACCAGCTGGGAAGAGACCACGGGGTAAGACCCAGGACTAGGTGGAGAGATTATATCTCCACACTTACCTGGGAACGCCTCGGGATCCCCCAGTCAGAGCTGGTTAATGTGGCCCGGGAAAGGAAAGTTTGGGGTCCCCTGCTGGAGCTTTTGCCCCAGATAAGCGGTTGAAGATGAGTGAGTGAGTGATAGCTATATATTTTTTATCATGCTGGTATTGGATCGGTACTCGGTATCAGCCGATACCACAAGTTCAGGTATCGGACTCGGTATCGTGAAGGGAAAAATGGTATCGTAACATCTCTCGAAATAAATTACTACAAAAATGAGGAGTTTGGAGATAGAACCTTTTTTCTAATTGAATTGTAGGGCCATCCATCCATCACATTTAAAACATCCCCACACAGAGTCAAAGAATAATGTTGTGTGAATAACTCATTTTCATGTTATTTCTTTTTGTATGGTTGGGAGTTTTTTTTGTATTCATATTCATAGGAACGGTTCAGCAAACTATCCTGACCCTTTAAACAAACCCATCAGTGCAGACTAGGCAGGAACTGCTCCCATTTCACACCTCTTCCTCTGCCCGTGCCTGGGCCTGGGGGGGGGGGGGGACGAGTAATGACTGCTCCGCTCCTTGCCAACAAAGCAACTTTCCCCCTCCACTCCCATCTTTTATTTCCAACTGTTTACCAGTGTGCACCCTTCCACCTCTTCCTCATTTCTCACCTCCTCCACCAGAATGTGCAGCAAATATGCACTTTGCGATGATGTACCTGTTTTCTCTGCGTACTCCCAGAAGCCTTTGCTTTCATACGGCTCTGTAATTGTTGCATCAGACAGTTGGTGGAGATGGTCTGTGGAGAGAGAGCAAAAACTGGTTAGCCAGGCAGAAGGAAATAAGCTTTGCTCAGCAAATACACACTGCAGTAAGATACAAGTTATCAGAGTATGCATGTGTGTGTGCTTTGATGTGTGCACCAGTGTGTTTGTTCTGGGAGAAGGGAGCTTGCATATCTGTGTGTGTGTGTGCGTGTGCGTGCGTGCGTGCGTGCGTGCGTGCGTGCGTGCGTGCGTGCGTGCGTGCGTGCGTGCGTGCGTGCGTGCGTGTGTGTCTTGATGAAAGGAAGCATCCACTGCCTGTGCTGCAGGATTTGTCCTGCTTCTCCTCCCCTTTGTCTTTGGACTGGTGACAATGAGTGGAGGTGAGAGGGCAGCAGTACCAATGCAACACCATTCATCACACATGTCAAACAGCTAGACCAGCTGCTGGGGACAAGCGGCAAAAATTTGCATTTCATCCCTCTCCCCCTCTCTCTCTCTCTCTGTCTGTCTCAGCCTTTATCTCTCTATATATTTGCGTCATAGCTCCACATTTGATAAATGACTCCAGAAGCCACATCATTTTCCACCTGTTTGGATGAAAACATGGCGTTATTGACCAACACTTTCCATATATTGAGCATTGTGTCACAAACAGACTAGTCTGGGTACAGTTCTTCTTTAATAAGACTACTATCCCCGTACTGCTAAGTCTGTAATGACAGTGTGGGGAAACGATATTGACTGTGTTACTGCTTAAAGGGACTGTTTGTAACTTCTTACACGTATAAATCAATCCGGGTCGGTGTTCCATGCACGCTCGCGTGTGGCTACGCTGTTCAGACTCAGACTCCAACACAAACTACAGTGAAGCACCAAAACCTCTTGGTTGTATCTAGTGAAGCCCGTCTGTTAAACAGTGTTGGCCGCAGTCGGAGGACGCGGGGGAGACCGTAGCTTTGGTCTCCAGGACCGGAGTCTCTGCTGGACTCTGCTCCTCTGCTCCTCTGCCTGCTTGCCTTCACTGACACACCGCGCTCGTTCTCACTCTTTCGCTCCACTCTCACGTGCATGCTGCTCACTCCACACTGCAGAAGAGTTAGTTTAGAAATAACTGCTGCAGCTCCCCCAGACCAACAGAGGTTTCCCGTGTCTTGTGAAGTGACGGGGCTCCGCAGCGAGAAACGTTATCGTCTCGGCTATCGTCTCGTTATCGGCTGAGGCAGGAAAACCCAACACTAGGATCAGCATTGATTCATGGAGAGACCTTCGTCTGGTCAGCTAACATTACTGCCAAGCAGCTGAAATATAGAGTGATATTGTGCTTTTAGCTGACATGTGTCGCCTTACTGTGTTGAGTGATGCTCGTTCATGTCTATTTAGAGCGAGCAAGCGCGAGCCCGGCGCTGACTTTCGTTGAATTAACGGCCACAGGTGTCGCTGTCAACAAGCATTTCTGATTCTTACAAACGACTGTTTGTAAGAATCAGAAATGCTTTAATGTTGAGAATAGTATATTGTGCCAGGCCACGGTGGACAATCTCTGTCTAAATTAGGGCTCCAACTAACAATTATTTTCTTTGCTGATTAATCAGACAATTTTCTCAATTAATTAATTAACCCTTTCTATTAGAGCCAGAGCCCAAGATGACGTCTTCAAATGTTTTGTCCAGCCAACAGTCTTAAACAAAATTATTAATTTTTTTACAGTGATATTAAACTGATAAAAACAGAAAATTATCACATTGGAGAAACTAGAATCTGTGAATATTTGAAAAACTTAAAAAATTACTAAGACAATCAATCAATCAACAGAAGACTTAATTTTCTGTTGACCGATCAATTGACTAATCTTTTCAGCTCTAATCTTTTTGTACCTAAATATTCAGCTTGGGTACAGACGCTGTGCAGTCTACATCCTGCACAACACTCTCCACAAAAAGCAAATATGTACCTGTGTTGTGCCTTCAGTTTTGGGGAAGTAGCGCCCCCTCCTGGGCCTTTTCATTTCTCGTTTATTTTGACATGCACTTTGACCCGGAACTGGAAGTCGGACATTTTAGTTTCAGAATGCAGCCACATTTTCGCTAATTGGTCTCAATAACCATCTGCTGTAATCCTGCCTTTTGTTTATGCCTTCGAAAGCATCGTCTGTAAGTATTTGTTTAGCACAGACCATAGAACAGTATCTTGATTGTATTTTCGTGAAATATATTTTATAAAGCCTTATTTTGATACTTGCTAGTTTAACCACATGTGATTGTCATTTACTGTTGTTATTGATTATTATCATTACATACAGTATCATACAGTTAGAGAAGCTATGTGAAGTTTATACTGTAACATATCATTTGATTATGCATGTGCTGATTGCACTCTTTGTTTATCTCTTCAGTTTCACTCCTATTCGTACTGTATATGAGGGTGCCGCCCAATAAAGCACCAGGAGCTTGGACGCTATATCCTGACTCACGTATTCATTTGAATGGAGTTTGGCTTACTGCTGAATTGTGTACCTACGCACACACACAAGGAGAGCAGGACAGTGAAAAGACGGATACGCAGCTGGCTAAACAACACTACAGCAGCAGATCGCAGTGAGTAACAGACATCATGGACGGAAAGGACTTCCAAGGCTCTACACCAAAGGAAACACAGAGCTTACGAGATGGAGCATCGGTCAACAGTTCCCAACATTCTGTTTCGACTCGATCATCTAGATCATCAGTCAGTGCTGCAGCAGCAAGAGCAAGAGCCAAGGCAGAGGCTGCACGAGCACGTGTTGCATTTGCAGAGAGGGAGATTGCCATTAAAGTTGACAAAGCTAGACTAGAGGCTAATCTGGATGCCCTGCATCTTGAAAAGGAGGCTGCAGCTGCTATTGCCCAGGCAGAGATATTGGAGGCAGCAGCAGAGCATGAGGGTGAGGAGCTTCACAACAGGAAAAGCCACCCAATAACAGTACAAGGCACACATGAACGTGTGAGTGACTATGTCAGGGACCAAGCCACACGTATTAGCCAGCAGTCTGAGTCAGCTTTAAACTTACCACATGAGCAACAATCGAAGCAACCCATTAGGCTTACATCTCAAGATTCTCATAAGGTTTTGGAGGAAGATGGCAACCAGTATGCTGTAGGTCATGCCAGTCCCATGCCATTTAACTCACAACTAAGGTCAGAGATACCCCAGACCTCACAGATACCTCACAAATCTCATTCATCTGTCCAGCTACAAAGCATAAATGCCCCTCACGTTAAAAAAGAGGCAATACTGCAAGGGCCAGGCAATGACATTTGGCATCAAAGGCCCAGGTCTAATGCCCCTCAGTATGCAGCTACGTCACATGCAGGACGTTATCCAGAGTCTTCAGTTATGATGGATATGGCAAAGTATCTGGCACGCAAAGAGCTTGTGAGCACCGGCCTATCACACTTTGATGACCGGTAAAGAGTCATCAGAATACGTCAGGCGTTTGAGGGCAGTTCATATAAGCAACCCAGAAGCAGCTTTAAAAATCACCTGGGACAGGCTTGATGAATGTTACAGCGCTCCTGAGGTCATAGAAAGTGCTCTTTTTAAGAAGCTGGACAGCTTTCCCAAGATCTCAAATAAGGACAACTACAAGTTAAGAGAACTAGGGGACCTGTTAACAGAGCTACTCTCAGCTAAGGAAGATGGCTATCTACCAGGCTTGGCATACTTGGACACCGCACGCGGCATCAGCCCCATCGTGGAAAAGCTGCCATACAGCTTACAGGAGAAATGGATTTCTCAGGGATCAAGGTATAAGGAGGAGTATCATGTCTCTTACCCCCCTTTTTCTTTCTTCACTCATTTCATCTGCCACCAGGCTAAAACAAGAAATGATCCCAGCTTCGCACTTCCAAGCCACAGCTATCCTCAGAGTGAGAAACCTCCCTTAAAGCGCATAAGTTTCAGAACCCCAGTGTCTGTGCATACAACTAATGTCTCCCCTGCTGCAGCTCGGTACGAAACAGCATCTAAAGACGATCTAGCTAGACACTGCCCCATCCATAACAAGCCACACCCCCTGAGGAAATGCCGTGGCTTCAGATTGAAAACCATTGAGGAACGGAAAGCCTACCTGAAAGAGCAAGGGATCTGCTTCAAATGCTGCTCATCATCTTCGCATCTCGCCCGCAACTGCAAAGTCACATTGAAGTGTGATGAGTGCACCAGTCACAGTCATCTTACAGCTCTGCATCCTGGTCCACCTCCATGGGCATTCAAGGCCTTCAACGCCCCATCAGAGGACAGCGGGGAGGAGGAAGAGGAAAAAGAGGATACTTCGTTAGCACCAGCTGTGAACTCTCTATGCACTGAGGTTTGTGGCGGCAGCCTTAAGGCAAAGTCCTGCTCTAAGATCTGCCTCGTCAAGGTCTATCCTTGACCAGGAGAATGCTGTCAGGATGTATGCTATGCTCGATGACCAGAGCAACAGATCATTAGCCAGGTCAGGGTTTTTTGATCTGTTCGGCATCCACGGTGGTACATTCCCCTACACCTTGAAGACATGCGCCGGCACGAGGGAGAGTTCAGGCAGAAGAGCGACTGGCTATCAGATTGAAGCACTGAATGGTGGAGTCAGCCTTAAACTCCCAACATTGATCGAATGTAATGACATTCCAGATAATCGTGAAGAAATTCCAACACCTGAGGCCGCTCTCCATCACCCCCACCTCCAGAACATTGCAGCTGAGATCCCAGCTCTAGATCATAAAGCCCACATCCTACTTCTGCTTGGGAGAGACATTCTTGCAGCTCACAAGGTGAGGCGGCAGATCAACGGTCCTGGCAACACACCTTTCGCTCAGAAGTTAGACCTAGGATGGGTCTTCGTGGGTGATGTATGCTTGGGGAATGTCCATAAGCCCACAGTTCACAACTTTAAGACAAACATCCTAGAAAACGGAAGACCGTCACTGTTCAGACCATGTACAAGTCATGTCCACCTTAAAGAAAAGGTTGATTCCAGCTCGCTGCATAGTCTCTCTCAAGGTCGCTGGAAAGGTAGAATGGATGAAGACGCCCTTGGGCTCACTGTTTTCAAGAGAACAGTAGATGATGATGAGCGTGCACTCTCCATAGAGGATGAACACTTTTTAAAGATCATGGATGAAGAGGTTTTCCAGGACGAGTCCAACAGCTGGGTGGCGCCTCTGCCATTCAGGTCTCCAAGGCCACCTCTGCCAAACAATCGAGAGCAAGCTGTGACCCGTCTCTCTTCTCTACGGCGCACACTAGAGCGAAAGCCAAAAAGGAAAGAGCAGTTTGTTGCTTTCATGCAAAAGGTATTCGACAACAACCACGCAGAGCGAGCACCTCCACTGGCGAATGGAAAAGAGTGCTGGTATTTACCAACATTTGGAGTGTATCACCCTAGAAAGCCAGACCAAATTCGAGTGGTTTTCGACTCTAGTGCTCAATACCATGGCATCTCTTTGAACAATGTCCTGCTTACTGGACCGGACCTGAATAACAGTCTCTTGGGTGTTCTGATCCGCTTCAGGAAGGAGCGTGTGGCAGTGATTGCGGACATTCAGCAAATGTTTCATTGCTTTATTGTGAGAGAAGATCATCGAGACTACTTACGCTTTCTCTGGTATCGTGACAATGACCCAAGCAAGGATGTTGTCGAGTACAGGATGAGGGTCCATGTGTTTGGCAACAGCCCTTCACCAGCCGTGGCCACCTACGGCCTCAGAAGAGCCGCTATGAAGGGAGAACAGCGACATGGGCCAGATACCAGACTCTTTGTGGAACGTGAGTTCTATGTGGATGACGGACTCATTTCCATGCCAACTGAGGAGGAAGCAATCACCCTGCTAAAGAGAACACAAGCCTCCCTCTCTGAGTCAAACTTGAGGCTTCACAAGATATCATCAAACAGCATAGATGTCCTGAGAGCATTTCCAGTAGAAGACCATGCGAAGGACATCAAGGACCTCGACCTGGGTGGAGAAGCCATTCCCACACAACGCAGCCTTGGTTTGAGCTGGGAAGTTTCTACCGACACATTCACTTTCCAGGCATCTGACAGTGACAAGCCATTCACATGTCGTGGAGTTCTGTCCACAGTAAATAGCCTCTTCGATCCTCTTGGGTTCGTTGCTCCTGTCACTATTCAAGGGAGATTCCTACTCAGAGAACTGTCTATGGAAGTAAGTGACTGGGATGCTCCACTCCCACAAGAGAAATGCAGTGTGTGGGAGGCATGGAGGGACTCACTACAAGACCTGCAGTAGCTTCATATCCCTCGAGCTTACACAGTCAGCTCTCCCTCAAAAGCCAAGAAAAAGGAAATCTGCATTTTCTCAGACGCCTCAACCAAAGCCATCGGTGCCGTGGCATACCTCAAGACAACTGATGAGGATGGTCAGATCAGCATCGGCTTCATTCTAGGAAAGGCAAGACTGGCACCACAAGCTGAGCCCACCATACCAAGACTAGAGCTGTGCGCAGCAGTACTAGCTGTAGAAATGGCCGAGCTTATTGTTCGGGAGATGGACTTCCAGCTTGATGCAGTCACCTTCTACTGTGACAGTAAGGTGGTACTTGGATATATACATAATGAGTCAAAACGGTTCTATGTATACGTCCACCATAGAGTTCAAAGAATTCGACAATCTACACAGCCAAGGCAGTGGCAGTATGTACCCACGGAGAATAATCCTGCCGATCATGCTTCCAGGTCTGTCCATGCCTCTGAGCTCGCCAATTCCAACTGGCTCACAGGACCAGCGTTCTTGTATGTACCACACAAAACCTGCAGTGAACAGCAAGACGTCTTCAAGCTCATTGACCCAGACTCAGATACAGAGATCCGACCACAAGTGACAAGCTGCGTCACTAGCACAAGGGACAAGCCTCTCACGCCTGAGAGGTTTAAGAGATTCTCTTCCTGGAAGTCTTTGCAAAGAGCAGTTGCAACACTCATTCATGTAGTTCATTCTTTCCAGTCCGCGACCCAAGTCCCTACTGAATGCAGAGGTTGGCATCAGTGTTCAAAACCCCACACTGTCAGTGAGCTGTCCAAGGCAATGAAAACAATAATTCGGTCTGTGCAGAAGGCAACCTTCTCTGAGGAATTAGACCTTCTTTCTAAGGGAGGTAACATCAACAAGAAAAGCCCACTGGCTAAGCTAAATCCATTAATAGATGAGGATGGTCTGCTTCGAGTTGGAGGCAGACTTAAGCTGGCAGACCTGAGCAGCCAAGAGAAAAACCCAATCATTTTGCCTGGCAAGCATCATGTCTCCACATTGCTCATACGACACTATCATGAGCGAGTTGAGCATCAAGGTCGCACCTTCACGGAGGGAGCCATTCGAACTGCTGGAATATGGCTGATAGGTGGCAAGAGATGCATAAGCAGCATTCTTCATGGATGTGTCACTTGTCGGAAGCTTCGAGGTAAAATTGAGAGGCAGAAGATGTCAGACTTACCAGAGGGGCGGCTAAGCACTTCACCACCTTTCACTTACACAGGTGTGGATGTCTTCGGCCCTTGGACTGTGGCGGCAAGGCGCACTAGAGGAGGCCTAACCCACAGTAAGCGCTGGGCAGTGCTCTACACTTGCCTGAGCATTCGCGCTGTCCACATAGAAGTGATTGAGTCCATGGATGCTTCATCCTTCATTAACTCACTCAGAAGGTTCTTTGCCATCCGTGGCCCCTCTCAACAGATACACTCCGACTGGGGAACCAATTTTGTTGGTGCATGCAACGAACTTGAGTTCCACAAGGTGATGAAGGACTCAAAAGTACAGAGGTACGTCAACAGTCAAGGCTGCACATGGGATTTCAATCCACCTCACTCTTCACACATGGGCGGCGCGTGGGAGCGCATGATTGGAGTGGCACGGAGAATCTTGGATTCTATGCTGATGCGCACGGACTCCTTCAGCTTGTTTCATGAGGTCCTCTGCACCCTCATGGCGGAAGTGACAGCCATTATCAACTCCAGGCCTCTAGTTCCAGTCTCGTCAGATGCAGACTCACCTCTGATACTTACCCCGGCAATGATCCTCACTCAGAGGCAGAGCGTGCCACCTCCACCTGGAAAGTTCACAGAAAAGGATCTCTATAAACAGCAGTGGCGTCAAGTGCAGAGCTTAGCCGACCAGTTTTGGACTCGCTGGAAACGAGAATATCTGCAGACCCTGCAAGTTCGTCACAAATGGCAAGAGTCATGTCCTAACATCGAAGTAGGCGACATTGTGCTGCTGAGAGACATCAAAGCAGCCCGAAATGACTGGCCTATGGCACTCGTTATGTGCACCTTTCCCAGCGATGATGGAAGAGTTCGCAAAGTAGAGCTCAAGGTGACCAAGCAAGGGTCAAGCAAAAAGTTCCTCAGGCCTGTATCTGAGATCATTCTCCTTCTGAAAAAGTAGGACTGAGACCCTTTAATTGTTGTTCAGTTATCTATATGTGGCAACTTTACAGATACCAGGCGGGGAGTGTTGTGCCTTCAGTTTTGGGGAAGTAGCGCCCCCTCCTGGGCCTTTTTATTTCTCGTTTATTTTGACATGCACTTTGACCCGGAACTGGAAGTCGGCCATTTTAGTTTCAGAATGCAGCCACATTTTCGCTAATTGGTCTCAATAACCATCTGCTGTAATCCTGCCTTTTGTTTATGCCTTCGAAAGCATCGTCTGTAAGTATTTGTTTAGCACAGACCATAGAACAGTATCTTGATTGTATTTTCGTGAAATATATTTTATAAAGCCTTATTTTGATACTTGCTAGTTTAACCACATGTGATTGTCATTTACTGTTGTTATTGATTATTATCATTACATACAGTATCATACAGTTAGAGAAGCTATGTGAAGTTTATACTGTAACATATCATTTGATTATGCATGTGCTGATTGCACTCTTTGTTTATCTCTTCAGTTTCACTCCTATTCATACTGTATATGAGGGTGCCGCCCAATAAAGCACCAGGAGCTTAGACGCTATATCCTGACTCACGTATTCATTTGAATGGAGTTTGGCTTACTGCTGAATTGTGTACCTACGCACACACACAAGGAGAGCAGGACAACCTGGCCTAAACACTGTAGCTACTGGTCAGTTAACATGTTCTTTATGAAAAGTAGCTTGTGGAGTGATTTCATGTTAACCGTCAACCAACAAGAAAAACAAATGTATATGTGAAGACAGAATTTGCTCTATACGCACGTAAACATGTCCAGAAGCATATTTCTACGTTTCAAGTGTATTTCCTTTCTTTTTACATGCGTAACAGCGATTGTGTGTTGGACTCTGAGCGCTGCCAAAGCATAGATGTCCTGCAACTCAGTACTGTTCCTGAACTCATTGTGTGTATACTACAATGTCTGGGGACTTTGTAGGGGTGTTGTAAGTTTTGTAATTTTTTTTTTGTTTGTTTGCAAGTTATCAGTTTAGGTCCTCTCTGGCTGCACATCGCCGCAAAAAGTTGAACTTTTCCCAACTTTTGTTTTGGCCACACTTCGCCACAGAATCAAATGGCCGCAGCTTGCTGAGCTCGGGAGCGGCCGCCAGTGCTTTTCATAGACATTGCAGAGCAGCTCACCACAGGCTGCACTTCGCTGCTGTTCTAGTGTGAATTCAGTCTTAGTTGATTAGTCGGCTAATCGATCGTTTTGATCTTAGTCGACTAAGGTTTTCTTTAGTCAATTAGTTGTTTTTTATGCTTGTTTCATGCTGAATGACTTATTTCAAAAGAAACTTCTGAGCACATCTCTGGTAAACACAAGATTTAAAGTGGCGCTTTTTGTGTGATTCTTTGTGGAGAAACTGTTTTACAGATCTGTCGATTAAAATAACTAATCAACTATTAGTCAACAAGAGTGTTAGTCGACTTAGAATTTCTTTGGTCCATGACATCCCTGGATGGGTGGATGGATAGATAGATAGATGGATAGAGATGGGGTTGGAGGGGGTGTTAGATTTCACCTTGCAGTCTTTTCAAAAGGGACTCTTCATACAGGCTGAGAGCAGGGATGTTCATGAAAACAGAGAGATTTTATTCAAGAGAAAAGAAAACTGTTGGCAGAAATAAACAGTAATTGACTGTATTGTAATGGCTTCCTGGGAAGGTAAAAATCTGTTGAAAAGAAACTACTGTATGCATGGCTTTGTGTGTGTGTGTGTGTGTGTGTGTGTGTGTGTGTGTGTGTGTGTGTGTGTGTGTGTGTTAGCAGCACACATTGCCACTAGATGTTTTCATCTAAGTGTACCAGTTTTTCTGAGTACAGAACTTTGGGTGCAAGGCATCCTGTTCCTGTGGGCTGCTTGATGAACAATCTCTTAATCAAAGCTTAATTGTTTAGCATGATCCTGAGTGACCTGCTTAATGGGAACCCCCCCTTGATTAATGATGTGTGTTAACGAACACAGTGGGAGACACCCCAAAACCTTGTCTGACTGCCGTTAATTAAAGGCTGGGTCCAACAGTATGTGGGACTAGATTATGCAGTATAATGAATGGAAATAAAAACACAAAGCCTCAAGTGAACTAATGTTTGTCTTGTAGCTGTGTGACAGCGCTGTTGTATTAGATTTTGGTTATCATTACATTATCTTCAGTTGCTTTTTGGTGAGGTTTTTTCGTGTGTGTTCTGTAAATCACCATAAGCAAGAGATTTGACTTATGATTATTAGGGCTGTCAATCGATTAGAATATTTAATCGCGATTGATCGTATTATTGTGCATAGTTAATCGCGATTAATCAAAAAAATTGTATCTGTTCAAAATGTACCTTAAAGAGATTTAATACTTTTATCAACATGGGAGTGGGCAAATATGCTGCTTTATGGTAATCAACAGCTGTCAGTGTGTCAGTGTGCTGACTTGACTATGACTTGCCCCCAAACGTCATGTGATTATCATAAAGTGGGCATGTCTGTAAAGGGGAGATTCATGGGTACCCATAGAACCTATTTACATTCACATATCTTGAGGTCAGAGGTCAAGGAACCCTTGAAAATGGTGCCAGTTTTTTCCTCGCCAAAATTTAGCACAATCTAGCCTGGTATCATCAAGTTTTCTAGTTTCATGATACCAGTATCTCCACTCCAGCTTTAAAACTGAGCCCGCTACAACCTACACATTTCAAGTTGCGTTAATGCGTTAAAGAAATTAGTGGCACTAAAACAAATTAGCGGCACTAAAACAAATTAGCGTTAACGCATTATTATGGGGTTAACATTGACAACCCTAGTGATTATATACGTCCTATAGTGTATATCCAGTGAAATCAAAGAGTACATACAGTTAAAAAGATGAATTCAGAAATGTTTTCTCTGACTGTGAGCCCAAACTACACGTGTCCCTCTGCATGTCCTTCAAATCTCGTCTACTAAAAAAGAAGCATTTTCTAAACCCACGCTCTGCCTTCTGCTTGAAAACCACATGGTAGAAGAAAAAAAGAAGCAGCTTTGCCAAGGCCAGCTTTTGTCTCTGGTTGTATGAAGTGGGGCGGAAATATGCAAAACTATCCTTTTCTGCCTTACACACACAGAGATACACACAGTGATACACTGATACAGAAATATATATATATATTTAAAGCCTAACTTTCATGGAAGCTTGCGCATGTTTTTCACACAGTAGCACTTAAACACGTGTGATGGGCAGAGCTTTGCAGATAGAAGTCTTTGCCAAGGACTTGCACAGAAACATGCCCTCGCCTTTGAATGTTACAAGGCTGTGGGTGTTTTCAATGGTACTGCCGAATAATAAATATTTTTTTTAATGAAATAAACTTTAAAAAACTGATTCAATCCAATCAAAGCTCTCAGAGTGTGCTGCACACATTATTTAATAGACTGCTGGATGATCAGGATTCCACGTGACAGGACAGGCTCATTCACCGCCTGCTTTTTGTATGACATTTTCGAAGCTTGATTTGTAGCTGCAACATTTAAAACGGAGCACATTGGTGAAGAGACCTTGGTCTTTTCTCTCTTCTTTGCCTGCTGCATGTGTCCAACGAGGAGGACAATTGTTGGCCTCCAAGCATGAATGTCACCACTCTTTGAGGCATAATCAGTTAATCACCCCAACACGGGCAAGGTCACCGTGTCGACATATGCCGCCCAACCACTTATCTTCTCCAGCTCAGGCCACACAGGAGGCAGGAGAGGGGCAGGAGGAAGGGATAATGTAGGAGATTATGTTAAAGGGATATTTCATACTATCCTGCATCTATAATCTGTTTTGAGTTAAATGTCAACTTTGCTTAATCTATTGAAAAAAGGCTGTATATTAATAGGGTGCAAAACGTGAGCAAGGTTTTGACCACTCCCCTGGATCTGCAGGTCCTCCTTGGTGTTTTTGATGAGGCTACCTGCACACCGCTACCTTCTCAAAATTCCTCTTAGACTCCTTTTTCCACTCATTACTTCGGTCACGGACAATAGCAGATGGTGCAGCTGCCAGTTTAATTGTCTTTATTACCGAGGCATCTGCTTTCTGCTTTTTTAATCCACAACACCGTGGCATCGTGCAGGCAGCCGAGGCCATGTTTGTGAAATTAGAAAGTAAACATGAACAAACAAAAAAACAGTTTCTCTATCAGATTGTACTAATGGCACTCATGTAAATCTCAGCAAATAACAGTAATGCCGGGCACACACTAGATGAGATCGAGCAGATTTTGGCCCGACTCCCCCCTCTTGACAATGGTCAGCAAAGCCCCAATTTTTTGATGATTAATGATTATCTTTCCAAATATTCCTGTGGTGTGAGGTGTGTTAAAAGTGTTTTTTACATCTCCCCGATCTGCTCAGAAGTCCATCCTGGCCGCACAGATTTCAAATATTAAATATGTTCAATATTTACGATCGGATATCCTGTTGTGTGTGTGGGGAGCCCCACGGACAACCGATGACGCGGTCACGTGGAAAAGAACGATAGCCAACTGAGAACAAAGCTGACTGAAGAAGGAAGGTCAACCATCGCTGTCATGGCGTCCGCGTCTAATGCATGGGCTTTTGCAAAACGCGAAGCATAAAATAATAGTAAGATGGACCTCAGAAATGGAGGACCAACTTTGTGGCAACAAGTGTTTATTTAACAAACTGTATCTCCGTGACTTCATCCATATTTTTTTTTTCGTGAATTTTCATTACAAAGTAGTTAAAAAACTAACATCGCTAATTTTTCCTGTCGTCGGCCACCATGTTTGTTTACACTAAAGTCTGATTTGATCGCGAGAGGTTTTGCGAGATTTCAGATTTTTTGTATAAATGTACCGGGTCGGGATCCCATACATGCTCACATATGTGCGCTCGCATATCGCATATATGCGCTCGCGTATGCGCGCTCGCGTGTGGCCGGAGTCTCAGCTCCTCTGCCTTCTTGCCTTCACTGACACACCGCGCATTCTTGCTGTCTTGCTCCACCTCTAGACGTTCATGCGCGCTCACTCCACACTGCAGAAGAGTTAGTTTAGCTCTGAGAATATCTAGTGAATGTACAGTGGATGTTTGTGCAGAAATAACTGCTGCAGATCCTCCAGACCAACAGAGGTTTCCCGTGTCTTGTGAAGTGACGGGGCTCCGCAGCGAGAAACGTTATCATCTCCTACCGGGTGCCGATGTCTCCCTGCGGGCGCAGTCGGGAGGCAATAACGTTTCTCTTCCTGCTGCAGCCCCAGCACCGACCCGCTTTTGCTGAAGCAGGAAAAGCCAACACTAGGATCAGCATTGATTCATGGAGAGACCTTCGTCTGGTCAGCTAACATTACTGCCAAACAGCTGAAATATAGAGTGATATTGTGCTTTTAGCTGACGTGTGTCTCCTCACTGTGTTGAGCAATGCTCGTTCATGTCTATGTAGAGCAAGCAACCGCTGACTTTCGTTGACTTAACGGCCACAGGTGTCGCTGTTAACAAGACATTCTGAAAGTTACAAATAGTCCCTTTAAGTTGTGTGTTTTATAGGGCAGAAGATAGCTGAATTCGATACAATGCCACAGTAACTTATACCAGCTTACACCTCGGGGGTTGCTCCAATTTACTGAAATAATGTTAAACATTATTGTATGGGCATATTTTCATTTTACCATCTGCTTCACGTGTTGCTTACATCTTCAAGTCTGTAAATTAGAGAATTAGAATCCCAGTGGCTCTACTCAGTTATTTTCTTAGTTGCTTGTACAGAGCTGAGGCTGAGGGAGAAATCAGCAGATGTCAGGTTCTGACAATCCTTTCTACCTTTTGGATCTGCAACAACAAAGCAGCTGAGGGGGAAAATGTCATCCGCGCATCATCCCTGACGGCCCCGCACGAATGAATAATTACTCTGCTTTGAGTCAGGTCAGGGAAAAGAAGGTAAAGAAACCTCTAACCCTCTTACCTCGAAACCCTTTCAAATGGGAAGCCCTGCGTCGTGACGCGATAAGACGGGTGACACTGAGGAGGCTGTGACATACCGAGATCCTTCAGAAATAAAAAGATTTTTCTTGTGGCAAAATGCTCGGGGAAATGAAATGATTCACCCCAGCAGCTCAGTACGTGCTCTTCCTCAAAAAAGATGAGATGGGGACATGGGGTTCATCTGTGAAGAGGAAGAGGAAGGGGGAGGGAGAACGTCGGGAGGATTGGTTGGCTGTGTTGAGCGAACCGCAGTCATGTCAGGAAGGAAGCAAGGCTTTAGAAATGCATCGTTGTTACCATTATGCTTAATAATTTGAATGACATCTCAGTGCGTGACTCAAAGGCACTTGTATGGGGGCTGGCAGGGGTTATTAGAAATGACTCCCCCAATGATGTGTGTCACTGAAGCAGCAAATTAACATGAGGAGATGGAGGCATGTTAAAAGCAGCGGAGAAAAGGGAGGGAAAGGCTGAGATGGAGGGAAGAGGGAGAGATGTGAAGGGGAACAGGGATAGATGCGGAGAAAGATGTTGCTATTTTCGCTCTCTTTGTTAGCTGGTTGTGGTGTTCCAGCTCCAGCTCTGTTAAAGCTTTTTTTCTGAACACCAGGTGCTCCTATTGTGATAAATGATTCTCAACTGTGCCGAACAATGGCAAAGGCACCCAGACATATCCCTCATCACATACTTCCACAGCGCCTCTTCCACAAACTACACAATGAGCAGACTGGATTGTACCGCGGGTTGTTTGTCTTGCCACCACACGAGACTGAAGGTTATTTTTTGCTTCCTCTTATAGTAACTTGTGATATGGTGACTGGCAGTCCCCTGGAAGACACTACTGGAGGATTTTTCATGCCCGGGGATTGGCCAGTTTCTTGTCCATCACCCATCCCTAACTAAATATCCCGTTCTTTTCTGCTGCTCATTTTACATCCTGCTTCCTCCTTTGCTCATCGCCCGTGCATCCTTTTGTTTCCCCGTCTCCAGTCTCTGACAGCAAACAAGGCTTGATACATGTACAGCGCCTTCACCTTTTTCCGTCCAGTAATTTATGCTGTCAGGGGGTTTCCTCTGTTTGGATATCCAGCTTTTCATGTGTGTGCAGAGCAGTTTCTTGGGGTGTTGACATGTTCCTCCGTGTTCAGCATGAAACAGACTGTAGCAGGTAATTGATGGGGGTTTACAGCCCCAGGCACACACCGCACACTGGGAGGAACCCCACCAGTTTTTAACCCCAGCGATTGGATTAGCAAAAGGTTGTAAACAGAGAGGTCATCTCAGTAGTGTGATAATGTGAATGCTTAAAGTAGAGCCCAACCAGAACATCAGCATGGACAACACTGGCTTGTTGAAGATACTGTACATTCAGTTGCCAGTTTATCAGGTTCCCTTAGCAATAGTGTAGCACTTATATCCACCGATACAACCATAAAGCCACTGGAACAGTTCTAGGTTCGGATGGAGTTGGGGTAGCAGTATGAAAATAAATCATAAACCAGATACTTTAAATGCAAAAGCCGGCACTTTACTGAACATAGACAAGGTAAAACACAGTAAAACAGTCAATGAACGGATTGACTGTTTTACTCACTTTTCCCTCTTTAAGGCTCTTTAAAGCTAGGAATAGTTTAGTTTAAACAGTCCATCTGGGTGGGATGGTACCTTTAAGTTAGATAGTCAATGTTATTTTAAATTAGACCGGTCTTCAATTAACTATCTTTTCTTAGGTTAACAAGTTATTCCTGTTCCTGAGTTAATTCTTTTTTTTTGCTTTTTCATAGGTAAGAGATCAATACCACAAAAAACAGATAAAGTGAAACACCATATACCATAAAACATAACCTTTACAATTTTGAAAGAGTACAGCATATAATAGATAATACTTCAATTTGATTCAAATTGTTTTAAACTCAGTTCAAATTCAGTTCATGAATCCAGATGTGTCAAGAAAAATAGAAAAAAAGGGGGTCAACAGTCCTACCGCTCTGGCAGCGAGTTTACCAACAGTCCATCTGTGTGCAGCAGATCCTCTCACTGGCACGACGAAGCAGGGTCTCTAGAAACTTAGTCCGTGGGTTTGGCTCGCCATCTTGTTTCCCGCTGTGCGTGTCGTCCCCAAGCCCCCAGGAAGTGCGCCGGTAGGCGATCCGGACTTTTGTAGTGGCCAAACGGTGGTACTGCAACTTCCGTGTCCGTCACGTGATGCCGTTGGGCACAAAAATACTTTTTCCCATAGACTTCCATTGGGAAAGAGACGTCTGTAACTCAGCGGATAATTTTTTTTGAGGTGAATCAACTCCCCAGTACAAACACTCTAACAGCCCTTATTTAAAAAAAATGAAGTTCTTAAAGTTGTAAAACGCACTAATAGCTGAATCCAGAGTTATTTCCCTTCCTCCGTTCATGTTAGTGAGACCCAGACCGTGACGTTGGGACCTCGTGACCGAGTCATGTGACCGAGATACGGGTACTTTTCCAGACGGAAGTCGAGCCATTTAGGCTTCATGCGCCAATGAGCAACTCTCATAGGAATGACCGGGGCCCCACCTCCAACGCTGGATCCAGTTCTTTAAATACATCCAAGCAGGAAGTGGTGATTTAAACCCCATACTTTATCAATTCATGGAGCTCTCAAAGTGACTGCGTGTTCCACGGCACTGACTGCTCATATTTCAGAATAAAAGCCTTGTGTTAACAAATGAAGGAATTCAGTCCATAGAAAAAACGCCTGAGGGCTTTTATTTTTAAATGAAAGCAGGAAGTGTTGATTTAAAAATAAGTCTTTACTTTTTTTCATCTCCGTAACATATTCTACAGATAGACATCGAAACTGTAGTAAAGCTGGTATGATGTTAATATACAGTCAATAGATCACCTTCACTATTTGTGACATATTCTACAGATGTCTAGACATGGAAACTGTATTATGTAGCTGATATGATGTCCATATACTGTCAATAGATCACCTACACTGTCTGTGACATATTCTACAGATGTCTAGACATGGAAACTGTATCATGTAGCTGATATGATGTCCATATACTGTCAATAGATCACCTACACTGTCTGTGACATATTCTACAGATGTCTAGACATGGAAACTGTATCATGTAGCTGATATGATGTCCATATACTGTCAATAGATCACCTACACTGTCTGTTGCTGCTGTGACACGCAGCTGAGACACGCGCGGCTCGCGTGAAAAATAGGCGAACCCTCTATTTTATTTATAGCATCTGCGTGTCTCATGCAGGCAGTGTGAACACTATAACCTGTTAACATGGACGCCGAAATAAAAAACAACACGCCACGCAGCCGCCACGCGCTCCTGACGTTGGTAGTGTGTTCACCACTTAACACAATGCAGTCATCACATCATCAAAATCTAGAGCCACCAAAATGAGTATAAAGACCACAGTGAGCACAACAGCCATTCAGTGGCTGTTTGGGAGCCTTTGATTGTATCACATAATCTTCTTCAGCAGATGGAGTTTGCCCAGTTGTCATTGAATTGCTGATGTTAAAATTTTCATCTTTCTGAGCACTTTAGGGACTTCTTGTCCATGTTTGCGTACAAGTTGAGATTGAAAGTTAGAAAAATGTACTTTGTGGTGAGATTGTTCTGTTAAAAGCAAGGTTGGTAAAGATTTTAGAAACATTTTATTTCTATTAGTTGAAATTCTCATTACATCCCAATGTTCTGACAAAAAAAAAAGAAAAAAAATCCGGTGTCTGTGGCTGCTGCAGGACTGTAATAACGTCCAATCATTTCATTCAGCCCAAATGAAATGATTGGACGTGACACCTGCCTGTCTACCTGCTCACACTCTGTCTGTGCACTCTGCCCGTGCACTCATTACTCATCACCCAAGTCTTCCACAAGCTGATAGCTTGATAGCTTTGAGTACTAACAATAGCCATGTTGTCGTTCACGTTCATTATGATGTGTTTATGTTCTTAATGATAATAGTGGGGTAGTGGTTTTGGAGGGACGCCTGAAGCAATAGACTGTCAGTGTTACCGACTTGGTGATTTTCTCTCTAGGTTTAGGGACTTTGAGAGCTAGTCAGCAGCTAGTGCTGCTGGCTACTTTCATTAGAAAAGAGTTGGCAACACTCGGCTTGTTTTTTTTCGGCGGGATCATTTTTAAAAATCTAGTGTACTCTTGTTAGTTTCTCAAGATCGCCCACCCTGCTTTTAACTTCGGTTTCCCAGATAAGAAAAATACTTGTATTTTTAGTTATTAATAAGATGGCTAACAGTGGAGAGATGACAGGAAACGAGGGAAGTGAGAGTGCAAGTCCATGGAGGAATGTGAACTCCGCCCTAATCCCTTGGGTGCCACAAGAAAGCCCTTTCCTTCTTGTCCATTATCTCGAATCAACACTTCTCAACAGTATAACTTTCATGAAATGTATTGCAGATCTGCTGTATTACACTGTTTAAGAGAGGTGTGTCTAATAAACTGGCAATTGAATGTATATTTGTATGTAAGCCAGAAAGTAAAACAAAACTGCAATACAAAAGATTTGTTTAATTCAGGTATTTTAGAAACAATATTGCCATTACATGTATGTCCACCTGTAAGCACTGACAAGTCTGTTTATCAACCACAAAATACCCCGCTCAGTGCATTCGGTCACAATTCTTTTATAACCAAAATCAAGGGAATATCAGCCGATATATCATCATCTGATTTTTCTCGTCTCAAATATTGTTATCTGTTTTGACCTTAAAAATCCAGTATTGGTCTGAATCTAATTTGAAGTCGTGCTGAAATTATTATTCAATATAACCATTAGTCCGTTGACAAAATGAATTGGCAACAATTTAAATGATTAATTATTTAAGTCATTTATAATGCAAAACTGCCAAATATTGGCCATATGTGTATTGTTATTTGCTGTTTCATATTATTGTATTGTACTCAGACAAATGAAACACTTTTAAGATGTCACTTTGGGCTGTGGGAAAATGTGATGGGATATACTGTATATTTGATATGTCATCATATAAATAAAGGGAAGTTTGGGGTCCCCTGCTGGAGCTGTTGCCCCCGCGACCCGACCCTGGATAAGCGGTTGAAGATGAGTGAGTGGATCATATAAATAGTAATAATCAACAGCTAATAAACATAACTGTGATTTCATGCCACCTGCTACCTGAAACTTGTTGATCCTGTACCTGTAGCGTTGTACCTCTTTATATCTATGAAGGAGATCATATCCATCTTTATGTTGGCACACCACCTACAGTATAGCTACTCCCACACCTCCTTGTCCTCAGAGTAAACCTCTTCCCATCCGTCCTCACTCCCCAGCCACACAATAGTCCTGTTCAGCATTCAGCCAGGCATGCTGGCCAGGATCCTGCTGAAGTGATAAAACCCCATTTATCAGCTGGAAGCGTCCGCAGACTGCAGATATACCCAATCTCTATGCTTTTGATGCCAGGCCAGGGTCACACCAGTATGACTCTGGCTGGCTTACTGAACCCCCAGTGGTTACCCGCTCAAGCTCAAGATCTCATTACCAAGCGGTGTTACTTGCTAATGAATTTGTCTCTAATCGTGTTATTTGTAAGTGTCTCACACAACTTTGGGACCTAAATAAAATGTCTCTCTGTGGGATTTTTTTTTTCTTTTCAGAAAGCAATTCTGCAATCCAGATTTTTTGCGGTTGATTTGGCAGTTTATTTTAGAGGCAGCTAACATCTCAAATCCTAATTGAAACCGTTTTGAATCAGATGAGTGATGAAAACCATTTTGGTTTTATTTTCATTATTTATTTATTTCCTTTTGAAAGCAGCCAATGCCACGGGTGTAAACTCCAGGTTTTTCCCCTTCCTCCCAGTTGACTGTATGCTTAACGTACTACTGTACCTCCCACCTTGGGGTTGATTACTGGACCTGTTAACATTCCATCATAAACATTACACGTATGTAATAAAGCTTTTGAAAATGTGCAGCAGCAGCATTGTTCTAATCGCTTTGCAAATATTGCCTCAGAGGAATAAAAATCGCATCACGCTTAGATCCAATTTGTGCTACACTCACCAATTACTTTCACGGTCCACTTCCCGTCTAATACAGAAAGGCCAGATTATCCGCTGGATGTCTGGGTGCTGCACACCCTAATTACAAACACAAATTGGAAAAACGCAACTTGTGACAAAAAATGTAGCATGTGATCTGTCCTCTTTCCAAGAAAAATATTTGCACTAATTTACTCCGACGCTGCGTCCTCAGGGAGATAACTGGTTTCTGAACTGAGAGGCCTACTTATGTAAAATGTGGAGAGTTTTTGATCTTTCTACTGCTTTTGTAATCAGATAAAGCTGTAGCATGGATGTACTGTGTCTAATTGGGTTGATGTGTAATTAATCTTAACAATAGTACCAGCGTAGTTCATTACATGACTGATTAAGAGGATATAAGGAGGAAAAGACCGAGCATTAGGTTTTCCAATATAGTGCGGTGCTTTGAAGAGCTGTGTAAATCTACAAGGACTTAGCAGTAGTTTGAGCAGACTTTTAAGGCACCGTAACCCGGTGTACTCCACTTACAGCTTGTTTTGCTCTTTATTGCCACCGCACGAGCTCACTGCAGTTTCGCCGTTTCTGCTGGCTGAACAAATCTCATGCCTGGACTCACAGAGGACAGGGGTAGCGAGGAAGTCAGGGCCGATTGTGGTGTAACTGAAAAGTGAACCAGTAGCACTGAGTACAACATTAATGCATGTGAACTTAGAGTTGAATCCAATGGACGCTTTGTTCTTAATGCTGAGTCTAGCTGAGGGACAGGTCCAGCCTACAGAAGCTGAGACACACACAGGGGCCTTGATGGGGTGTTTAATGGGAACAGTATTTTGCCCTCCCTTTCTTTGCATAAATCTTGCATTACATTCATTTGAAATAATTCTATCTTATTATGATTAATAACATATAACAAGTAGGGGTGTAAATCACCAGTTTCATCACGATACAATATTATATCGATTCTTCAGACGATATGATATTTGCTCATATCACAAAGTCTGCCACGATGCGATTTCGATTTGATGCAATTCAGGGGCCTGCGATCAATATGAGAATATATCATATGCCCATTTAACACAATCAGTTACATTATATATATCAACTCACAAAAAGCAACTACAATATGATTTGACAATTTATTACTGAACTCTTCCAGACATTTAAATGAAAAACAATCTATTGTTTTTAATAAAAAGAATGAAGTGAGGATTGCAAAATAAAGGCATATTTTATAGATATGTATCGATATTTTTACTTTTTACTTGATGATATTGGATCTTTGATCATTGAATCGATATATCAATCTAGATCATTACACCCCTATTAACAAGATACACTGACATTATGTAGGGAACATTTTAGCTCCAGTAAGTTAGAATCAACAATCCTCGATGAAGCGTCTCACAAAGTCATTTCTGAAGAGTTTGTGATATGCTTCTCATTCCACGCAACTCAGTTCATACCTGCCAAATTCAGTCCCAGAGAGCCCAAGGCTGCAGGAAGGACTGTGAGCGAGTCTGGGAGCTGGTAGAGCCGGAGCAGCGCTCCTCAGCCGTCCAGGAGATAGATGCGTCCTGCCACTGTGTAAATTGGCTGTCGGAAAGATTGTGCGAGGAAAAGCAGCAATTGCTGGGAAGTTAGAGGCAGAGTGACAATGATGGAGAGATGAAAAGGAGGGAAAGATCGGGCAAGGGTCAAAAGGGAAGAGGTAGTGAGGTGAAAATTGGGAGAAGGCCAAGGTCAGTGTTAAATGTCTCATAAAGGGCTGGAGATTGTTTCAGAATAAAAGACCTTCAGAGACGGGACGGTAAATGAAGATAAAGATGGCTCCCATTCAATTATGGACAAAGGAAGCCACACATAGCACGGTTATCACATATTCTATTATGGAATACATGGTTATTAAAGCTACAATGTAGCTGTTATCATTTTCATAATGACCGTGTTATTGTTTTTGGTGCCTTATATGCTTCACTTGTACAGCATATCTCCTGTGAACTACATCATATACACTACAGCAGCTAGAGATGTTCCCATACCTGAACTTGCGGTATCGGCCGAGCGTGATAAAAAATATATAGTTATTATTATTAATAATAATAATAATAATAATAATAATAATGATAATAATAATAAACATCTGTTTATTACTGACCATGTATGGATGTGATATGATTACTATCTTTATTGTATGGCCTGGCTCAGGTTAAACCCTTTGTAAAACATGAACAAATACATACAGAGAATGAACCTACTCGCCAGTACCCGATCCCGAATTTTGGGCAGTATCGGACGCATTTCCGATACTGGTATCGGAACAACTCTAACAGCAACTTCAATGTGACTGTCTTGAATTCAGAACAAGAAAGGAAAGAGGTGAGCCACACTGTAGAATAGCAATTATTCAAAAGATCTGGCAGGTCTGATGAAATGAGTGAAACCTTATGACTTGGCAAACTAGCTTCATGGTTAATGCAGGACTTCCTGGATGGAGGTGGAAGTTATTGGAGGACTGTTGCCCCTGCGGGATAGTAAAGTGATTTGGCCATACTCTGCAGATGTCTGCCATATAGATAAAGAGATAGTAGCTGTCTGCAGCAGGATGGATGAGATGAGGAAATGAGAGGGACGTAGACCAGGGATCGGCCTATAGGATGCCAATGATGGTGTCAAAGTAGCCAAGAATGGTGAGTAGAGGAAAGACGCAATGGTTGCATCTCCATTTTTGTTTCAGTTGCTGTCAGAGCTAGATCTTATTCGACCAATTCAGAGGATCACCTCGTATAGGCAGAAGATAAATTGGCATCCCAGTAATTGCCTGAACCTTTAACCTGGAGGCAGGAAGTGATCACTTTACCCTGGGAGGTCTAACGTTTGGCCTCTATCATAGAACAGCATCAGCTATTGACACACTGCAGTAATGGCCTACCTTAGGGCTGGTAGCTTCACACAGAGTAATGATGACCCATGCTCGCCTGCAAGCCACTGCTTTTCTTCTCATCGATGCAATTACTGCACTGAGGCATGGCCGGCCAAAAGCCCCAATAGCAAGGAGGAAGATCACAATTCCCCCGCTGTTCCTCTTACCACCAGTCCTAAAGCTGAAAATAGTTCCAAGAACAACAGTGCATTTTTGTTCAAATGTGAATCTAATTGGTTAATCTGTATTATTGAAATGGATACAGGAGATGTTTCTCTGCACAGGTTGGCGTGATGCATTAATTATTGTTGATGCTTATGCGCGTTTAGCCCCCACCAGTGAAAAATGAGATGACAAAAGAGGTAATTTCCTCTTTCTCTCAACATGGTGTGTAATTGTGTGAGCTACAGTGAGAGGGGGGGGGGTTGTATGTGTGAGGCTTCTCCCTCCCCATTCCTTCCGACAAAGACTTTAATTCACCGTAATTATACAGATGGATTGAAATATACAGCAAGACAGGGAATCACTCCAATTATGCAGAGTTGATTAAAACTTGGACCGCATGCCAGGGTGCTGCAGTAGCATGGAAGGAGTCAGGATGTGCACCATGGAAGCACTGAAGACCAGTGAACATCTGCACCGCCAGGACCAAACCACAGAAGAGGATTTTTGTTTCTCTTGGCAGACAGAAGTGTTTCACTCTCTACGACTAAGCTGGAAAGTAACAATCTACAGTTTGATGGTCTGGTGCATAAGGAACAGTCTCTGCTCCTGACAGAAGGTAAACTCCTCACGTTGAAATCTCACCGCCTCCTAATGAAGATGGATCAACGCTATTCATTTACTGACAAACGCGCACAATGTACAGCACAGCCCATCTCCTGCGTTGTGTCACTGCACATAGCTACAGCATTGAGGATAAGTCCTTGTCATCTGGAGACCATGGTCAGTGGAGGAGAACGAGGAAGAGACAAAGGGAGGGAAGAAAAAAAAATGGGAGATGGGAGAATAAAAGAGAAATAGAGACAAAGAGAATGAGAGGGAGGGAGAAAAAGATCACAAATAGGGAGGAACAGAGTGAAAAGGGCAAGACATTTGTCACCCTCTCCTACAGGAAAGAACAATATCATTAATCTCCTGACATTTCAATATTGTATTAACCTTTCTAGTCGAATTCTATGGGCTCATTAGTCTTTTTTGAGGGGAGAGAAAAATAATAATCGATAGAACAAGCTCTGGACACGACCTAGAAATATACTGCAGTCAAATAACATACAACCTCAAGCCAGTCATGTGATGCTGCCTTGCCTTTAGCAATCAGTCAATCTTTATCTGCTTTAAATTAATTGGTTTAAATACAAACAAATAAAAAGATAAATGGAGTTGTAGCTGTTGCTCTCAAGTAGGTCACAGTCATAAAAGAGAACAAATGGCCACGCTGTAACAGCTTAAAACAGCAACACGAGCATATCAGCCATCTATATGTGACGAGAAAAAAGCCCCGAGGCCACACAAAGAACCCATATCTCATCTCCCCCATCCAGTCAGTCAGCAGAATGTCAGTAACAGAGGCAGGATGGATCCAGAGGTGGCCACACCCTTTTAAACTCCACCTCCAGCATCGTCCCCTCGTTGTAATTCCTCCACAGCTTGCTCACCCTTGTCCTCACCTTCCATCTATCAGTGCCTGAGGAACACCAGCCATTCAAATCACCAGCACTCCCCAGGTCATTTGACTAAGAAAACAGCCCAATTTATCCCCATTATGCGCCTTCGCTGAACATCAAGCACCGCCAGGCCTTTTGTCTGTCACCATTTACATTTAGCTTCTATGATTGGTTTTGTCAGTTGTTTTGTTGAGCGCGTTCGGCGATGCTGTTATGAAAACATGTCGCTTTTGAATGGTGTGATTTTTATGTTTGCATAGGGCATTCCTAACCATGGGGAGGAGTCGCCTGGGTTCAGGGGTTATTTCAATACTGTCATTATAGGTTTACCTAACACCTTGACTAAGACGAGAGCCTTCTAATGGGTTGCTTTGAATTCACAGGGAAATGAGTGGGTGGCAGATTCACACGCCTACACTGTATTTCTCTCTGCGTGAGGACGGCTTTTAATTAGTGTTTTACTTCGTAATTTAGCAGAAATCAATCATATTTGTAATAGGACAAATATTTTTTTGGACAGGAGTCATTAAGAATCCACAGGAGGTAGACAAAATAACATGAACACCTAAAAGGACTCTTAAAGTGGCAGTAGGCATCATTGGGCAAAAATTCCATAATAACCCTTCAGCATATTGTAATTCAAGTGTTATGAGAGATAACTAGACTTCTGCTCCTCCTCATGGCTCTGTTTTCAGGCTTTAGAGAATCTAGCACATGAGGGGAGATTTCATTTCATTGAGAGAGAGCGTTCTTATTGGCTGTGCTTCGGTCTTGTGACTAGAACTTGCGTTCCTTCACCAAATTTCACAATGGCGGTGGCGTGACAAATTTTCTCATTTTACAGTTAAACCGTGCACTACAAGATGATTCTGAAAACATTTGAAGCGAGAAATAGGCATTAACGTAACAATAATTCATATTTGATCAGCGCTGCCTAGTTTGACCGTTTGGTCGTAGTTCGCGAGTGATTGACAGCTGGCTCTCATGGACCGCAGACCTCAGATCAGCTCTTACTGTTCATTTTCCTCCGATCTGTGAGATCTTGCAGATGCCGTTAGGAGCACCGGAGGACACAGAGGAACCTGATTTTTTTCAGGTTACCTGTTTCATGTACTACTGTCATGAAATAGTGACCGTTTTATAAAAAATATTTTTTTTAATCATATTTACTCCAATCTCACCTACTTCAGCTTTATGTAGGGATACAAAGATGATATAATATAGACCTGAACAACATCATCATTATGATGGGGAAAGCATTTATATTTAAAGCTATAAAAAGACAGAAGTTAAACACTGAACGTTTCAAAATGTTTTTGAACTATCAGTGGGTTCTTGAGAGGGATGTTAATAGAAATAAAGAACAGAATATAATTTTTGAGCGTGGGTGGGATACTTTGAGTCAGGGTGAGGATTGGAGTTAAACAAAATTAATAAACAAATAATATCAATAAAAGGTCAACTAAAGGGATGTAAATATGTCCTTTTTTTTGTCTGTAAAATAGAATAGATAATTGTGTAAGCGAATGTGTCTAAGTGGATATCTATATGTATGTGCGTGTGGATATAGACATATGTATATACTGTATGTGTATATATATCTATATATGAGGTTGGATGTATGTATATAAACATGAATATGGATGTATGTATATGAATATGAACTTATCTCTTGACACTGCACTATTACAACGGGTAGTATTTTTATTTACTATTTTTCTTTTTATTATTTTTCTTTTTATGTTTTTCTTTTTTTTGTTTTATATATGTTGTTGTTGCTGTCTGTATGTCCCTTTAACAAGTATGTGTATGTATTCCTTTAACCTTAGATAACATTTTTAAAAAAAGATGATATAATATAAGGTAATAGATGTAGATATTACATTCTCCACCGAACTATCTATCCCTTGTTTATCTTTGGTTATTTTCGGCCATTTAAGCCCAACGTTGCATATCAACGAGCTGAACTGTTTTATGACAATATAGGATTTACAGAATTTTTGCTTCAATGTGCTGAAATATTTAATTTACTGCATTTCTGCAAAAACAGACATTATCATATTTTTTTATGGTTTCTCAATTAAATTTCCTGAAAATGTAGATGATCCTGAAGGCGGTGCTGAGATGATTAGTCAGTTATTTGATTACTTTGACAGACAATTAATTACTAACTAAAACTAAACTAACAATTCTGATAATCAATTACTTCTGTTATTTAGGCTTATTAAGCAAAAATTCTGCAAAATATTCACTGGTTCCAGCTCCTGAAATGTGAGGATGGGGGCTGGTTTTCTCTAATCTGTATCAGTGCAGTGTTTCTCTAATTACGGGAAATAAAAATCATATTTTTTTAAATGTCAAAAATAACGCCAAATATCCACTCCACTTTTTCCCCTACTGTATATTCATTATGCAGCAGAGCCCCTCTGTAAGTCCAAGAACAACAGGGCAAGTGTCTGTGGTCAGTTCACATCTGTAATAACAGCAGGACAGTGCCTGCTATCTAAACTGCTAAAGTCAGTTGAACAAGTGAAGTGAACGTTGTCTGTAGTCTATAGTGAACAACACGCTAACATGCTGACCAATTCTGTGTTTTTAGCTGAGTTGACCTGAGAATATTCGGTTAAAACAAATCAGTGATTTCTTGATGAAGGTCTGACTGAACAAGAAAATCCAAAGTGTGTGAGAGTATGCAGCTTTTTTTTTAAATTTAAAAACGTTAACTGCATTGATTTGGAATCACATTAGTCTGCTGCATGTATGAGAATAATGAAATGACACTTTAATTGCTGGCTAAATGCTTTTTTTTTTAGTAACAACAGTAGTTGGTGTGTGTTCTGGAGTAAGGGGGCAAAAAGAAAGCGTGATGTAATGTGTTGTCTCCAGCTGTGGAGAACAGCCTCTCTGTTGCAACGTTAGTCCCGGGGGAGCCATCGTCATCCAAAGCGCTGTACGAGCACAGGGCTTTTGAAAAAAAGATGGGCTGTGGACTGAATTATTTTCTTCCCTCGACCAGAGTTGGTTGAAGTTTTGTAAAGTGTTACAGTGTGTGTTGGTCAGCTGGTCTTGTTTGTTAGTGCTGGACTTCCGCACTATTCTAATATCAGCCTCCAGGTGATGGGTTACAAAGTATTCACACAATATTTCACTTTCATCCTGCAAAGATAATTGTTACGGCATCAAATTCAAAATGCGGCCAAACGCTTATCTTCTTTGAACATACTAGATACTAACCACAAAATAAGTCAAACGTGTGATCGCTGCAAATGGTCTGGGTACTGCACCGTGCCCTTGCAGTTTGGTTCCACCTTTTTGGTTTGGTTTTTTGAATCGAAGAACCACGATTTCTTCTGGGTCGTATATGTCGGATGGTGTCCACCTGCTACAGTATGCACTGTACTATACAGTATATGTTCATCAGATGCTGACTAGCTTTGGTTTTTGACCGCTTTGTCGATACACTGACTGTGTTTGGAATATATTTGCACGTGTTGATTAATGAAACTGTTTCTCTCAACACACTGAATAATTTAGCATTGTTTTCTGACTGATGCACCTGCAGATGATCTGGTCTCTTTGGATTTCTGGAAGGTGTCCAATATTGCATTTTCAGCTTATGAGAATGCTGATTATAAGACCTAGTGCAGTGAATCTGGTAAATGTATCCTACTAATCAAAAGGCTTATAATAGTATTAGTGATTATCATAAGCACTTTGATAAAGGCGATTACACATTGGTGATATTAAATGTTAGATGGTGAGATCAGCTTACAGATGCAAAGAGGACAGCTGAGAAAAAGCTGAGGGAGGGAAGATAACGGGCGGCGGCACGGAGAGGCCATATTCCTCTGGGTTAATTGTGCGGACCCCATCGGCACTAAATAAGGATGGTTAGAATGACTGGCTAAGTGACAAATGGATGTACAAATCACCCAGATTACTTCCCAGTTATTAAAAAAACTGGGATTTGGCTGGCTTCCACCCTCCCTTTCTCATTACATCTGGCAGTCTCACCACTGACGGCTATCTTTTACAATAACTCATCTCCGTTCAATTTTCACAAGTTGAAACGAGCCTGAGTGTTTAACATTGATTAAAAACAACTTTTTGTAATGATGTGAAATTGTGATGAGTCGGTCGGTGAGATCATTAAACGTAAATGAGTTTTGATTGATTGTCTGAAGAGGTGGCGTTTGACCTGCAGCTGTAGTGTAAATGGCTGTGGAGAGGTGCTCGTAAGCTGTCTGCACGCTGTGCACCTGTGATGGCGGGTTCCTCGCTGGCGTTCTCGCGGAGGATAGCGACAGTAAGATGAGTTGTCAGACAGTGCACAGCTGTTCACTTAATTACCTCCTAGTTTGGGAAGGAGGTTAATGAAGCAGTTTGGCGATCAGAAATGAGAGACAGCCTGAATGTGCACAAAAGAAATTAGTTTCTGGCTGCTGGGACGGGGTTGAAAAGCAACAGCAGTTCAATTATCGATTGCAAAAACTGAAACACTGATGGAATAAAGAAAGAGGAAGCTGGAAGAGGAGGAGAGGTTAGTGTGCTTCACAGATACCTGTTTAGTATGTTCATATACAGAGTAATTACGCCTCATACTGACATTGGCATATTAAATCCTAAGTGAATCAAATGTTACTTCCTTCTGAGAAATTAGACTCATTCATTCTCTTATTATTCTTGGGAAGACGGTGAAGCAAATTTGTGCAAGTGCTATTTTTTTAATCCTCAGAATGTGTAAAAAAGACTTGAGGGAAAGACTTGTTATTTTTTAGCTTCCTTAGTGCAATCAGCGGTCCACAGGGGATTGGTTGTTCTTTTTAAGTTTATAAGTTGTAATGATTATTATGTAAGTACAGTAAGCTAAATGAAATCAAAAGAAATCAGAATTCCAGCGCACACCAGGGTACTGCTCAAAAACAAATCTGATGAAGCAACATGCAAAACGCCTAGTTCCCTCTTTCTTGTTTTTACTGTAATTTGTCAATAAAATAGTGTCTATACCAGTACCCTGGTGTGTGCTGGAATTTTAATTTCTTTTGATTTAATTTGGTTCATCCTGCACCAGCTGCACCCAGGAGAGAACCAGTACCGGAGAGAATAGAAGCAACTCTGTGCACGGGGACGTATCTTCAGTTTTTAAGTTTCAACCTTAAGTGTATCCGCTTAATATCCATTTTCTGTCATCTCTTCTTTTCTGCTTAGGTAGTTTTGTGGCTTAATCTGTAGTTTGGCAGACATTGTTTTCTGTGGCTAAACCAAAGTTCTTGGAGCCGATCCCAGTTGACATTGGGCGAAGGCGGGGTACACCCTGGACAGGTCTCCAGACTATCACAGGACTGACACATAGAGACAGACAACCAGTCACTGTCACATTCACACCTACGGGACATTTAGAGTCAACAATGAACCTGCAATGAACACACAAACTCCACACAGAACCTGCGACCCTCTTGCAGCAGTGCTAACCACTGCACCATTGTGCCACCCTAGTTCACTATCACATACGACAAAATCAAATCTTCACAATTGGAGGATCTGAAATAGTTGACAATAATTTGTTTCAGTGGATTGATTAATTGTTTCAGCGCTATAACCAATGATTTGTTTAGTATATACCTGGGGTCAGCAACCTTTACTATCAAAAGAGCCATTTTTGGTAAAAAAAACAAAAAACCCATCTGATCATTGTGATGAAGGTAACACAGTTTATAGTTTAAGTATATAGTATATAAGTCTAATGCAGTGAGGGCCAGAGAGACAATGTACTATGGAGTATTAGGGCCACATTGAAGGAAAAAACATCTAAGATTTACAGAATAAAGTCATAATATTACGGGAATAAAGTCATAACTTTATGAAAAAAAAAAGAAAATAGCGTGTAAGATAACTACTTTATATTATTAGGACTTTATTCTCATAATATTAAGATTTTTTTCGTAAACCTATGACTTTATTCTTGTAATATTATGACTTTATTCTTGTAATATTATGACTTTATTCTCGTAATCTCAAATTTATCTCTTTTCCTCAATGTGGCCCTAATACTCCGTCGTACCATCATACCATAGACCTACAACAATGATAAATAAAAAATGAAAATGTAAACAAAAAACAGTTATTCATTTCCATTTTTATAAATCCACAGGGAGCCACTGGAGAGGAGCTAAAGAGACGCATGTGGCTCCGGAGCTGCAGGTTGCAGACCCCTGGTATATACTATAAGTGTACATACAGTATATACTGTAGGCACAGTAAAACAGGACATTTTCACATATATATATACAGACGTAGGCAAAGTTGTTGGTAACGTTCCGTTAAAGAGAGAAAAACCCACAATGGTCACTGAAATAACTTGAAACTGACAAAAGTAATAATAAATAAGAATTTACTGAAAATTAACTAATGAAAATCAGACATTGTTTTTGAATTGTGGTTCAACAGAATCATTTTAAAAAACAAACTAATGAAACTGGCCAGGACAAAAATGATGGTACCCCTAGAAAAGATGTAAAATAATGTGACCATAGGGACATATTAAACTAAGGTGTGTCCTGTAATTAGCATCACAGGTATCTTCAAACTTGTAATCAGTCAGTCTGCCTATTTAAAGGGTGAAAAGTAGTCACTGTGCTGTTTGGCATCATGGTGTGTACCACACTGAACATGGACCACAGAAAGCTAAGGAGAGAGTTGTCTCAGGAGATCAGAAAGAACATTATAGACCTTCATGTTAAAGGTAAAGGCTATAAGACCATCTCCAAGCAGCTTGATGTTCCTGTGACTACAGCTGCACATATTATTCAGAAGTTTAAGGTCCATGGGACTGTAGCCTACCTCCCTGGACGTGGCCGCAAGGGGAAAATTGATGACATATTGAAGAGACGGATAATACGAATGGTAACCAAAGAGCCCAGAACAACTTCCAAAGAGATTAGAGGTGAACTCCAAGGTCAAGGTACATCAGTGTCAGATCGCACCATCCGTCACTGTTTGAGCCAAAGTGGACTTAATGGAAGACAACCGAGGAGGACACCAAATCATAAAAAAGCGAGACTGGAATTTGCCAAAATGCATATTGACAAGCCACAAAGCTTCTGGGAGAATGTCCTTTGGACAGATGAGACAAAACTGGAGCTTTTTGGCAAGTCACATCAGCTCTATGTTCACAGACGCAAAAATGAAGCATCCAAAGAAAAGAACACTGTACCTAATGTGAAACATGGAGGAGGCTCGGTTATGTTATGGGGCTGCTTTGTTGCATCTGGCACAGGGTGTCTTGAATCTGTGCAGGGTGCAATGAAATCTCAAGACTATCAAGGCATTCTGGAGCGAAATGTGCTGCCCAGTGTCAGAAAGCTTGGTCTCAGTTGCAGGTCATGGGTCCTCAAACAGGATAATGACCCAAAACACACAGCTAAAAACACCCAAGAATGGCCAAGAACAAAACATTGGACTATTCTGAAGTGGCCTTCTATGAGCCCTGATCTAAATCCTATTGAACATCTGTGGAAGGAGCTGAAACATGCAGTCTGGAGAAGGCACCCTTCAAACCTGAGACAGCTGGAGCAGTTTGCTCACGAGGAGTGGGCCAACATACCTGTCAACAGGTGCAGAAGTCTCATTGAGAGTTACAGAGTTACAGAGTTACTTGATTGCAGTGATTGCCTCAAAAGGTTGTGCAACAAAATATTAAGTTAATGTTACCATCATTTTTGTCTAGGCCAGTTTCATTAGTTTGTTTTTTTAAATGATTCTGCTGAACCATAATTCAAAAACAATATCTGATTTTCATTAGTTAATTTTCAGTGAATTTTTATTTATTATTACTTTTGTCAGTTTCAAGTTATTTCAGTGACCATTGTGGGTTTTTCTCTCTTTAACGGAACGTTACCAACAACTTTGCCTACGTCTGTATATAGAACCTTCAAAGTGAATGGAAAATATAACATACTAAATGCACATGCACGCTCCCCTTTTTCATCCCCCCTCCCCCAGTTTAATGTCGTACACATGCCACTACACTTGTGAGCCTACCCCCGGGCACACAGGTAGAGTAACTGTAAGGACCACACCAAAGACCATCCAGCCTCATTGTGCATATTCATGCCATTATGGGGTGAATAACCCTGGCAGCCAGTGTATCCGCTTAATATCCTTAATCACCTGCATCTCATTGTGGGGCCTGGACACACCTCCGCTCATTAAAATGATGGATGGAAGCATAAGGGGATGCTCTCCCCTGTTCCAAATTTGTTCTTGTTTAGAAAGGTGCTTATTAGAGAACACCTGGGGAGATGAAGGGGGGAAGGGCTCCAAAAGCTGAGAGAGAGAGGAGGAGGAGGGGGAGGGGGCGGGAGGGGGGGGGGGGGGTAGGGAATTCTGAGACCACAGTTGTCATAGCTAAACCATTATAAACATTACTGAATAATACTGATAACAAGTATGCATATTGTATAGATATAGATGTAAAAATGCTGTACAATAGGTTGTTCAGCCTCTGATTACATTACTTCTGATTCCTATATTTTTACATTTAAAGATCACAAATTAAATGTCCTTAAATGGGCAAAAAAATCCACCAATTGTTGCAATAAATGAGTGTAGTGGACGTAGAATCTCTCATGGCTCCGATGGCTTTCAGCAGAGGACTCGGAGCAGTCGGTCTCTCGAGGCAGGATGTTGAGGTGGGCAGCATCACTAGTCATTAGCTTGTAAAAACAGGACTTCAATTCCAGTTCTTTGAGGCTCAGGAGGGAGTATAACGGGGAGGAACCATCTCTCTTTCTTCATCACTGATGTTTGAATAAGCCAGACAGACAGCGGTTGACATTAAAGACTCCCATAGGCCGGGTTATTGCCTCTGTGAGAACAAGCAGTAGGCAGGTTAGATACTGGAACAAATGTATTTTGGTCTCCAATTAGGATAAGTCGCTGTCTTGAGTCGCTGTGTGGCGACAATGTCATCTTTCGATTTTATGGATATTTTGTTTTGCCGCGTCAGCAGCAATCCCGGTGATGTGAGTGAGCGATGAGAAATAAGACGAGCACTGTATTCGCTCTCTTATGTAACCTCATTGAAGCCTCCTTACGCCTAATTGGCAGCAATCTAGGCCTGTCAAATTGAATATAATCCCTTCACCGTTGGTTTTAGCTTCCCTCTATGGCTCCAAATGCCTTTACTGAATGACATGGGATGCTAATATTGTGAGTAATGGAGAACACTAATGGAATTGGCATTAGGTAATACATTTGAATAGCTACTGTACAGAACAGAAATGGCTGTTTAGCTTCTGAGCCAAGGATATTGATAGTTCCCTCCTTGACTGTGTTGTTGAAGTACATTGTGTCCTTTTGGGTGAGGCCAGCTCACATGATTTCAAATTACAATGCAATAGATGCATTGAGCTTTATTATGATGCTTTTCAATTATGGCTATAATAAATGTGTCAATAAAATTAATTTATTACTTTTATGAATCGTTTTTCATATCTCCACAAATGTGGAGATATAAAGTGTTGTGTACTTTGCACCATGCAACCATGTGGTTAATAACCATAAGATGAAATATTGGAAATTGAAGTTGTTTGTTTATGATTGAAGTAGTGTTGTGTTTTTCTAATGGTTAAGAATGACAATCCTGCTATATTTTTATATTGTTAACCAATCCCATAAAAAGATTTAAATCAACAATGAATTGATCCTAATTCCGCCTAAATTCCTCATTCACAGCACCCGGGAGGGGATTCATGTTTTGGTGGTGGGAGGAACCTGGAGGAAACCCACGCAAACATGGGGAGAACATGCAAACTCCACACAGAACGGCCCTGCTCAGACAGGAGATCAAACCCGGGACCTGCTTGCTGTGAGGTGACAGTGCTAACCACTGCACCGCTTATTCCTCTGTGTCATACAGCTCCATTGTTGTCTTAAAAACACATCAATTTTCCACATGGTTGCACTGGGCAACATGTTCCTTCATTACCATGAACAAGGGACCTGAGGCCTTTACTACAAAGCGAGCTCAACATACCCAGGGTATCTTCTCACCCTAAGAGCCAAGATCACGCTAAGTGATCCTACATTGCTGGTTATCAACTCGTGAAGTCAACCCAGGGTTTCTCAATCTGGATGTGAGGACGTTCACATGAAAGGGGTGGTGTTTGCAGCATGTCACAAACATGGACAAATCTACGTCAGCAGAGCGGCATATTTTACAAATGAAGAGCAAACGATAATATTAGACAAATACGAAGAAGTTAAACTCATAATCCAGGCTAAAAGTAACACAGTTGAAGCTGCCAAATGCAGGAAGAACAGCTGGCAAAATAAAATTGTCGATCTGTAAATGAACAGACAATATCACCGCCCTATCTAGAGCACGAGTAGATCTGACTTTAATTACTTTGTGTATTCCGTTAAATAAATATGAGGCTTATAGACTAGAATAGAAGACTAGAAGATACTTTATTACTCCTTTAGGGAAACAGTGGCACTTTTAACCTTCTTTCAGCTGCATCCCCGATGGTGTGAAACAGTCTTGGGAGCAAATAAAAAATAAAAATAAGGACATAATTCAAAGTGGTAAACAGGACTTACTTTCATGTCTTATAATCGCCCACAGCATACATAAAAGTACCAGTAGCAAAGTAACGCAAGGGAATGCGTTACTTTGCTACAGTCTGCGGGACTGTAAACGCACAACTCTGACATATTTATTCATTTATTTGTTATTTGCTCCCAAATCTGTTTCACACCGTCGGCAATTCTTTTTCCAGCTGTCCTTTCTGCATTTGTCAGTTTAAACTGTGATGCTTTTAGCCTGGATTAGGACTGTAACTTTTTTGTATTTGTGTAATATTATTTTACGATCCGCGCGCCGACCTCTGATTGGTCAGTAGGCGGTGCTTTTATACAAGTTGATCTCTTATCTTGAACATATCCTGCAGGTAAGGTGTTCAACATAAGTTACCATGGTGATCTACCCTGGTAAAAAGTGAACCACTGTTGTAGGACTGAAAACCCAGGCTTAAACCTGAAGTTACCTCGCTAACAAATCAGGCTTGCATGTGCACCCAGTTTCCCAGTGAATGACATTTATAAAACAGAACCATGTATATGAACAGCTTTAATACTTATCATTTTAAGCATGTGCATATGAGAAGAACTTTGGTCAACCTAAAGCCCCTTGTGCTGTAAATACTAGTCATCACTAGTGTGTATTGTTCCCCAACAAATGCTCTGTTTACTCATTTTTGTTAAAGGGACTGTTTGTAACTTCTTACATGTATAAATCAATCCCGGTCGGTGTCCCATGCGCGCTCCCGTGTGGCTACGCTGTTCAGACTCAGACTCCAACACAAACTACACGGAAGCACCAAAACCTCTTTGTTGTATCTAGTGAAGCCCGTCTGTTAAACAGTGCTGGCCGCGGTCGGAGGACGCGGGGGAGACCGTAGCTTTGGTCTCCAGGACCGGAGTCTCTGCTGTACTCTGCTCCTCTGCTCCTGCCTTCACTGACACACCGAGCTCATTCTCACTCTTTCGCTTCACTCTCACATGCATGCGCGCACACTCCACACTGCAGGAGAGTTAGTTTAGCTCTGAGAATATCTAGTGAATGTTCAGTGGACGTTTGTGCAGAAATAACTGCTGCAGCTCCTCCAGACCAACAGAGGTTTGCCGTGTCTTGTGAAGTGACGGAGCTCCGCTGAGAGAAACGTTATCGTCTCCGACCAAAACTCCGGTGTCTCCCCTGTTCCCTCCGGCCGCGGTCGGGAGGCCGAGGCAGGAAAAGCCAACACTAGGATCAGCATTGATTCATGGAGAGACCTTCGTCTGGTCAGCTAACATTACTGCCAAACAGCTGAAATATAGAGTGATATTGTGCTTTTAGCTGACGTGTGTCGCCTCACTGTTTTGATCGATGCTCGTTCATGTCTATTTAGAGCGAGCAAGCGCGAGCCCGACGCTGACTTTCGTTGACTTAAAGGCCACAGGTGTCGCTGTTAACATGCAATTTCTGATTCTTACAAACAGTCCCTTTAAAAAAAATTAAAAAAAATACTTTCTTAAAAGCAAAACTTTATATTTGGGACCTGTTTTTAAAGATTTTTGTCTTCTGTAGGAATGAATGGGCTTGGGACACAGACAAGGTTAGGATGTAGTAAAGTATTGTGTGGCAGAATATTGTGGGACTTGTTGACATTAAGAAAAACAGACCAGCCTTACCCTCTCAGAGAATGTTGACAAATTACCAAAAGAACATGTATAGTTTAAAGTCTTTCTTTGTAAATTCATCTTTAAAGTGCCAGCACATGATGACGAGGACGGGGAAGTCCACAAGTGAAACAGTGACAGCTCATTGCTGTGGACAAAAACGTGCACGGCAGAGGTCTGGGATCCTGGAAAACCCCAATACCTCCGTTCCAAGTGACTGCATCTTCACTAATGTCCTGAGAGGGTGAGAAGAGGGCATACAACCACGGTCTGAGATCGGCGCCGGCTCACTGAAGACATCTCGAAACAATAAAGTCACTCAGACAAATTGTCCGGTAATGTGTGATTTTTAACATAATTCTGATCGCAAACAATGACTGTTGGAAAACAAAAGCAGAGTAAACGGTTCTGTGATTCTTCTAGCATAATTGTGATGACAAACAAAATGTATTTGGGAAAAAGCAGCCAAATAAGCCTAATGCTGGAAATACTGTCTTAGCCCTCACATGCTGTTTAGAGTCAACATTCTGACCTATTTTGTTTCTTTTTAACCTGTATTGGAAATCAGTAAAATCAAAGCTGTTCTGCTAGCCTTATAAATTTCTTTTGTGCAGCTGATACACAGGGTTGTTGTTGTTGGAGGGTTCTCTGAGTTCAAATTTGAACCATCTTTATTCAAAAGGCACCATTCAAAAATGTTTTTTGCTTTGGCAAATGCCTGTGTATGTGGGAAGAGAGGAAAAAGAGAGGAGGCTGACTGTTTTGTGCCACTGGTGGTACGATGCTTCTGTCGTGGGAAATAAGGGAAAAAGAGAGGAGGCAAGTAGGTCTATTTATTTCAGTGATTATATAAGACAAATTACAAACATTAAGACAAAGTGTAAAAAACCCCACAAAAAAAGCACATTGCAATGGACATTTAAGAAGTATGGTCCTGACCTGAAAAAGAGTCATGAGATAACTGAATGAGTTTGTGCTGCATAGATGGAGTTAACTTGACTTGTGTTTTTTACAATAATAAGAAACCTTATTGGTCCCCATCATATTGTGCACTGTTTTGCACCTTTTAGATATGAGCCATTTCATTAATTCAAATTAGCAGTGATGTACTGCAATTAAGGATGATGGGATTAGTCATCACTAATCGGTTGACGTTTTGATGTAACAGCAACCCCTAGCAGTATGTTGTGAAAGTGCAGCCTGCAACAAAGTTTGTTTTTATCCCCCACCTAGCGGCCGGCGCTGCTGGAGGCTGCAGGGTCCTTTTTAGCTCTTTCCCTCTTCTCTGTTCATTCAGCTTAGGTGCTGAAGAAAAAAAAAAGAGAGAAAAAAGAAAAGAAAATTTCATTAAGGATTAAAACACCTACAGTATTCATTAATTTATTATTAGGTATTTATGAATAAAGAATGATTTTAAATTTGGTATAGAGGCTTGTGGGTCAGAATACGACAGCATGTAATGACATGTTCACACCAAACGCTTAGCCTATCTATGGTATAGCCTAAACAATAACATTGCAACCATACTTATGCCTAGATGATCTTATTTGTATTAAGTGTTGATGGAGCAGCTACAATGTTAGCATAGCCTAGCACTGATCAATCCAAACTCCATTCAGAAAACAAGCATTTTAAGAGTTGTTTGCATCTTGTTGACAGACCTGACAAAGCATTAAAAAAAACTTTTTACAAATCTGCATCATTATGTAGTTATTCCAGTATCCTTTTGACCCGTATATCGCAATTAAATCACAGCAAAATCTGTTTATTTGGGATTCACACCGCTGTAGTAAACTGGATTCATTTTGTCAACGTGTGACTTGCTAGTGTCACACCTAGAACAACACCTTGGCCACCACCCACAGTGTGGAGGGGCAGTAGCGAGAGAAAATGATATGCTCAAAAACAAACTGATCAAATGTTGTGTTGCTACAGGACTGAGCTGGAAAAAGCCGCTCCCTTAGTCTTAACACAGATGAGAGCATGCATCAGACAGAGATATAATCTGTCCTTTGGAAATCCTATTTTGGCAGACTTTTTTTTCATGAAATTTTTCGACACACAATAGTATGACTTTTTTTTCATGAAATTCTTCAACATACAATGTTATGACTTTTTTGACTCGAAAAAAAGTCATAGTACACTATGTCGAAAAAATAGAAAAAGTCATAGTATTGTATGTCGAAAAAAATATTAGTATAGTTTATCCAAAAATGTCATAGTATTGTGTGCTGAAAAAATAAAAGTCATAGTATATCAAAAAAAAAGGCGTAGTATAGTATGTCGAAAAAATAAGTCATAGTATAGTACGTGAAAAAAATTAAAACATTTTAATAAATAGTATGTACATTTTTTTTTTTTTTAAAAGTCATAGTATATCATGTCGAAAAAAATCCATAATATAGTATATTGAATAAAAGCCATAGTAAAGTATGTCCAAAAAGAGACATAGTATAGAATTAAACAAATTTTAAAAAGAAAACTCAATGTATAGTATGTAGAAAAAATAGAAAAAAAGTCATAGTATAGGATGTGGAAAAAATAAAAAAGTCATAGTATAATATATCGAAAAAATTAAAAAAAAGTCAAAGTATAGGATGTGGAAAAAAATAAAAGAAGTCTTAGTATAGTATGTCGAAAAAATTAAAAAAGTCACAGTATATTATGTTGAAAAAAAGTCACAGTATATTATGTTGATAAAGTCATAGTATAGTATGTCGAAAAAATTAAAAAGACATAGTATAGTTTGTTGAAAAAATAAAGAAGTCATAGTATATGTTTGTGACAGTTCTCAGTCATCCAGGTCATGGTATCTGAGTAAGCAATTGGACTTGGTTTAGATTCTTGAAGACGTTTCACTTCTCATCCAAGAAGCTTCTTCGGTTCTGGGTAGATCACAATTGAACCCAGGAATTTAACCTCTGTGAGGTTGTTCGCAGAATAATAGAAACCACTCAGTACATTGGTGCTCCTAGGCTCCTCCTAGGCACCTGGGCATTTTTTGGACAGAGAGGAAGGGTGGTTTGAAAGAGGAGTGAAAGAAGCCATCTATGCCAAAGTAGAGAAGCCAACACTCAACAGAGGAGGAGGCCTAAGGCATCACCTGTCTTCCACCTACAATGCTGCCCTGGCATCTCTTCCCAAGAGATTAAACAACCATTCACACTTGACCTCACTGGACAGTCATTCACACCTGGCATCAGCTGACTCTAGCGACTCCAACGACCCATGTCGTGAATACACTAGGCATCAGCTGGACCAATAACTACAGTGGTCACACCTAGGAGCACCATTGTACTGAGTGGTTTCTGCTCAGTACAATGACCACAGAGGTTAAATTCCTGGGTTCCCCTACCATTTAGCCAGAACTGAAGAAGCTTCTTGTATGAGAAGTGAAACGTCTTCAAGAATCTAAACCAAGTCCAGTTAATGCTGATTTAACCCTTACTCGAAGTCATAGTATAGTATATTTTAAATTTTTTCGACATACTATACTATAGTATTCTTTGCCATACTTTTTTTCGACAAACTATACTAGGACTTTTTTTATTTGTTTTACATACTATACTATGATTTTTTTTACTCTTTCGACATATTTTAAGACTTTTTTATTTTTTCTACATACTATACTATGACTTTTTTTCGACATACTATAGATGGAAGCACAGGTGGTTATACCTGCTGGGCATTTCTGCCTGTCGCACCGCCGACGGTGCCACTGGGCTGGCTTCAGTGTCGTCAGCCGGGAGCCACCCTTCACTGATGTTTCGCTCCATTAATCCCGGAACATCTCGAGGTGGTGGAGCAACGGCAGGGACGTCTCCAGTCGGCAGGGACGTCTCCAGTCGCACCGCCGACGGTGCCACTGGGCTGGCTTCAGTGTCGTCAGCCGGGAGCCACCCTTCACTGATGTTTCGCTCCATTAATCCCGGAACATCTCGAGGTGGTGGAGCAACGGCAGGGACGTCTCCAAAGCCCCTGCAGCCAGCCTTAGGACCCTTCCTTTCCCCACGCCTTGTCCTTTCTTCGAAGCCAGAACCAGAAGCTCCCTTGCTCCCTGCCTCTTCCGCAAGTTCTTTGAGCGCCTTCCTCAGCTTGGAGCCTGTGATCCCCAGCAACCTCAGGAGCCGCTGGGTGGTTGTTCCAGCATAGCCTCTGCACCCAACTTCCACTGGACAGGTGACCGCCCCCCATCCTGCTTGAGAGCACTCGCCTGCCAGTTCTGAGTACTTTTCCTTCTTTCTCTCGAAGGCAGCCTCTATCCCCTCCCCATGGGACAGTCAGTTCGCCCCCTTGCTGGACAAGCTGGACCAGCCTCTGTGATGTTGATGGGCTGGCCTTGTTTGCCTTCAGCCTCCAGGATTTCGGCTAGCTTACGCAGCACCCAGTCGTGGCGCCATCTGTACTGCGTTAGCGCCGCTTTACATTCAGAAAGAATGTGCTGCAAGCTGCGTTTTTTGGAGTTGCAGAATTGGCAGGTCTCCTCTGTGCCATACTAGAGGTGCAGATTCCAGGGACTGGGAAGGGTGTCATACGTAGGCCTGATCAGGAAGCTCCGCCTTGCTTGGGGCATGTTCCACATGTCTGCCCACGTGATGGTTTGGTTTATCACCGCCTCCCAGGTTGTCCATCTGCCTTGCTGTTGCAGAGCTCACCGCTCTGATTTTGTAGCCCTCTTCTTCCACCTTTGTGACTTCGGAGATCACAAGGTCTTTCCTTTCCTTCCTCGATGCTTTGGACCACGTCTTGGGTGCTGGTCCCCACCCAAAACCGGCTCTGTCTGGCTGCAGCAGCCCGACAATCTCCTGGTGTTTTAGGCGATTGATAGCCTGGTTGACTGCCTGTGTTACATCCCACTTGCGTCCTGTGCAAATTTGGGCCTTGATGTTTTGGACAGACGTGTCAGGTGAGTCTCTCAGCTCGAAGACAAGCCTCACCTTCTCCTGTCTGTAGCCCAAGTTGATGTATTTCAGTGGGAGCTTCAGGGTGGTTCTCCCAAACAGTGCAGTGTTGGCCAGACATCGAGGAAGGCCCAGACCATTTGGGGATGTAATTGTTGGCTTTTGCGTCCAACTTCAGAGCTGTTGTTGAGGTGATGTCGCACAACTTTAGAGGCCACATCAGACGTTGGTATAGGGTGAACTGGTAACACCACACCTTGACCTCTGCTTCGCTGTCTGGATCTGTTCCCAGATCATAGCAGAGTGCTTCACGCAGCCAGGAAACCCTGGGATGCCTGTCTTCTGACAGCTGGTATCGATGTAGTTGTTTGCCAGAAGGTAGCTGGTCATGCACTTTGCCATCACCGAGAAGAAGATCTTCCCTTCCACATTCAGCAGGGCTATACCTCTGAATTGGCTGATGTTGTGGGAGTCTTTTTCTTTCGGGGTGAAGGTGGTGACCGCTCTGCTCCATGCTGGAGGGATGGATTGGTTCTTCCAGGCAAATCCCATCAGTCTCCACAAGAGCTTCAGGATCCTTGGGACAGTTACCCTATACCCTATAGGGTACTCCGTTTAGTCCAGGTGCTGATGCAGCTCTCGCTCGCTCTACCACTTGCTTGACTTTGGACCATCTGGGGGGAGTGGTGTCAAACTGAGAGGAGGGCTCGGGTGGGAGGGGTACGTGTCCTGGGGATCCGAGGGGGCTCTCCTTTTGGCTGTCACTGAGCTGGTCTTTGATGTATTCCTCCAGCTCCTGCTCGTTAGTCTGCAGTTTCCCCGTTTTCTTCTCCTCCAGCAAGCCTCAGGCGTACTTGAAAGGGTCCCTGAAGAAGCTCGCCCTTGCTTTCTCCTTACGGCTTCTGCGTTTCCTGATCCTCTCAGCTCACCTCAGGTGGTTGAGTCTGGTTCTAATCCGGTTCCACAGGTTCTGCAAGCCCTCCTTCTCCTCATTCTCAGCTCTTCTCTATGCCTTCCGCAACAGCCGTTGCTCCTTTACCAGCTGGAGGATTTCTCTCTCCCGTCTCCCAGTCTGCCTGGGGACGATCCTCCTCTGTGGCATCTCTCCAAATCTTCCCTTGCCTTCCTCGTAGATGATATGTGCAAAGATGTTCGGTTTGGAGGTTGGGCTGCCCCTTAGCGTGTTCTGGACGGTGATGTGTGTGCTTTCGTTGAAGCCTCTCCATGCCACTTGACCTTGGGTTTCCGGGCTGGTTTCTCGGAAGTCTGTGTTGTGGGTTCTCTCCTTGGTGTTTCGCTCTGATGCTCCTGCTGGCGACCGTGCTGGTGTTGTTGCAAATCCTGCTGGGAAGGCTGATGTTGCTCTCTCTCACCAGCTGCAATGGTGGCATCAATAGCACTGTGGTGCTCAACCTGGCTATGATTACTCCTTGTCTGACCTGCTGGCGCAGTGCAAGTTTGCATCTGGTTGCTGCCGCCGCATTTTGCCTTCTCCTGGTGGATTCGTAGGCCCAGGTAGGTTGTTACTTTGGACCACCCGCAGCCGCATTTTCTGAGGATCCTTTGATCGTTTGTCGTTGCCGTTCCAGTCGTTGTGGTTCCAGTCATTGTGGTTCCAGTCGTTGACATGTCATCTGTCCTGGTTGGTCCATCTTCCATCCCAAAGTCATAAAAAGGTAATACTATAGTACACTCAAAAAGTCATAAAAACGTCACAGTATAGCACGTTGAAAAGTCACAGTGTTAGTATGTCAAAAAGTCATAAAGAAGTCATAGTATAGCATGTCGAAAAAAGTTCAAAAAGTCAGTATACTATGTCAAAAAGTCATAATATACAAAAAAGTCTTAAAAAAGTCACAGTGTTAGTATGACAAAAAGTCATAAAAAACTTAATAATATGCTACTATGACTTTTTCATGACATACCATGACCTTTTTATAAAATACTATACTATTACATTTTATAACATACTAAGCTATGACTGTTTCATGACATTTGTCATGGCATAATATACTGAATCTTTAATGACATACTATATTATGACATGACTTTTTTCAACATACTAAACTATGACACTTTATGGCATACTATAGTATGACGTTCTTTGAAATTTTTATGACATACTAAAGTTCCACTATGACATGACATTTTGATGGCATAGTATGACATGACATTTTGATGGCATAGTATACTATGACTCTTGTATGACATGTTTATGACATACTATACTATGACAATTTATGACATGGTGTAATGTGACTTTAATTACATTTTATGGCATGATATAGTATGGCATTTTATGACATACTATATTATGACTTTTTAATGACATTTGTATGACATACTACACTATGACTTCTATATGACATTTATATGACATATAAACCAACACTTTATGACATTATGTTACATACTACTCTGACTATTTTTATGACATTCTATACAATGACTTTTTAATGACATTTTATGGCATGGTATACTATGACATTTTTATGACACATTACTTTGACCTTTTAATTACATTTATATGGCAAAATATACTATGGCATTTTTAAGACATACTATAAAATGACTTTTTAATGAGATTTTTAACATACTATATTAGGACTTTTTAATTGCATTTTATCTCATGACCTGTTCATGATATTTTATGACATACAATACTATGAGTTTTTAATAACATTCTTATGACATATGACCTATTAATGACCTTTTCATGATATTATTATGACATTTTATCACATACTATACTATGACTTATAATAAGTCATTCAAACATTTATAACATATTGGAATTGATCATTTAGGTGTTCCTTATAGTGAGCACCTAAATAGTCTGGGTTAAATTGATCACTATAACCAAATGTTTTTTGTTGTGCATCATTTCTCATGCAGATTACCATCGAATTGACATTTGTATATCTATTACATGAATACAAAGTAATGAAATGGGCCGCTTCGCTATTTACTGGCTTGCTGTCAATTCTTCTACCTTTTCCCTCACCCAGGGTGAGGCATTGCCGTTTTTGGCCGGCTCTGCAGCGCGAGCGTGCATGCAGAACAGCGCCCCTTTGCCGGGGCTCCCGGTTCTCCTCGTTCCCTCACACATGGAGGGAGAGGAGCGCCGGTCTGCATGAGGGCGGCTTCACCCACAGAGCTTTCACCTTTGCATTTGTTTTTTTATTCAGAGAAAATTAATTTCCTTTTCCCGTTATGATATCAATGTGCATGCAGCATCAGCCACAGGTATTCAGCTGGAGAGCAGATGGTCTGCTCCGGTACAGTCTATGCATCAAGGTAGTAAAGTAAAAAACAAAACACAAATTAATTTAATGTCAGTTTAATGTAGTTTTAAAATGTTTTTCATTTAAAATGTTTTTCAATATGTTTTAATGAACGAAAAGACCCAAAATGGACACTGTAAGCGGACTACTTGACTACTATAAGTGAATTATTTAAACAGCATCTGTATAGGAGTGATTCTGTCCCCAAGTTTTTTTATACAAATAAGCGGTTTCCACTGTAATTGGCATATAAATTCTTAAGTTATGGCCAAAAACATGTTTTGTGAAATCAGTGACCTTGACCTTTGACCGCCAAATTCTAATCAGTTCATCCTTGAGTCCAAGTGGACGTATTGGGCCAAATTTGAAGAAATTCCCTCCAGGCGTTCCTGAGAGATCGCATTCACGACAACGGACAGCCCGAAAACATAATTCCTTTGGCCACGGCTGTTGTGAGGCATTAAAACAGACCAGCCTTATTCACTCAGAGAACGTTGACAAATTACCAAAGAAGCATGTATAGTTTGAACTTTTTTATTCATATTTTTTTAGTTCTTTTTACTTTTTTGCTTTACGAAACAAATGTTTGCAGATGTCCTATGAATAAACAACAGCACCCTTCCTCCTTAAAAATGGGGGTCAGTCACCACTGCTTTATCAAGAAAAGAGACTCTTCTTGTCCAATTACAACCTCTCCAGATTCCCAAAGTGACTCTTATTTCCTGTATTTGACATTCGTTTAAGTGCATTAGTAGACAACATAACCATTTCGATTAATGTGCAATAGCTGAGTTTATGGTCAATGCGAAAAGATATATACATTGCAGCTATGACTCACATTAACTGTCTTTCTACACTTGAGCTAGCATCAGAACTGGAGAGGGAGACAATCGCAACGCAAGGAGTCTCCTTTCAAGCACAGCCTTCGTAAACAGCAACCTTTACCTACATCATCGTCATCAGGATTAACTAGACTCTTTTGTCACCTGTTTTCCTCCAGTAAGACAAAAAGGTTAATAGATAGAATGGTTTAAAATAAAGTTTAGTGATTGTGCTTTTAAAACCAAAGTAAAACAAATAACAAACATTGACAACAACACGAAACATAACAGTGCATTACAAAAAACAAAATTAAAGAAGAAAAAAAAAATCCCAATGTGGCACTTTCTTGGGGCAGCTAAATAATATAGCAATTTACAACATGGATGGAAATGATAAAATAATAATTATATTTACTGGCATAATAAAATTAGAATTCACAAAATAAAACAAGGAAGACAAATTTGAGGTACCACAGTGGGTAAAACAAGAGGACATCATGTATACACGTATATTTACAGACAGTCCACCCCTCTCTGCTTGCAGCTATTGTATTACAGTAACGTCTGACTGTATGGGCCCTCCAAAGTTCTTGTTGAGGCAAGCAGAGTCATGTCAATGTCTGGAGTAGGATTTCACTCCATATTGCATTGGAATTAAACATAAATATACTACTGCGTATTTTGTTTTGAATGCACCATTCTTTTATCTTCAGACACTCTTTCCTTTTTTTTAAATGGACATAAAAAATGATAAGTTAGAAAAAAGAACATTTGTTTGTTTTCCAGATGTAAAGAAACACTACTGATGTACAGTATAATGGCAGCCAACGTGATGGTGAATTACTGAGATATTTAAAATTGTAAGAGAAACAATGGTGCTCCACTCTTGGAAAAATCAGTACAGTTCCTCGTTTCCTCCTCTGTTCTTCAGCTTTCTACCATCTAGGTAAAAAAACAAAACAAAAACATTTTGGTGAACATCCATCTTTAATAACTACAGTGATAAATCCTCTAGATATTAGCTTTTTGCAGATATGTAAGCCAATAAGTAACAACATACATAAATGTGGAGCTAAACAAAACAAATCTAAGGGATCCGTCTCAAGATTGTATTTTAAAAATTGCTATGGTCATTGTATTTTTTAAACTCTTAAATATCGATATCATCAGATCTGTTGAGTGATTGCCTGTGTACTTGATAATCTTTGACATACTATACTATGACTTTTTCATGACATGTACCCCGGTGACATTGGGAGCTGCGTTGCTGGGGATAATAGCTTCTGGTAGGATCTCACAAAAAAAAGTGGTCACAGGGGAGGTTTCAGAAAGAGTGGTAGCAACCCGCCTAGAAAAGGGAAACCGGGGCCCCCCTCTGAAGCAAGACCTGGGAGGAGAGCTCACTGGCAAGTGTCTAGTGGCAGGGTCTTGACACATGGGGCTTGGCCAATGTCGGCACAGCCCGAAAAATCGACATGGAGCGGCCGCCCTGTGGGATCACCACTTGCAGGGATAGGGGTTGGGTGCAATGTGAGCTGGGCAGCAGGCAAAGCGGGGACCTAGGCGTGCCTACTCCTGGTATTGCCGACTGTCTCTAGGGATGTGTAACGTCACCTCTCTGGCGGGAAGGAGCCAGAGCTGGTGTGGGAGGTGGAGTCGTATCAACTAGACATAGTTGGGCTGGTACTGGAACCAAACTCCTGGAGAGGCGCTGGAGGGTATGGGGATACTTACGAGTACCAGACTGAGCATGCTGTGTTCAAGTCCTCCACAGAGAACTGAGAGGAAGTCTCTGACTGTTGTTTGTGCGCATGTGCCAAACAGCAGCTCAGAGTACCCAGCCTTCTTGGAGTGGATACCCTGGGCCAAAGATCGATGATCGACTTTGTGGTTGTACCATCACATCTGCAGCCGTGAGTTTTGGACATTTGGGTGGAGCAGAGCAGATCTGTCAACTGATCACCACCTGGTGGTGAGATGGATCAGATGGTGGGGACGGCTGACGGACAGACATGGCACACCTAAATGTGTAGTGAGGATGAACGAACGTTTGGCTGAGGCCCCTGTGCTCAGCCAGGAATGTTTATTTTAGAGTGCTAGAAAGGAGGCTCCGACTGATTATCGGGTCAGGATGAGATTCAGTACCTCAAAGTCTGAGGCCATGGTTCTCTGCTGGAAAATGATGGGTTGCGCCCTCTGGGGTGGGAGGGAGTCGCTGCCCCAAGAGAGGGAGTTCAAGTATCTTGGGGTGGGGTGTTCACGAGTGAGGGTAAAATGAAGCGGGAGATGGACAGACAGTTTGGTGCGGCGTCAGCAGTTATGCTGGCTTTGTACCGGACTGTTGTGGTGAAGAGGGGGCTGAGCTGGAATGCAAAGCTCTCAATTTACTGGTCCATCTACGTTCTGACCCTCATCTATGATCATGAGCTTTGGGTAGTGACCGAAAGAATGAGATTGCGGACTGAAGTGGCTGAAATGACCTTCCTTCGTAGGGTAGCTGGGCTCAGCCTTAGAGATAGGGTGAGGAGCTCAGACATCCTGAAGGAGCTCAGAGTAAAGCAACGCTGCATCTTCTTGTCTGTCCTGGGAACGCCTCGAGGTTCACCAAGAAAACGTTGCAGGGAGTGGGAATTCTGAAATAGCCTGCTGCCCCCTGTGACTTATTTTATGACATACTACTATGACTTACTGACTTTTTAATACTGACTTTTTCATGACATTTTTATGACATCCGCCCGGCATCTCAGGAGGGGGAAACGGCCCAAAGCGTATGTATGCCAAAAGCGAGAGCTGTGTTCGGACTCGTTTCCGGTGGGGGTTGGCCTCCGCCGGGGCTGCGCTTTGTCATCAATCCTGTTCGTGATATTCATGGACAGGATATCGAGGTGTAGTCGGGGGGAGGAGGGTTTGCAGTTCAATGTGCTGAGGATCTCATTGCTGCTTTTTGCAGATGATGTGGTCCTGTTGGCATCATCGGTCTGCGACCTCCAGCACTCACTGGATCGGTTCACAGCCGAGTGTGAAGCGGCTGGGATGAGGATCAGTACCTCTAAATCTGAGGCCATGGTTCTCAGCAGGAAACCGATGGATTGCCTACTAGGGAATGAGTCCTTACCCTTGTTTGCGAGTGAGGGGACAATGGGAAGTGAGATTGGCCGGAGAAGCGGGGGCGGTATTGCATTCTCTTTACCGCACCGTGGTGATGAAAAGAGAGCTGAGCCGGAAGGCAAAGCTCTCGATCTACCGGTCAATCTTCGTTCCTACTCTCACCTATGGTCATGAGGGCTGGGTCATGATCGAAAGAACTAGATCTAACTAACTAACTAACTAACTACTTAACTAACGTTTGCAGTCACTCGGAGCACACTCTGGCACACACTGGACCGTTCCTAAATTCGGAGCAATGTTGGACTTTAACGTTACCGTTCCGTTATTCAGAGCAACTCACTCTCGGAGCGGCAGAGCGTACTCTGAGCACTTGAATGAAAGCATTAATGCCCATCTCCTGTTGGCATGAATATCTGGGCATCCCTAATAAGATCACATTTATTTTCCTTGCCCAAACACAGAGTTTACTGGTCGCGGGCAAGCGTTAATGTCAAGCCCTGCCTACAGTACCTGCGGCACTGTAGAAAAACGAGTATCATGTTCTCAGTATTTTCATGACAATCATGACATCCCTAAGTACTATAATATGCCATTTTGTACCTCAAGCTCTTCATCTCCTGGTTGGAAGGCCCCCGTGGTGTTGAGGCCCATGTCTGCAGGGTTCCTGCGGCCTCCTTCTCCTCTCCGCCGGCCCCCTGAGCCCCTGGAGGACATGGAGCTGGAGGAGCTTGGGTCCCGGGGGCTGTTGACTGTGGGGAACTGTGGTCGGCTATAGGGCAGAATGTCCTCTGAACCTGAAGGACAGAGATCAGTTGTTGGAGGAATTGAGACTTGCATAATCAAAAACACTGCACACGGCATTGAGGGATTCCCTCACATTGTATTTGTTGTTGTACCTGCGTGTTGGCGTGCCTTGTTGGCGGTGCTACCCTCATGTTTATTCCCTTTCCCTCCATGAGCTGTCTTTTGTCTCTCTTGAGCGTCTTTGCGTTCAGATGAGCTGGTTCTGGTGTCCGAGCCCTCTCTGGGCCGATAGCTCCCCGTTCCTCCTCTCTTATCTCGACCCTCTCCTGCTTTGGGGGAAATCACTCCCCGGCCCTCCAGGACTGCCTTGGAAGGGTGTGTAGGCGACTTAAGCCCTGCTGGAGGTGGGATGGGAGGAGGGGGGAGATCTGAAGGATAAACACAGGAAGTAAAAACACATTAACCACAGACATCAAAAACTAGGGTTTAGTTAATTGCACAAGACTGAGGAACACAAGTCTGTGTACTTTTGAACCTGTAGTGTGTATTATCTGTCACTCAGTTGTCTCACACCTGCAAGGTGATACACAAACACAGCTGCAGTGTGTGTACATACTGTACACATACTGTAGCCAAGCCGAACAGAAACTCCTCCGTGCAGACAGTAAACAGAACAGATGACATTAGAGAGGCCGAATCTGGCCAGAGAGTTATGAGATTTGAGCGAGAGGCAAGAGTGGAGGAAGAGGGGAGCATGACGGTCAGCAGCTGGCTCTCTGACCAGCTCCACTTCCCCTGTCCATGAATCAATGCTGCTTGTCCTTGAGCCATTATTCATATGAGGCGAGCCAGTGGGCCGCCTGGCCTCTCACACATCACACTGCCATCTAAACAAAACGCAGAGAGAAAAGCCTTGTCTGCATGCGATCAATGGCTTTTCATCTTCTAATCAGCTTCTGACCTGAAGGATGGTTTTGTCGGCAGCCAGATCCATAATCCACATGGGATTAGAAAGTTAATAAACATAGCAAGTGCCAACTCTTACACCTTGCTTGCATTCCGAAGGCTACCTTAGACTCTTAAGATTGTGGAACACTGGACTTTGTGGAGAATCAAAGCTTTTTTACACACGAAAAGGCTAATGGTGGCTAACAGGTGATGTCTTTGCTGCGTCTTGTTGGCGGAATCAGGCAGCTTCAATACACTCTTCTGATTATCCTCCACCTCCATCCACTCCTCCTGAATACAAAAGGGGGCCAGTCAATATCATACAGCAGAGAGGCGTCTGCAGTTTTTTAATATCTCTCTTGCCTCCTGAGTCCTGCCTCGGTCTGAGTCCGATCAATGCCACAGTCTGTGAGATATGGCTCACTACGAGGGAGGAGCAGAGCGCCTGTTAGATTTATGAGGAAATATCGCCGAGGACAGAGCTCAGGTCTGAAAAGTGTCTCTGGGCTTGCCAAGGAGGCTGTATTGGAAGACCTGGTGGTTAATTAGGCAGACGAGGCTGAGACGGATCAAAACAGACAGGAAAGGGTTAAGTTCAGAGAGGAGGTAGACAACGGCATTAGAGTCAAACACAATATGAGTCATGGGTGGAATATAACTTGGGAGTGTCCACATCCACTGTGCAAATGAGAGTGGAATGAGTAGGTCAGAGAGGGGTAAGGGGTGGGGAAGGGAGGCTGCTGGGGCGTAGAGGGGGGGGGGGGGGGTTGCTGGTCTTACTGCCGCCTTAACTGATGGTATTTATGTGTATTTATTGTGATGCTGTCTGGACGGTTAGAGAGACATCACATTATAGAAACACAGTAATACACAATATAGCATATAGTGTTTTCTGTCTTTACTGTCCTTTCAATTTCATGGAATCACCTTCCCTAACCTAACACCTCAGCACCAGTCTTCCAGACCACAGACGGGGTATGTAGGGTGGGGGTTGAAGGGAAGACAGGGGGGGGGGGGGGGGGGGGGAGGCAATAACCTCCAAATGAAAAACAATCCATTCAGATCAAATGCAATCAGCGGAGGACTGATGGACAGACAGAGCTGCAGAGCTGTCAGTCCGCCCCCTCGCTGCTCAAACAAAGACGGAGAACGGAGGAGAGGGGAGCACGGGAGAAGAGGAGAGAGTGGAGAGGGATGGAGAGATCACTCCAAAGGGAGGGGCAGCGGATGGGGAAGAAGCCAGGATGTAAGGATGATGGCAGGAGGCGGAGGTTCGGGGTGGGGGTGGGTTGGATTTTCTGCAGTGATATAGCTGGTCTGGCTCCCAGTGAGTTGGATATTAAATCTCCCTGTCAAGTGCTTCCAACACTCAAGGACACCTGACACTAAGAGGAGAGCCAGCTCTGGGACAGCACATACTGTACACAGCAGAGCGAGCGTTTGCAGATAAATAATAAAAATATATATATATTTCCACAAGATCAACGCGGAGAGGAAACAGCCAGAAGAAGTGGCTTTCCACTGGTAGGCCGTGTGTTCTAAAGAATGATGCTGTAAAAAGTCAATTGCTCTTTTACTTAGCAACATTAAAGCTTTTCCTTCTGTGTACAGCTGCTCCGGTATTTAGCCCCTGTTTGGTTTATGTTCGGCTCCTGCCGAGTGAAAGGTGGCACTTCACTATGAGCCACAGCACCTGGATCAATTTCATTAGTGGCTAAGAGTGGAGAGACATCCCAGTGTCAGCATAGCCAAGCTGGGCAGAGCTCCCCTGAGACCACCCCCACCCCCTCTCCACTCCTCCACTCCTCCCCCCCACGGCCCTGGCCTCCAGCCCACCGATCGCCCGATCTGTTCAGCACCGTCACAGATTAGGAGTGATGCCATGTATGCATGTGCATAAACACATGAAAGAAGATGATTAAAACTCTGGCTCACGGCACACCCATACTCAGTCATTTACAGACACTACATTACAGTCAACTGCACTTTTCCCTTCCATATCTGTAGAGGGAATAGAGGCAGAGTTATTGATACAAACTGGCCATCTGTGTACTTGTGGGATACAGCTAAACTGCTACGTGTCGGTCTCTTTACTCCTTTACTTTTACAGACAAACATACATACGTACCAAATACCAATTTAGAGTTTCTAACATATGGAATATTTTTGATAGTTGCAATATTTCAGACCTTTATCAGACCTATATTATACGCTGCAACATAAATTGAGATTATTTTCTATAAATTATACTCCAGGCCTGAAACGAAGGTTTACATAGTATTAAACACGATTTTTGTAGTTTGTAGCAACAATTTAGCTCACTTAATATCAATTATTTGGGTAGGAATCTACAACATGTAGTACATATCCAGCTTGCATGATTTTTAAAGGATATCTTTCATCATGAAAATTGTTTGAAATGTTAAATATTGTATATTTATAATAATGCAGTTTATTCATGTGTACCTTCATTGTAGGCTTCACGTCGCTGGTTCCCTGGATGAGCTGCAGGATGCTGTTTCTGCTTCTTAGGAGGCCTCCTGTGTACAGCTGCCATACTCATGCTACTGTCTGTAGACACCGGGCTGCCAGGACGGTGGCCTGATGGGTTTATTTGGTATTTTCGTGCTGAGAAAACAAACGGAGGAATTGTTTGCTTTACCATTCCTCAAATTTCTTGCAGAAAAAATTGTGTGTGGATGTGAACCATATAAAACCTACCTGAAGCTCCTCCGACTTCGTGGCCCAGTGTGTTGGGATATTTGGCCACCCTGAGGCCCGAATACTCTGCAGCTGCGGCGACTGCTTGAGCAAAGTCAGCGTCAGTGAAGAAGGATCCATCTGAAGAGCTGACGGCACTGGACCTGCCTGAAGAGACATTATCCTCTTCAGAAGCCGACCCCCATCCGTTGATCATGGAGCCGGTCACCGAGCTCTCCAGGTCGCCCATGCTGGACGCAGGCGTCTGTTCAAGCCCTCGTAGCAGCAACCTTCGCGGATGCATCTGGGGATGGTGGGGGTGTGTGTGGGGGTGGGTGTGGTGGTAGTGCATCTTGGCCACCTCTGCATCTGTCTCGTCACCTTCCTCCTCCTCTTCCTCCAATATATCCTCCTCATCCTCCTCCTCCATACCGTCAGTGTCCAAGGCCAACGGGCTGGTGATGTACCCATATGTGTGTGAAGGAGAGTGGGGCCTTGGAGGGGGTGGGGGGCTCACAGTGTGGCGCCTGCAAACAGGTGAGAAAGCCACAGTATCAGAAACCCATCATATTTTGGATATATGATGTACAAGAAGTCAAATCCACCGGCCACTTATCATGGGACCATACTGCTGATTTTGCATTTGTTAGACAATTAACTACAAATCACATGTATTTTACATTGACTGATGATTTTCTGAAGTACACTTAAGCACATTAAACAATATTTGAGAGTTTATTGCAATGTTGTCCAGATATCAGACCCAGAAAAAATAACAACAATGATTTGAATTGGATTTCTTACTTTAAAAAGGTTTCAGTTTGGCAATTTAATCACAAATTTATGAAGCCTCCATTTCTTTGAGCACTAACAATAACAAGTACCAGCTCACAGCTGGATTACCACACAATTATGATATTACTTTGACAAAAAATACATTTTAGACCTTGACGCATAAACTTATTTCAAACAACTTTCAAATCACTGCAAGTGGATTTTTATGCAGTACCGAAATGAGCTGAAACAAATGGCTCCCTTGAAGGTAAGAAATCAATCTGAAACCTAAGATATTATTTGAAAAATGGCCAACTATATTGCACAGAACTGTGCAATATAGGATTTGAAGTTAATGGGCTAAAACATTGAAAACAGTAGTGAATTTCAAATACTTGGGAGATTGTGCTTCTCCATGAGGCTTTAAAGAATAGATATATTTCCTGAACATCTTTACACAGGCTGACCACCCTTATTTTGCTTCTCGTCACGCTATTGGACGTTATGCCAGTGTGTACCTGCGTTCATGGCTGTCAGGTGCGTCCTGGAGCATCGGCTGCATCTCCTCCTGGGGTGAAGGGGTGAGAGTGGCTGTGGACTGGTGACTGTAAGATACAGCTGCAGGGGAAGAAGCTGCCCCTCGGACGGGGGGAGTGGGCCCCCTCTCCATCTCCTCTTCCTCTTCCAGCTCATCCGGCTGCAGGTACATGTGAGAGGGGGGCATGGGGCACTGCATGTCTGGTTCACAGCTGCAAACAGAGGGAAGCAAGCCTCGTTAGCGTCATATCACTCACAAAAAACATGAATGTTTTCATATACAGAAGCCAGGAAAACATAAACTAAATTCATTCATATTCATGGCACCCTTCTATCAAGGTTTGACATGAGCCTAGCACTAATAGATAGAAAACCCTTGGGGGCAAAATGCTCGCAATGAGGGAGAGAAACAGACAGGAAAGGCATAGAAAATTGAACTAGTATTTAAATATAGTGTGTGCGTGCCTGTCAGGTTGTCTGTGTCTTTGTGTCTGCGCAGACATGTCCCACCTTTCTTCCATCGATAGAGAGTACTCCTCTGTGCTCCGACTTGGGGGTGGGTTTGCAGGGGGAGGGGGCAGAAGGTCAGCCCAATTCATTGTGCTCTGTTTGGGTAGTTTGGGGGTGCGCACTCCCTTCTTCTGACCCTGACTCCCTGCTCACAAATGACAAACAAAAAGCACTACGTCAGTCGCAAGACACCTACAGACACACATACTCATATGTGCTCTGTTTCTGAAAAACACATCAATTATTAATGTTAAAGAAATCGCAAGATAATGAGTAAGGAATTGACAGCAGATAAAATGCATTAACAAGACTGGCTAACAAAGAAAAGATCATTTTACATGCGAGAGTGCAAAGGCTAATGCAACCCTCCACTTTTATGCAAGTGTGCACACATACCTCTCAGCTATTAAATGATGGGAAATACTATAAAACACAGCCATTTCCCTACAGCAGTATTACCAAGTACCAAGAGGAAAGGTAGAAAAAAAAGGGCCCAATTAATACCAAACTATTAGAATTGTGAACCAATGAGCTGTGAGGTGCAGCGAGCACTAAAGGCTTCTCCTTAATGGCTTGAACTTCAAACGCAATATCAGAATGAATACATGGCATTAAGGTGGCAGTGTTGCATGCCGTCTGCAATGTGTTATCATTTGTCCTTGTCCGCAGACAGACATTGAGGCCCTGATGAAATTAGGCTGCTCCATACTGGAATTAAAAGAAAGCCTATTAACGGAGAAACAGGGAAATTAAATAGAAAGCAGGAAAACAAAATGAAAACAGTATTAATATAAAAAAAGGCTCCTTTTATCGAATTTGCTTTAAACATTCCTTGGATGACATTGCACCCAGAAAACAACAAAAGGCAAGAGCAAATGCCTGGCATGGTGCTCATGTCTTTGTTTGGAGGCATTGTTGTCAGTTTCCTCTTCTGTTTTTGTTCTGCAATTTTCCACTTTCTGAAGACATCTCCCTTTCAATTTCTCTTCAAGATAGGCTGACACGCAAATTAATCAAATTATCATTTTAAAGCATGCATTATTAGCGTCTCAAAGTGATTTATTGCTTTTGAGCAATACTGGGATTTTCAAACGGAGCTGGGGGGTGTATGTGATTATATGCTTCACAATAACAATAAGCTGGGAAAATCTGGCAGTTAAATTAAAAAGAGGAAAAATATCTAGCACAAAACTCCAAACAAACGTTGAGAGAGAGAAAGAGTTGCGTGTTGATTTAAAAACATTTTAATGACCAAAAAGGCTTCATTTAATTTGAGAAATAGATCAACAATTACAAAAACATGTTCAACATGTATACAGTCTATTTGCATATTTAAAAAGGGTCCCCAAGGAGGAGGATGTGCTGCTGAGATTGGCTTTACAGCTTTTCCTGGATTGTGCTATTGACATGTTTCAGAAATGGTATAGTATAGTATGTCGAACAAATGCAATTTAAAGTCCTAATATAGTCATAAAAAGTCATAGTATAGTATATATAGTACATCATTAAAAAAGTAAAAAAATCCTAAAATACAATGTCATTAAAAAGTCATAAACAAGGCATAATATAGTTTGTCATAAAAAAATCATAGTATAGTATGTCATAAAAGGTCATAAAAACATCATAGTATAGTATGTCACAAAAATGCTATTAAAAGTCAAAACGGTCATAAAAAAGTCATAGTATAGTATGTCATAAAAGGTAATAAAAAATTCATAGTATAGTATGTCTTAAAAGGTCATAAAAAGTCATAGTATAGTAGGTCTTAAAAGGTCATAAAAAGTCATAGTGTAGTATGTCATAAGAGGTAATAAAAAAGTCATAGTATAGTATGTCTTAAAAGGTCATAAAAAGTCATAGTATAGTATGTCTTAAAAGGTCATAAAAAGTCATAGTATAGTATGTCATAAAGGGTCATAAAAACGTCATAGTATATTATGTCACAAAAATGCTATTAAAAGTCATAACGGTCATACAAAAGTCATAGTATAGTATATCTTAAAAGGTCATAAAAAGTCATAGTATAGTATGTCTTAAAAGGTCATAAAAAGTCATAGTATAGTATGTCTTAAAAGGTCATAAAAAGTCATAGTGTAGTATGTCATAAAAGGTAATAAAAAAAGTCATAGTGTAGTGTGTCATAAAAGGTAATAAAAAGTCATAGTGTAGTATGTCATAAAAAATGTTGTTTTGTTTTTCCCTTCATGCCCCAACCTTCTTACCGGAGGTGCTACTGCTGCCTCGGTCGGAGCTGTTGTAGGAGCCTCCAGTGTGGCTGTCGTGGGTCTGGTTGTAGGGGATGGTAGCTGGCATTGGGCTGTCACCTCCTCTGTAGCGGTCTGATGGTGGGGACAATGGAGTGTTTGGTTAGTGCGGCCCCAGGCAGACATCTTACCAACTCAAATACTTTCAAGCGAAGCATCCACTTTGTAACGAACAAGGAAATGAAGGATGGCATTTTATCAGTAGTACCAAACCACTTCACAATGGAAATGTGAAACGATGTATACCATGAAATGACATAACACTGAGCACAGAGTGTACGGTGTTACACATGACAAGATGCATGCAGTTCATGCTTCATCATTTTCAGGTTAGTATGTGAACACATGCAACATCTGCACAGAAACTCAATCCCAAAACTATCACACCAGATGTGGTACCCCCTCTGCAGGCACAACAAGGTGATGATAGCTTTGTTCAAAGCAGTTAAAGATCCAAGAGTTATCTTTGTCTTTCCTTTAGAAATCGGACACCAAAGATAAACACTCACACCTGCCTCCATCACAAAAAGACAGATACCGTACAGCGACAGCAATTCAGGCCTGGCCAACACTTAGCGGCAAAGATTGTACATGATTGCATGGAGGGTGATGAGGGGTTACATGAATGCCATACAGACAGGCAGAAAGAAAAAGCGATGACGCTTATGATGACTGAAAAGGAGCGAGACAGAACCAAGGGAAATATGAGCATGAAACTCTTCTACAGGCTTCCACAGTGAGGCTGAAAGAGCCGGGAGAGGAGAGAACAGAGGGGGGAAATCAAGTGGAGGAAGATCATGGCTCGGAGATGACCTCTTTAGCCATGGCTGCTACTCCACACACTCACCCTTGTTCAGCTTGTTTTGCTCCATGATGTTGTACTGCAGCTGGGAGCCCATTTCCTGCTTCTGCTGATGGACTGAGGTGGGCTTCCAGCAGTGTTTTTCATTCATCTCCCCTCCACCCAGGAGTCCTCCTCCACTCCCTCCGGTTCCTCTGTCGGCGTTCACGTTGTTGCCCATGATGGAGGACTGGATGAGCTGGGTGGTGGCGTACGGCGTCGGCTGGCCCCCCGGGCCCACGAAGCGGCCATCTTTCAGGTTTGGGCTGTTGAAGGTCTTCATCTCATTGATCTTGTTGGACAAGTCTACATCTCCGTAGACTCCTGACTCTGGCACTATGAGGTTGGTCTGCTTGTTTTCCATCTGGTTGTTATAATTGGCGATGCAGTCGGCTGGAGAACATGAGGAGGGTATTTAGTCAATCTCGTCTACTGCTGATCAGCTTAGGAGCAGTATGCCAGCTTGGTAAAAGCTTTGAAACAGTAAGGCATCATCTGATCTACTGTAGAGATCAAAGCATTTATTTGAGGAAGACATTTACATAATAATTCCAAGCTTTTGAAAGCGGGACACCAGAGGGACATTTCTATTTCTGTTCTCAGTTTGATTTGCCTAACGATGATCTACTTTAGGTGAGTGACACAGGTGGTATTACACCTTTCTCGCTCAGCCTCCTCTCAGTCTCATCCATGACTCAATGTGGGTGTCATCTCTGTTCTTTTCCATCTGACGGTGGGAGCATCTCTGCTCATTGAGAGGGACAGAAAGGCATGTCTGTATCAAAGACCTGGAATGAGGCGCGCAGAAAAAGCACAGCTCCACTAACAGATCCAATTTTCCCTGGCTCATAAAATATTCAAATCCTCCAGCAGATCTGAGAGCCAGCTTTGCGGTTAAAACCAAGGACGGCCATAGGTGCACGCCGCCGCCGCTCGCCTCACATTTCAGCGGCACAGAACAGCTCGACACTTCAAAGGTTGACGCGTGAAGGCGCCCCTATGGCTGAAATAAAGGGACATTAACTCCTATTTCTTTGCTCTGTCAACTAGTCAGTGATCCTGTTAATGTTCACAGAGTTTAGGTTTGGCACACACACAAAGCATGCGTCTGGCAAGCTCCTTAGTGTCATACAGCGGGGTGTCATGCGAGGAGCGAGGGCTGCCTTTAGCCTGTTATTCCCTGTTAAACATCTCACACCGTGTTTAGGTCGAGCTGAAAACGTCAACCTCCGACGGGTGATTAGCACAAAGAAAGAACTAAATGTGATGACTATAAAGTCCACAAAATGAATTATTAATCCTCTTTGGGAAAGGTTTGAAGTAAGGAGAAACTATTGAATGGCTGGATGGATATTAGGCTGAACAGCTGGATAGGAATTATGGGCTGCCCTGAAAGGCATGGTCCCAAAGTGCATAATTTAGAACATTTCATTGCAGTCCAAGTTTCCAAGGATAGGGTTGTTTAAGACTTGGGTCACAGCGCAAAATTAATAACTAAGTCCTGTGTCATCCAAGCTGATATTTTTGGCTGCAAGTTTTACTCTGTTCTCTTTTCAGATAAGTCACCGTGTGTGTGTGTGTGTGTGTGTGTGTGTGTGTGTGTGTGTGTGTGTGTGTGTGTGCATACAATAATGTATATAGTAGTGTATTAGATTTTGAGGCCAAATTTGCTCCCTTTGTTGACAACTGCACTAGTGCTGAATAAACTAAAAGGCCACCTGGTGGTGTTCCATACATCTCTTTCCCTTTTCTCGTCTCCACCAACAGTATCCTACATTCACGCTCTCGACCTCCGCTCATACATTTCAGCGTATGTTTTAGCATATACTTATTCGCCATCACTCCTTTCTCCCCCTTTCCATCTGCTCCTCCAGGTGCACCTTTCTCCCTCTATCACTCTCTCCTCCTCTGCTTCTGGCCACCGTCTGCAGTCCAGCCTTGACCTCTTCGCCCGCTGCACATTTCTTAAATAACTGAGCACTTAAGGGAAATTACATTACCGGCTATAACAACAGTATGGAAATCAGCAGAGCAATTCGATTAGCGACAGAGTAGAGCCATAAGCCCCTCTCAGTGCGCTCCTTTTATTTCCTGCCTAAAACAGCTACTACTTTAACCTCCGATAAATCAAACACACAAGCACACAGCCTCTCTTAATCCTAATATTTCTTCAGGTTTTTTTTTTCTTGTGGAGACCCATAGAAAGGAGAGATACACAGAACAACTCTCCAGGGAGCTAACCCAGATATCACATTTTACTTCCTCTTGCACTGCAGATTCCCCCAGCGCCTACGTTTCTTATCTCTACGGTTATTTCGTCAAGGACTGCATCATTGCGTTTGAGGGGAGCGTTTGCTTTGGTTGTTGCCTACGTACGGGGAGTGTCGGTGGTACGTACCTGGGCGGCTGTATGTTGCCAGGTTGCTGTCGCTGTTGCCATTGCCTGCAGTACAGCAGTTGATGCTGCAGTCATTGTGGTTGGAGCAAGAGTTGGGCCATGTGTCTGCCAGCCAGGGCTGAGTGGCAGATTCCCCAATGTTTAGCAAACCAGGCCTGGAAAAAAAAGAGACCAAATGGTTAACAATACTAAGAGACTAAGCCAACACCACAATGACATTTATGTGAATGAACTAAAAACACCCACAGTAACATAATATTTGAAAGAGAAGATTATGTAGAGTTTATTTATACAGCAGCTGAGAATAGGAAAAATCCGGCTTTAGTACTTTTTGCCTTTTGGCCACACACACACACACACACACACACACACACACACACACACACACACACACACACACACACACACACACACACACACACACAGAGGCCCAGGGAGCACATTAGAAAAAAAGCCCAGCTAAATAGATTGTGTGTGCTCGACTTGGCCACAGCCGATGACACTTTCCCTGAGCCCTCATGAGCATTAGCGAACTGCCTGGATTAGACAGCCAGATATAATTCACTCCCAATGTTGCGAAATGCGCGTCCTGAACAGCCAGTGAACCCAAAGTAGATTCCATGATGTCACACAACATCTCTATCATTTAAAAAAAGCTGTACAGAAGGCAGGGAGTGAAACTCGAGCCCCAGAAGAGAAACCAGTCTTTCACATCATCGCCTGGCCATTCATCTCCATTGTTTCCATGTCCTGCTCCCATTTCTTCTGCTTTAATCCCAATACAATACGAGATCACTTGTTCAACAGGATACCACTGTACAACCTGACCTCAGGCCAACCATGGAGTGTTAAAAGAGCTGAGAGTAATAAATCGCCTCCTATTGCTCCTGAAATTAATCAATCTAGCATACAAAGAGAACGTAGGCTACTCTACCAGCGCCATATACTGTTTCACTATTCAAATCTCCACAGTACCACTTCCCAGTTTGCATATTCCCAACACTGAATTAGCATTGAATTACGTTTCCTCATTCCCTCTCAAATGACTCATTTCTTGGATTCATTTTGGGTAATGAACACATTTGTCTTGTACAGCCAAACACAATCTCACAATAGCTCCTCAATCACCCCGGCGGTTGCATGTTGATATTGAATGGCCATTGTCTTTGTGCAGAGCTGACACAGCCATGCTGCGTATGGGATTCAATCATAGAACCGGATAATAGAATGAATATGGATTTACTGCTGATGGCTCGAAGCTAACTACTCATTCACACATGAACAACTCACACTAATGTACACTTAGAGTCAGTACTGTGTAAAGAGAGGGCAACAATTCAATACATATTTTTATCTCAATTTTCACTATTTCCGAGCTGTATGAAAACATGCCAAATGTCATAGAGTGGATGTATAAATGAGTGGTAGCAAGTGCACTGTTGGTGCACAATGCACCATTCCACAACATGAAGAGGTCTGCCGCTACTGCTGTGTGTGTGTGTGTGTGTGTGTGTGTATGTATCTCCATTAATGTTTTTGGGTGAGGCTACGGCACAGCCTTGTGGTCGGATGTGGCTCTCCACCACATAGGACGAGGATGGGCTCCTGGCAGACTACATGGGGCTTTGTTCCTGTTATCATAACATATTTAATGCACCTCCTGTCCTTACCCCTCTTCAGCTCTCTGCTGCCTAAGAAAGTCACAGCACTCCCCCTAGTGTTCGTTGGAAAAAAGTACACTTGCCCAACCCTACTCGTCTGCTCAGGAGGTTTAACATCCTGCTCTATTTGTTAAGAATCATCATTCAAATTCCCAAAATGGGTTTAATATTTGAAATGTTATCATACAAAATAAAAATAATAAATAAATGAACTCCTTACCTTCCAGCGCTGCTTACACCCTCTCCTCCTCTCTGATATGCCACTGAAAAGAGAGAAAAGAATGACTTTCCAACATGATTTCACCACTATTACTACTGTCATCACATCGTCTTTGCCATTGTCATACAAGGTCAAATTATTAATTTGATTTTGAATTGTCATATTTTGCGAGCGATGATGGGAAAGCCACTTCTCACGAGTGTGTGCGTGTTATTGTATCAGTTCAAGTGAGCATGTAAATGAATGTGTGTGGCAAAATTTCGGCTGAGTCACACACACATACAGCAACAGGAGCAGGAGGAGGATATGTAAGAGGCTTATGAAGAACAGAGATGCAGAGCTCTTTGGTTGTCTGGCTCAGGTTCAGCGTGTTTGAAGCTCCGCGCGCTGAAAGTTGGACTCTTTCAAGGAGCTCTAAGCTGCCGGTGTGTGAAGGGGAGATAAACTTCCAACTTTAATTACAATCTCTTCCCTGAGAGGAGAGGAGGTGGAAGAAGAAGGGGTAGGTCGGAACTTAGCTATGTCAATTCCCTGTCTCTTTTTCAAAACAGGAAGTGTGGTTTTGGCCTCCACATGCAGCCAGGGGAGCTCTTAGATTAACTCTCTCTAACGCAAAGCAAAGTGTCACAATCTAATTCTAGATTCAAATCAGAATAAGGCACTGTAACGTTCTACTTTGATACTGGGTACCAGGGCAGGGAAGTTCCTTCTTAAAGAGACAGAAACCACAAAGCGTGTGATTCACCTGAAAGATTTCCAGCAAATCATGAAACAAACTACTAAATCATTCTACCTGATTGCACGCCTCGAGGCAGACAGGAAAAACACCGCTACTGTTTATGTACGACCTCTGCACAGACGGGATCAGCCAGTGTAACCACGAACACAAACTGTACAGTATTGTCTCTCTTGCTTTCCTTCTCCTGCTATCACTTTTACTTCCTTTCACCCCTGCACTAAGAACGATAGTTACGAATGTAACTACGGTTCTATGAATCCTGGATGACCGCCAGAGGCAGTGCTTCAACACTGAATATCTTCGTCTCGCACATGCGCAGGTCGAGTATTAATATCAACAAAGTCACGTGTGACCTCGGATGACCCTGGTTAGGTATAAGTTCCGGTGTCATCCACGAGATCAGTCCTACAGAATCTTCTCGCGGGATCACGAGATTCTGAGTGACTAAGAACTCTGGCGGTCATCCAGGATTCATAGAACCGTAGTTACATTCGTAACTATCGTTCTATTTCATCCTTACTGACCGCCAGAGGCAGTGCTTCAACACTGGATGACTTATAACAACAGAGTCACGAGGAATCCTCGAGTACATACCCCATAAAGATGAAGCAGAGGAACTCGGCTGAAGGACCACGCCCAGTGGATGGGGGGTGGCCACATTGACTCTATAATATCTGAAGAATGTGCTCGGTGACGTCCCTGAGGCCGCGGCACATATGTCCTCCAAGGGGACCCCTCTCAGGGTTGCCCATGATGTGGAAACACTCCTGGTAGAGTGGCACCTTACTGTGGATGGAGGAGAACGGTCATTCACCTTGTATGCATGGGAAATCACTTCCACGATCCAGTGGGACAGGCGCTGCTTTGAGAGCGCACAGCCCTTCTTGGGACCGCCGTAACAGATAAAGAGTTGCTCTGACCGCCGTATGCATGCGGTGGCTTCTACATAGGCTCTAAGGGCCCGCACTGGGCATAACAGCCTTGCCCTCTCCTCCCCATCTCCTTTAGGGGGTTGAAACTGGGCAAGCCGAATAGGCTGATTGTGATGTGATCGTGACAGCACCTTAGGGAGGAACGCTGTATTTGGCCACAAAGTGACACCTGAGCCATCTGAGTTCCACCTCAGACGTGAATTGTTCACTGACAAGGCATGTAGCTCGCCTACACGCTTTGCAGAAGTGATGGCAAGGAGAAATGAAGTTTTGGCCGACAGCCACCTCAGCTCTGCCTGTACTAAGGGTTCAAAGGGAGGCAAGCATAGAGCGTCCAGCACCGGGGGCAGGTCCCATGCGGGAGCCCTCGGAGTGCTCGGGGGACGCAGCCGCAGAGCCCCTTTTAAGAAGAGAGACACAAGCCTGTTGCTCCCCACAGTGTTATTATCGACCCTATCGTGCTGCGATGAAATAGCAGCCACATACACCTTCAGTGTAGATGGAGACCGGCCACCTTCCAGGAGGGACTGCAGAAACTTCAGAATTGTAGGCACCGAGCAATGTACTGGGTCCTCTTTCTGAACTGTACACCATTCAGAGAACAACTTCCACCTGTTCTCGTACTGCAAATGGGTAGATGGTGCTCTGGCATTCAGAATAGTCTTTCTGACGGGCTCTATGCAATCAGTCAGCATTGGGTCGGGCCCTCCAGCGGCCAAACCCACAGCTGAAGGCGGCTGGGGTCGGGATGCCAGATCTGACCCCCCAGCTGAGATAAGAGGTCTGTCCTGCTGGGGAGGCGCCAGGGCGTCCCGCAGCAGAGTCTGTGCAGCAGTGAGAACCCTATCCTTGCTGGCCAGAAGGGGGCCACCAGGAGAAGTCTGTGGCCCTGCTGAAACACTCTGAGAAGCGTTGGTAGGATCAGAGGGAACGGTGGGAAGGCATAGAGGAGACTCTCTGGCCACGTGTGAGCCAGAGTATCTTGACCTAGAGGGCTAGTCTTCTCCCTCAAGGAGAACCAGAGGAGGCAGTGGGTTGACATCTCTGAGGCAAAGAGATCCACCTCTGCTCTGCCGAAGAGACTCCATATGTTGTGCACCACCTGTGGGTGAAGGCGCCCCTCCCCCGGCGGGGGTTTGTGACGGGAGAGGAAATCTGCGACAAGGTTCCGTTCCCCTGGCAAATACATTGCCCGTAGGCTGGTCAGGCGAGAGGCTGCCCATGTCAGGAGAGCCTGGGATGTCTGCAGCAACCTTGCAGATTAGCCTGCACGTAGTTCCAGCACATTGACATGCTCTGTGCGGTCCAGAGCAGACCACTGTCCCCGAGCAGTCTTGTTCTGCCACACTGCACCCCACCCAGAGAGGCAGGCATCTGTTGTGACGGTCTCTCTGCGGGATGGAACGGAGCCCATGGGCACGCCCTTTTCCAAGTACGCTCTCTCCCTCCATGGGGATAGAGCGAGAAAGCACTGTTGAGACACCTTTATCTTCTTGTGCCTGTGCCGCTTGGCGTCCAAGTGGAGGCTGTTCAACCATCTCTGCAGAGGGCGCAGTGAAAGCAAGCCCAAGGGAACGACAGCTGAGGCAGCTGCCAGTTTGCCCAGCAGGCGAAGAAACAGAATGTGGGGCAACGACCTGCCCCCTTGGAAGATGTGAAGGTGGTGGAGGATGTCGTCCACACGCTGAAGTGACGGACAAGCCCTCATAGTGACTGTGTCCAGAGCCATACCAATAAAGGTTATGCTCTGGGAGGGGTTCAGAGAGCTCTTCTCCAAGTTCACCCCGAGACCCAGCTGGGTCCTGTGGGAGAGAAGGAGGGCCGTGTCCCGGGCCGCCTGAAGCGGGGATGGCGCACAGATCAGCCAATCGTCTAGATACGGCAGGATCTTCATGCCGCGTGACTGCAGGGGCGAGAGGGCCGCCGCAACGCACCTGGTGAATACTCGTGGGGGACAGGGAGAGTCCAAATGGAAGCACCCTGAACTGAAATTGACGGTTTTGGAAAACAAAACGAAGAAACCTCCTGTGGTGAGGTACAATGGGAACATGGAAATAAGCATCCTTCAAGTCGACAGATGTGAACCATTCCCACCTGGTGACAGCACGAAGAGTGTCCGCTGTGCTCAGCATTCATTATGACCCGGCTGGAGGATGGGAGCCGGCGCCGGAATTGAAGTTTGTACCCCCGGGTTAGGGTGGACACCACCCATGGGTCTGAAGTGTGAGCTGCCCAGCAGTTGAGCTGCTGCTGGGAGAAATAACCGACAGCCGGCCCTAGGGTCTCAGTAGCGGGCCCCCCGGCCTCTGAAGGCTCTGGGGGGGCGGCGGTTAGGCTCCACGGCCCAGGGTTGCCTGGAGGGCAAGTGGGCGGGGTTGTCACGGTAGCGGACCTGCCTCTCGGTGGAGCGCTGAGGTCCGTGGTGGCCACTAGGCTGAGCCGGTGGCCGGGAGCGGCCTCGGGGGGCAGACATGGAGCCCCTCGGCCAGGCAGGGGGGGGCATGCCCCTTCGAAGACCAGAGAACTGCCTGGTCTGGTCAGCTTGGACAGTCCGCTCAAGTACCTGTAGGGCAGCTGTCCCGAACAGGTGCCCTGGTTCTACTGGAACAGTACGGAGGGTCCTCCGACATGTCTCAGACAAGGGCGACTGCGCCAGCCAAACCTGGCGACGAGTCTGAACCAGCATGGACATCAGCCGTCCAAGTTCCCTCGACATCAGTGCAAACGCCTGCAATGACGCGTCACTGAGGCTGGTGGAGGAAACGTCGGGAGCAGCCTCCTGCAGAGAGGCTGAGAGGGCAAGCATGAGGTGTGAGAGGGAGTTGCCCATGCGGCCCATGCGAGCCGCTGTATCATAAGCTTTAGAGAGGAGGTCGTCTGTGACCCGACATTGGGGTCGAGGGCACCTTGCCTCTGGTCTCAGAGCCTCGTCAGGGGAGACTATGAGAGAAGCAATGGCAGGCTCAATAGCTGGCATGTGGTCAAGGCCAATTTTTGCCGCATCCTGCATGGCTGCCAGGGTTCGGCCATCAGACGGGAGACGGGAGAAAGCCCTAGTATCCCTCCAGCATGCCTGTAACTCCCTAAGATACTCTTTGGAGGGAGGGACAGTAAAGGTGGTGGAGGCCGGCGCGCGCCTAAAGAAAGCGCTCGCAGGCGCCGATTCTGGCTGCCGTATACCCATCGGAAGAACTATGGGCCGAGGAACGGGAGCCGCGCCCAGAGGAATGGGAGGGCTCCTCCACGTTGTATTTATTAAAGAGGGTGGCCGAAGCCGCCATCGAGACAGCATCTTCCTCCGAATATGACTCAGCCATGGGCAGAGTTGGTGTACCTGCGTCCTCCGTACCCGCACTAGAGTGGAGGGCCAGGAGGAGCGACTTCATCTGGGCTAGCTCAGCCGTAAGCAGATCCACCTTAGAAGACAGCTTGCCAGACTTAGCCTGCTTCTTGGATGGCGCACCCGCAGCCTCTGTGGCCTGCCGTTTGGAACGGGTAGTTTGGGCTGGGGCCAGCTGCCCTGAGGGGACAGCGTAACCCATCAGGAGGTTTGAAGAGGAGCCATACAGGTGTTGCAGCCTGGAGAGTTGAGCATCGTGACAGCCACGGAGAAACTCTGTCCCGTCAGTTGCTGCTGAAGTCAGTCTGAGCGAGAGCACTCTGCTGACTGAAGAGAACGTGCAGGAAACAGTCTGTGTAGTGAGAGGAGAGCGAGCACACTGTCTTCACTAGCACAGTAACTGTTGATGTCTGATTCTACCCGATTAGCCTGAGCGAGAGCACTCTGCTCATGCGAGGACAGTAGTGTTATGGACTCCGATGCCACAGTTTAGCCTGAGCGAGAGCACTCTGCTAACTGGAGAGAACGTGCAGAAAAAACAGCCTGTGTAGTGAGAGGAGAGCGAGCACACTGTCTTCACTAGCACAGTAACTGTCAATGTCTGAGTCTACCCGATTAGCCTGAGCGGGAGCACTCTGCTAATGCGAGGACAGTAACGTTGTGGTAATTAATGCCAAGGTTAGCCTGAGGGAGAGCACTCTGCTAACTGAGGAGAACGTGCAAGAAACAGTCTGTGTAGTGAGAGGAGAGCGAGCACACTGTTTTCACTAGCACAGTAACTGTCAATGTCTTAGTCTACCCGATTAGCCTGAGCGAGAGCACTCTGATAATGCGAGGACAGTAACGTTGTGGTAATCAATGCCAAGGTTAGCCTGAGCGAGAGCACTCCGCTAACTGTGAAGGCAGTAACGTTGTGAAAACAATGCCGAAATTAGCCTGAGCGAGAGCACTCTGCTAGTTAAGAAGGCAGTAAGTTTATAGTAAACAATGCATACAGTAATGTTACCAGCTGTAAGCTGTAAGCATAGCTGTAAGCAATGTTCGTTATAGTGCTACACAGAGCAGAGAGGAGAGCTGGACGCCTCCTCCCTGACAGCACGTTGTCAAACGGTAAACACTGAGCGGACACGCTCTTGTTAGTATCTCACTAGTTTAGCATGAGCTAACGCTCTGCTAACTGTGCCCAGACGTTCTTGTTATAGAAAACAATGTAAATCGATCTCACCGGGTGATGTACACATTGGAAGATGTCCTTATCACGCTGGTGATGATCAGGATAGGTGCATCCGCCGTCTCCTCCGTCGGAGGACCGAACGGCGGACAACACAGTTTGATGGGCGGCTCGTCGCAGCCTTTGGAGGGCGAAACTCCGCAACTCCGACCGGTGGTCACAAGGCTACCGGCGACGAGCTCAAATAGGTTAGGTAATTTAGCTTTTAGCTAATGCTACCACAGTAGTCAAACTGCGCAAGCGAGAAGATGAAATAGGACTGATCTCGTGGATGACACCGGAACTTATACCTAACCAGGGTCATCCGAGGTCACACGTGACTTTGTTGATATTAATACTCGACCTGCGCATGCGCGAGACGAAGATATTCAGTGTTGAAGCACTGCCTCTGGCGGTCAGTAAGGATGAAATAGAACTGCCAACACACCCTGACACACCTCTAGGGAACAAAGACTTTCAGACGGATGAAAGTCCACGAGTGAAAGACTGTAAATACAAACTGGTAGAAAGAGAGAAAGATAGAGAGGCACAGAGAGCTTTTCTTTTATCGCTTTAACGCTGTGTCACTTAAATTCACAGATAACCTCCTTAGCGCCGCTGCCGTTGCCGCTTGCCTATCTAATTGGTGTGTTGGAGTGCTGGTGGCGTGTCATTCTCTTAAATCCCATCTGAGGTTGCCAGCAGCGCTTTGATCAAGTTACCACTAGTTTTAACAGCCTCTCAGTCGTGCGACCTGCTTCTCGCTCTGACACGACCCAAAAATTTGGTGGAACACTTATTTCTAGTAGGTCGATTTTGAAACTGTGCCAATGTTTGACTCATTTTATTGGTACACACTGAGCGTCCCTCGCTGACTTCTCTACAGTTAATGGCTTTCATCTATGAGGACTGTTCCGGCCATTAAAAGAAGTGTTTCCCAAATCTAGTGAAAAAGGTGTTGCCTGTGTACTGTGCAGGGAGTGAATAAAAGCAGATAACCCTAGTGTGCTTACCTGTTGGCGTGAAAGTAAAGGATGGCACTGTTGGGACAGAAAAAAAGGAAATCAAATCATTGATTTATTACGCATCAGCACAGTTCCTGGGGCATTATATATAGGCTTCATCACCACATAGTTTCTGCTAAATTACACAAATCCTCAAAAAACTTATTTTAGCCTGTATTCACACGCTACTCACTGGCCCCTAGTCTTTGATCCCTGCAGACATCCCCGGACCCCAACTGGGGGAAAGTGAGTGTTGAGCCAGCTGCTGGTTCAAATCCTGGCTCAGACTGTCAGAGGCCCGCTGGGCCGGGGTCACACACTGGGGAGATATCTGTAGCTATCTCTAACACTCACATCATCACCCGTACAGCTCAATTACTCACACTTTGTAGTGGAAGGGGCCCTTGTGCGAAACGTCAACGTACTGTAGGCGGATTTACATTCTGTGATGGCTGCTGTGGTCTGTGGGTGTCTGCTATAAAATGCACTTTGTTTGTTGTTGCCCTCTTTGAGGAGGTGAAAAATGCTACACTGCAGTTGATGCAACATTGCACCATGCTGGTTGCACCATCCAGTGCGCTGCCTTAAATATGTGCATTGAAGAAATGTTGCTGTCTGTCTTCGAGAAAGAGGAGAAAGACGGCGCTGTTGTCACATTCTCATTTCCTCAAACAATTCATTCATACAGTACCTGTGCCAACAAATGTCCTCTAAATGCCACAAGCACCCTATCATGTTTGAATCTCTCCTCTTGATGCTCAAACATGTCTAAAGATATGAGCAGTCGGGTGGCTTTTATCTGTTTGAATGCCTTTGAAGAAGGGGCAAAACAGTCTGTGAGAAATGCAAACGTGATTGTAATGCATAAATGTCACAGATGTTAAATGTCAGGCTAGATGAAACTGTAACTGAGCTGTGACTTTTTGTTGAGTAATAATTTGGTTGCAGCGATCTCTTTTGAGCTGATTTGTTTGGATTATTTCAGTTACAAGATTTGTTTTTGAGGATTTCTGCAGCATAGCATGATAACATTTATATTACACAATGCCAACACATGAGCATGAGGATTGCATGATTGCATTCATTGGCAGGAAAATAAGAAAAAGCTATTTCGCATTTTTTTTTTTTACAAATTGAATATTAAAGACAACACTAGCGTACACTGTAGCACACAGATGCACACATACACAAGTTCCAATTCAGCCTATTTCACCCCGAGTGCAGATTGTTGCTTCATGTGGTTGCAATTATACTCCTTTCAAAACATTCTTAGTAACCAGTTCCAACAAAGACCATGGCCTCTTGTGGTCTGGGTGCACGAGGAGGCAAAGGAGAAAGGCGGGGGGGCACATCTGCCTACTGTGCCCCTGAAAGAGCTTTGTGAGTTTATGTGTGTAAACATCAACATATAGAATGACAGAAAGTCAGAGGGTAACCTCAGCCTACACAGGCTGCCCTGCTGCCTGCCCACAGATCCTCACTGTCACTCATAAATAGTCTTCAGAGTTACTATTCTGTATCAACGGATTCCCTCTGAAATGTAACCTCTGTTTGTAAGTTACTTTGGTTAAAAGAATATTGGTATTATTTATGAGGCTTGGATGAAGAAATCTCAATTTCTACCAATAGCAACACTAACTCTGAAACCAAACAACAATGACCAACAACATATAAGCATTAGTGTGTAATCAGACTTACAGGTGTTATTGATAAAATTTTTATATAGACAAATATAAAAAAAAAAGCTTTTAGAAAGGTGCCGAATAAAAGTATGGGTTTTCCTGAAATAAATTATTATGATTGTGAATTAATCATTTTTTAAAAATTTTGGCGGGTCCAAAATGAATGTTTTGTTTATCTCTGTGGAAGACATCTGACGTTTGATTCCCAAACTAACACAGCTTGTGAGCCAATAGTAAAACGACGTTGGTATCACGTGGTATTTATCAGGTGTTTGAAATAATTGTCACAAACCTTGTGTTCTTTTTGGTACCATCAATACTGTTCTTAATACTCCCCAACCTGATTGTTTTGATGCCTCCTCAGGAACCTGCGACAAATTTCTCAAGTTTTTTGTGGACAAGATTGAGACCATTAGGACACACATCTCTCTTCCTTTGCATGACCCTTCTATCACCTTCACCTGCTCTGCTGTTTTGAACCAGTTTGAGCTTGTGTCACTTACTTCCCTTAAGCAAATAATCGATCATCTAAAACCCTTCAGCCTGTCGCACAGATATTGTGCCCCGTCGCCTTTTTAAAGAGGTTTTTGACGCCATTGGACCAAGCATCTAGGCAATCATAACCAGTAGCCTGGGCTCTGGTGTAGTTCTAGCTCATTTTAAACATGCTGTTGTGCAGCCACTTTTTAAAAAAAACCTAATTTGGACACCTCAGTCCTCTCCAATTTTTGACCAATTTCCAAACTCCCCTTCCTTTCTAAAGCTGTTTTTATTCAACTTCAAACTTTTTTAGACACAAATTGCATTCTTGATGTGTTCCAATCTGGTTTTAAAGCACTTCACAGCACTGAAACTGCACTTTTAAAGGTTTTCAATAATCTTTTATTAACTGTTGATTCTGGCGATTCAGCCAATCTTTTTGCTTTTAGATATCACAGCTGCTTTCGACACAGTGGACCACAACATTTTAATTCCTCGTCTGGAGCGGTTTTGAAGGTGCTGTTCTTAAATGGTTCAGTTCTTACCTGGCTGACCGTAGTTTTTCTGTATGCCTTGGTGATTTTACATCCTCCTCAGCCCCTCTCCCATGTGGAGTACCTTAAGGTTCTATACCTGGTCCGATTTTATTTTCATTGTAAATGCTTCCCCATTATTAGAAAGTATGGAATATCCTTCCACTTCTATGCAGACGACACACAGCTGTACCTGCCCTTAAAAGAGAATAACTCAAACTCTTTGGGCACATTGCTAGCCTGTCTCAAAGACATAGAAGACTGGATGGCTTTACATTTTCTCAAGCTCAATGAGAACAAAACTGAAATGATTATTTTTGGACACAATGGAGGCAGAAACAATCCCAACATGGAACATTCCCCCCCTTGAACCTTTTGTCCTTCCTTCAGTAAAGAATCTAGGGGTTATGATGGACAAGGATTTTAAAATGGACAAGCAAATAAACTCAGTTCTGAAATCAAGTTTTTTCCAACTGTGGCTTTTATCCAGGGTTAAGTCCTTTTTATATATCTTTTAATGATTTTGAAAAGGTAATGCATGCTTTTATCACCACATGCCTCGATTAGTGTAATTCACTTTTTGTTAGCCGAGCCTCTTTATCTCGCCTGCAGCTTGTTCAGAATGCGGCAGCTCGTCTTTTACGCGACTGGTACACGTAAACATGAGCACATCACCCCGATTCTGGCTTCTCTTCACTGGCTCCCTGTGCCTTTTAGGATTCATTTTAAGATTTTATTATTAATATATAAATCGTTAAACGGGCAGGCTCCGACCTATCTCTCAGACCTTTTAAAACCACATCTTTTATCAAAGACACTCAGATCCACTGAGCAGTTGCTTCTGACTGTCCCGAGGTCTAGGTTGAAGCTCAGGGGTGACCGAGCCTTTTCAGTTGCAGCTCCAAAGCTCTGGAACGCTCTGCCTCCACATGTTGGGCTGTCCCCCACACTGCCTGTTTCTAAATCAAACCTCAAAATGCACTTTTATTCCTTGGCTTTCGGCTCGGCATGAGAGTTGACTATTTGAATCCTTTTTCCTTTCCTATTGCCTTAACACTTTTATTATTTTAATGTCCTGTTGGTTTTAAGTTGGTCTTAGTGTTTTATTGAGATGTTTTTATGTTTAACTGTTCATCATTTTGGTCAACTTTTGTTGTTTTTAAATGTGCTTTATAAATAAATTTGAATTGGATTGGATTGGATCTCTGGGTCATCAGTTAGTGTAGAAAAAAACGGATAGATGGCTGAGATTGGCGGTAAGTGTCTGGCAAAGACTTGTTGTGAGGTAAATGCAATGGAATGAGAGAGGGAGAATGGGACATCTAGTGGCTGAATGTTATCAATGTCATCAATAGCACCTTGAAAAATTCAATCAAATCAAGATATCAATTAAAATTTCATATTGGTCTTTGAGAGGATATTCAAAACAATATGAACCATACGAGAGAAGCAACAGTTGTGACCATTATCGACCGCACAGGTATGTGTAAAAGCTGTTAAAGACCACAGAGCTTAAGGAAAAGCTTAACTGTCTTTCACTTTCACATGACTCACAACGCCCACTATTACTGCAGTGGATTCAGAACATGGATAGCCTGTGTTGTCTGTACGACAGCCACAGATTAGCAGCAGCTAAGTCAGTCTATTGTCTGTATGTGTCTCAAGGTTGAAGGGTGGATTCTCCTCTAACCCTGGCAGTCAGCAGTAAACCTGAGCCCGGGAGTGGGGATGGCGCAGGTAGATTGCGCTCACAGGCAGCAGCTGCACAGCCCAAGGCCACACATTAAGCCAGCCCACACATAAACGAGACTCAGAAAGAAAGGCTAATAGCTTTCTTTATACTCTAACTATTGTGGGCAGAGGTTGGGCGTGTCATGAGCCCTGTCACTTTGACTCACATCAGGTACAAACCCACTGAGTTACGCATGCTGTGGCTACTCTAGGGGGTTGAAATGCAGCATGGGTAGGGATTCTTGGGTTTTTCAAAACATATTAACAGGATTTCTAAATGCTCGACGCCTCCATATCTAAAGGCCCCTCTCTAAAAAGACAGCAAGAGCATGTGAAAATGTCAGCATGCCCTTGATAAGAAGGTATTATGGTAAGACATTCTCTCTTTCCCAGCACGGTCAGAAGGGAGTTGCTAAAAGGGAGGTTGTTGGACCTCAAAATGTACTTTACTGAAAACACTCTTCACACACCCCTGCAGAATCAGCGTGACAGAAGTATGAAAAAGAAATAAAAGATGGTCTTCGTGCAGCACTCTCGGCGGGAGCTCGCATCACATCTTAAAGTATCCTACTGGACTTTCAGCTAGACTTCACCTAAAGCGCTCTACAAAGACATCTTTCCGTGTGTGACAGGCAGGATGTGAGGTGGGTTGGCAGCATTTTGGGATGCAGAAGATGGAAGAGACAGAAATGAACACAGTACCACGCTAATATACTGTATATTGCATTGCATTTTCACACCAAATTTTGCAAGTGATAAAACCTCCTCTAACCTCAAACAGTACTGAAATCAATCAGATTTTCCTGGTAGTATTAAATGTGTGCTGTTGCACTCATGTACTGACCCTTGCGTATGCCTGCATAGCTGCTGGAGAGGCCGTTCCTCTTCTTTCGATGTCTGTACAACCACACGCTGAAGACCATGAGGATGATCCAGCAAGCAGCTCCTATGCCTGCTATAAAGGCCGGCTGCTTGACCACATCTGAGATCTGCTGGGACAGGGGGTTCTCCTCGATCACGGTCTCCGTCATTCGCCCAGATGCATCTGAGGATGGGGAATGGAGGAGATGTGAGAGCAGGATTAGAAAAGATCAAAAAGGTACATTTGGTGGTACAAAATTGGAGGGGAGTTAGGAATGTGAAAACAAGAGAGAAGAGAGAAGGAAATGTTCTTTAAAACCTAAAACTCAAACCAAGTGAATAAGCCTGAAATAGGGAAAATATATATAAAATAAATGGAGTCAGTAGCACAGTACATAAATATGAACATTTCCTCCTCCTGATGCACAAAAAGATACTTTGTCTCTGCGGGTGTGTACGGGGCTGGGTTGTGGAAACGGAGTCGTTTCTCTCTATTATTCAAAAGGCTTTCATCGCAAATCCCAGTCAACAATGGCAGGTGAGCAGTCGAAAGCAGCCGAAGACATTCAAACAGAGCCTGTGTGCGGCACACAAGCCTGATGGAGGCGGATGGGAAAACACAGAGAGAGGCATCATTTACACCGAGCAACAGTGGTTTCATAATCACATAAATAAATCCAATGAGATCGTCCTCAAATACAGACACCACAATAATTAGCAAACTCAGGCACATCTGTGAGCTGAGGTGTGAATGCCTTGAAGCTGTTTCTACTGTGAAATGCACTGTAAAGGCACCGTCTGTGCGGCTGCTCGCAACAACCCGCTCTCGGTCTGTTTTTCTCATCTGTCTATTCTCTCTGTGCTTCTCCCTCATGCGTGGTACATGAAAGACTTCTTCGGGTTGCCCCAACCCCCGTCGTTCTGAAATTTCTTCATGTTCGTGTTACTTTTGTCTTCATCTCTTTTGCTCGAGTCTTTCATGTTGTAGCCGCTCTTCTCCAGCAACTCTCTGAGCCAGAGGCAAGAACACTTCCCCAATGAGACCAGCTCCCTGCCTTTACCCCTCTATATCCCTCTGTCTGTCTTTGTCTCAGTCACTCAGTCCGTGTTTCCATTTTGACTGCGCACTCTTCTCACTCCTCTGTCTTCTCAATTTGTGGCTCTGTCTGGCCCGAGTGAACGGAGCGTGCCGATGTGACTAAGCAGCCCACAAGGGACTGCACAGGTATCTGGCTGGGATGACGCATACAAGCTCAGAGTGTGACAAATGCATTTGGGTGAAGCGCTGGTCCCCGAGGCACATTGTTCCACTCCAGTGTTGGAACATGGCAACAATCACCACAGGAACTCTTCAAGGGAGAGAAATTGTATCAGTCACAGCCGATGCTTCTTCATGCCCGTCCCAGCCCACTCCATCACACATTTAAAACCAGATGGAGTTCTCTCTCTCTGCCTCATTCTGCTATTCACATGTTTCCCATCCTTCTCCTGAGTAGGCCAGCTCAGAGATTTGGGGAATAAAAACTGACAAAACATCTCAAAATATCTGTCCGTCTAGACGAACAAAAAAACAACAAGAAATAAATTAGAACAACTAGCCCCATTGCAGCCTGCACTGTGTTTCTTAGTATTAATAACATGTCATGTCTCAGCCCAGAGTGCAGGATTCATTATCGCCATTGTTTGAAGCGAAGCAGAGGCAGGAAACATTGCATCCTTGACTGGAGAGCAGAGCAGGGCGGGGCAGCCGGCTCAACAGCTGCCACACAGGAATTTAATGTGCCCGCGTTGAGCACACCGCCAGCTACTGTAGCTAAAAGCCATTTTAAAGTGCTCAAAAACTGTAAAAGTCCCCCGTCATTCCAGCCCATCACACTCTTCCGTGGCAAGTTTGATGACGGTTGTATAACAGTAATCACTTCAATTACAGTTTTTAAGCATTGCTGCTGATAAAGAAAGGGAAGACAGGCAGAGGCTTGAACATGTCCGTTACTACAAAGAAAGGAATTACATAATTGTCTATTTACTTGGCAGAAAGTCATATTACTGAAAAAGCTCTTTCAATTTGAGATGACTGGATTAATGACATAATGATTTGTCAGATGACTGGGCTTCATTCTGCGTGAAAGGATTGCCTGAGGACAAACACATTGAAACAAATGTATCCAGTGAAAGAAAAAGCAGTACGTGAGCTCCTGTGAGAGGTTGTTTCTACCCACCGAGCTGGAAGAAGGTGATATCGCTCTTGACCCCGGGACCCGCCCCGGTGCTGGCTGCTACCTCCACGCTGTAGCGGATCCCTGGGGCCAGACTGGGAATCAGCACGGATAAGGCTGAGCCGTCGACTGTGCGGTTGATGTGGTACCTGCTCTCGTTCCCCAAGCACCAAATCTGCCATAACATAGACAAAGAGAAAAGTGGAGATTGAGGCGATGTTATGAGGGTTTCGTGACAACATTCGGTTTGGTAGCTGCCTCCAATCCGTGTCCTTATAATTGGTTGGTGCTGCTATTGCAACATGTCATCGCAACGTGGGTATTGTGTTACATCTCTGAGGTAGGAAAACATTTTTACAAAATGGCTTTATGTTTTACTGAGGTAGCCATAACATGTCTCAGTGTAGCCTTAAGCCCATGAAAAACAAATGGGGATCAGTAATCACCCCCATAACCCAATTTTAGCAGAAGCTAAGTGCCGTCACTCCCAGGAAGGAGAGCAGGCTGGGCCACAAAGACAAGTATACATTCACCCCAGCATGAGGCCTGGAGACCTCCACATCCTGAAGCCCCGACCGTCGGCTTTCTCTACCCCCCACCTCCTCCCACCAGTTAACCAGGTTAACATACACACTTCCCTCGGCCTGTACTATGTGCATGTGTTTGCACTCCTGCGATGGAACTACAAAGCCCTGAAATGTTTCTGTGTATCTTAAAAATTGCGGTGAGTGGAAGTGCCGCTAGGGACCGGGCTCGGTAATGAGCAGGGAACGCTCTCGAGCCGGACTTAAAAACCATGAAATTACTCTAAAGCCTATCACCAAAAAACATTTACCTGGAAAATTAACAATGGCTTCACTTTTTTTCACCGGCTCTGCCTCATCTCCTCTTTTGCCACTAACCTATATTCCCTGTGACGTGAAAAAAGGCTTTCAAATTAAAATACAGGACCTCCGCAGCATAACGTATGAGTGGACAGCGCTGGCCAAAGTGAGGCCATTACAAAAGGAGCATACATTATCAAGTCAGGAGGGGGAAAGGGGGCTTAGAGAGAGGTGGTATAGGTTGAAGGATGCATTAGCATACCAAAGAAAGGACTGGAATTATAATAGGGGTCTGTCTCTTCATTGTTATGCCCTTGGTCATTATTATATTGTTGCCCTCCACTCTACTACATACATACACTATTACACTCTACTAATTCATAGAACACCTACAGTAAAGTGAAGTTTTATGTAGTTGGTGCTCTTAAAATGGTGAATTATTTTAATTTTAATTTGTATCAGTTATGGCTATCAATGTTAACGTGATAATAACCCGTTCATTTGTTTTAACGCCACTCATTTCTGTAATGCATTAATGCAACTTGCGATTTTTAGGTTCTAGCTGGCTCTTTTAAAGCTAGAATGAACTGGCATCATGTGAAACTAACAAACCTGATGAATCCATCAGTACCAACCATGTCATGCTAGCTTGTCAAGAAGGAGTCTAAATAACGCTCCAAACTTATGCAAAATTTTGGCGAGGAAGAACTGGCATGGCCATTTTCAAAGGGTCCTTTGACCTCTGACCTCAAGGTATGTGAATGTAAACGAGTCTCCCCTTTACAGACATGCCCACTTTATGCTAATCACATGCAGTTTGGAGCAAGTCATAGTGAAGTCAGCACACTGACACACTGACAGCTGTTGTTGCCTGTTGGGCTGCAGTTTGCCATGTTATGATTGGAGCATATTGTTTTATGCTAAATGCAGTACCTGTGAGGGTTTCTGGACAATATCTGACATTGTTCTGTTTTGTTAATTGATTTCCAATAATAAATCTATACATACATTTACATAGAGCAGCATATATGCCCACTCCCATGTTGATAAGAGTATTAAATACTTGACAAATCTCCCTTTAAGGTACATTTCAAACAGATGAAAAATGTGTGATTCATTTGCAATTAATCGCGATTAATCATGGACAATCATGCGTTTAATTACGATTTAATATTTTAGTGGAATGATAGCCCTAATACCAGTACAAATAAATAGTTCAAAGTCACTACATGTATGGAAAATGTCATGGAAGGCCAAACATTATCGCCACTAAACACACAATGATCTGTAATGACTAGTTAAGGCCTAACTACTGTTATAGTAATAAAACCTATCAATAATTACCACAGAAATTGCTCCTCACTACTATTCACCACTGGAAGGCCTCAAGATGTGTGGGTCTACCGTCTCCACCAGATGGCACTGGTTCACAACAGTTCCCACCAGCTCCCCAGCTTTTTCCTCTCTCGTCTCTGAGCCTCTGTCATCAACCAGACGGAGAGCACCGAGGAGTGTACAAAGGTGCGCCTCAACCAGGAATTCATTACCTTTCCATGTCTGTGCATTGTCTCTTTCTCTGTTATCTGCTCTGTCGGCATCCCAGTTTGTGTCTCCTTTGTGTGTCTCTACAATACCAGTCCCACTTGCTCAGACCTGAGGTAGCTGCTTGCTGTTTTTTCTTTTTGGTTACCTTGTATTCCTGGACCACCCCATTCTGCTCCTCTTCTGGAGGGGGTTGCCAGGAGACCACGATGGCGGTCCCATTGTCCCCGCTCTCCGCCACTGTAACCTCGCGAGGAGGGGCGCTGGGGGCTGAGGGGGGGGGGGGTAGACAAAAGATTAAAAAAACACACCTTCATACACGAGACAGGTTCTTTTTTCATAACTGCATGCCGTCTCTCCTCGTCTCCCCACATCCCATTTAGCTGTCAGAATCTCTCTGTGAGACTGAAGCCGAGGTGAGAACAAAGGACTAATAATCCAAATTACGATGCTTTTATCTGAAAAGCGAGTTTGTTTAATACAAGTGGTTTTGTGGGTAAATAAAAGCAAACAACTGTTTACTCAAAACAGACAGGGAGCTATGATGGCGGGGTGTATGGTGGTGTGTAAACGCCAACCTGCGGTCCGACGGTAATTAAACTGAAATAATTATGAATGCAACATAAAAGATGTAATCACAGTGCGAGTGAGTGTTATAAAAACAGGCATTTTTCTGCTTATGGGAGAACAAACATTATTTTTAGAGCTCCAAAAACAATTATCAACAAAATTGGGAACAAAGGAAAAGCAGTAAAAAAAGAAAAGATGAAAACACTCCCACACATGCAACACACAGACACTCTCTCTAGTAAGCACCCGCATTTCTCTTAACTATTTGCTACAGATTAAAATTTGCAGTTGGGTTTCAACCAAACCTCATGAGACTGCCACAACCACACCCTACGAGACCTTAGTACGACACTTGCACTGGGGTGTTGTATACGGGTTTCCATAGGGCCTTTTAAAGAGCTGAACATCGAACCTAGCATGCTTGAATACACCACATTTGAACATAACATAATCCTGCTCTCGCTGCCTGCTGTGAACAGCTGTTGTATGCCCTCACACATGCAGCAAGCTGTGCATATAAAATAGTGTAAACATGAAAACATGCGTGCACACACGTGCAAGCACTGAAGCACACATTCACATCCCCCACCTTCCTCCAGCGTCTTGCCAATTTTGACATCACTGTCTGTTCCCTGGAATTCGTTGAAGAAGGGGCGGACTTTGAATTCGTATGTGACTCCCTTTCGAAGCTGTGGCACGACGGCGAAGTCCTCCCCGGGGGTGCGCACCTCGAACACGGCCCAGTCGCTCCGCTGCAGCCCCTCCGGTGAAGGCCTGTACATCACCTTGTAGCCCTGGATGTACTGGGACTGCTGCTCCACCTTGTGAACGGAACACAGACAAAGACGACGTCAGCTCGACTTAATGAGCTGGTTCACAGTTCGCTGTGGAAAACGATACAGTAATGTAATAGATTGTAGCACCACTGTACAGCGATGGAATCGTGCAAACTGATACGCCAGGCGCTGGATGGAATGGGGTGCCAACTCATCACATCGCCCCTCTGCTTATCCATCCACATCTACATCTCTCTATTTCGACTGTCTGTCTATGCGCCATTTGGAGCAGCAGCGATTTGTGCAAACCGCAGTATGAGGTCATTGGCCAGAGGTTCCTCTAAGTCTGGAGCTGGTTAAATAGGGCCCAGGCTCCCAGAACAGCCCGCCTCATCCTGCCCTGCTCTCTAGTATACTGACTGGCTGCTGGAGTTGAGGAAGAGTGGGGGGAAAAAGTGGTATACAGAGTAGCAGAAGTTGAGAATACAACATCATCTGATGTAGCTAAATATAGTGTTGCTTTGTGACCCAGCATGGCTGGAGAAAAGAATAACCCGTATGCTAATATCCCTACGACTCCCCGTGGAAGGCAGGAAGGCAAGCAGCACCGACTTGTAAAGGTTTTACGGATTTCTTTATCCCTCCCTCGTAAAATATGCTGCCGGCTCAGGTGGTCTTCATTAGCCTGAAAACTGTGCAACCATTTACCGCCGCACAAAGGAAAATGTAAAACCAAGAAAGTCCACATTGGGAATGGATTTAACCCCACAAAACAAGGAAACCGTGGAGCTCGGCTGTAACGTCAGTCTCCCTCATGTCGTGTGTTTTTCCGGAACATTCCAAGCAGACAGGGTAACTGGGCAGTAATGTTTTAAATCAGTCTTGACATGTCAGTATCCTTTTCACGTTTCCTCAGTCCCATTCATCACTCACTATGGCACTTCATAATACCTGGGAATGTAGGGGTGGCCTTATGTCAAAAGGCACAACGGGGACTGTTCTTACCTTTCAGTGAGCCATCCCACAGACTAATATCTGCTATATAAGGTGGACAGAATACTTACATTGTCTAATAATGTAAAAAATAGTATTGCAGATGGACATTTGTACTGTATATTCAGCTTGTACCGGCAAAGAAAAGCCACCATAAACTCCCAGTTCTACTTCTACTTCTTCCTCTCCCACCTATCCGTTTTAACATCTGTAAGCCATTTCCACTTAAGAGCATGAGTTGGCCGCCTCTTCCTTCTCACTTGTATTATTTTAACAGCCGTCAAGTGTTTTTAATCTGAGAGGGCACAGGCTGGCACGCCACACACTGCTATACAGTACTGCATGGCCCGCAGAAGGCTGGGCTCTTTAGTTTTGCTTTTGGGCGGCTGAGTGGTCCACTGTGGGCGGAGCTGCAGATTTTTGGTCTCCGGCCAGTCGACCAGTTCAGGCTCATGCCAGATGGACACTAAGAACACTTGGACGGTGTTCCAGGCTGCTCTCAGCAGTGTCCTTCCTCTGAAGGGTGCTAGGACGTTAGCGCATTAGCTCGCCTGAGTGGCCTGACAAATTGACTGTGGGCGTATCACTAAACTAACCTTGGAGCTTTGGTGACCAGCTACACCAATGATCCATATGGCAATCTGTAGCTGGCCACAGCTGTCTAAAGAAAAAGACGGGACAATGGTGCATTCATGGAGAGAAGTATACTCACTGTCCACTGCACCCTGACAGACGAGGAGGAGAGGATGGTGGGGTTGTGCAGGTGGATGACCACATCTCCCAACTCCCTTTGGATCTGACGGTGGTCCACGCCCTGGCTGGTGGGAGGGATATCTGTGTGCAGAAGCCCAGACGTCAAAAATGATGAATGATCTTGTCTTAAACTACAGAAAAAACTGTATATCAAATTCATATCAAGGCAGTTCTCACCTTGCGTTTTCACAGCTTCAGTGATAGGACTGGGATCACTCAGCCCATAGGCATTGGCTGCCCGTACTAAGAAGAGGTAGACTGCACTGGGCTTCAAGCCCTTCAGTACAAATGACTCAGTTTTCACATGCTCTGCCAAGGTCTGCCAGCTGCTCCCTGATGCATGACTGTGGACACACAACACAGAGAATTAAGGTTGTATTAAGGCCATGCAGGTATTTTGTTTATTGATCTTTGAGCTGATTAGATTTACCTGAAGGCCTCTATGACATAGGAGGTGGGTGTGGCTCCAGCATTAAGGTTTGGTCTCCAGGAAAGGGCGACGGAGGTGCGAGTAACGTCAGTGACCTCGGGTTTGGAAGGGGCACTGGGGATCAGGTTGGGGTCAGTGGGTCTGTTTGGCTGGACTGCGACTCCAAACTCTTAATGTAGAACAGAGATAGGGAAAGAAACAGGTGAGAATGAGGTTTATTGCTATTTCCCAGTAAACAAATGCATGCATTTCCAACTTTCAATATTATCTCTATTATTTGACTTGTACTTTCACAAAGCAGAATAAGAATATTAAAGGTACAGTGTGTAGGATTTGGTTTGCAGATTGCAACCAACTGAGCAACCCTCCGCTCACTCCTCTCTTTCCAAGACTGCGGTAACGTGAGCAGCCGAGTGCGAACGGTACTACGGTTTTGTTACGTAAACGCTCCCTATGTAGATATGAAGGGCTCATTCTAAGCTAATGAAAACACTACGATTCTTTGTTTCAGTAATGAACACATAGTTATGAATATCATATTCCATTTCTGCAAATAGATCCCCTGAAATGTTACATACTGCTCCTTTAAAACCTATCAAGCAAATCTAAAAGCGTACACTCGTCATTAGAAAACTACACACTAAACATCTGTATTGGGTCAGTCTTACCGTGGACCTCTAAGTAGGCTTTCCACGAGGCCTCTCCGCTGGGTGTGGAGGCGATGCAGGTGTAGGTACCAGTGTCACCAAGCTGCAGGAGGAGAGGAAGATGTTTGGTTATATGGAAATTATTTAAACGTGTGCCAGTTTCCTGACCTGGTAGTAGTCACTCTCCCCCTTTCTGTCTCTTGCTATCTCCCCCCCACCACCACCACCTCCATCACATCTCTGCTTATTGACATTCTGCTGGAGTCTGTAGCAGGCAGCTGTCATTGCCTGATAATCTCAGTATCATCTCTTTCATAGCAGAAACTAGGGACGAGCAGCTGGAAAGGCCAAGTGGCAGACCATTCCTAGTCAAATGGAAAAGATTTTCACAGGATCACAGACTAATTGGAGACCTTTTTCTCCCTCTCTACCATCCCCCTGAGTACCAAACATGGAAGCTGACTGCTCCGTGCAACAGATGTGGTGACAAGCTGTACTGTGAAGATATATGGTAGAACCTTGATAATTTATACACTTTTAGATATAAAAAGGAAGTTGGAAAAAGTGGGGCTCATTGAAATTTTAGAGCGCAGTATGCATTGGTGAACTACGGTGTAGTAATTTGTAGTTTTTTGTACATTTTAGTAGAGAAACTACACAACAACAAAAAGCACTCAGAGAGCGTATACCTCCTCTCTCTCTCTCAGGCTGAAGCTGGTTATTTTAATAATGGAAAGTGTAGTCTGTATTAGATCTGGATCGGCATCAAAATACAGTTGACAAGTTTTTGAGATGGTCTGCTAGCTAACAGGCTAATAAAAAAAACATAATCGTGTTGGCAAAGGTATATAGCATATTTTAACACTGCATGCTGCATTTTTAAAAGATGTGTAATCTGTCAACTGCAATCAAAGTCTGTGGGTAAGACAAGTCATTCTGTTGCGGTTTGCTGGTGATGCAGAGTACGCTGAGGGCTACTGTGCTGGAGCGTAAACAAAAAAAAAAGAGAGAAAAACAGAATGAGATAAACTCTTTGAATAACTGAGTGTGAACATGACCCTCAAGGTGCATATTGTTTTGTCTGGCATGTACGGAAATGTATTCAAACTCGATAACAATGACACTCACGCGACTACATTAATAAAATAAATGACCTCGTGCATCAGAAACGTCTTCATTAAAATGTTGTCAGGGAGAAGTGACGAGTTCATTAATGTAAAATGCCTGCGGAGTTTACTGGGCTACAGCGGGAGAGGGGTTCAAACGCACCCCCCCTCCTGCCTCGCACTGGCAGCCCAATCACACTGCAATCTTGTCACCACACGACACGCCAGCATTCGTCAGAACACCGCAAACTGACGCAAACTCTGACCCCGTGACACCTCCGTCTGGAAGACACGTCAGCGCCCTTACTCGTCTCTCCCTAAGAGTGTGTTCAGCATCGCAGGCACACACATACACAAAATTACACTGAAAACCCGCTGTGCTTGCTGCCTGACAGGAACTACAGACTGTTCGACTTCACAGACTCCATTTCAAACCCGCGACAACTGACTGACAGCTCACTGAGAGCTGGCTGCTGGCGGGGAACACATGCTTTATTTACCAACCAGCAGGGGTTTGTCCAACACATTATGGATGTGATATGGACAACTTTGAAGTTTATTTGAATGGATTTAGACATTAAAGGCAGCCTAATTAAAAAAGAATCTTGATTAAAAACACAATTATGTTTCTATAGAGGTGAGTTTATATATTCATTATACTTTGCTTGATGTTAAAAAGGGATCTGAGCAGCAAACAGCGTGTTTGTACATGTCAGCAGGTGTCCTACCTTTGCATAGCGGATCTGCAACGCGCCCGTGTCCAGCTGTTTGACCCTGGAGTCGTGTGTTGACACCAAGACCCCATCCTTCCTCCACAGGATGGTGGGGGTGGGATTTCCTGTCGCCACACAGTTGAGGACCACTGTGCCGTCCACAGCTACTGTCTGATTGGTCGGGCCCTGTCGGATAACTGGCGGTGGGCGGTCTGAGACAACTGTGGAAAGAAGAATGAGCAATTATGTGGAGAGAGAAAAAACAACAGTGGAGGTGTTCATGTGCTATAGCGGGGACAGAAGGAACAGCAGATCCAGACAATTACATTCAGCTTGTGTGAGAAAACACACACAAAAAGGCAGAGAATCTGCCAAACAGCGTGTAGCAACGTAAGCATGCGAAAACTGCAAGGGTAGTGGGAGAGAGGAATTAAATCCAATTTTTAAGAACTGGAAACAATTTTCTAATCATTCAGCAGCAGGAGTCGAACTCAGCCAAATAAAAGCAGCGTAATTAAAATGAAACAGCCTCAGATACTTCAGTCTTCTCGCTGTAGCTCTAACAGACGCCTGGCACTACCCGTATGAACGCTCGCGGGCCAACAATCCCCTGGCCCATCCCCCAGCCATAAAACACAAAACAAGGGAGAAAAAGCTTTAAAAAAACACATCTAGCCAGAACAGACAATGTTATTAGCATGAGGGTTTTGAAACTCCTCCTCTCTGCCTCCCAGCCTGTGAACTCTGAGTGTTTCAACCAGTACACACAAACAACAAAGACATACAGAGAAATCATGCATTTGACGGAAAGAGAAAGGAAGTAATGTGCAGAGAAAAGAGAGGAAGAGGAGGCAATGAGAGAAACTTTAATTACATGCATGTGATCATTTTTCTACTGCATGGGATTTATCATATTCCTTCTAGAGGTTGTCTGCCTCCCTCTAATTATCATTATCATTAATAGCACTATTGTTGACCGTTGCTGTCAGCCCCACTGATTTACTAGCAACTTACATTCAGTGAGGAACAATCAAATTAATACCTAACACGGTGTAAAAGCAACACATGATGATGTTTGTATGTGTGCATGGATCCTCAGAAGCATGCTGCGGTGTAATCTCTGGGCCGCTTTGTCTTTGCTTTTGTGCCAGGGATGGCGCAATTACTAAAACATTGTCAGCATGACCTGTAATTACCAGATCTGCCTGCGGAGAAGTGGTGGCCTCAGAGTGGCCTGCTCACTTTAATAACTGTTATTATTATCCAGAGAGCATGACAGAATGAGAGAGAGGAGAGGAGAGCGAGATGGAGCATACCATTGTAGGGCCTGAAATGAAGACGGACATTTGGTAAATGAAGGGATGAATCTAGGTGTGTCATAGACAAAATAATAGCCGCCCAGATCTCTGTGGGAATGGTGGAAACAAAGCCAAGGCTGGTCCACCGGGCTGACAGGGATTGGCTAGCAGAGTAATTAGAGGACCCGATCCAGACCTCACCACACAGCCACAGCCTTCCAACGGTAGACAGCAGCAAGCCAGCCATGGAATAGCTAAGGAGACATTAGCCAGTGTGAAGCCAGCGAAGCCAAACACTGAGCCACGGTCTGGGTGCACAGGCACCAGAGAGTCTCTACCTCTGACAGGAACACATTGAACAGGCCAGACCGAGCCTCGCAAACCTCAATTCGGATATTAATATGCTCTACGGCATAACCACGGCATTGCAGATGAACAGCATTATCCGCATGAGCCAGAGATCATCTAACATACGGATATTTGTCCACTGGAGTTTTCTTTCAGTGTTCCTCTAATTCCCTCTGAGACTTTGCTGTGTGCAGACACTGTGTTTAAAAGAAGGTTGCTCACCATCAGTGATCTCTAGCAGAGCCTTGGTGAGGACGCTGCCAGCGGTATTGATGGCCTGGCAGCTGTAGTACCCCATGTCTGAGCGTTCGGCATCAGTGATGGTCAGGTCCCCAGACTGAGATACAGATAATCGGCTGGAGGGTTGAGGAGGTTGATAGGAGAAGAGCAGGTTCTGTGGGGGATGAATACAGGTACAGTCAGACTTCTATTAACGGATATTTGGCTCCAATAAATTAATCAGACAGGTTGAAGATTTCACTCCAAAATGGCATATGCATGCATGCAGCTGTCATCAGATATCAGCTATCAAGTGAACTACTGTATGCCTATAAAATAGTTCTATAGAAAGTTTTAAAGGTACAGTGTGTAGAATTTGGCGGCATCTAGTGGTGCAGTTGCAGATTGCAGCCAACTGAGTACCCCTCTGCTCAACCCTCGCTTTCCAAGACTGCAGTAATGTGAGCCACTGAGTGCAAAGTCCCTCAGAAGCCATCCACACCATAATAACGCTACTTTAGGAGCAATGGAAGTCAGACGGCGGTTGGTGTTTACGTTTCAGGTAACGTAAAAATGCAAAAGGCTCCCTCTAGAGCCAGTGTTTGGTTTGTCCGTTCTGGGCTACTGTAGAAACTATTGGAGAAACATGGCACAATATTTTGAAACTGAAAATAAGAAAACAAATAAGAAAGATATATAAAGGGATCATTCCAAGCTAACCAAAACACAACGATTCTTAGTTTCTGGTGATTATACACTAATGAAAACAACTAACTATTCTGCTAATAGATCCCCCAAAATGCTGCACACTGTTCCTTTAAATGAGTATGCTACTATGTCCTCCAATTGGATAAAGAGCGTTTTGAAATGAAAACCTTTATTGTATATTTTGTTTACCTGACTTCCTTCCCGCTGCCAGAAAATGGCTGGCTGTGGGTTTCCAGTGGCCTCGCACTGGAAGGTGACGGTTCTGCCCACCCCAACCACCTGGTTCCTCGGTCTAACCACAAACGCCGGGGGCACTGGAGGATAGCCATGACAATGGTTAGCCGTTGAATAGACAAACAAAACATAGTATATTATTACAGCCATCATAATGCTACACTTACAAGTGGTCTTGGTTATTTGAATGAAAGACATTTGACTGCAGCTGTTACTGTTTGGTGCCTGTATTCAAATTTGTTCTTAAGGATTCAGGCTCTCTTTCAAAACTTTGCACAGCAGATTAACCACTACACTGATCGAATCCAAAATGCAGGCGTATTATAGATGTAATGAATAGAAAAAACAACGGTTGCCCCCTCATTTGCATGGGCAAGGGCATGGACCATTAAAATTTACATGGAAATGGGGAATAAATTTGAGCCATCTGTCCATGCTGACACCCTCCAATACTGCAGGCCTCAACCAGGACGCAGTATCCATGCATCTTAATGACAAATTTCACTCAGACTAAGTGTGGTGTTGTAGCCCAAGGTCATCAACACAGCTCTATGGTGACACTAGGCCTTGTTGGTTTAATAGGCCATCTATGTGAGGACACAGAGGTTTACCCCTCGACTCTGGATAGGTCCTCAAATATCATAAATCTGCAAACATTTTCATTTGTTTGATACAGGGGCAGTGTTACACATAAAGTAAGGCAATCTGAAAACTGTCATTTGGGATACACACTTAATTTGTCCCTGAATAAGATGCATAAGAAGGGGGAAATAATAGAATGAAATGATGCGGCTTTACCTTGGAGGCCCCAAGCTGAGCATATTTTTTACCCATTAATGTCCTTTTTGTCACCGTTGCCCGTGACAACAGAAACATGAGTGCTGATTGGAGGGTGGAGAAGTGATGGGAGGAGGATGGAAGGGGGGTTGCGACAGCTTCCTGTCTCTGTCAGGGCGGTGAATAGGTGACGGGTGACATTTCAACTTACCAGACATGACTAAAAAGGAAACAAAAACACAACAACAGAAACGCCAACGATGAATAAATAAATAATAAACAGCATGACACAAAGAGGAGAGATAAGGAAAATAACAATGTGATGTCCATGGATACAAATAATCATGTTATTATTATTCTATGAATAAAAGACATGTCATATTTTGCCCTCGACTCCAACCCTAGGGACCACATGATTCACACAGCAGAAAAGAAGAAAACATCGGATTTAACATTACTCCTTAGTCTTGGGATGCACGCGAGGACAGGAAAAATGCTGGATTAAGTACAATAACATGGCAATATGAAACACACAAGACAGATGTGTTATGCTTAGCACACATAATGCTTTGTTTTCCTCTCTTTCCAGGTGTTGTGTGAAGGTGAACGTCCCTGTACTCTTAATGAGGTTTAGAACACCCCGAGGATCACAGTCTCTCAAATGCAGCCTTGCAAATGTAAGCCCGGGTTCATAAAACCACAAGGTGAATGTTAACTGTCACTCTTTTGCCATAAATCTGCCCTGGCCAATCACTCCCCTTATCTAATCTGTCTGCTTCGACGGCTCCCACGGAAACATAAACGCTGTCAGTCAGAGTAATGACCGACCCCTCCCTCCTCTCCCCCTGCTGGCCTTTAAAATGCAGATAAGACTCGCATCTCAGAAGAAGACACCCACCGCTATCCCGTGTAGGCTCTAGACGCACACAATTACGAGAACATAACACACCCACAAACACACAAAACCCCCCTACAACACCTACACACATCCATTCATGTGTGTCTAAGCCTTTAATTAGGTAACCCTACCTCTCCCATGGCACTGTGATCACAGTGGTGGACCTGGAGGGAGAGGTGAGTCTTTTAAATCTGACCAAGCAACTTTGTTGTGGACTTTCCGCTAGCTCACGGCGCAGAAGGGGGAGTCTCTATCAAAAAGCTGATCAGAGCAGCTGAGGGAAACACACGGAGCGCGGTGGCCTCCGGCCCAATAGGAGGCAGGCTGTGCACCGAAGACCACAGCAGATATATTAATGGGGATTTGAGCGGCGCTGCTGTTCAGTGCAGCTTGACATCAACACAAGAGTAGCACTGCATGCAGGGGGATTTAGCATGATTAATATCAGCTCGCATTGGGAGGTCTGGAGCATGCTTTAAATGCTCTGAGATTTTGTATACTGTAAACTGAAATGTGGTTCTCACAGCGTTGCGTGACGGTGAGTAGCACCCAATGAGGGTGTGTCTGATGGTTAAGATAAATCAAATGCAGAGATACAGAGACAGAACAATGCAAAGCATCAGTTCTATATGTGGCACCCAACCGAGTTTGGGTATTTATCATCGCTGTAACAGCACACAGTCGGCTGACAGGAGAGCTCCTCTCACTCGTTCTCTTTTTTGGCACCAGTTCCAAGTCTCCTTCCAGACCCTTTACATGGGTTATTAGCAACGCTGCTCTGGGGACTACCATTCCATTCAAGACCTTTCTACACATAAATCACTGCTAACGGCAAACTTAACCAGCTGAGAAAAAATAACATGCTGATTTTCTGAACTCCGTCCAATAACCGTCTGAAACAATGTATGTGCATTCCTATGGTGGAAGTCCGCTGGTGAAGCTTAATTAGCAAAATACTGTTTAAACATTATCTATCCACACCAGACCCAGATCCAAATGCCTTATTCTTAAATGTTTAAAAACACACACCCTCACATGCACGCACACCCTGAGCAGACCCAACAGCCGAGCAGCTCGTCTCACTGCCACATTCTCATGTGGCTTACATTAATGATTTTACGATCAAACTATAAATACGGCTGGTGACTCGGCCAATTATGCGGTTCTTCCATGAATCAACGGAATATTTTACTTTGACATATTTATAAGTCCAGAGGAGGTGTAGTAGACTGACAAACACGTGTGTAAGACAATAATTCACTGATTAAGTTGGTAACGAGAGCAGAGCGCATTGGAAGGAAAACAGCCCGGGGCACCACTTCCACAATGTGGACGTTGTTCGCTGAAAATCTGACCACGGAAGGTGTGAAGGTGCCCCCCCCTCCCGTCCACACAGAGCTGGATTCTTCTCTTAAACTGTCCGTCTCTTAAAAGGGATTTGGGATTTGCTTTGAATATCTTGAAAATTGCGTGACTTGCTATATGTTAGTATCATTTCACATGATAAGCGAATTGCATAATGACACTGCAGGGAATGACTTCTATATTTAACCATTTTTTATTTATTTTTTAATCCAATTTTAATTCTATTGGTTTTATCGTCCATTTGCACATCACAGCAGATTTAGCAGTTCAAAGAATATTTACATTAATTCCACTCTGGCCTTAAATATGGGATTACCCATTTAGTGGTGTAGTTCTCTCTGCCAGTGGCTCACTACCACGGAAATGATATTATTCAGCTGTTCAGTTATTCGTATGCAGTGGCTCAGCGATCTTGCCATACTTGATGTAGCGCGACAGCATTGCCCAGTAAACCCACAGACTAAACTCCCGTCCCCCACATCACTGTTGTCTTCCCTACTACTGCAGCGACGTCTTGCTACCTATACATCGTTTCGCTACTTTGGCCTGTACAATTACCCGGCCTTTCTTTCCTTTCCTGTGCCCGCATCTGTAATTAGAAGCATGTCATTTCCGGGCGTGGGACTGTGGCCTGCTTGTCTTTAATTAGCTGAACTACTCAGTGCCCACAGCCTCCCTGGCCTCCTCATGTCCTGGTCTGGATGAAGCTCAGGGAACTGAAGAGAAGATGGAAGTGGTTCTAGGAACTTTGAAAGCTCGGAGGTTCGATCTAACCCTGAGTGCAGAACGAGGATTCCTATTATTCATGTTATGACTCTCGCCTGATTTTACACTCGGCATTTGTCCCTTAAATCTATGGCAGAGGTTCTTCTTTGCTGAAGTGTAATCAATTGAAGTGCTTTTACTTTGCTTTCCATGCCTCTCCAACTTTTATAACATGGGGGGTTGAAAGGCATAATGTGTGAAAAGAGGGCTAGTGCCTTGCTTCTGCATGCAGGCAACGGTGAATTGGCCCGAGGTTAAGACATTTAATTTCCACTGAGGACAAGGCAGGTTTTAGCATTTCAAAGATGATTGTAAGCCAGGAGAACAGCTTATTGAACCGGTGCATCAATGCTGTTCCCTTTCATTAACTAAGCTTTCATCAGGGAGAGGGAAAAAGGGCAATAAGAGAAGTAGATATATTGATGGGTGCATTGGCAGGTGTGCCTAATCTCGCTCCTCCAACCAATCTAAAGATTGACGTCTTGTGGAGAAAATGAAGAAATAATTGCAAAGGGCAGCCATGTGAAGATGAAGTATCTGTCTTTGCAAGTGGGGGTTGGCAGAGGAATGAAATCGCCTCGTCTCTTTATATCTCTGGTGCGTTGACTGCTGGGAGTGACATTAATATGACTGACCTCACCACAGAAGCCCTTCTCCCCCTCTCTCCACCACAATCGCCCTCCAGCCCCAATTCCCAACCCGTTCTGCATCAGTGGCGAGCCGCCACCAAGACCAGCATATTCACTGTCCTTCCATCCAATCCCCATCTCCCATGCACTGAGCCTCCTCCTCCTCCTCCTTCCCACCCCTTCTTCTCCTCTCACCCGACTCCCTGCATTCCCATTAGTTTGCCGTTAAATGGCCCCTGTGTTCCTCTGATTCTCAGGAGGGTTTAGGGGTGATCCCAGCCCCCCAGTTCCTCTCAATGGTTTCTTTCTGAATGTTCACACTCTGTGACCGGCTGCTTTATATTCCAACTGCGTTAATAAGACGTCTGATGGAGAGGGCCACAGGAGACACAGAGATATTCCATAGGTTCACAAATAGCACTGTATGTCTTAAAACGTGACGGAAGACAGGCCTCCGGAGAAATGCCACTTGTATAGGGCAAATTAAATCGATTGCTGTTGGGCTCCCGTGTGCACAACTCTACAGCTGTTATGGATTTTTGCGTTTCTTTTTATTAGAAATCAATCAGCTAATTGAGAGAGAATAGTTGAAAGTGATGACCGTGTAGTCCTAAAGCTGAAGGCTATTATTGCAATGTGGCCGAGCTAGATTGCATTTGAATCAAGCTGCACGATCACCCAGAATGGAAATGAATTTAGAATAGCTGTCCAAGGGGCTGTAAAGGAAATAGTTGGCAGACTTAACAGTGTGAAACTGAGACTCGTAATGGCATGCCGTCTTACCGTGGACGGTGAGCGTGGCCGATGCCTCCGCCTTGCCCACCATGTTCTCAACCACGCAGGTGTAGGAGCCGACATCAGCTGAGGTCAGACGACGGAGCTTCAGGGTGTGGTCCTCACGAATCTCAAATCTGGTATGAAACAGGTATGAAATGTTGTCATATACTAACTCAAAGCAACATGTTTAAGCTGACGACAGAAGAAAGCGAGCAGTGGATCAAACAAAGAGAGAGAGAGGGTGCGGGAGAAAGGTATTGTGTGATGAAAGGGAAGCAGATGATGAGTCATACCTTCCTTTGGGCAGGTCACCGTCGTCTTTCCTCCAGCGCACGGTGGGAACTGGGTCGCCGCGGGCCTCACACCTGAACTCTACACTTTGGTCCACTAAAACCACCTGGCTGCCGGGGCGACGTACAAAGCTGGGACGCTCTGCAGAGATGAAAACAGCACGCAGATTTAGAACCAGAGCACACAACGGTAGCACTGAAATAATGTTTCCATTAAGTGAAAGGCATTAAATCTCGGTTTTGTTCTTCATAGTCAGGCTTTAGAGCTAAGTTTGAAATTAAATTGAAAATTGAATGAAACCCAGTGGAAAAAGTTTCCTTGAAGTTTTAGTTTAGGTCCTGTGAGGTGTCCTGGAATAGAAACAATGAAAGAATGTGAACTAATCTAATTTAGTTTTTATACAGAAACACAAAATGCTGTGGTAATAGCCAATTTATGGTTAACGACACAGGTTAATAAGACAAAAATACATATGGACTAGACAGCCCACAGAAGTCACAAGACAAAATGAAGTACAGGAAACAGTTACTACTTTGTAGTACGGTATATGGTCTTAATTACACATGACAAGACACTCAATGAATTGAAGACATGACACTGAACAAAACCTGACACAGGAAGTCTAACTTTGTGTCATCTTGTTAACCCTCAAGTCCAGCTCTGACAGTATCAGCACAGGGTCACCACAGCACTTTCAATTTTGATTTTTGTATATTCTCTGAGGGCACATTGTGTTTTTTTTCTGAGCGTCAGCGTCTTTTTTCAATTGTTCCCAATGGTGAGAGAGCATATGTGGCCGTATGTGGCCACCTAGAATAAAAGCTGTCATAGAAAAAAAGGTGTTCTTTATGATGAAACGCTTTTCTGACAGCAAAAGACGAAATATGGACACAGGCCCTCAGGCTATATGCTAAGGCTTCCATTTCCTCTGAACACATTCCATCAGACTCTGCCCCAAAAACTAACCAGGGTGGTTTATAATTAACCAGAGTTTGTGGGATACTCACTCCGGTGGACAAACACAAAAGCTAGGAGCTGGCCTTGTTTAAGCCCTGACAGTATTATTTCAGTATAATTATTTATCTTTACGAAACCGGCTTTGTTGTTGGTCCTCCTGATGGATTATAAGAGGTCACTGAGGAGAAGAAGTGGAGAGAGGGGAAGTAACAAAAAAAAAGCTGGTGATAAAATCAGGAGTCTGGACATGCTCTCTGCTTGGGACACAGGAGAGTGTCGGGGTCAGAGGTCACTCGTGATGAAATAGGGTGCAGCTGGTCATAGGAGAAAAGCTGCTGGGGCCAGCGTGGGATTCACAGTTAAGTGTGAGATTGGAGGTCATCTCACACTCTATCTGATAAAGGTCAGTGACACCATTTAGTTCCCTGGGAGATAGACAATGCAAGCTTAACATCTGGATTCGGTTTCTCACTGCAGACAAACAGAAAAAAAAACGTGTGTGGATGTGTGTGTGTGTGTGTGTGTGTGTGTGTGTGTGTGTGTGTGTGTGTGTGTGTGTGTGTGTGTGTGTGTTTGTGGGTTGTGGACAGAGAGTCAAGTAGACGACAGATTGAGATAGAGAATAAAAAAAGATGAATTACCAAGCACTGTAAGTTCAGCTATTTCGCTCTCGCGTTCTCCGACCATGTTTGTGCCGACGCACACGTACTTCCCAGCATCACTCTTCCGGGCGTTTGTGATCATCAGCTTCCCTCCGCGTATCTGAGGGGATAGAAGAGGAGGTGAGAGGCTTACGGTGGAGGGGAAAAACAGCAATATGAGAGTCTGAGAGACACCTGGGGCCTCTGGCTGACACAGAGAAAACAGAAAACAGCATAGCTCAAACATTACAAAACATTTCCTGATTGAATTTAAGAATGCCTGCGAGCACTTACTAACCAAAAGACCATTACAACAGGATGATGAAATGTACTCACAAACACATAATGGCTTGGTGCTAAAGAATGTTTTTATTGTGTTTTTGCTCTGAGCTTACAGAGATAGAGACAACTGGATTACTCTATAGCTGGGTTTCCATCAAAAGTTCCCAGGACTTTTAGTCCATGGAACTACTTTTCAAGGAACTAAAAGGTTCCTTCAGCCCACTGTTGTCTGCGTTTCCACCGCGGTCTAAAGACATGCAAAGATTAGGCAAATTAGTCGGCTGACGTATGAAAAAGCACCATGACGTGGGACGAGGGCTGGTGGTGGTGGCAGCAGTAAACACACTCTGCAGCCTGACGTTCAGTGTGTCCGCCTGTTTACTCTAAAAAACGGAAAAAAGCGTTTTGGGAGATTTTGTCTCACTGCGACAATATTTACTGCTGCATATATTTACTAATGCACATTGGATGTAATGACTGAAATGAAGCAGAGGAAAATGAAAATAAGAGCGTCTGTCTCCACAGTAAATCATCTATTGAGTGTCTGAGGGCTATTTATTGGTGCTTTAGAACGTTGACGGCTCATTTTTAATGAGTCGGGAGGCCGACAGCAGAGCCTAACTTTACTTTTAATGTTATTCAACAAAGAAAAATGCTCTCCCCTCGTCCTAAAATGTGTACTTCCTGGTTTTATGAATGAAGCGGTACAGTTGAAGCAGCAGTGCAAAGTCCACCCCGAAAGTTCCAGTACTTTTCAGAAAGGTCCTTTATTGGGGTAAAATGCCCCCAGAACTTAATTTAGACCCTGGTACCTGCAGTTCAAACGCAAAGAGTTCCTCAAAAGGTTCTTATTTACGGGGGAAAGTTCCTGCAGTCGAAATGGGGCTTATCTCTCTAGACGTTTTTTTTTTGCTGTTCCCACTCATCTTCCACTTAAAGTCTAAATCACCACCAGCCGGCCTGTTCCACCTCAGGGTAAGCTGAGCCAAAGAACACTTTCCCGATCCAACACAACCGCAGACCCCTGAGGGAACACCTGAGGCACTGAAGGACTGCGAGCACTTTTCCAGTCGCCTCAAAAGAGCTTTAGGACAGTTTTGTCTATTATTGTGGGGAATGTTTTAAAGAATGAGTTTCTTGGAATTATTTTGTTCTGTGTGTGCATACAACTACAAGTGAGAGCAAGTGAACATACATTCAACCACACACACACACACCCAGCCGTGAATGTGTGTGTTTGTCCAGGTGAATGTCATGTCTGTTATTTCCCAGGGCTTTGATTACAGGCCAGAGGAGGTGCTTTGTTCTCAGGCAGTCAGAAAGGCAGCCTCGGCCCCGGCACAGGCCCCTCAGCCCTCCTCTCAGCTCGCAGCCATGCCAGTCAGCGCGGAGACAGACAATAGCATGGTGCACCAATGATCTCTTTGCCTCGACGGGGGGCTTAAGGTTTTAAATGCACACATCGGCCTGCGGGACCGGGACCACCACCTGCAAGCGTGTAATCGATACCCTCATTAGAGCGCCACTGACAGAGAGCTTGAGACACAATATTGCAAATGCGTGACTGCCATGTTAAACTCGAGCCCTCCTACATGTGTGTTCACTTGCGAGCTGCAGTTCGATACGTCTCAGTAAATCTACATCATTGTACTTCACAAGTTTTCATCACTTGCATATGACGAACAAACTTGTGTGTATAGTTTTAATAAAGTTGCCAGGGTAAGATTCTTGAAGGACAACATTGCAACCGGACACATTCTTCTGGTTCTGAGGCATTCCTCAGCCCTTCACTCCTGATTAATATTCATGGTAAAGCAGGAGGGCAGAGGGACTTGAAGAGGCTGCGGAAGGCTGGCTTATTTAGGGCACCCCGCGGTGCTGGAGGGGTTTGAAGTATCATTATGTTACTGTTTGTTTGAGGAAAGGCTTAACAGCTAAAACACTGTGACACTCACAAAGGCCCAAGGTCAGGGCAGACCATACAGCAGAGAAATAGTGTGGGTGTGCACTGTTGGGTCCACAGGGCTTTGACATGAGGATCCACTTAAGGCCCCCGTCCACTCTATCCATATTCTTACCTCTGTGGCAGTTCCCCATTCTCCACACGAGCATATTTGGAGTGCCAGAGCAGCGGGGACTCTGAGAGCAAGTAAATGAATGCAGCAGCGGCCCTCTTTTTCTCTGCATGCATATCCTCTCCACACAACAGCGAAGCACACAGGCTGCTGAAAGCCCCCACAATCTGACCATTATCCCTGTGTTACAGGGAGATGGCTCTATCCTGTCTCCTTTTGTCTCATGTCATTTGGCAATGCTGATAATGGAGAAAAAAAAAAGCCTCTATTCAGCATGCATGCTGTTGGTATTCACATAGCTGGCTGATAATTAGCCACAACTATTGCACAAAAGGAGGAGGACAATGTGCTGCATTTCGGCCGTTTATGATGTCGCCAACAAACTCTTGCTCCAAGCAGACAATAGCCTAGGATTAAATACTGGCATTTTCCCTGTTTCTGTTTATTTACTCATTGTTCCTGAAAGACCTGAGAGGAATGTGGCCAGATGCTGCTGGTGACACAGCAGCATTACAGGGTAATGGCCCAACCTCACTCTTTATGGCTCAGTGGGAAACCTTTCACAACCGCCCCACATGAAGTCATAAATATATGTGAGATGGCACACAGCATGTCGCTGGTGTTTACATGCAGCTGCCTGCGACAGATAGAAAAACAGAAGGGTTCCTTGTGATGTGTCTGTGAAGTTCACTCCCTCTTTATGGTGCGGCCACCGAAGCCACAGCCGACCCATCCCAGTAAGATGCAGCGCAGAGAGAGAGCGGTTTGGGACCTCGCTCTGATCGCCAGTGATCACCAAGGAGACTGCACGTTCCAGCATGTTGCACAGTGGGAGGAATGAGCTGAACCAAACACAACAATGCAGGCTGGATGAAGGGGGGGCCTTTGATGAGCTCAGCTGTTCATCACATTATAAAGATTCCACCTTCTGCAGTCCAATATTCACTCACAGCAAATGTACCATGCTATAAACAAACTCTGGACATGATTGTCTCATTTCTAATACAACTTGATCTGTTAACACGGGTGTCTGTCCAGACTCCCATCTGTCAGCACAGTCGATTACACAAACTCAGATAGTCATACATGATGTCTAGCGCTACTTTAGAAATTCTCAGTCTGTGAGGGTTTGTGCACGACAGGAAGTTTACAGTGAGCAACAGCAGCTGGTCCACGTAGCTCTGTTAAATCTACCAGATCCCTGTTTTCAGTTCCACAGAAGGCCCAACCGACGCTGTTGCAGGCTACAGGGACACAACTCCGTGTTACAGCAGCAGCGCTCGCAACGTTTACTCTGAGGATTTCACCCATCAGTGCACAAAATCACATATACAGCAGTGAGAATAAGTCCTTGCTTCCACCATGCAGGGGGTAGGATGGATGATGTTATTGCAGAAATGATTTATAAACAACAGAAATAGTGTATTCAGTGGGGCTAAAATATAATTATGGGAAAGGCCATGTGCGCCAGAGCCATGCATAATACTGAGTTGAACCAGGGCTGCTGTGTCCTCAAAGTACCTCGCTCACTTCTACAGTTAACAGCATAATGCAGTTTGTCATTAGATGGTGAAGAAAACTGAAAAGATGAATTCTATTTCATTCTATAGAGGAGTAAGATCAAATGCCCGACAGTAAATATAAGTTTAGGAAAAAACGGATGTTGCATTCTGCTTAAAATACCATCTATAGTGCAACAGTAGGCACAAATAGGTAGAGTAAGGTGGGAATACAGTAAATACATGCATGATCCAAATGTGTAAAAAAACACAAGACAAACAGCAAATTCAAAGGCCACTAGAGTTCACTCTGTGTGGTTTAGAGGTTTCGTGCTTATCAGTAACTCAGAGACAGATATGATTTGATTCTCTTTAAACTAGATTATGCGCTTGTTTCTTTCAATTACGCTGCTCAGCGGTCAGACACGGACTCTTAATCTTCTGCCTGTGCAGCTTACAAACAAACAGAGAGGAAGAATACTCGCACTGTTTGTGCGTTTGAATTGCGATCAGGGCTTAATGTACGCAACCTCGACTGGCCCTCGCTGAGCAAAACTGTGTTCAGTCATGTACGGGACTCCGCTGAAGACAGCCAGCAGCAATAAATCACTGGTTCAACTTACCCAGTGATGAAAATGTATTGAGCACAACTAGCCCGGACTGGATCGCAGTAATACGCTACAGGCATACCGATCGGAACATCTTTATTAGTACCTTGCATTTATTATCTGGGAAGGATCTGGTAGTCCGTGACTGTACTGTGAAGTTAGCCATCATCAGCACTCGGGGTCCAAACTATTTAACTGCTCAACAACTGCACAATGTGCAGCCAGAACCTTAAACCAGTCAGATTGTGAAAATGGGATCCAGACCTACAGCTAACCACTTCCTCTTCACTACCTGCTTGTGTTAGCTGAGTGCAGAGTACTGCACTTCCCTAAACAGGCTGTTCTCATACACTGTTCGTAGCTATACCTATGAAAAGTAATGCACTCATCATTCATACATAACCCACAAAATCAATTTGTATGTAATCCAAATAATCGTGAACTAAGGATGTACCGATCTGACTTTTTCAGTCCAGATACTGATAGCGATACCTGGGCTCTGGGTATCAGGCGATACCGAGTACTGATCCAATACCAGTGTTTCATTAATCAGCTGTATGTCTCACAGTGTGGAGGTGACTGGATCAGACTTGACTTAAACATTGCTTTCCTAACTTTGTAAAACAAAATGTAACAAATAAATACATAGATCAAATTTGACTGAATTGTATTAAAACATAAATGGTACAACAGCAACTTGGTAAAGAAATCCTCAAAATTAACAGGAATTACAATTCAAGTGTAAACCTTTCGGTAAAAACAAAAAACATTACAGTATATATTGTAAATTGTATACACACATTGAATTGAATAGATCGGCCCCATTCACTGATACCTAATCGGGCTATTTGAGCCAGTATCAGCTCGATATCCGATTCGGTGCTGGTGCATCCCTACTGTGAACCAAGAGCGACAAATTCTGCATAAGGAGGAAGTCAGGCTGGGTCCTGGTGAGCAAGCATGTAGAGCTGATTGATACTGCTGTGCTGTTGTTCTAATTAAAGCTGAATAATTGTCAGTTTGGTTGTATATCAGATGTACAGTAATGAGTCGTTTAGATTCTGCAGGTGTTGCTGCTGCTGAGTGCAACTTTCTCCTCTTTGATTGCGGTCAGCTCATTTCTCCCTCCTCATCTACGCTTCTCCTAGTTGATTTCATCAGCAGGTCATCCCTGATCAATGCACTGCTGCTGACTGAGGGAGCACGACTGATTCTATCTACATCAGTCATTAGAGGTTGTAGCAACAGAAATGGGCTGCTTCGGGTTTGGGGAATTGCTATATGTGAATAATGAGGCAAACAAATCAATCTCTCAACAAACACTGAAGTGGTGGTAATGACTTGACCTCTGCATCACTGGGTCATTCTATCTCATACATTTAAACACACCATCTTTAAATACAAAGCAGTCTCCAGGCATCAATTAAGCTACAAGTCAGCAATAACAATAGTAAAGTTACCGCAGAAAAAAAAGGGTCTAAAAAAAGAGTCTTACAGTGATTCTCTCATCTCGGTCGTCAATGTTTGTTCCATCCTTTTTCCATGATATGGTGGGTTCGGGATGTCCACGCGGAGGTTGACACTCCAGGACTGCCGGCTCTCCTGCCGCCACGATCACATCTGCAGGGTTTTGTCTGAAGTCATCACGTAGAACTATGACAAAGACGAGGAAAAGGAAAAAATTAACAAAATGTCAATATAGGGGAAACAGCGAATTAACAGTTAAAGAAGCAGATGATAAAAAAACACTTTAAGCTGTTGCTACATTTATAAAGCCGAAGGCAGCCAGTAAAAACAGCAGCCGAGGTGTTCAGCAACACATAATTAGTTCCGCACAGATGACAAACTGTAAGGCACACATCATTATTGATTTACAGCACTTTAGCCTGCCATGAAAACAGCAACTATCCCAGAAAAATGTATTTACAGCATATAACATGACAAAATAAAAAGAGTATGTATAGTGTAGGCTGCTGCATAAACTAGGTTTATACTGTTGTACTTGTACTTGCATTTATATAGTGCTTTTCTAGTCTTCCGACCACTCAAAGCGCTTTACACTACATGTCAGCATTCACCCATTCACTTGCTATTCCTTTTTTTGGGGGGGGGGGGGGGGGGCAGGGTTTATATCATTCTGTAGCTTCACAATGGTTTTCCTTATGTATTAAAATCTGAACATTTGAATATTGGTACGTATGTTTTACTGTCAAAATGCTATTTTCCTTAGCCCTTGTAAAAACATTTTCCCACATGACCTGACGTAGGTTTCTGCATGATGACGTTGCTACATGTACACTAGATATACAGCCAGCTTGGAAGAGCAGACAGGGGTACCGGCACGGAAGCTAAGCAATGTACTGCTGTGTGGAAACCACGTTAGTTCGGATTCGAGAGTCACACAATAACACAAAGAAACAAACAAACCCATTGATGCCGCGGTAGACCACAAACTCCCATGTTCTGAGAGGTAAAATTACTGTTTTCTTTAAATGGAGTCTGGTCTGGTCTTTACAACCAAAATATAACGGCTTCAGTTCGACGTAGGAAAGGGCTGTCTGATGGCAAGGTAATGCGGTAAAAATATTCACAATATAGCATACACTTAACGGATATTGATTTTATTTAGGTGGCTAAAATATATTTTTCTGCTGGTCCCGTCCACAGCAGCTTTACCTCGCCGGCAGACAACCTGTTCCGACAGTAACCAAAGCCGTTATATCGCGGTCTTCAAGACCAGACCAGACTCAAGTCACAAAACAGTAATAATACCTGGCAGAACGTGGGAGTATACGTACAACCCCACTTAAAAAAATACAAACCAACCCTTTCCTAACTTAGCACAGCTAACGTTGACTCAGCTAGTGCTGGCGTTCACATTATTCATAACCTTATTGTTTAGCTTTGATTAGCTTACTTTGGTAACCTACGTCACTGCTTTTTGCAACGGCTTAGAGGGCGATTCCATTTGAAAAAAAAGGCAGAGGAGGAGCAACATGTCTCTGGACTCCATATCTCCGGTATTATAGATAAACTGGAGGTTTATTGAGAGGGGAGGAAAGTAATGAAAACGCCACAAAGCTCCCTTCTGCTGCAGACAGCAAGCCAGTAATCATTTCCCCAGCTTTACATATCAAAACATATGAAAATAGTGCTTGTAAATTTCAAGCTGAAATTCAGGCCACACACAAAGTATGCAGGGCCAGCGCATTGTGCGTCGCATTGTTATTCCTTTGGAAAAGTACTGTGAATGTATGCTTTTTGGGATAAAACCGAGCTTTTGCCGTCTATTGTCTCACGCTCCTCAGCTTGCTCTTAAGTCACCTCAGTCCCAGATCAAAGTCAGGCTCACCCCGGGACCCTTTACCTACTGACAGCCAACAAATTCCAGACTAAACCCTTTAAGCACTTAATTGGACAGTGGCGAGCCCAGATGACTGCTCTCTGCTTCTTGTAACGTGGAATGGGGAATCCAAGTCAATAGTAGGAACCTGCTTTTGGAGTAGTGGTAATAGCTTCCCCAGTCCACTGCTACATAACCACGTCCACACCTCCCTACAGTACGAACAGCTGTAACATTACCTAGCCTCAATTCTTTAGCATTCTTTTCTTTTTGCGACTCATATGCTGCTGCTGTTGCTTATGACATCTGCAGACATATGCATAGATGAACAACGATTACGTGTGTGACCCCCTAAACTATCTACACTCCCTGTGATCCAACTCAAACCCAGCAGTGCAGCTGCATGGCGAGTGAGCTCATTTGGTTTGGTTAAAAGCAGATACAGTCATCCAGGAATGCAAATGTAAACACCAAACATCCGATCCATTAGAGCACCGGCTCCATCTGAAGAAACACTGTCTACACTTGTACCGGCAAGGTCGACCTGTTCTAAAGAGCGTCGTCGTAAAAGTCGGCCTTGAGTCAAAAAGCGAAGATGCTGGAGTCAGCCCTCAAAGTGCATTCTTTAAATGTTCAAACATCTGCCTTTCTTGTTTTTGTTACGCGACCTTAAATGTGTATACATACAGCATCAGCTGGTGACTGCGTACACTTAAAGGTCTTATTGATAACATTTTTATGTAGACAAATATTTATATAAAATATATCAACAGAGCCTATAGAAAGGTGCAGAATAACAGTATGGCTTTTCCTAAAAAAAAAATTATTATGATTGTGAATGAATTATTTAAAAATGTTGGAGGGTCCAAAATGAATGTTTTGTTTATCTCTGTGGAAGATATCTGACGTTTGGTTCCCACTTCTAACAAGGCTTGTGAGCCAATAGTAAAACGACATTGGTATCACGTGATATCTCCGGGTTGTCAGTTAGTGTAGAAAAAAAACAGATAAATGGCTGAGATTGACAGTTAGGGAACTGGCAACCATTTATTGTGAAGTAAATGCAACAGAACGGGGGAGGGAGAATGCAACATCTAGTGGCTGAATGATCTCAACAGCACCTTTAAGAAATTTAGGTAAAGAGCATATGAGAGAATTCCTGTTTGTCCTGCAGGGCTAATGCAGAGCTTGTAATAAACGCTTGGGTGAGTAAGTTCAGTAACTTCAACGGTGACATTAAGTGCACATGGTCTCCTCTCAGCGGGGCTCTACCTCCCCTGCTGGCATTACTGGAACTCTCTCAGCTAACATGCAGATCCATCTGTCCCTCTGGAAAGTAAAAAGGGATGTGTGGGGAGGAAAAGATGGAAAAAAAGAATGCTGTATTGACTAGTTGGAGGCCCGAGGGATAGCTGGCATCATCCAGTGTTTACACCAACAGCGCGGTGACCTCCTCCACCCATCCTTAGCAGCACTAGCTCCCTCACCTCGCTGCTCTCTCTCCTCCTCCACACCAACACCTCTTTGTTATAAACACAGCTGAGTGCAGCGCAGCCCCGCACATCTGCGTGGTGGAAAACAAAAATCCTCTGGGATAGACAGAGACAGAGTCAGTCTGTCAAAGAGACGGACGGACACAGATCTGGACGGGGTACAAAGCCCCGACTCTTCCGCCCAGAAGCCCTGTCAGATCCGGAGCTGTGGTGGAATCGCTTGCCTCTGGCCTCCCTGGTTTAAATAAGGTACCGAGTGTCCCTCCTTCCTGTATACATACTGCATAAGGCCCCGCTCGCCTGCCTTCCTGGCTGTTCCTGTTCTAGGACCCAGAATGGGGGGAAAAAAATGGGATAGAGAGTCTCTCACGCTGTGTGCTGTCCTGAAAGTCTGTGTGGTGTGGTCTGTGTTTGGGATAATGAGCCTACTACCATTCTGTCTCTCTAGTGAGCCTGCAGCTGTCCCCTAGCAGATAATATTTCCTGCGCTATTAACAGGGAGGCTGGACTCGATGTGTGTGTGTGTGCGTGTGTGTGTGTGCGTGTGTGTGTGTGTGTGTGTGTGTGTGTGTGTGTGTGTGTACACAGATTTTCAGTTTGTGGCTTAATATGTGGAAATGGGCCAGAGTCACAGGTCCCAGCATGAAGACACCTCTTTGTCCGTCCTGAATTTGCTCAAATATGCTGATGATGGGGATGAAACAGAGTGAATATCCGGACCTGGAAAGATATCAATACGCTTTGTCGAGGTAAAGGGATCCATTCTGCATTGCGTTTCCGCTTTTCAGTGGGCCAAGAACAAAACACATGCTATCTCATCTGGCTGACACGCCTCGCTGCAAGACAAACAGCTGACTGCGCATAAAACAACCACATCTATCAAAGCAGAGGTTTGGTTTGCAGTGGCAAACATCTGTCGGGCCCTGCCAAGTCCAGTCTAACCACATTCTAGTGTACTGTATGATAAATCGCTCCCCAGGTCCACGGTAGCAAATTGGAGCTGTGCTGAAGCTAACGCAATTAGCTGCCATCATTTCTTACATCCAAACCCTCCGTTAAAGGTCAGCTGAGATGGCTGCTCTCAGCTCTGAATACTCCCAGGTTCATCACCCCCACAAACTATCCTCTGTCCGCCCACGCACTCACACACACTATTTTCCCCAAGGAAATTGAAAACAGATGTTTAAATGTCAAATTAAAATGAGATTCCTGTGCTGCCCCTCCAACATTAATGAAAATGAAGACTTAATGCCACACACAAGTCTGGGTGGGAAGATCAGATGAGCTTTGTTCGGAGGAAATTAAACCAAGTACAACAAGCTTCCTCGCAAATCTTTGGAAGGATACAAAAACAGACCCACCAGGGAATTAAAGATTTATCAGAAGGCACCCGGAGTCAATCCCGCAGAGAGACGGAGCACAGCATGGGTCTCGCCTTTGGCTTGGGATTTTTCCTTGAAACAGAGTGGACGCGGCTAGCCCCTTAAGGGAAGCAGAATGAATGATAACAGCAGGGAGAGGGAACTAAACAGAGGAGGAAGAACAGTAGAAGCCAGGGAAAAGAAAGAAGCTGCTCCACATAATGAAAGATAATCCATCTCTCTTCCTTTTTGTCCCTCTCTGGTTTCCAGAAGGTAGCTCTGCTTCTGCTAAACTGATCAATTTTGCTCTATTTTGCTTCACGAGCTGCCACAATGTCATGTTATCTGGACTCAGACATCATCAGATATTACCTGAGGACATGCGGTAGGGATGAATGGAGTAGAGCAAACACTGAGAACATATCAAATGGCTAAGCAGCGCCAGATGTTCATGGTTATATATGACTCTATTCAACAGCAGAATTGCTCTTTCTCTCCCATTCATTTACTGTCAAGGCCTCTCTATGAAGGGGACAAGTTAACGTCTGAATAACAGCAAAACATAAATGAACAAGTTTTCAATAAGAAAAGAGCATGGATGTTTAAATGCTATTTCACATGTCCCATATTTCCAGTAGCTGCAGCACATTAAATATCTGGTCAAATGACAACTTTATCTGTATTAAAATAGGGCTTACATTGGCTGAGCTCCCCTCCAGTGCATCTCTGCTTACTGTACAACATAATTCCTTCCTCTGCCCCCTTCATGAGTGTTGTTTATGCCATAAGCAAAAATGGGCCTTATTCACAGTGCAGCTGCAGCTAAACCCTTCCATATTGACGCTGCTCACCTCGCCTCCAGCTCTGTCCTGTGGGACAAACACCTCTCATTCTCTCCCTCCGTGTATCTCCCGCTTTGTGTCTAAATTTCTCTCTCCTCTCTCAGCATTTGACCCCCTTATCTTACCTCTCTGTCAGCTCACACACACACTGAGCAGCTTACATCAAACACGGGCTCATAGAGATGGTGCGCTAACCCGTGCACACTCTATTGCAAAGGCTGTTGCAGGTGGATAATTTGCCAGCGGCGTGCGCACAGTGTGTGTGTGTGTTTGCACTGCATAAATCTGTATTTGCTGGTGGGTGTGAAGACATAACAGGACTCCTACTGTACTCTGGAGAACCACTGCCTCCCTCCTCCTCCTCATTCCCTCGTTCCCCCCTGACCTCTACCACCAGGGAGATGAGATTGGACACGGCAGACTCCTTTCTCTTTCGCAATCTGGCTCTCGTTCCTCGGCTCTGAGCTCATGCCCTCTTGCCCACCCGGCAGACACTCGATCCTACCCCGCAGCATAATACTGTCTGGAATAGATGATTATAGATATGAACTCCACAGCTATGTACACGTACACAAATACAAAGATAAATCTGACACGAAGGGAAGTTGTACATAATGGCGGGACACAATAAAGCCATCACACACTCTCCACTCCAAGATGTTTTGATCTGTTGGAATTGAATTTATAGACTTCACATTTGCCGTATTGATAAATCATGTAGAAAACAATAGCACCTTTCTACACAACCGGGACACTCAATATGAGGTCACATCTGCAGAGTCACATTGGTTAAAAAAAGGTTGACAGCCTAAGTGCCTGGTTGACCGCAAGACACCTTGTGGACACCCGTAAATATGTCAACAAGAGCAGACAGACTGTTACCCAACTGGCCTTTAGGGTTTGCACCTGCATGCCCCGAATGCCATGAGGTCATCCTCCAGATTCAGATGTGACGTCATGGCACTGAGCGGACAGGATGCCCCTATTAGTTCTTCTAAACATTCAGAGACAGAACAATAAACTCGAGGAGTCCATTAGTAAATAAACACAACACAGACATGTCAACACGTTCTCTCAACTCGTCTAACTTACTAGTGTATCAAAATTGGACTAAACAAATGGACAAATGAGGATATTTCGACTGTTGCAGATCAGATGAGACTGTGACACTGCACATGTGCTGCTTACTGTAGAGATATACAGATGCAAATGTAAACCACACCATGTAGGGAAATGAATCATGCTGGCTCTGCTGGTGTGTGGATTAAAGCAGGGGTAAGGCAAGGGGGGGGTGAAGGTATTTACACTGCGCTGTGCCAGGTGATTACAGTCCATACCTGGCACTGACACCACGGGCAGATGGCTTTGTGGACCTTTCAGCACCGGCACGGCAGAGGGCAAATCTGCACTTGCTGTGGTCCAGCGAGGCCGCAGAGAGCCGAGTGCAGAGGGTTCAACCTCGGCGCTTCATCCTCTACGTTACAGACACATGCAGACCTCATGCACATAAGTATGCAACAGCAATTATGTCTGTACATAAAGAAACGTCCACATACAAACGCCACATAAAGGAAACCTCGCCCCACAGCCGTGCAGACAGAGAGGCCATTGAGTGCCGGTGTTTGTTTAAATGGTCATAAGTCTTCTCGTCAGGCTCGGAGAGAGAGAGAGAGATGGCGTTCGGCGAACGCGGCGAAAGGCACAGAGGGCAGCGGGGAGGCAGGTTTATGTGAGTGACTGAGTGAGTGAGTGACTTGGCACCTCATAGTTCAATAAACAGTGCTTGTGTGTGATTGGAGTGCTGGGCGAGCGGGAGTTGGACTAAAATAAAGAGTGTTTCGAGTGCTGGGAGTGCACAGGCAGGAATGTCGGAGAAAAAACGAGAGCTTGAGAACGACTCACTCTCAGTTCAAAAATGCTCTAAAAAAGGAAAAAATACAAATCTCATAAAATCCCAAAAGGAGCACCCGTCGCCACAATGCAAACTGTGTAACAAACATCTGTATGGGATTATCACATTTAAACGTAATGATTGAAAAACACAGACAAGCCACTTGTGGATTCGGCAGCTTCTGACAGATCACGTCGTACACTCTGTCTGCATATGAAAGTGATTTTTAAAAGGAGTGCATTACCTGTTGTGGAAAAACAGCATCAAGTTTCGTGGTTACTAAATACCCTCAGACATGTATAGTTTTCTCATTAGGGGCAGGCCAAGCTAAATAAAATATTCCTTTTACACAGCATAGAGCTGATGCCAATGGAATACATTCGGTTTCCATCCAGTTTCACAATGCAGTAAAATAATAATGAGGCAGATAAAGGTGGGAGAAGCAGGTAAATCCACACCTTTTACAAGTGGAGAATTGCCTTCATTTGCAACAGCTTTGCAACAAAAGATAGAGCAACACTGCAGCAGTCAACACTGAAGTGTCAGAGGCATGTTTATGATACGTCCTGAGCTATACTCTTAGGTACAAAGATGCAAGCTGAATATGAGTAAATCCTGTTTGCAGTGTTGTAAGTCTTGTGTGGAGCTCTACAGCCTACTCCCTGAGGACGAGGAGCATATGAGAAGCCCCCAGTAACATATCTCTCACCACTCACTGCGCAGTCTTGAGCCTGAAGCTCTTTGCATACAAGATACAAAAGAGCAGATGTAACACTATAGTACACACACACACATGTACACCTGTACGGTATGCTCTCTAATTCTCTGCCTCTTTCTCCGTCTCACACACAACACAGACTGAGGCAATGAGGCTCTGTGAACCATGTCGAGGGAACAAACTGCTTCCTACGTATACAATATACACAAAATGAAATGTGGTTGTGGCATCCAGGCAAATCTTGAAGGCAGGAGAAGAATCATTTTCATCAATGTAATTTGCAGCTACATATTATGTGATGAATCTCCACAATCTATGCAACATTCTTCATGTATGGAAAATACAAAAGTGCTCATATGAGCCACAAAGAAATCAGACGTTGTCCTATACAACAGTAGGGCTGCATAATTATAGCCAAAATGATAATCACGATTACTTTGATCAATATTGATATCAGGATTATTCATTGAATTTTATTGCACTTTCACAATAAAATAAACAGAGCACTGCTTTAACTTCCACGCTGTGCTACATTCCTGCTAATTTACAAGTTAGGGCTGCACGATGTTGGAAAAAAACATTGCAATATTTATTTCTGCTATGCATATTTCAATATGAAAAAATACAGGAATATTCACCTTCCCTCTTTGTTAGCTACATTTTAAAGTTAAATGCTTCAATCTGGTGTACTTTGAGAGCAAAATTAGCAACAACAAGAGCTAGAAAAACTATTTTATGCTCTTAATTTAATCATAAACACATTGGTTGTATAGATAATATCTATACCCAAACGTGAAGCCAAAACATCTCGATCACCGATCAGTTGAGGAAGTGCTTGCTGTAGTGTTTTCTATGAGTAGAACGCACATTTTAAACGTCAATATCTCAGGCGATCATGTTCATTTAATTGTGGGAAGCCAAAATTATGATTGTGATTAATATTCGATTAATTGTGGAGCCCTACTATATAGTATGTCTGTATGTTGGTTACAACTTTCTTTTGGCCTACCATGTGTCTGTTATTACACACCTCAGAGTAAGGCTGAGGGCGAAAAGTCAAAAAATGACATCCTAATGTCTTTTCCTAACAACTTTTCCTTGACCTTGATGGAAAACATTGTGAAGTCAAGGAAAGATGCAAAGGAGAATTCAGAAGGACTTAGGAAAAGACAACTGTGGTGCTCAGAGAATCCGACTGCACTTACAAGGCTCCGTAATTATGATGCGACGGCAATGGATGTTAGTGACGCGGGTCTGCCGTGGTGAAACTGCAATGTTCAGAAGATGGACTACAAGAGTCGCATGCTCGCCCGTGCGTTGTTAAACAGCTCTTTCAGTGGCAGGCTGCTACACCAGCGGTGTGTGAAGGAGAGATACCACAGCTCCTCCTGCTGCTGGTACACTTTACATCAACGTATAATAAAGGATTAGCTGACCTAACGTGGACAACCGGTGAAAAACACTATTTCATTACCAAGGTTGGAATTAGGGATGCTAATGTTGAAAAATGTTCTTAACTGATAACCGACCCTCGTTAACCGATTATTAACCGTTAACCAACAAGATTTGTGCCTCGCATGCAGCGGTGTACCAGCTGCAGGAGCACAACAGATATTGGTTGGCGGGAGTCTCCAGTTCACCGTCCGGGAGCGTTAACTTAGCAGCTACGATGCTGCGTTCACTGTCTCCAGTTCAGCGTCCGGGAGCGTTAACTTAGCAGCTACGATGCTGCGTTCACTGTCTCCAGTTCACCGTCCGGGAGCGTTAACTTAGCAGCTACGATGCTGCGTTCACTGTCTCCAGTTCACCGTCCGGGAGCGTTAACTTAGCAACTACGATGCTGCGTGTAGTGTCGCGGACATGCAGCCACTTTCCCAGTAAAAGTCTCCACCGCACATTTAGTTTAGTTTAGCAGGTTGTCAGCTGTGTGTCTGTGTGTCTGCCCGGCATAACTTTAGTGAGTTTCCAACAAACAGTGTGTGTGTTTGTGCTACGTTAGCAGCTCTAGCATTGCCGGAGGCTTCGTGCTCGCCGCCGCACACGTAGTCTGAGTAACTTTAGTGAGTTCCCAACAGACCGTGTGTGTGTGTTGGCGGTGAGTGTGAGGTTGTTGGTGGCGTTCTAGCTGTGATCGTAGGTGTAGCAGTGTGTGTACAGTTTATTTGTCGGTGAATAAATGCTACGAAACTACAACTCCTCCGCTCCGCTCAAGAGAGCCAGAGACCGGAGCCGATTTCCTGTATCCTGCAACTCTGGCTCCGCCCCTTAAGGTGGGCTGTTAAGGTGGACCAGCTTTTCTCCTTAAAGAGATGAGCTGCTCCTCTGAGCCGCTCAGCTTTTGAGTTAATTATTAACGTTTATTTTAACCGTTTTAACCGATAGCGTTAATCGGTTAAAATGCTTAATGTCGGTTAATGGTTAAATGGTTAATTATTGACATCCCGGAATTGAAATAAAAATATATGTGATAATATATGATAAATATTGAGTCAATGGTTTGAGTAATGGAGAAGGGGTAGGACCATGTGTAGGCTGTACATCTTCCTACTCCTTTTCAGACATGTCATATTTATTTATTGATGATTATTTGTTTATTGACAGTTTGCTATATGTTTACTGTACATTTTTTTTGTTACTCCTGTTTTGTTTTTACTGAGGTAATTGGTACATGTTCGAAATAAGTAATTAAAAAGGAAGTGAAACAAAATGGTTGTCACTGTCCACTCATATTTATCAACATGAATCCAAATTAGTATATGACTGTATGAAAATATGCAAGATAAGTATATTGTTAGTTTTTATGAAAAGCAGAATATTACGTTGCTTTAAATGTTGCAACCACAAGGAATTGTGGGGCGGCATTATCTCCTTTCCCTTGGTAAAGGATGGTCCAGTGTATCCTATGCTAAAGGATATAAGAAAGGAAGCACTGAATCACTTTCTAGATACTTCCAGGTCATTTCACTCTGTTAGGAACCTTCCTAAGCAAAAAAGACTATTTGACTGCAGCCAAAGTGTTTTCCTAATAAGTGTATCACTTTAAGGACCACTTTCTACTGAAGAAATAGTTCCAATGAAAACTGCTGACGGTGTGTTGTGTGGATTATCCAGAGTAATGGGGACATTGATTCTGGAAAGAGATGTTGCTGTTGCATTTTTAAAACGTAATTATTCAACGCTGCGAGCACCATAAACAAAATTAGTAGAACTGACCCTTTTTGAACTCTTTCCTCTTTCCTTGCCTCTAAATGTTCCACTCTGTTCTCACTGCTGCTCTCTCTTCACTGTCTGTGTTCAGTTTTACTAGACTGTCTGTCTGAGTCTTCACAGTGTAACAGGATTTTACACAGCACAGAAATTGTGAGTACATGCAGATTGTCACCATAGAATGTTCATTACAGTAAATCCCTTTACCTCCAGAAAAGCGAGCGTAAGCGCGCCAAGAGCCGTGGAATATCTTTATCCACTTGTGCCTTAATCCCGCTACGTGTTTCACACAGCTCGGTTCACATTGTGTCAGTTATGTTTGCTGACAATATCTCAGTGTGAGCTGCCCTCCCGTCTGTGTGGCCCCGCCGGCTAACCCTCTCCCAGCATCTGCAAAGATGAGGGCCTTATTAAAACAATCTTCCCAATTAACATTCCAGGCCCCCGGAGCCCCACCAGCCCTCCCCCCGGACCTCCTCCAGATCTGACCCCTCCTCGGCTCTACAATGACAAAGAGGCTGTGTAGGAACCCGGACCAGCCACGGGACCTGGGTGAATATGACTGAACAGAGAGGGGGGGATGTGAGGCAACTTGTTTTTCTTCCTGGGGAACCAAAATTGATGTGGTTGTCTGCTTTTACATGTGTGTTTGTTTCTGTGTAGCGTGTTGGAGAGGGAAAGAGAATGAGGGAGGGAGAGGGATGATAGATGAATGGATAAATAAGTTACCACCAGTCAGGGCGGCACAGTCATCACAAACGCTCCTAATTTGATGTGACAAGCAATGATATGGGCTCATTTGCACAGGGGTGGATAGCTCACGATCCCGGGTAGGAAGGAGAACTGTAAGAGGAGCCTGTCAGCTAGCTAACTCAACACCATCTGAGAAATTACATCCATAAACACAGCACGCTTTCCTGCTGAGTGCCATTTGACCTGCCGCTTACCCCCATTTGAGCATTTCAGAACACAAACATCTGCTGTACCTCTTTTCACGTCTTCTCTATTAGCCTGAGATCTCACGACCAGATTACAGGACGCTCCCCAGCCTCTCGCTCATCTTCCCAAAACAAAGATATATTACAACAAACAGCGGAGACCGATACAGTGTTATTCTATAGCGGTGCTGTGCAAACAGGACCAGGGCAGGGGGCATGATATCCGGGTGTGGAGCTGGAGACAGGATCTTTTACAATGACTGGGGATCTGGCTTTGCTTCGCGTCAAAATAATGGAAATCACAAACTTTATACAGCTCCTGCTTGCATCAACTCAGCTGGACCTTTCAGTGGTTAAAGCTTAGGTAGGTAACACTGGAGAAACCAGCACGAGTACGGTAGATTTGAAAGTGTTTCTAACTCTTTTTCAATGAAGGTAACTAGCAGCACTAGCTCCAAAAGTCCTTAAATCGAGCAAGAAAGTCGCCAAGTTAGTAACACTGACAGCCCGTCCCTTCAGACGTCTACAAAACCACTCCCCCAATATTGTCATTATGAACGTAAACATGTCATATAGATGTGTAAGAAAATATTGATACACATGAGAGTGGCGATATTATGTGTTGTGATACTGATTCGATTCTCCAAAACGCTGTGTCGATTTTCAATTAACCTCTGAAAAATCCGATGTCGGACCTGGACGCTATTCTGTCCTTCGGAGGTTGTAGCAGATTCAGTTTTACAGCTTGAGTGAATGTCCTGGCATCATATTGAACTAAAAAACCTAAGGAATCTATTGGTCAAACTTGCATGTCGTGAAGGAGGCTAAATAACACTTCAAAGTTAAGCTACATTTTGGCGAGGAAAAACTGGCATGGACATTTTTTTAAGGTTGTCTCTTGACCTCTGACCTCAAGATATGTGAATGAAAATGGGTTCAATATGAGTACTACCCACTTTTTTGGCACTGCCTAGTTTGACAGTTTGATCAGAGTTCACAAGTTCCACGAGCAGTGATTGACAGCTGCCCAAAGACTCCTCGGATCTGATTGGTTGTTTTCCTTCGGTGCTGTGAAATATTGCCTAAGCCAGGAGCACAGGAGGACACAAAGGAACATGTTTTTTTTCACAGATTATGTGTCTCATGCACAATTGTGAGGATATAGTGACAGTTTTATAAAAAATAACTTTATATAATATTTGCCCAGAGTTACCGACTGCAGCTTTAATGCATAGGCCTACTTAATGAGATCCAGTGGACATGCGGAGCGCGGATGTTCTCTCTGTAACATACGCCAAACAAACTAAATCAGGAGCGCCCCGGTAGCTCACCTGGTAGAGCATGCTCCCCATGTAGGAAGGCTGAGTCTGATCAGCAGTGCCGTGTACTTCTGTGCTGCTAGTCTACACAGTCCTTCATATCACTGCTCCTCAGTACAAAAACCTCCTCATCTCAGCAAAGCAGCACACAGCCAAGGTTTGAATCTGACCCGCGGCCCTTTGCTGCGTCGTCTCCTCTCCCTCCTGCTTTCCTGTCTATCTTCAGCTGTACTATCCAATAAAGTAAAGGCAAAAAATTATGTTAAAAAAACTAATTCAAAGCAGAAAAGTTAGAAGCTCCCCTTTCATCTTAAATTGGTGTAATGGAAATATTAACTTTAATACACTTATAGTTTCCAATGAAAGTCGATAGAGGTTTAGGAAGCGGAGGAGTGAGCGATTGTTGTGGAGAAAAGCGCGTCTCGGTCGGGACAGGACCGTAAACTAGGATTACATCAGCGGCTGTTGCGGAGATGACTGAGGAAGAGTAATATGATAGCGGCTGTGTGGAGGGAAACAGGCAGGCACAGGGGAAACTAGGGAAGGAAAAAACACAAGGGGATCCAATGTAATGTTACAGCAGATCCCTCAGTCGTTCGTCATGGCCACTTTCATTTCCACCATGCTGATCCCTCTCCAATCACTTTACCAGGCAAAGGGGAGACAGGGAGAGAGGGAAGAGAGGAGGAAGAGGAGACGGAGGAGGAAAAGGTTGTAGGGGTTAAGTAAAAGTGTGGAGGTGGGGGGTGGGGGTGGAGGGGGTCGTCCAGAAATATAGGGCACAGGAATGTTAAAGAGGGTGAGACAAAGCAAATAAGGGTACCGGGATCCAAACATGTGCTGCAGCTCCAGAGGGGCACATCTTTCTCTGATCAGTTGCCGTCCCTGTTTCAATGGTTTCCACATGGATCCTAAACTCTCCCAGATGGACCCCAAGAAGATGAAAAGATGCCCATATCCCTATCGGAGAGGGGATCTGTTACAGTGGGAAGAGATACCGAATGGAACGGAGCGAGGGGAATGCTGCTGTCACAGATAGTGTGCCAGAAAGAAATAGAGAGCTGAAATTTCATCTTTAGCACTTGCCCACCACGCGATCACTGCCAAACACTTTGGTGCTATAGCTTTTCACCGCATTTGTCGAGTTGTACAACATGCAATATCAAGCATGGCGGGTGCCAAGGAGAAAGTTTTGTAAGTGTGCCAGAAATTACCCTGATCCCTGTGAAATTGACACTGTGTAAGGTTTCAAGAGTGATGCTAAGCCCAGGATTTTCCATCTTTACATTTTCATTAGATGAGGCACAGACAAAAGAAAAAGGTCTCTTCGTAGCTTTTTTCCTCCTTTGTTTTATGGTATACTTTGCTACTGTTAACATGGCTGAAACATCCTGGTGAGCTGATTTATGATCCCTCTCCCCCGGGGTACAGAGCCAAGCCCAGCAGCGGGGGAAATTTAAGGCCTGCCGCACCAACTCTGCTCAGAGAGGACTCTAAAATATCTGCTAGATTTATAGAAGTGGGAGACAAAGCTTTTCCTCCTCCTGTGGTACTGCCTTCCTCTGAGTTTAAGCTTGGCAGCCTGAGACTAGCCTGACGAATAGAGAGGAGTGTCAAGGTGCATACTGTCCAAACATATTTAGTGTGCTGAATTTGGTTTCTAAATTGTATTTCTGCTTCGGCGTTAACTCGGCCTGCCCATTCAAAGTCCACCTCCTGGCAATGCTTTATATTTTTCAATCCAATTCTCAAGTCAAGAAATTTCCATCTGATTAAAAACAACTAGCTCACACAGCTGTCCATTAAAATCACATCTGTTGAAATCATTTTGACATTAGTAATGTAATATTATGATGTCTGTATAATCTGACACAACATAAGATAGACTACTGGCATTACTGGATGAAATTAAAAGAGAATATTAAATACTGGTCTCATATCTTTTCAATCACATTTCTCTCTCTCTCTCTCTATCTCTCTCTCTCTCTCTCTCTCTCTCTCTCTCTCTCTCTCTCTCTTTAATACAGCTGATGATGGATCTGCAAAACATCGACTCTGAAAAATTAATATATGAACACCTAATCACATTGCAGAAGCTTCCTCTGACAGTTAATCCTCTTGGGAGGAAGACGCCTCGGCAAGGCTGATATGAAACCTATCACATGTACAATATAATGAACTTAGTGGCAGTATATTTTTGGCATCATTGGGCAAAAATTCCATAATAACCTTTCAGCATATTGCAATTCAAGTGTTCTGAGAGAAAACTAGACTTCTACTCCTCCTCATGGCTCTGTTTTCAGACTTTAGAACATCTAGCCCGTGACGGGAGACTTTGACCAATCACAGGTCATTTCAGAGAGAGAGCGTTCCTATTGGCTGTGCTCCGGTCATGTGACCGGTACTTGGCGTTCCTTCAACAGATTTTACAATGGTGGCGGCGTAACAAACTTTCTCATTTTACAGCTAAACTGTGCACTACAAGGTGATTCTGAGAACATCTGAGGAGAGAAATAGACATTACAGTAACAGAATATTGATTCATATTTGATCAGTTCTGTCTAGTTTGACCGTTTGGTCGGAGTTCGTGAGTGATTGATAGCTGCTCAGAGACGGCAGCTGGACAGCAGACCTCAGATCAGCTCTGACTGCTTGTTTTCCTCCAGTCTTTTTTTTATCATATTTGCTCCAATCTGGCCTACTCCAGCTTTAAAGATCAGCCGTTAGCATGTTTACATTTTCTTTTAATAAGGGCAACTTATCCTCCTATTTCTACTTTCTATTTTATTTTCTCCTTTTCAGTCTGTTGTGGCTGTAAGTAGGAATGATATTTTTTTTTTTAGTTTTGAAATGTTAATGCAAAGATCTACAGTGTACAAGCTTTAACCCGACCCTTAAGTCTTATCTCTCCTCCTCTCCTGCACTGTTTTGCTGAGCAGGTGCCTACAGGGACAACCACTGGAAGCAGCAACCTCTAGTTCACCCCTTCATAAAAAATCCCACTCAACACGGATGCCATTCCCAACATCCAAAGACATGTGGTCAGCTCAAAGCCCCCGTGCATCATAGACAGATTACTCTGAAAGGAAGAGGAGCCCATCTGGAGCAGAGGAGGGAGGGGGGGAGAGGACATTTAAGAAATGGAGGAGAAAGAACTGGCTGGATGATTTGGAGGATAAGGGAACGCAGGGCAGAAAGACAGAGAAGTATTGGGGGGTGGGGTGGGGTTGTAATGGGGGCAGATGTTTGAGTTCTGCTGCTATAGCGTCAACTTGGGTGTGCTGAACAAATCAAACTATGAAAGAGGCAAGACAAGGTCAAATAAGAGCTCATGAAGGACGTTTAAACCTCACCAGTCTGGATCATTAAGAGAAAAAACAATGAGAGCTTAAAGCACATAATGCCATACAGAACTTGGCTGCTTGATACAGTGTGTGTTCACCTCACACAGGTTTGAGGGAATGACGGGTTCAGTGTGTGTCTGAGGTCAGTGGCCGTGTGTACACACACAGCAGTGTTTTAAGAGCGGCCTGGTTGTGTGGTCAGCAGTACATCTGATTAGCACCTGCTGACCCAACCGGTTCACCGCGCTCACAGAGCAGCAGAGCTAGGGCGTATAACAAGCAAGCGTGAAAGCAAACATGAAACACTCTTCTCTGCCAGCAAAACAAACTGTCCCCTGGTAGAAAGAGGATGAGATCATCAACAAGCAGGGGACGAAGCCCCCACAACCATCATTCCTCTCCCTCAGTATCTCTTCAACAAATTGAACAACAGCACACAGAGGTCAGGTCTAAGCGAGCAGATAAACTCTTCCCAGCTCTGCTGAGATAAGACGTGCATAACGTGCCTCACATGGGGAAACAATTTGCCACGAAATGCTGCCACCGCCTCCCCTCTGAGCAAATCATCAAATAAATCCATGTTTAGTTTCTGCAAGGCCCAAATATGCCAGCAAAGCCGCGATAAGAATGCGTGCAGCTAAAAAGCTACATTGTGCTCAACAAAGGGAGAAAAAGCAAATCAGGGGGAGGATGTGATTGGGCTTGTTGCCCTCTGGAGCAGCAGATGAGGGTGTTCCGTTTGTTGTGGAGAAGAGGAAAAATATAAAACAGAGCGGTTCACGTGATGCGGGTGAGACCTGCCGAGGAGCACAGGCCATATGGGTGACATCAATAGAAGATGTTCCTCCACTAGTTCAATTGAGCATAGTGTTATATTCTGCGGGGTTGTGAGGGACTGGACATATCCCAGCATGCAGGCAATATGTATACTGTCCATTCAATGTCTAAGGGCCGTACACATGCCGCTTCTAAAAACGCATGGAAAATGCCAGCAGTGCCGCTGTTTTTTTCTTTCCAAGGTGCTTGGGAGTTTGCGCTCCTGTCGCGCCTGCCGTTATTAAGCAACAAAACCTGTGTGCTGCGATGACGGTGATAATGAGGTTGTGGTAATTTAGCATTAAGCCCCACTGACTAAACTAAACACAATCAAAGCAAAGATAAAGGGATTTCCAGCACTATAAAACCCTCACAGTAGCTTTACACTCCATTTCTCCGTCAGTTTGGCTCACTTTTCAACCGGATGTTGCGATGTTCTCGGATAGAAAGGGTGAAGAAAGTAAAATGGTCTGTGGGACGGATCGTAAAGCTCTGGGTGGTCCTGCACTTAAATGATTAACTTCTCCTCCATATATTTACCATAGACTGGTGTTTAAATATATCTGCCAGCTGTGATTGGTTGTTCCTAGTCACATGACATGCGGTGCGCACTGCAACGTTCCAAAAGTTGAACAGTTTTTTTCTCGGGGCGCAGCCATCACAGCCCCAGAAAAATAGGTTCTTGGAAAAGCTTGCGTGTCGTTGCTCTCGCGTTTCAGCATGTCTGCCGTGCGGCTACATTGACAACAATGGATTTGAGGGGTGCAAAAGATGCGCCATGTGTATGTCCCTTAATGCGGCAATATTGGTTGTTCTGGTCAGACACAGTGACCATCTCAAAAGGCAAAGATATTGTGTATCCTGGCATAACACAGAGCCAGACACCTGAATTGCATCTTGTTGGAATGTGGGATGAAACTGGCACACTCGGGTTGCATTAGGTCGGACGAAAAAACGTTGCTAAACACTGCACATATTTTAACTTAACTAAAAACAAAAGATGACATTCTCCTGCAGCCAATTGGATCCGACCGCAGAGTTCAGCACTGATTACAAACATCCCCCCCCTGCAGTACCAGAGTCCACATGCCCTCTATTGTCTGAGTCCCCACCATGTTGTCTGTATCTGGGAGAGATAGCATCTCAGCAAGCCCTCTCCGCGGAGCTCTGTGGCTTTCTGAGACCTCCAGAGCCTGTGGGAGGCAGCGCACCTGCACAACAGACAATAGCAGCGGCTCCTATGGATTCTGCTGGTCTTTGAAGTGGCGATGGATGCGAGCTCAATACCTCAGGCCTCCTCTTTTATCGCGCGTCACTCTGCGGTTTCAGCACGCAGCCTTTGTGATGAGAGACGGCTTTGAGATGAGTCGACCAGAGCTTTTAAGGACTCTCAAGTGTTTTGTTGACCGGCCATTCCACAACAGAAAAAGGTGTTCACTTGAGACGTACACAAAGCAGAAATTACGAGGATGTCTGAAGGGCGTACATGCTGCTGCACACATCCACTGCTGCGGTCTGATCTGCTAGATTTTCATAGCACAGTTAATTGGCATGGGGGTCAGGTATCAAAACAGACACAGGGAAAATATACATGTGAGGGAGAGAGACAGATCGTGGAAGATGACCCGGGAGCTAAAGTATGTTTGAGTTGGGGAGGGAAACACCACACAGACAGAACTTTACATTCCACTCCAGAGTATCACAGCCACATCTGATATCACTCCCTTCAGTCTGTGGTGTTAGCCCATTGTCTAACAGGCCTCCGAAGCATAAACTAGCTGTGAAAGATGAGATCATAAAAAGCAGTGGCTTTTTCGATTATGAAATATCTATGAATTATTCAGAGGCAACTGATGGCAATATTTTTTCTCTCCATCCTCCTGCTTCCGTCCCCGGCCGTCTCAGAGTTATGCTGCTCTGTTTTTCTTCTATTGATCATATTTTTGGTCTCATCTCTTCATCCCCCTCCCTCTCATTTCCATCCTGTGGGATGAGTTGCACTACTGTACTGAGGGAGGATCTGGGGGAAGAAAAAAAGGAGCAGAAAACAAGGGCATGTAACACTGTGATTGACTGGTGCTAAAGTGGACACCTCACCTCTTGACAAGGCTACAACAAAGTCAAGTGAGTGGAAACCATGACTAGTAAACGGAGACATCCCAAGCATGCCAGACGCTGTTCCAGTGTCAACTCTGTCATCGTGTGGCTAAAAACTCCTCGGCTGCGTTGTCCTTACAATCCCGGTGTCTGACCCTCTATCCGTCACCGTCTATTTTACTATCCCTCCTTAACTATACGCCATCAGCACACAGCCTTAGAATGAGAACTCTTACTGTACATCACAGTGGTTTGCTTTGCTTGCCTAAGCATCATAATGTAGGGGCCATTGGGGAATGAGCCAGTCACAGAAGTGCATCTCCCCTCAGTGGTGACAGACAAGGCCATACAGTGCGTCTCTGCATAGTGATGAGTGATGATCTCTCTGGGGATCTCTGCCTTGCTGCATCTCATACATACATTTTACTGTACATCCTGCTTTCAAGCCATACAATGTGAAGCAAACAAAGAAAAGCAGACAGTTCCTGTTAATGATTCAACTACATAGCGTACTGCTGATGTACTGTAAGTGTTTAAAACCACACAATGTTTACAGTACCTTAAATGTTTCAATGCAATGATGATTGGAATCAATGGTCACTTTTTAAACTGTTGTCAACATTTTGGGCGTTTCCATTCACATATTTTAGGCGCATTTAGTGTTAAGTATCGCATTAGAAAAGCTGTATGGAAACGGCAAAACAAAATGTTTTTATGCTTGCTTGAGGTTGTTTTTGGCTTTGTCTAAAGAGTGGATGCACTAAATTGGATATGCTAGATGGCTAGCTTGCTACGTGAAACACCTTTGCCAAAGTATGACGTAGATAGCTAGCTAACATTTAACCCACATGACTGGTTAGCCGGTTCCGCTGTCGGCGTCTTCTCGGATATCCCCACTGCGTGGCGTGCGGTGTCTTCGTCTCCGGACAGCATGAAACATGTCCAATACTAGCTGACATGAAAGAACTATTAAAACTTGCTCACTTGTAACAAATTCCTGAAGACCTCTCCATTTTCGGTCGTACATGTGTTGGGTAGACGTACGGGTAGACGACCAAGGCCTATAGAAAGGAGGCTGGGTCACGCGTCATATCTCTGGGGTACAACAAATGTGCAGTAAAATCTGCCCTGCTCTTGCTGAAATTGAGCCAATCGCAACGCACGGCCGCAGCTTCAGTTACAATGGCATGTGTTATACGCCGTACCCCAAGACCCATGTCCGCCCGTGACCCAGCCTCCTTTCCATAGGCCTTGTAGACGGCCAAGCCGACTTGTTTTGTTTCCGGTTTGAAAATTCTTCTTCTGCTCTGTTTACAGCTAGGCGTAGCCTCGAGCGCCAACTACTGACCTCACTACACTGTAGCTGTGTTTATTCGCTCTAAACCAGTTGATGGAAAGTTGCATTTCTTCCTTTTAGTTCGCTTAAAATGTGCTTGACGTTTGAATGGAAACACAGGCTGCTTATCAGTGGCGGTCTGTTTATATTGTAAGCAAAATGCAGAGTAACAATGTCAGCTCAAAATGTAGGCTAAGATCCATATCCAAGTTTGGATTTGCAATCCACTCACAATACACGTTTTACATAGTTGGATACTGTTGAATACGTAGAACAGGATTTTGCTTCAAACTTTTTAAAAGTAAGTTAAGTGCAAAAAGTAAAGTTTTTGTTGGCAGTAGCCTGCATAGAGCACATCAATTTTAAGCCAGTGTATATTCTGACAAAGCCTACGCACCGGCTTGAACTCCAGACTGAAATCAGTGAATTGGCCCACTTCCAGTCACACATTTTGACTTGCAATTTAGGTCGCTGAGGAAATGTGCATTATATGTGTTTATCAAACAATTGAGTTTCCACTGTGTACTCCCTCCTATGGTGAAAGTGACTATACTAGGCCAGATGTTGGTTATCACTGTTTTAAGATATGAAGCATACATGAGGATATGATTCTGTTCCAATTATTTGAACTGAGTTCCCCTCTCCCTTACCTTCAATGTGTTTATCTGATTCACGAAAACATGATTGTGGTGTGCCAGTCCAATCCACTCATGTACAGGGCTAGCCATGAAAACTTCATTTCCTGATCCAAAGCTCAGTTTTTTCTTCTTCTCTGTAATAACTCTAGTAATGAGAAAGAAAATGAAATAACCTCTAGGAATAGATGAAGCATGACATCCATTCAAACACCTAGGCCACATGCTCTGGTTCTCCCTCCTCTTCATTCAGATCTTTACGTGCACATGTGATACAGTATTACAAATGCCACACAAATGTAAGCAGGACACTGCTGCAAAAAACACTGCTGCTAATGTACTCCAAATGACGTGCTTTAACTGAGTCACCGCCACTAACAAAAGCCATTGTTTAAAATGATCAACCTGAATGGAGTAGTGAGAGCAATCCATGGCCACTCCACATGAGATAGAAAAGCAATGCCCAGGCTGAAGAGGCCCTCCACCTTCTCGTCTGTCCACTAAAAGCCCTCTATTGCCGCTTCATGCATGCATCCTCCTCATCCACCCACGCCCCGTAGTAGTCCACAATGAGCCCTGGGCTAATGCATAGAACAACACAATTAAAGCCAAAATGGACAACTCCCCACTCCAGTCCGGGCGTGAGCATGCTAGAGAGCACTCACTGTGCCGATGTGAGCTTGACCACTCGTGCATGCGTACTGTGTGCCTGTGCCTGTGTGTGTTTGCTCTAAGAAGCAGAACAGAGTTGACAGCTCCAGCCAGTAACCCTTTGACCTGTGGCCTGAAGGGCCAGCATAAAGAAGGCAGCGCTGGTTCGCAGGAAGTTCTTCCCTCTGGCACAGCATCCTTGGCAGGTCACCATGAAACACAAAGGCCACAGGCACATGGACCTGATCCAGGATGCCACGCTTGGTTTGAACTCTCTCTTGACAAAGAGGAAAAAAATAATTTCCCCTCAAGAAAATCCTGGAAGAAAAGAAACGGAGGAACGGTCCAGCAGCGTGCCGCGCTGTAGTCAAAGAAATCTAAATCAGATTTCCGCTCAAACAGGCCAACCTCAACTCACAATAACGGTTTCACTGAAGCAATATTTGCTTCCAACTATACTGTGTGCACGTTAAATTGCCTACACAATGGCCCATTTGTTACGGCCCTGATATATTTGTCTTCTTCTGTCTTTTTTTTTTTCTTCTTGGGCCGAGAAGAAAATCATTCTTGGTTTCTGTGCTGTCTTTGCCTTTCCCCATTTCTGTCACAGCTATTATTTCATGAAATCTGACTCCTGATATTCTGTTTCTTTTCAATTTCCTTTTCAGCAAAAAGCCAGAGCGTTCCCTTCTCCCATGTCAACCACCTCTCAGTGCACAGCAGCAATGTGCCAAAAATATCTCCATACCAAGAAACAATCTAAAAGCTACATTCAATTAAACATGCCATTCTGTTTCAAAATAGAAGCTTTGCTTCTGCTCAAAAACACAAAGCCAATCATCTTGGGATTTCAGTCTGCCTTTGTTCTACATTGCTGTCAGTCTGTTTATTTACTCCTCTGAGAGGGTTTGTGTTTGAGCACTTGTTTTTGGACAGACAACATGAGCTCAGCAGACTACCAAGGAGTCCCTGACAGCCCTCCCATCATTTCCTTTCCCCAAAGATAATATACACTCTAATGTAGACGAAGAAAGGAGCTAATTGACCTGAAATCAAAGCTAATTGGCCTCTATTTAGCCTCTTCCTGTCCTAGAGCAGTATGGACACTGGGGGGACTATACCACCAACAAACAAGCAGTAATCAGCAGTGGGGAGTGTGATCCTGGGCTGTATCTGTATCTGCAGGGCGTAGTGAGCCCCTGGCTGAGCTATTGGCTGCATGCTGCGGGCTTGGCTGATAGATATCTCTGACTCTGGCGGTTCCCACCATAAAGCCTCGTTCAAACTGCCATACTTCATCGGACGAGTCACCTCGAGACCTGCCCCCTACTCCACATGGATCATTTTTGAGATTTTCTTCCGGCATGATGTTGTAACACTTCCTCCTCTGTGTGTGTATGTGCATTAGTATGTGTGTTAGTGTGACTCCATTTACACTGGGAAGAGAGAACTGTTACCCCCGCACTTTTCAAAATCCTATTTTTGCCCTTCAATTTTAGCAGTTTAAATTTGACTTGACTCACTAAAATCTCTCTTGATAAAAAAATCAAGTTTCAATATCTATATTTTGAATTGTAGTTGATATAAGGCTGTCAGTCGATTGAAATACTTAATCATAATTAATCACATGATTGTCCATAGACAATCGTGATTAATCACACATTTTTTTATCTGTTCAAAATGTACATTAAAGGGAGATTTGTCAAGTATTTAATACTCTTATCAGCATGGAAGTGGGTAAATATGCTGCTTTATGCAAACGTATGTATATATTTATTATTGGAAATTAATTAACAAAACAAAACAACGATAAAAATTGTCCAGAAACCCTCACAGGTACTGCATTTAGCATAAAACAATATCCTCAGATCATAACATGGCAAACTGCAGCCCAACAGGCAACAACAGCTGTCAGTGTGGTGCAACGGTTCAACAAGCCCACGGTTCAGTTTGTATTGCGGTTTTTGGGTCACAGTTTCGGTGCTGTTTGTTTTGCACATTAGGGAGAAGGAAAACAACCATTTACAATGTGTTTGAACTCCAAAATATATAAATAGATTGATTGATAATAATGAATGATATTGTCTATGATCAGATAATTGCCTCTTCCATGTCTCTGTCAACTCATCGAATAATTAGCAGGCCTGTGGTGCAAAGGTTCAACAAGCCCATGGTTTGGTTTGTACGGTCATTGAGCGGTTTGTTTTTCTACGGTTTGGTTTTGCATCCCTAGTATCCATCACTGCATGTGATGTTGCAGAGTCGGTGCAGGAAATGACATAGTATTTTTAATAACATCTAATACCATTATTGTGCAAAACACTATAGCCAATTCTATAATATGTTAAGTTGATATAGTTTCATTTTTTGGTTTTATGTGTTAATGAGTTAATTTGCCGCCCCCACTGCAAAAGGAAACTTATGCCCTATTGTGTGACTGTTTAGTGAATAATGCGCGTATGGCCCGGAGAGAAGAGTTGATTCGATTTTATCTGAGCTCCGTGGGTGCAGCGAAACAGAAGAGACAAAGTGGAGCAAGTTACTCAATTTGATCTACGAGGTGCAAAGGCAGAAAATTCACAGCGCACAGTGATGGGTAATAAAACAAATGAAGCAAGAACTCAAATGCTGCTTGCACCACCGTGGCTACATGACCTACATCTGTAGAGTGGAGGAATGCTGATCCTTATCTAATGTAGGATATGGCCCGAGGACAAGACAAGTCATCTTGGCACACAGACTTCTGTTATTCACTGTAATCTTCTCATTCACAGTGTTTTCAACTACACCAGGCCGATACACTGTGCCGCTTTGATTGATGCGGCGATAGAGTTTGATTCATGTTACATTGTACGAGGAGAGCCATGAAGTATCCGACGAGAGCCCGGGCAGGGTTACATTAAAGGCATTCCCGTGAACCCTCAGCACTCCACAGTCTCTGTTTCTCCCTTCCAGACAGATGCCAAAGTCATTGTTTTTTCTGAGCCTGCTTTTCAGAGAGAAAACCCGATCTTACTGGCTACCAGTGTCACCAGTGGCCCCCCCGTCCTCCCCCGTCATTCAATCCCATCTCCCCTCCTTTCAGGAATGCACTTCAGTCACTCTTTCTTATTCTCCCCTCCCTCTTCTCTCCGGACCGTGGTGCCCAAGGCAGTCTGGGGGGGGGAGGGGGGGGGGGGGGGGGGGGGGCACAGTGTGTGTTTGGTTGTCCAAGATCTATTCATCCTCTCTGGTGAAACGGGATACAGTGACCTCCTCTGTGTCCGGTGGTCTCCGTCCCAGGCTCCTGTCTGGTTAAGTGTCAGAGATTGAGAACCAGCGAGGGGAGGGGTGGGGGTAACTCGATGGCTGGTCAGGAGACGAGCCAAGAACATGAGCCGGTCGGGCACCACGGAGAGATGATACTGGATCGGAGTGAATGGACCGGCAGGAATGTTCTGCAGTGAGTTTATGTTAACTGTGCCTGAGCCATCTGTTGTTCTGTCATTGTTTGACTCCCTCAAAAGAAAGCAGGATCCAAACCATGACTAACAAATGATGCAGATCGGTGAAACACGCCATACTTTACCTCAGCAGGGGATAGGATATGCACACGTGTCCATTTCTATGCTATTTGAACACGGGGTGACATACTTACACGCTGCAAGCAAACCCCTCGCTTCCCATTAATGTACGAAACTAGGGGCAATTACAGGAAGGGTTCCTCCATTATAAAAGGGGAATATATGACACCCCCTACCTCACGAGACATGACAACCTCTCTGCACCTCGCATTAGCATAATGTACGCTTACCACGTGAGCCGCCAATTTGTCTGGAAAATCTTTTCCCCCCACAGGTTTATTATTGAGAGTGTGTCCATTAAAAACAACTGAATTACCATCTGAATTGGCTCACCATAAGGTACAGTTTTGGCAGTCTTTGAAAGAGTAATTGGATCCATTAGGGCAGGAAAAAAAAATGCAAGATCCATGTTCTTTTGTGTGCACGGTGTGTGTGTGTGTGTGTATGTGTGTGTCGGGGGATATCTGTGTAAATGCCAGTGCATGCCAATTCCTTTCAACTTTTTTTCTGCTGCAGTAGCAGAACAATTGTTAATTGGGACCAATTAAGATACAGTTTCATGATTTAATTTAGTATTCTTCACATCATGAAGGCAGCGAGTCAGTTTAATGACAATTCTCGACAAAAGCAGCACCGAGCAGACATTCGAATGTGGCTCAAACAGTCACATGGATGTCCCTGGCAGTATGAACTGACAAATAGAGGACTTTCTGTGATTTCTTATGCAAAATAACTTAAGAAATGCATTCTCAATCTAGTTTTTACCAACCTCCTGGTCTGAAAGTGAAGCCAATGTGGAAGTGCCTTGAACCTGCATTCTTTCAAATAGCCAGCAGGGGGCGACTCCTCTGGTTTCAAAAAGAAGTCTGACTGTATAGAAGTCTATGAGAAAATGAGTCTACTACTCACTTTGATTTATTACCTCAGTAAACATTGTAAACATGAGTTTATGGTCTTTATAGCTAGTTTCAAGTTTCTTCAATACAGCATGATGTTCATTTAGTAAATTATGGTCCCATTTAGCGTAAAGTAGACGATAAAGTAGGGTATGCTTTAAAAAAACAAAAACAAGATGGCGGCGATCAAAACCCAAGATTGCGATGACCAAAAACCAGCTGCTGATGATCCGCTGCTGTGTCATGATCCAGTTATGGTTTTGATGAGGACAAACATGCAGTAACACACTTGTATTATCTGTTAGCTTGCAGAGGAAAAAGTGAAAAAACAAGATCTGGCAACTATAGGATGATCGGTCACCTGTGTATAGCAGCTTCGCGATATGAATCCATTTACAGTTTAGCCTTAATAAAAGCCCCTTGAACTTTGCAGCACCTGCAGCTCTGGACAGCTCATCTCACAAATGTTAACAAGCCAAAACGGAGTTGTGTTCTGTGATAAATCCAACCACAGCCAGAGGAAAAAGCTCCTCCAAAACACACCTTCCCTTATGATGAATGAACAAGCCAGCGAGAGTCCTTGAAACATGGGGGTTACCAGGCAATGCCACAAACCTATCTGTCTCAATTGTGTTCAATGGCCTGTGATTTCCATGGGTCCATGCAGGAATGTGTGTGTGTAGCTCCTAAAAAGAATGAATGCTGCAAAGCCATTACCTGTCTGAAATGGTGTCCCAATTATGACAGTCTCCTTCAGCATGCAGCCTTGCAAAACCAAACTCCATGAAATTGATTACCCCCACACCTGGACCTCATTTGTGACTCTATTTTTCTCGCTCTCCCCTGTCACCGACTCTCTGCAGGGCCCCTGTTCATTTCCTACCAACAGAAAATAAGATGCATGCATATAAAGTATTGGGATATTAAATCCTGGACACCAAGGCAACAATTGTGTTGGGAGACAAAAAATGCAAAGAGAATTAATTTTTGCTGAGATGTGAGAAAGTCCAACAATGGCTTTTTCAGACCCATCTGAGACAAAGAGAGAGAGAATGAGGAAGAGAGAAAGAGAGAGAGAATGAGGAAGAGAGAAAGAGAGAGGGCAGGAGATGAATTTCTAGATATTGAATAATCACCTTGGCTCCCAGCATTGCCCTCCTTCCTGCTATCATTAGCAACCCTGACTCTTTTATTCCCTCATTCTATTTTGTATTCTCTCTTTAAAAGAACCCCCCCCCTCTCCCCCCCGCGCTTCAGATTGACCTCCTCCATTAAGCTCAAGGTTACTGGGGCGAGCACAAGGGCATTCCTTTGAGAGAAACAGCAACGCTCGGCTGCCACTAAATAAATAGAGATGTTTTATGGGCGCTGGTGACAGTAAAACTGTATGAGATGACAAATCTGCCAGTCGAGTTATTTCTGAAAACACACAAGGGAAAAGGTTTTATTGCTGGAGTAAGGGTGAGAGGTTTTACAACACTTAGGCCCTGTCCACACGTATACAGATATGTTTAAAAACGGATATTTTCCTCTACGTTTTGGCCTCTCGTCCACACGCAAATAGACTTTTGGGTCACTCTGGTTACTTTGTATCTGTGTGGACGTGTAAAACGGAGCGTTTGGGAAATGATGATGTCCTCTCCTCATTTCGTGCAAGCCCATTGTTGATCATGAGCATGTGCCAGAAACAATAACAAAGATTGCGGACTACCGGCTTTTTTACGTTTTGTTAGCGCTGCTCGGACTAATTACTACTTTACGTTTGAAACATGTTAAAGTCACAGGAGGCCAAAGCAGGGAACACATTAAACATGTTGAGGCCAAAACGGTGACTGAATGTGCTTTTGGGTGATTGGAGGCGAGGTTTGGCGCACTCATACGGGTTAAACCTGAATGAACTTCCTTTCGTCATTTATGCATGTAACGTTAAAGAGACCGCTGACGATAGTCAGGAATCCCAGCCCCCCCCCACGAACTGTGATCTCACTCGTGGTGACATGTAGATATTACTGCGAGCGTTTCGGAGTCGTTTTCGCGTTTGAGTGTGGACAGAGATATTTTGCAAAACGAACGTCGTGTGGACAGATTCTTTTTTTTTCAAAAGAGAAAATATCAGTTTATAAACATATCTGTATACATGTAGACATGGCCTTAATCATCTTTCAAAATATACCAGTGTCCTGATTTTTTTATTCATTGAGAGATGGGAATGGTTGAGATATCAGCCCAAGAGTTACACGACATAGATTCAGCATTAAAGACATACAGAAAGCCAACGATGGCATTTCAATGGCCCAGCTTTTCGCCGTCCGGCCACTGCCTTTGGTGTTAGCACCTCTACTGTGCTTCTCTGTGGTCGGTTATAATGAGCTCTCAGTTCTCAGTGACTGATCAGGGAGGAGGTTGGAGGTGGAGGCGTGGGGGGGGGGGACTGTCGTCTCACTCCCTCACAGCTCCTGGAAGAAAAAAAAAAAAAGGGCCTATTTGTGTTCTGCTGTTGACCTCCGTCTCTCAGTGGGAAAATCTCCGGGGACTCCCTCCTCTCTCCATCTCTCCATCTCTCCAACTCTCCATCCCTCCATCCTTCCGCCTGTCCATTCCTCCCTTCATCGCTGACTGCCCGGTAGCTATGCATATCTGCTGATAATGTTACAATGCTCCCCCCCCCCTCGCAGGGATACGTTACGGGGAAGCCAGATGACAACATGGTCAAAATTGCACACAGATGGCTTATATCATTGGCTGTTTTAAACTAAGCACAAATGATGACTTATTTTTCTCCGCGTCCAGGGTCTTGTAGTTGTCCCTGGATGAACTCCAGGGACTGTCTGAACTCCCACTCAGTGGGTGCAAATGCAACATGCATTGATACGCTACGCACAGGAAAACAAAGCACTTTTAGTAACAGAACAACAACTCTGGCAGGCGCTAATGGGGAAGGGGGGGATGGCTGCGACACAAAGCTTAGGCAGGGAATGTGTCAGATCTGCATGGTTTTGTGTGTGTGAAAACCAGTCACGCGGTGGTGGGTCCCACATCGCCGGTGAATGGGCCTGGCGTACGGCTGACTGCGAGGCGACCCCTCTCCGTCTCTCCTGACTGTTGTTTTGCATTCTTCATAATTAGAAGCGCCCGAGCATGCCAGGCATTCCTAATAGAGGTGTTTTACACTAGCGGCTGACACCATCACTCAATCTGAAGCCAATGGTCCTTTCCATAAAGGTCAACAGCTCGGCCTTCTCCTCCTCCGAGCTGCCTCCTTCCCAGAGATGGGGGGGCCCCACTCGTCAGCGTGACAAAGCCGCACGCCTCCCTTCTTTTGTTCCCTCCCTCCCGCTTTACCTCTGTAAACCCCTGACAACCAACACTAGGGCTGGGTACTAGTTAAACCACGGCTCCCTATAGTGACAGATGACTCCTCGGCTCCTTATACCAATGAAGACGAATGCTAAGCATGAATTATTAAGGGCCAGAGCAGAGCGGAATATTTTGATATTGAACCCCCTCATGAATAATTCCAGCAGGGCTACCCCCAAAATGAATTACCTTGTTCTCCGTGTACTGCAGAAGGAGATGCTCTTTGTCTCCAGGGGTTCGTGTGGTGCGGTGGAGGGAGATGTTGGACGCAATATACTGGACATGAAAATCCATCTCCTACTGATATGTGGTATTGTGAGCGAGGCGAGAGCAGCCTGAGCCACGATGTGTTTGGACAGCGCAGGATTGTATATTCCCTTTGATCCAGTGGTCAAAGACGGGGTCCGTAGAGAGACTGAGGAGTGTGCGGAATGCAGAGGGGGCTGCAGAGAGCCGATGATTGGGATGCGAGGGTTGGGGTTGCATGTCCAATTATCTAGCAGGCAAGGAGAGAGGGGAGCCGGCCAATTAGAGGGAGAGGGGAGAGACCTCTGCCGCAGACCAAGTATAAACCCCCACAGAGAGAGACAGAATATAGACTATAGAGACATACGGAAGAGAAAGTCAGGAAAGAGAGAGAAAGGCAGATACAATATATTTATCTCATACTTTCTTGAGGTGAAGAAAAACAAAGGTGAAGATGAAAATATTTATTTGTCTGTGTAAGGGAGTCGTGCTGCTTCTTGTACATGAACCCGGTGCTGTTGAGTTTATAATGTACTGAATACTTTATCGTGACAGCTTCCCGGCTAGTTCTGCTAAAAAAGATCCTTATTTTTGCATGATTTGGGTAAAATCTGATATTTCACTTGATTTTCCAACATTTCAGGATTCTGCAGCGTGTTGCAGCTGTTACAGAAATACAAGGCATGGTGAATATAATTACCATCCAGTACACTCTGTTGACAGTCAGCTCAAGAAAAAAAAACGCTGATTATAACCTTAGAGAGACTGCAGCGAGCCAAATCCGTGAGTGAATAACACTTAATAGGGTTATTACTTAATAAACGATGCCATGTATCCACCTCGACAAAAAGCTCTCTGTGCCGCTGCCAGTGTTCACGGGGTTTACTATAATTTACAGTGAGGTTGACTATAATTACCCTCTCTCTTAAAGAAACTTGTCAAAGGGATGGGGGATTAAAAGCAGGGGTAAACAAAGACAAAGACATAGCATGCTTTTTACTAAGACAGTGCCACTCTGTCTCTCATTCCATGTCAAGTGGAAAGATGCGGTGTAACGCGAACCTTTCAGCACATCTGGAGCAGAGATGAATGAAACCATTAACCATCATCCATTCTCACAATCTAATTAAGAAGATCAGTGATTTATTGACCTTTAGGACATAACTAATTGCTCAGGTTAACAGTACTTAAACTCCATGAAGGTCTTCCAATTTAAGGCAACTTGATTTGTTTGTTGTAAAGAGATTGGTTGGATGTTTTGTAAAAATGTTTGAAAGTAGTTTTGTCGCCTAAACCTAACTAAGTACTTTTGCTGCCTAAACCTAACTAAGTACCTTTGTTGCCTAAACTTAATTAAGTACTTCTGCTGCCTATATTTAAGTAATTTAATTGCCTAAACCTAACTAGGTAATTTTGCTGCCTAAACCTAACTAAGTGCTTTTGCTGCCTAAACCTAACTAAATTATTTTGTTGCCTAAACTTAACTAAGTTCTTTTGTTGCCTAAACTTAACTAAGTACCGTTGCTGCCTAAATTTAAGAAGTTTTATTGCCTAAACCTAACTAAGTAGTTTTGTTGCCTAAACCTAACTAAATACTTTTGCTGCCTAAACCTAACTAAGTACTTTTGCTGCCTTAGCCTAACTAAGTAGTGTTGTTGCCTAAACCTAACTACGTTGTTTCCTGTGAAGATATAATTTTATTTTGAAAAGACTGTATGCATGTAACAAGCAGAAATTGACACATGTTGCTGGACATTCGTAGGAATGCGCACGAGAAGTGAAGAATAACTTCTCGTAAGATATCATGCAAACTGTTGTATGAGGATACATTGACTGAGGATTACTCAGTTATGGTGCACAAGTGTAGGCATGAAAAATGGAATCAAGTATTTACTCAACTAACTTAGTCATTCACCCACAACAAGCATGACTGAAATCACCTAAACCCCCAACAGCTATCTCAGTTCTTGGAAAAAGTACTATCAATATTAGTGGTATCCCATAAACCTGTGGCCTACCTCCACCATTCCTGAGTTATTTCATTATTCTCCTCTATCATCTCTACTCCCTGACAATACAGAGCGATTGCTCACTCGCTTCAGGAATGTCTGGTGACTTCTCAATGTCTCATTTAAGTCGAAGCAAATTGAGGGGTTTTGAGCTAAACCGTGGCCAAGTCAAGTCCAAACAGCGGATTTTGTCATTTCAGACCAACTGTATAATTTCTGACACCACAGGAATGAAGCCACAACTCTAAACTGAGACAATGCTCACTCGCTTTGAAAGAAGAGTAATGCTGCCCTGAAGTTTGACTACTATTCCACTATCATACACTGGGAAATCTGCACTGCAATCAAGAGTGTGGCATTCTCTCTCTCTCTCTCTTTAGGCAAATGCATTGCATATTATCATCTGCTTCCAAGACTGGAGGACAAGCCCAATCATCATCAAAGCAGCAGCCTCCGTTTGTGACCTTCAGGAATGCTCCTCTCCGATACAGAGAAACATTTTAGGGGCTTCAAACAGGATATTAAAGACCTCAGTCCTCTAGTCTTACAGCTGGCTCCCAGTACAAAGGCTCACGCAAGCCAATAATTAGCCACAGGTCCACTTCACACGCTCGCCTCGACCCCTGACCTTTTTTACTCACCACTACTTCCTGTGAGCATATTTAGGGTCCTCTTGTAAATGGCCCTTTGATCAAGGAGCAGCACAGATGTTTAATACATGCAAAGCCATTAGTAGTCTTTTGTGCCCTTAATACATCATAATTTGGAGTTAAGCAGACAAAGGTCAAGAGGGCACTGTGGCCTGACCCGGGAAGGCCCTCGGCGCTTGATCAGTGGTCAGTCTTTAACAAGCCTCTTCACGGAGAGCTAGCGCGCCGGCTCGGAGCGGGCTGGCAGGGGGCTGCTTGGTGATGTGCGAAGCAATACAATTTACTTCACATCAGAGCAGAGATTAGAAGTAAATGGGAAAAAGACAGGGTCATCAGTCTTTTAGCCCTCGAGCCCACTCCCCTTCTTGCATGGCCACTTCCACAGCTGCCCGTGTATAACTGAATAGAAATCACACAGAGAATGAGCAGAAATAAAGCCTGCCGTCAGTCTGTCCGCATAATGTATGAAAGAAGAAAAATGCTCCGGGATGGTGGGAAATGTGCAAAACTTTCTGAATAGTTTTGGGGAGACTTCTGGCGACGTGCATGCTCATCAACTGGAACCACAACCAAAATATTCTCTTTTGTTCTTTTTCTCCACATTTTGTTGGTCTGCTTTCTCCGATCCACTCCCATGGCCTTCTGCCTCGGCCTTCTGCCTCGTTCTCCATCTCCAATTCTACATCGAGGCTCTCAAAACCACATAAATGATATACATTACACATACCAAATCCTATAGTACGGGATCTATTTCCTTATGATATAGGGAATACTGTAATAAAAAGGGCACATAATGGGTCCTTTTTCATTTTAGGTCACACGAATAAAGAGTTGAGTTATTGCAGGCGCACAGATGGGTCCCAGTGTAAATCATCAGAGGAGCTGCAGTTTGTTCAATGTGCTGATGTGGATATCAAATGAAGACATCAATACAAATTAGCACAAAGTCTGAAAGCACATTATGAACTATGCTTTTAATAAATCAACCCATTCCTGTGCTGTGGCAAAACAGCTATTTCTCTGTCAGCAATTACAAAGCTGCACGGAGCATTCACTCAGAGTCATTCATCATCAAACACCATGATTCATGCAGAACCAAATGGCTCTAATAATTCCAGCCCCTTCCCCGGCACTCAAAGGACACTATAAAAACTTGACACGGATAAAACAAGATGTATTAGCAGAGAGGATGTGGAATGGGAGAGGGAGACTGCGGGGTGGCATCTGGACAGATTAAGATGCAGGAATTTTACAGCCCAGCATCTGTCCTTTGTGTCCTCGGGCTTAAAGAAGACCTCGCGCTGTGCATCTTTCTGATTGTAATCTGCGGGTGACCGCAATCAATGAAGACCTCTGTTTGCCAGATCAATGGAGGACAACAGTAGGTGATAGGAATTTATCATGCTAGAGTGGTTTTGGGTATGTGTGTGTGTGTGTGTGTGTGTGTGTGTTACATAATCACAACACATTCTTACGCACTATAACAGCCCCCCCCCATCGCCACTCAACTGACTGACTGGAAGAAATGAAGGATGATGGTCTCCTCTCAATAATCACACCCCTGGAGCTGCATCCATAAGCAAGGATGAGCATGCAAAGGCTCTTTTATCATTCCTGTTATGCAGCAACATTTTACGATTTGGAATTTTTCATCTGTTTTTGCATTATGTAAGAATAGTGACATGTCAGGAAAACATATTGGCCAATCTCAGGCACTCAAATAATAATATGGGTAGACTGGTTCATATTGGTTTATAGACCTAACAGGGTGGAAAATGTGGAGCTAAGTTAGCTCTGTAAATGATCCAGGTTTAGCTGGCTAACCTTCTACACATCAACAGAACTTTTATAACTATATCAAACATGTTTTAAAATGTTTTGGATCGGACCAACTTTCTTCATAATTTAGCCAAACAGGGTTGAACTTTAAGAGTGTGACGAGCAGATTCACATCATTAAACATGCAAAAAAACAGACATGAGTGAAAGTTTATGCTCACCCTCCTTTAATCCTTTGAGTTCTCTCCCAAAAATATATGTCACTTCCTGAAAATGGTCTCAATGGAATTGAAGTCAACTAACTGAAAGGGTGGAAAATGACTTCAGGGACTCACAGTAAATGATGAAAATGGTAAAAAAATTCGAATAATTCAAGAATATTTTATCATTTTTATGGCTTATAGTTCTTGTAGAAGTTGATTATTTTGCACTGGGGACATGGTAACATCGAGCACATGTACCAAAAAAGCTCAGTTCCGTAAAAAAAAAAGTAGTTTTAATGTGCATTATTCTTTGTTTATGTCATAAAGAAGACTGTAATCTATAATTCAAGCCATTTGTTATAAACATTTGACAGATTTTAAAGAAAATATGAGGAAGTAATTCATGGGGACAGAAATGCTGCTGCATAATAGGAATGACCCACACATTGTAGTGTGTGCTTTAAAATATAACATGTGTTTTTGATCTAGCATATTTTTATGTAATTTTTGTTTTCAGTCTAAAATCGCATTGTGCATCTATATATTTGTATGTCGGGGCATTTACCGAATTTCCAAAATCCAATCTAAACCTCAATTACCCTGATTTACAAGCATCTAAAGTTTTTTGGCAAGTGCAGAAGAATGGCCACTTTGGAGTGAAATGATAAAAAGGCGAGGAGTGATGAAGGGAGCCGCGTCCATCCATAAAAGGCTGGCCTCCAAGAGATGAGAGGAGAGAATGTAGGTTACTAATCCTCCCAAATTAAAGGCATAAAAGAGATTATGTCTACCAAAGCTCTCACTTCTAGGCCAGTACACTCCTATCTCCTCTACTCTGAGCTTCACTTATTTTCTCTGCGCTCTGTGTTTCTATCCCACTTAAGTTTTTAAGCAAGCAATGCAAACAAATAATCAGATGTGTGTGTCATGGAAGCACAGTGATGAAAAGCCAAACAGACAGACACATAAACTGCGCACACATACACATTATGCACACTCGCCTAACACCACCATGAATACACTGCAATTTGCATAATAAATTGTGTGGAAAGCACCATAGGGAAGACACTGCTGATGATTTACCAAGGGGAATATAGCCCCATGGAATACGCTGGGTTTGCAGGAATATGTGTGTAAACACTACTTAGATGCACTTACCTCCCCTTTAAACACCTGTCTAAATACAGCACAATATTCAAATGGCTGTTTATGCTCAGGCGGCGGAACGCCACTGACCTTGCTTTCCTCCTTGGAAGGATTTTAAAAATAGGAAAACCTCATCCAGCCTGTGCATAATGTTTAACACACATGCATATTGACCTAGCTTCAAAGGCGAGCACGCTTTAGAAGAGAAGCTTCAGCGTCAAAGTGCAGAAAAGAACACCCCGCACTGACCTGACTATTTTAAGTCATGAACTCTCACCTTTAGACAAGGACATGTCAAACTCTGAAGCAAACCAAACACTAACTCTTCAAGCCTACTTTAAAGCTGCAGTAGGTAGAATTGGAGCAAATATGATTTAAAAAAAGTCACTATATCCTGTCAGTAGAGCATGACACTGGTAATCTGTAAAAACAATTATGTGCCTCCGTGTCCTCCGCTGCTCCTAATGGCATCACAGACCGGAGGAAAAAAATCAGAGCCGCGCTGGAGCCTTGCTGGCTCTGAGCAGCTGTCAATCACTCGCAAACTCCAATCAAAGGGTCAAACTAGGCAGCGCTGATCAAATATGAATCAATATTCTGTTACTGTAATGCCTATTTCAAGCATAAAATGTTTTCAGAATCATCTTGTAGTGTACTGTTTAGCTGTAAAATGAAAACGTTTGTTACCCAGCCATCATGTTGAGAGCAGTTGAGGAAATACCAAGCACCGCCCACCAGCCAGAGTAAACTTTCTCATTTTACAGAATATTGATTCATATTTGATCTGCGCTGCCTAGTTTGACCGTTTAATCAGAGTTTGTGAGTGATTGACAGCTTCCTCCGTTGAATGAACAGCCAATATGAACGCTCTCTCTCTGAAATGACCTGTGATTGGCCAAAGTCTCCCGACACAGGCTAAATGTTCTAAAGCCTGAAAACAGAGCCATGAGGAGGAGCAGAAGTCTAGTTTTCTCTCAGAACACTTGAATTACAATATGCTGAAAGGTTATTATGGAATTTTTGCCCAATGATGCCAAAAATATTCTGCCTACTGCAGCTTTAACAGCTAACTACAAAAGTAGAACACTTGCTCCGACAGCCATTTATCACACAGTAATCACATGTGACTGATCAGTAAGCAGGCTAAGCACTCCTGTATCATATGTGGACCATATCTAAGTGAGCGAGAGAATGCCCTTCCAGTCTGCAGAGCATTGGCTGCTGCTTCTTTTCATGTAACAAGGCTATGCGATGCAGCCGCTCACGTTGAACAGCACACAGATGAATGTAAATACCATTCACCCCCGGCTGCGTCTGCTCGCCTCACTGAAGGAGCAGTGGAGAGAAAAGAGAACGCTAACATAAGAGCAGGGAGCAGATAACCTGAAGCAGCATGATGGTTATTTGCATGTGGAGCAAATAGGAGAGGAAGGAAGGGAAACTACAGAGTGCAAGACGCACCGCAAGCCCACCTCTGTCCCAGGTAATGACAGAGCAGCGCTTCAAAATGAGTAGGTGCAGGGAGACATGTTGAAAGACAAGCGAGTTAAACGGTAGAGAGGGGAGGGAGGACAAACTCACAGACAGATATGAAGTTGTCAGTTGCTCTTCTGACTTTTTTATCTCAAGAGGGGGGAAAGTTCCCCAAAGTTCCCCTTGAAAGGAAATGTTCAAAAGGAGGATATCCTCAAATGTCTCTTTTATTTTAAGCCTAATTATCACCAACATATCCGTCGGAGAATGAGGCGCCCAAAAGAAGTGTTTTGTCAGAGGAAATACATAAACGATGAAAAGGAAATATTCACTTTGATGAGCACACATTTATCCTTCTTATGGACGGCTCTCCCCGTGTTGTATTTTCATTGCCCTCCCTCGTGTTCGCAGAGATTTGACGGTCTTCTCGGAATCTCCCAAATCTTTGTCGGCAGGAGGGCTGCTTTGAGAGCAAACCACATCCCAAGGGAAATGCATGATAGAAATGCTTTCATCCGTCAGTCTCTCTCATAACACCACTGCCTTGGATACACAGAGGGATTCTACCCCTGAACAGCAGACTCTTCGGCACATATGGATCAGTGACTGTTTATAGGTATAGTAGCTATGTAGTAAGACATAAATAAAAGTCATTACTTCTGATGATAGCACATGGCTCATTAACAGCAACACTATCATCCTGTGTGATCATCTCATCCCTCACTCTCTCCTCCGAGCTTTTCCGAAAGGTTAAGAGGGAGGTGATTTGTTCTAAAAGAGGATTCATCCCGCTGTCTGACTACCACTCTTGCTGGCTACAGGACTGTGCTGATAACAGGTGCCTATGTGCACAAAGTTGACACAGACAAATTAACAGCATCTATATCCATTTATCTGATGGAAAGGGAGAAATTCAGGCTGGAGAAAGGCAATGCCACCCAGATTCATCTTCATTCTAAGGAAAACAGACATAATGTACAAACATGGTCCGTCACACGTGAACACACAGACCAAACGTGTTCATGCAATACACAGAAATAGCCAAATACACATAAACTCACAGCTCACATAGAATTCCTTTTCTATGATAATTTTCCATGGTTGACATGCTGGGACTTAGATAAGCCGAGTCAGCCTGAGAAGATAAATGTGACGGGGCTTCCAGGGGACCACCGCTAACATATATGGAGTTTATTTGTCAGGACAGTGTGGCGTGAAAGTGAGGATATGGCCCAGTGATCTTCCTCCTCGTTCCAGGTGAGGGCTTTGGCTATTACATTTAGTTTCATTACAGCAGCAGCCGACATCCGTGCACAGGGAGCCACAGCGAAGATCAGAAGCATTCCTCCTCACACAGGTGACGGGGAGAGGCTTTGATTTTATGTTTTAGAGTAATCTGCCAACCCAAGAGTATTTCTTTATCTGGGGGAAGTTGACTGGGCTCACATGTTAAGCAATGCAGTGCGTCACATTCACACCTGGGACCTGCCAGTAGTCTGTGACTATTGGCCGTTGACCAGCTCCACTAGTGTAGCTGAAAGTTAAGCACACCTCAACAGCAGCTGTTGAGAAAAATGTAGAGCAGGAAGTGGAACAGGCTGTTCTCATACAACATTCGTACATATCCAAATGAAATCAATTTGTATGTAATCCACGTAATCGTGAACCAGGAAGTATAAAATGCAGCAAATACGGTGTAGGGAAGAGGTCAGGGTGGACGGGTGGGTCAATAAACACCGGACTTTTGCCCTTGCGTCCGGTATTCATACCCCATGTGAAACCAGAAGTCAACGTTTTTTTTTGTCACGTAACTTCCGTACTAAAGTTACGCCACTTATTATTTTATTACTTTAACCAAAACCATGATCTTTTCCTAAACCTAAGTAAGTAGTTTTGTTGCCTAAACCTTACTAACTAATTATATTGCCTAAACTTAACCAAATGATCTTTTCCAAAGCCTAACTAAGAAGTTGTTGCCTAAACACAACTAGTTTTGTTGACTAAACCTAACTAAGTAGTTTTGTTGCCTAAACGTAACTAAGTAGTTTTGTTGCCTAAACGTTACTAAGAACTTTTGTTACCTTAACCTACCTAAGTAGTTTTGTTGCCTACGCCTAAATAAGTACTTTTGTTGACTAAACCTCACTAAGTAATTTTGTTGCCATGTTGTTTCCTGTGAAGACGGAAGTTTATTTTGAAAAGACTGTATGTATGTAACAACCGGAAATTGACACGTGTGTCACGGGTTGCTTGACATTTGTAGGAAAATGCACGAAAAATCCGGAATAACTACGGATACGTTGAGTGGAAACAAAACTGAAATTGGCATGCTTACAGGGGCAAAATAGCCTGTTTCCTGTGGAAAGATTGAGGAGATCAACCTTGAGACGCATCCTTAATTCTGATGATGGGTGAGCAGTTCCCACTTATCCACTGGTAGCGAATCCTGCCAATGTAAGTTATGTGACTGAAATTGTGCAGCAGGTCAACTACTGTAACAGGTGTGAATTATAACCCATTATGGATTACTGATCCTCGTATACTGCCCTAGTAAAGACGGCTAAGGTCACGAGGCCAACCTTGGCGACCTATTTCACTCCTATATACTATATATCAATAAAAACAGCTTAGAGGTGAAATAGATGACACGCAGGGATAAAGGGGTCTACGAGCCTGTATTTACTTCCATCAGTGGAGTCGGCCATCGGTGTGTTTTTCTCCTGTCCCAGGGAGACGTAGGGATTTCACTGAAGGTAAGACATTACAGTCAGGAATAATGGCACAACAACAGGCAGGCAGGGGAGCTCAAGGATCTTCTGCTGATAGATGAAGAGACTGTCAAGTGCTGCGGAACACCGCTGACATGCAGCTAACTGCAACCAAGGGGGACCAATTAGTTATTAGGAACTACGATCATTCACACTTACCTGAAGATAGTGATTAAGCATCTCTCAACTCTCCCCATTTTATCTGGGAGTTTGTGTATGTGTGTGTGTGTGTGTGTGTGTGAGATATAGAGGGAGGGGGGGAGAGGTTGCACACACATTCACATCAGACTTTGAGGTATGGTGATGAAGTGTGGCAAACAGACCTTATTAACACAGAGCAAAGCTTTGAGGCCCTCCTCGCCCCATCTCCACCTAAACACAACAAAACAAACAGGGTGACCCCGCTGTAACCCCAGCGCTGTCCATCCATCACCCAGCAGCACACACACACACACACACACACACACACACACACACACACACACACACACACACACACACACACACACACACACACACACACATACACACACACACACACACACACACACCACCGGAGCCCATATCTCTTGCATTGTCGACATTAGCCCTACCCTGTGGAGAGATTCTTGCTGCTTCACTCCATTAACAGTTCCAGCTCACACCGTGAGCAATCCAACAATCTAACAGAGCTTGCATATTTGAACAGGTTCATATGATTTCTTCATTTTTAGAAAAAAAGAAAAAACTGTTTAAATTAAAGAGCAGAGTTTTGAAACTTTTAGATTTAATGGCTTTCCACCTGCTCGTTAACAGAGTTGGAATAGTAAATGTGTGCAGTGCTAAAAAAAAAAAACAGTTCCACAAGAGTTTTTCCTCATTTTCTGGAACACATTTTCACTGTGAAAATGTACTTTCCAACACTTCCGAGGAATTTCTCCTAAAGAGGAGAGAAAGTTATAAAAAGGCCTATCTTTTGAGCGTCACTGCCAATGTTCTCTCCAATCCTTGTTTCTCAATCTCTGTTTACGATATTCCTAAACTATGGGTATCAAGAGGGGCGGTTAGATGGTCCGTCCATTCCTCAAGACACCAGACAGACAGATAAAAGATAAGGGCTTAGACAGTCAACCGTGGTCAGCAAGGCAGAGGAAATCCCTATCATTTGTCTAAGGCCCTGCAGACGTATGTTCAAGCTCAAGTCTCTACCCCCCCTATCTCTCTCCTCGCTCGTCTCTCACTAGTTGAAGGTTCATGTGGAGGTGAGGGTTACCTCCTCCCCCCTTTAGAGTGACCCCTTGCACCCTGCGTGTCTCAGTGCAACAGACCCCCTCGGGGATCGACCTCTTTCCCCTACAAACAAAAAACACACACACATGTTGCTTTTATGTGCTCCGCAGGTGTTGCAACACAAGCATGTCAAGCATACAAATTCCACACAAACACACTAAGAACACCGACAAAGGCCCAGAGACAGACCAGGGTGATGGTACGGGCATTGTTCTGTATTCAGGAACAAAAACAGATAAAGGCTGAAATTGCTCTTACCCTGAATGTTTATCAAGCTGGTAAGACATCTTTTGACAATACCTATATATGAGCCTAAGTGAAAAATCAGGCACCTCCTCTCCCCCCTGGTCTTTGGATTCAAAGTGCAGGTACAGTCTGTACCCTTTTGTTCACAAGTGGATTTAGAGGATTTAGACAGTGCTCGCTGTGCCAAAACCTTTCAGAGGGTGTAATTATTGTAACTTGATCTTGAATGGTGCAACAACAGAAGAAGAACTAGTATTGTTGCTTAGTGGGAGGGCATTTCAGGGCAAGGGGCAGACAGACCTGGGATGACCCTGAAGGATGGAGAGAACCATCAGTCAAAATGCCACTTTAAATCAGCAAACATTTCACTGCTACGCCTGTCTCCCAACACATGTGATGAAGGATGTTTCACAGTGCTGTCCAGGTCATGCATGTATTACCGCTTACCTCTCACCCTTCACCGCGGGAAATATATCCTGGTTTTCTGCTACTTTTCTAACAAATACTCCCAGTAAATAAAGAAGAGCTCTGGAAAACCAAGCTCAGCAACTATTTGTGTCTTTACCCATCATCCCTCAGATAAATGTGTATATCCTACAGCTGGTCACGACCAACCAGTCCTGGAATAGGACAGGCTGTTCTCATACAACGTTCGTAGCTATACCTAACAATGTGCTGTAATTCTTATATATCCCTCAAAAATAATTCCTTTTTAATCCATGTAATCGTGAACCAGGAAATATAAAGAGTGACAAACGCCGCGGAGAGAGGAGGTCAGGGTGGATGGGTGGTCCAAAAAACACAGGACTTTCGCCCAGGAGACCAATATTCATACCCGGTGTAAAACAAGAAATCAGCGTTCATTTATTTGTCGCGTAACTTCCTTGATTTAGTTACGCCACTTCTGGAGTTATTTCAACCCAAACCACAATCTTTTCCTAAACCTAACTAAGTATTTTTGTTGCCTAAACCTAACCAAGTCAATATTTTCCTAAACCTCACTAAGGAGTTTTGTTGCCTTAACCTAAGTACTTTTGTTGCCTAAACCTAACTAAGTCAATATTTTCCTAAACCTAACTAAGTAGTTTTGTTGCCTCAACCTAACTAAGTCAATATTTTCCTAAACCTAACTAAGTAGTTTTGTTGCCTCAACCTAACTAAGTCAATATTTTCCTAAACCCAACTAAGTACTTTTGTTGCCTAAACCTAACTAAGTACTTTGCTGCCTATTTGATTTATTTTTTTATTTGATAGGGACGATGCAATTTAACACAGTTCCAATACACGGCATGAAACTGATTTGCTGCACAGAGAGTTTACAGCTATTGCTAATTTTCAACTTTTGTCCCTAGTTGGGCTGTTACATGTATAGTGTAATTAAAATATACAGCTTTCTATATGATAAAACCACAACAGACTACAAACCTAGGCCTAAACCTAACCAAGTCAATCGTTTCCTAAACCTCACTAAGTACTTTTGTTGCCTAACCAAGTTGTTTCCTCTGAAGATGGAAGTTTATTTTGAAAAGACTGTATTCATGTAACAGGTGGAAATTGACACATGTTGCTGGAAATTCGTAGGAAAACACACAAAAATTGAGGAATAACTTTTCACAAGATATCATACGAACTGTTGTATGAAGACACGTTGAATAGGAGCACATGCTGCTACACTACAGCTGCACATGAATGTAGTCACCTTGTGCATACACACAGAAAATGTTATGCAGGGCAGGGAAGCTCAATCAATTTCCATCATCCATAATCAATACCAGACAGCATTAAGTTTGCCCATCCATGAAAATGTGAGGGGTGATTTTTAACCATATATCCAGGTGTCATTGCAAGCAGAGCATTGTGCCCCTGACCTCTCAGTGCCCTGGCAGCACCCCTGGGCCTGTGGTGGTAATGAGAGGGCAAGGGGACAGGCAGCCTGGGTTCACCCACGGAGCAGGGGGCAGGGGGAGCAAGCAAGGGAGGCCAAAGAGGCCTGAGATGCATACTAAAAAAGGCATCAATTACAAATTCCACTGCCAGCATTCTTTGTCAGTCCCATCACAGCTAATAAAATTGCCCTGTGATCCAAAAAAACCCTGCTGAGCACAGAGAATCTAGAGGGAGACTTCTGCATATCTTAAGGCAGCACATCTCAACATTAACTGTTCTTGTCACCTTTAGTGGGGGAAGGTTGATGAGGGGAGGGAATTTATTTCCATCAAGTGGCAAAAGAGAGATGAGCAGAAGAAATACCACTGATTTGAATATTTTAACATACAACAATGAATTAAGAACTAGACGCATATTTAACCCTAACGCGCAGATGTTTGAGATGGCGAAAGAAAAAAGAGTTGTGTCCTTTTACTCCTGCAACTGCAGCGCATTCCCCCACAGGACTGTGGGTTAAGTGACAGCTTGGGCCCATCACTAAGATGAATGGTTCTGTCCTACACAAGGCCTTTTAATTAGCTCCGCAAGCTGCCTTTTATAAGGAGCGCACACACAGAAATGCACCCACACACACGTGGTATTACGCACATGTGCCCACAAGCAAATGCAATACACATTTTGGGGTTTTGGGGAATGGATAAATATTTTTTTCCACAGCATATTTCAACAAATACACAACAAGAATAAATACCTTTGATAAACCCCAGCCCCCCATCTATGTATGACCAAAAAATGTGGGTGTTAAAAAGTCATTTCCGTTGAGTGAGATCAATCCATCATCATTTTAGTGGTAGAGAAAAGGGGGGGATGGGTAGTAGGGGTGGATTGGGGGAGCGAGCAGCCTGGCAACCAGACGGGTACCATCAAGACCGGGACAGGAAGCAAGAGATCCCACTCCTCCTCCTCTGGCTCCTTTTCATTCCCTCCCTTCTCCTCCTCCACCAAGAATCTTCCTCCACACATGGTTGGGAATGGAGAGCCCCATCCACCATTAGAGCGTGGGTGGGGTTATAACAGGGCCTGGGAAGGCTGCGACGAACCACCGGGGCCGTCCCAATTACAGAGTGACTGATACCAGATGATGAAGCTTGCGGCATCTCACATTAACATCCACCATATCCGCAGCATCTGCCCAGATGAAGGGCTGTGGAGGGGACGGCGAGCTCCACGCAAATACAGTACCGTCCAATTAGTGGGGCTGCAAGCCATCCAGCATCATGTTGGTGGTGGAAAAAAAAAGAGTGAGTGGGACTCTGTCAAACCTGAGCCACTGAGCAAAGACGCTGTAATTGTGCTACACGCTCTCATTAGCAAAAGGTCCTGAGTTGGGCTGCTGCATTCTGGCCGGATGTGCATGTGCGTGAGATAGATAGAAAAAGTGATAAAGAAAGAAAGAGAGAGAGAGACATCATTTTTTTTTATTTGATTCAGCTGAAGACGGTCAGTGAAGTGCACATAATGGCTTGATATGCCAAGCTCTTCCTCTGGAATGTTCCCCTTTTGTTCCTCCATGCCATCTTTGTTCAACCACTCACACACACACACACACACACACACACACACACACACACACACACACACACACACTGACAATAAAAGCAGCAAAGGGGCTTACAGTACATCTGTCACACTGCTGGAGCAAACACCGCAGCCTCACAAGACACCACCAGCTGTTATGGAGCCTGACTCGAGGTTTGTTTATAGCCCATTGTTTTCTCTGCCCCGTCTTTCGCTCCTCGATTTCAATTTACTCAGATACACGCTAACACAAAGGAGGGCAGTGTGTCAACGCCCACAGGCCCTTTGAAGTGCAGGCTGAATGTTAGTTTAGACATCTGAGAGCAGCTTCAGAGTGCGCGCGCTCTCCCCTCTGCCTCGGCACCCATTCATTGCATACATTTGGCGAGATATAGGACACTACATCCAGACTACGGATGGGCGATATGGAGAAAATCACAATATCACAATATTTTTTACCAAATACCTTGATATTAATATTGCAAGGATATTATAGGGTTGATTATTGGTGCTTTCAAAAAATATTTACACAATGAGATTTGTGATAATCATCAGTTATGTGGATATAATGACTAAAGGCAAATAATAGAAGAGCTAGAATAGTCTGGTAAGTTCAGAAAATGACATCACTTTACTGTAATGCAGCCTTTCAAACCAGGAAATGACACCACTTGCCTTATTACGATATCAAAAATCTAAGACGATATCAAGTCTCATATCATGCTATCGCAGCAATAACGATATTTTGCCCAGCCCTAATCCAGATAAATACGTTTTCATTGTCAAACGCATCATTTTTGCTACATTTACGCCTTGTGTCCACACTACTCTGTTGTTTTTGAACCCCTAAAACGGGGACTTTCGACAACGCTGCTGACCCCATCTTAGTTTGAAAACTTTGTTTCAGTCCGTACGGCATAAACTGAATCTTTTAAAACGATGCCAAACCCACTTTCGCCTCCTGATTGGGTCTTATCAGCAACAACGTGTCCTTCCCTGATTCATCACGCCACTATCACGTGACCCTTTTCCGAAAGAAAACAAACGACATCAGCCTCGACTACCAATGGTTAATTAAACATGGATAACGAATTACAGACATTGCTGACCTTGCTGACTATACTTTACCTTGCAGGGCAGCTGGATTCATGAGATGTCATGAGATCACGCGAGAATCGAGGGGATCACATATCACACGAAAATCCATCTTGTCAGGCTTCAAGTAATGCGTTTGTGTACGGTAAGCCAGAGCACGGACCAATCAGCGTCTTGTGAGGAGCTGCTGGCAGCTACAGACGTGGCTTTAGGCGTGTGTGACGCGACGACAAGGAGAGACGACTGTTCGTTCAAAACAACAATTGCAGCTCCTGAAGAGGTCAGCGTAGATGCTGCTATAGCATCAGTTCTATCAGAACTGGAGAGTATTTCTTCATTGAAAGAAGAGCAAAGAACAGCACTGAAGGCTATGTTTTTCGCTCTTCTCCCGACTGGCTTCGGCAAGAGTTTGATTGATAGATGGTTCATCCAATCACCTGCCAAGTAGTTTTTTAAAGCTCCTGCCCTTTTGCAAACATTTTCTAATGATGGCTTCTCAGATGATTCTGTGAAACAAACCATCTGGCGGGTCGGGTTAGTCTATGCTAGCAGCTGTTGTTGAATTCTGAAATTTATAATGCTACTACTGCCTACATGTGCATTCCTGTGACCGCAGAGTAGACTAATCTGCTTCCTGTTTACTCTTGTACACGCATGCGCAGTGTACGTGAATGGTAATGTGATATTTTCAGGCGCATTAGTACGGATGGTGCTAAAACGCTCATTTTAGTATTAGTGTGGATGTAGCCTCAGAGCATCTGAAAGGGACCAGGCAGTATCCCTCCTGCAGATACAAAAGTGCAAGCTCTAAAATATGATCTATATTGAACACCTTGGAGTAGTATCTATTTCTCCCACTCATTTCCTCACCTCCTCCCCGTGGAAATAAGATTCTTAATAAAATAAAACTCTTTATCAGATCTACTTTAAATACTGACAGTCCTATAAATCTGTCAGGTGTGCCATGAGTAACTGCATTCCATTCACTCAGTCCTGACATTCTCTGTCTGCGTGGAAAATGGCCGTAGCTGCAGGGCAAGTCAAACAGATTTGATTTCACTCATATCTAGTAACAGTGCATTTTCTTTCTCCTGCTCTGGCTGTAACAGAATACGCCTTGTTCCCCTCGGCCTCGGGAGAAATCTTCTGCCTAGCAGGGCTGGAGATGGACGGAGAGAGCCCTGACTGACTGGCTGGCGGCGGGTCTGTGGGGAGCGGGCTCATCAGCAGTCTATTGGAGAGGGAAAGAGGGATGGATGGATGGAGGGGAGGAGCGAGGGAGGTAGGGAAGGGGGAAATCAATAAGCCGGCCGAGTGTTGGCTTTCTGCGGCATGAGCTGGTCTGAATTTCCCCTTTTCCCCTTTCACATAAAGCGATGGTCCACAGCACTCCAATCACAGAAAAAAGCAGATATCTTGAGACAGATATTATAGACAATCTTGGGAGGACAAAGAATCCAATAATACACCCACTAAGTCGACAGTTCTTCTCAGTTTTGCGGCAAACAGCCATCCCAAACTTATTATTGTGAGAAGGTTATAGTGCGAGATATACAGTATCTACAGGCGTAAAAACACACCAAAACCAATATTACTGAAAGAGCCACGGGGTGCTTCTTCGAACACATCCATGCACAGTGCCCTCCTAAGGGGGATTTATTCATTTCATTAAATACACTATTTTCTTTTGTTTCCTCACATTGGCATTTCTTGCCAGGGTGCCTCAGTGTGCATCTAATCCTTCTGTCTCTGAGTTGTCAGTATGAGGAAAATATAAAGTCATGATTATGATGAAACGCAGAGAAGCAAAGTCCTGGGGGATGACGGTGAAAGACGGCAGCATCCCCCGACAAGTGCCCTGACGTCTCCTTCGGAGACAACTCAGGAAAACAGGAAAGAAACTTATTCTGCATTTCAAGCTGGAGGCAAAATACATCACGCAGCCGTACGCCCGTGTCTGACAAATCCTGGATTGTAATCCCGCTTGTTAGTCATGCGTTCAAAGGGCATCTCTGCTGCCGCCATCATTGAGAGGGAATGCATTAGTCAAGCCGGCATCAGAACACTTGACCTCTGCCCACGGACTCAGCGAATGGCCTAATCGATTCCTCAAGATCAGTAAAGAATGGCAAACAAAGGTCGACAATCACTGCGAGCTCTGTGCGGAGGGCAGGACCCAAAGCCTCTCCCACAAGGTCAATATTGGAGCCACTCTGCGCTGATAAGGAGCCACTGGGTGATAAAGAGAAGGCAGAGGCGGTGAGGAGTTGACCCTGCGGTTCCAGCCTGATTCATAAAGAAGTTTGTGATTGTCTATCTAGGTTCCTGAATCTAGGTTGGACTGAAAGAGCTTCAATTTGATAAAAAATAGAGGTGAACACAAAAGGGCCCTGGAGCTGCCTAATACAACCTCCAAAGTGGCAGCTAAAATCATTCACCCTGACTCTTGTCAACGGAGCCATGTCACCGTTATTCAGGCCTCATCTATCTGAAGGGGCCATGTTTGATGAAAGGACAGCTGTCATAGCGGGGGACCGGCATAAGTAGTTTGATGACAGAGCGATGCGGAGGGAAAAAGGAGGTCATGTAGCTGAGAGGCACTTAGGAGCCACGGACCGAGGGGGCCAGGATATTGTTCGTCAACGCGACTAACCCCACGGGGCGCATGGAAAACAGTCTGGCTCTCATTTAGCCTGTCCCTGTCTCTCCAACGGGAACCACAGCACAGCAAACATACCAGCACTTAATGATGGATATTCAAAATAGAGATTCACCGATACGCTGCCGGGTTTTCATTCCACATATGACAGGTCATGTTGATTATAACTGGATGATACAAACATTATTGACCCAATTATCAGATTATATGAAGATGGGCCGTCTCCATGGAGACATTGGGTAATATTTGCATGTTTACACCGTATGCAGACCACAAAATAATATAAATCAGATTTTTACTGGAGCACCAGCAGCTTAAATGGAAACATCTGCTTAAAGTTGTAGCAGACAATTCATTGTGTGAGTCTAACTAAAAGAATTAGAGCCTCCCATTCCAACTGAGACCCCGTAAATCTAGTCTGTTTATCAGAGTCGAACCCATGTGTGAACACTCTGCTTACAGGAAGTGACTAATAGAGACACAAACTGGTTTTTTAAACAGAAGCCTCCAGTATTCCATCCAAAAAGAGCTCCACTCACCAGATCCTGATACAGTAAAGCACCACAGACTGGCCGGGCTGTTAAACATAAGCATGCTATCTACAGTTCACTGACATTTTCCTGGCAATATTTCTGTTAATATATATTTGAATTTTTCCAGTTTTCTCTCCCTGCTATTTGAAGCCACCAATGTGTGAGTTGGCCAGCGTAACCCGAAATCTAAAAATAAAGGAAATGTTGAACAAGCCAAGACGTTGACATTGAACCCCGACAGTAGCAGAGGGAAACACTGCAAACGCTGGCGTGTGTCTTGTTGGTTTAGCGTAACATGCAATCAACTTGTTTTCTCCTTTTCATCTTTTCTCCCCCCCGACAAGGCAAACAAAACCGCCTCGTTCGAACAATAGAGCCGTGATTGTTGCGGGCACAAAGTGAAACTTATCTGTCATGTAGCCCCCTTTCCAGTATGCAGCGCCGAAGCCTTGAGAAGGAAAAGAAAAGCCAAAAAATGTCCCTTCGGTACAATGGCGGTCTTTGTCAAACTGCGGGCTGATACATAGCAAACAAAATGGTAAATGTTTGAGCAATGAAACCGAATCTGTGTTCGTGGCTCAAAGCGAGGACCAAACCTGCTCAGTTGTTTGGCAGGCTTTTTATGTGTCTGGGGAGACGAGAGGAAAGTGGAGGAACATACAAAAACACTTTCAATGCTGTACAAAATACCTAGCTATCAACTGAAACTCTCTCTCCCTCTATCTGTCTTTTCTTCTAGTCTGAGGAATTGCTTGTAGCATGCATTTTTAATTGCTAACTTGACTGTATTTCCACATTTGGTCCTCTGGTGACCAACCTGTGTTTTTTTTACTTTTTAGTTAAAGCAGCAGTGGGTAGAAATGGAGCAAATATGATTAAAAAAAGGTATTTTTTTCATAAAATGTAAAAACAAAATCATGTTCCTCTGAGTCCTCCGGTGCTCCTAATGACATCTGGAAGATTTCACAGACCGGAGGAAAACAACCAATCAGAGCCGAGCCGAAGCCTTGTCATCTCTGAGCAGCTGTCAATCACTCGCAAACCCCAATCAAACGGTCAAACTTGGCAGCGCTGATCAAATATGAATCAATATGCTGTTACTGTAATGCCTATTTCTCTCCTCAAATGTTTTCAGGATCATCTGCCAAGCACCGTCAACCAGCTGGAGCAAAGTTTGACCGTTTGGTCGGAGTTCGCGAGTGATTGACAGCTGCCTCCGTGGAATGAACAGCCAATAGGAACGCTCTCTCTCTCTGAAATTACATGTGAAGTCTCCCGTCACGGGCTAGCCATGAGGAGGTGCAGAAGTCTAGTTTTCTCTCAGAACACTTGAATTACAATATGCTGAAAGTTATTATGGAATTTGTTCCCAATGATGCAAAAACATTCTGCCTACTGCTGCTTTAAGGTCATGTGCTTTGTTTGGATTTGGGCCCCTGATCTCGGATCGCCAACACATACAGTACAACTCCATAAGTCACTCAGCTGGCTCATTGAAGGACCCAAAGGCAGCTAAGAAAAAGCCGAGATGATGGACGCTCTGCACAGGACAAATAATGACTACTTTCTTTCGATTCTATCTAAAGGTCCCTAGACTTGCACGAGGGCCCTCCAACATGACTGAACTTTGATTTTTACATGAGGAAAGCCAGACCATTCCTCCTATCTCAAGGGACAATGATTTGGTACCAGCCCTCGACAGACTTGACCAGATTCAGAGCCGTGGCCGTGTTCACCCACCCACTGAGAGTATCCAGATTTATCCCCTTTCACAAAATCTCAGGCAGGGATACAAATTACACGTGACATCACATTGTGAAGACATTGAGCAGAACTACAGCATGGAGGGAGGCATGGACAGGAGGAAGGAGGAGATGAAAGGAAGCACCGGGATGTCACAGTGAGTCTATTGTGGATTCTTTTTTTTTCCAAGACCCAACGTGCCCTATTGTAGAGGGAAATCAACCGTGCCTTCCTGTGCATGTCTGGTAATGAGGGTGTCCAACCAACAGACCAACACATGCATGCATTGTCAAGACATTTTTACAACCTAAAGCAGCTTTGCTAACCTATTCACATTGTATAGCCCTGCTCCATAAATAGATGCAGCCAAATGGTACAACATAAACTTAAGACCGAGTTGTGTCTCTCAGCAGCATCTGCCACGGAGTAAATCTGCCCACAGCCTGCAGCTGTCAACAGGAAGCCCAGAATGACCTCCACAGACACACACACACACACACACACACACATGCTCAAAGAGTCAAACACACATACACACACACACCAGTCTTTCATCTGTCTACGATTGGCCCAAATCCAGCAACACTATATATCTGTTCCACTCCCTCATAATAAAAGTTCAGTCTTGTTCAGCACCACTCTAGGTTATTATTACAGGAAAATGGAATTAGTGAAATAAATTCTGTCAGTGCACTGTTAGAAATAAGCAAATGAAAAATTGGACATTTTGTAAACACATGCTATATTTAACTGCAGCACCAGCCCATATAACCCGTAGCAGAGTGCTGACAAATGCACGTTCGCTTCTCAAAGGAGGGTAAAGATTTCTGGTTTTCGTCAGCGTAATAGCTCCTAGCACCTCAAGTGCTGTGTCGAGATTGTCAGTTTGCTCATATTTTCCCCCCAGCCGGTTGGCGGAAAATTTACAAGAGTGTTTTTAATAGTTTGTTATTTCATGGGCTGGCAGAGTCAGTTCTGCTGAGAGCCTTGTAAATGTCTTTTAGGACCTCGGATAATCAGGGGGACTATAGGCACTTCAGAGAGTGGAGTACATGAAAGTAGCAGTTTCCAATAATCTATCACAGAGGGAGAGGAGGAAAGGAATCGTTCTATGCGTGTGACCGCCCCCTCTTCAGCTTGTATCAGAAAGCATCACATCAAGTTTCATAATTTTTTCCTATCATATCATGAAGATAAGACGGGCCGCTGCAGTATTTACTGTGCAGATGGGTTTTAGAAAAAAAGTGTTGTAAGTGGCAGCTGAAGGAACAGCCCTGTGCAAATCACATCTTTCATCAGTCCTCATTAAATAGACAACTGAACCCTTGATGAAACAACAGGACCAGAGAACATGTACACCGTCACGTGCACTCTCAACGCACACGAGCGAAGTCACAACAGACCAACGGCGATCCATTAACAGTAATGAGTGCATACTAGTCAGGGGCATCTCGGGGTCTGACAGCGGTAGAAAGACAGGGGGGTGTGCACCCTGTTTCAGTGCCAACCTGCCATCTGCGCCCAGCACCGGCTGAGTTAATGAGGGGATTATAGGCCCACATGCACAGGGCCCCTGCCCCAGCACCAGCAGGGGCCCACCGCACCACCATTTCAATATGGAAAACATGACAGAGGCAAGGTGGGCTACTGCACTCACACTGAGCAGAAACCCCACCGACTGACGACGTGCAAGGGCACGTGGGTTGTCTGTTTGGCCATTCCTTTATGGATGACATTGTGTGTACCTGCATGTGCAAGGACATGTGTGTGCATTTGTGTGATTATGTCTCATGGATGTACTAATGACGAGCTAAAAGGGAACGCACAGGGAACAGTGGGGATCACAGGGACTCGCTCCTCATCTGGCGCAGACAAAAGAGCTGCTTGATTAAAGGAAACCAGGAGGCAAAATAAATCTGTTGGACTAGAAAAGATTCACGTGAGGAGAAAGGGACAATCTGTCGAACCAAGAAGAAATCCGTTAGCAGCTCTGTTAGGCAGTGACCCCAGCCAGCACTGGGAGCACACCACTGTTTACACCCAACACACCATCAGCAGCACCTCTAAACCACCTCTAGGAACCCGGCCCACTAGGAGCGCCTTCATGTGTCACTGGCTTCCTCCTCACGGTCGTCACCACCTCCCACTCAACATACGAGGCTGAGGCTGTTGCAGAGGAGGTGAGGAGAGGACGGCTATACGCCAAACAGTGATGGAGTTAAAATGACCTTAAAAAAAGGCTGATTCCAAAATAAACTAACAGATAAATGGATAAATCCGCTGACCTTGGGTGCAATTAGCTCTTAATTACTGCACACTGTGTGCTCTGGGAGACGTACATTAATTAAAAGAGGATAATGGAAGGCAACAAGGGAGGCTTTGAGTGGAAATACCTGCCAGCAGAGAAGATCCACCACAAGCATCCAGCATGAAGATTGTGTGTGAAGAATGCTGTATGAGGGTCTATTAGGGGTGGGAAAAAATGTATTCACCTATGTATCGCAATTTTTTTTTTTTTTACGATTTTGATTTTTTAATACCAGAATTTATATATTTGCTTCATTTGAGTCTATGTGGAGGTAGAAGGAAGTTACCGCTTTTATTGTTGTAGTCTGAGTAACGTGACGTCATATCCGTTCCGTATCTGACAACCAAAACAAATCCAGCCGGTTGCAACGAGAATGTAGAAAACGGCGGAGGGTCCACGTGGATACGACCTGCACCCTCACATGTTAAATCCAGCGTGGTAAACACTACACATCCAGTAAAGGATGGAAACACTTTGGGTTTCACACATTGACAGGAAAAGCAAAGCTAGACATCACGGCTAAAGCTGCATGCTAACTCTGTCACGGACAGGAAACGTTATCATATTGCTGTAATGTGCCGTCAAGCCAGCCGTCGCTCTCATCTCCGTGGTCAAATCAGCTGACGCTACGACTGTAGAGCACCCATATACTGACATTTATGTTAAATGCATTCAAACAGCCCCGATGGAGCTGACCATGGATGGATAAAGAGAACGGAGCTGACGGGAGAGCTAGAGACGGACTTGGCAAAGTCACACGTGTGACTACGTTCTGTTTTCAAAATAAGGTGTTAACAAAGGGAACTGTATATACTAAATACATCTATGGAAATAAGATTTATTGGATTATATTCACCAGAAGGATAAAACATTACATGTCCCTTATAAATTAAAAAGAAAATACCACTAATTTGTGAGGGAAATGTCTTTATTCTTTGATTTTTGGGTTGCTGGAAAAATTGAATAAATAATGCCTGATAATGACTGATATACAGTATTTGACTTCAGGACATTTCTGACTACATAAATGCTGAAAATCAAACAATTCTACTTTATCAATTTAAATATTTTCCAAAGTTAAAGTCCCTAGCAGTGTATGTTTCAACTTTTCCTCATAGTTTAATGTTAAAAAAGTTAACAAAAATCACATCAAATCGTAATATCGAATCGCCACCCAAATATTGTGATAGTATCGAATCGGGAGATGGATGTATCGTCCCAGCCCTAATATCTATATTGTATATCATAGTGTAGTATGGAGTTGGTGCACTGGGGAAAAAGAAGTGAAAGTATACACCAGGAGAAAAAAGAGTTGTTGGCATTGCAACCGATGCTCAAACCTCATGAAGCTCACAATTTATTATTATGGCTTTGGGAAGTAATGAAATGTGAAATCACAGAAAATACTAATATGCCACTGAAAAAGCCTGCCATTATAGGTATTATCCGCAAACATTCACCAGCACTCATGTTGGACATTTTAATTCAAACCGTTCATGCCCAACATTGCCTCCCGACCACAGCGAGGAAACTTTAATGACTAGTCAAATTGGGTCTTGGCAAATGTTAATTTGCCCTGTCCCCCCTTTTTACTGTGTCTGTGTCTGTGTCCACAAACTGCTGCTGGTTCTGTTCCCGCAACTGAGACGGACGTTCTTTCCTTCGTCTTTCCTTTACGGCTGTGGAAACCATCATTATCCTGCCCACCACCCACGCTATGGCACTCCTCTGAGGGCGACAACAGAGACAGAATCCAGTCTGTAGACACATCCAAGGGTCACACGTAACCGTAACCTCTAGCGTGTGGACCACAATCGTTCTTTTTTTCCCCCCTTTGTGCCGTGTGAAGCTGCAGCAGAAGTGCCAGTCTTCCCATGAAACCAAAGAACAATATGTTTATGTCTCGACCGTCTCTTTCTCCTCCCCCCTCTGCCCTCCTCCGGTCTACCCGTCTCTCCACACTGGCTGATCAAGGCCCTGGGAGCCCTGTAATAACACTCTGTTTGGACACTCATCACTGATTGTCAATTAGAGCTTCTGTCTCCTGTGACCCTCCAACACAGAGACTTTAAGGACCTGTTGACAGGCTCAGTCGTCTTTACCTGGTTAGTCTCCATACTAGGGCTGTCAATCGATTAAAATAGTTAAACCCTCACAGGTTCTGCATTTAGCATAAAAAATATGCTCAAATCATAACATGTCAAACTGCAGCCCAACAGGCAACAACAGCTGTCAGTGTGTCAGTGTGCTGACTTGACTATGACTTGCCCCAAACTGCATGTGATTATCATAAAGTGGGCATGTCTGTAAAGGGGAGACTCGTGGGTACCCATAGAACCCATTCTCATTCACATACAGTACCTTGAGGTCAGAGGTCAAGGGACCCCTTTGAAAATGACCATGAGAGTTTTTCCTCGCCAAAATTTAGCATAACTTTGCGACAAGCTAGCATGACTACTAATGGATTCCCTAGGCTTTCTAATTTCGTATGATGCCAGTATCGCCACTCTAGCTTTAAAACTGAGCCTGTTACAACCTAAAAATCGCAAGTTGCATTAATGTGTTAAAGAAATTAGTGGCGTTAAAACGAATATACGTTAACTCGTTATTATCGCGTGAACTCTGACAGCCCTACTCCGTACTATTTAAAGTCACCTCGAAACATCACCAAACTGCTGAGCGTCTCCAGAGGTGCTGTGACAAATCGCCACAGGAACAATGTTAGCAGGCAACCAATAAACAGTAAAGTTGGAGCCTCTGAATGCATTATGTGTTAAAAATATAATAAAATCACTGGCACTCTCAGATATGGATGGAGTCATCACTCTTTAACCACTGCCTATTAAAGAAGGCCAGAATACACTGAAATGGAATGAATGGCATGGCTTTTCTGGGCCTCATACACTGCCTATCAGACCACTGGCAGAGCCGGCGGAACCTTGTCCAGCGGTGGTGTTTTATTGGAGGCTTGTATTTGTTAATGTGTCTGGGCTCCTGCGCTGTTGAGAGAGAAAAAGCCTAAAACAGAGAGGCTGTTGTGCAGGGGTCTGGCCGAGCTCCACTGTCCCCTCCAGCCAAACTACCATATTCACACTTTCTTATAAAGCCTTATGAACTGGGGGCTCTCTGTATGGGTGACTAGTCACTCTACCTCTTCACACACACACACTACTTGTTTTTAGAGTTCACAGTGTCAGCTGGGCTGAGAGCAATTGTTCCGACGAGAGTGCTTTTGCTTCACTTCCATCACTTTTTCTCGTCCAGCCTTCCTCTGTGTCTTTCCGGGGCTTCTGAATAGCTGCCTACACCCTCTCTTTCACGGTGCCCTCGCTGCTGCTGGAACAGTGACGCCTAGGCAGGGCCCTGGGTCTTAAATAAGGGCTTGAGGCCTGACACATGTGGCCTGCGAACTGACAGCAGCTTTGTGAGCAAAGGGGGAGAGGGAGTTGGGGAGTTGGGGGGGCAGAAGGGACACTCAGGGAGGAGAGACAAGCTGAAGGAGCCCCTTGAGAAACAGCCCGGGCCAACAACCACCTCAACAAGGGCTCCAGTCATCCAGCGGAGTCAAGCTGGAAGGCAAGGGAGAAACGGTACCACTGCTGGATGCCAACGGGAAGCAAGGAACTCTACGTCAGAGGGAGAAGAATCTAAAAGAGTAATTGGACAGATGATGGACAGAGGGTTGGAGAAAAGAAGAAAGAAGGTGAGGGGAAAGGAAAGCAGACTATAGCCGGGTTTCCACCAAAAGTTCCCAGGACTTGAAGTACCTGGAACTACTTTTCAGGGAACAACAATGTTCCTTCAGCCCACGGTTGTCTGTGTTTCTTCCGTGGTCTAAAGACCTGCGAAGATTAGGCATTTTAGTCCACTGCCTCCACCCCGGAAGTTCCGGTACTTTTAGAAAGTACTACCCCCCGACTATGGCATTTTTTAGAGGTAAAAAGGAACCCATAAAATATCCCCGGAACTTAATTAAGAACCTGGTCCCTGCTGTCGAAACGCAATGAGTTCCTCAAAAGGTTCTTAGTTCTGAGGAAAAGTCCCTGCGGTGGAAACGGGGCTTTTATTGGTGGGCTAATACCTCCTTTATGTTTGTCTCAAAAAGGAAGCTAGAATAAATTCTGCAGGAAACAACCTGCGTGAAGGCTGCGTTAAAAAGGATGTTGTGAAGGAATAGGAACAGACAGGTGAGAGAGCAGCATGAAAGTGTGTTGCGTGTCACAACACATTGCTGCATATGCTCATGGTATCTGTGAAAAGGCCAGCAGGGAGATAAACAACTCGAAAAGACACAATAAAAAAAGCAGCCAGAAATATTTCAATGCGACAGCAGGGAGATCACATAACACAGATTACGACAAATTAAAGTGAAACTGCATAAGAGAATCCGTTTTTAAGAGTCGGGTAGGGATCAGTGAAATGTCTCAGCTACAAAAAAGTATTAATGATTGTACATTATTGGTTATCACCTATAGGATTTCAGCAAAAAGCTCCACAGAGCTGAAAGAACTTCAATGCGAGGGGAAAAGCAAAGGCGAGGAGGAGGAGTGGGTGGTTTTCCAGAACAGCAGACAAAGAGAAAGACAATTACGGAGGCTCGAAAAATCTATTCAGTGCATTTTGCTGGGAACCGTTCCTCTCTCTGCCTGAGTCACTGTGCTCTCCTTTGGCCCGATCCCAGCCTAATCCTCCACTTTACCTCCATCTCAGATGATTTCACAGTTGTCACTAAACGCTGAATTTCCTCTTTCTTCCGACAAATGTTGACTGGGGGACATGCCAAGATGGCGCCGAGATGGTGAACTGGCTAGAGTGTGGGGGGGGAATGTGTCTCTCAAACTGGCAAATGTTTCCCTCACGGTTGTTAGCATTCTCCACTAGGGCGAGTTAAAACACTTGGCTAACAGTGTAGCTTTTAGCAGGTGAAAGCATCCAGACTGGAGTCGCTTTCCTTTAGAGCAGTGATTCTCAAAGTAGGGTCCGGGGATGCCCATGGGTCCGGGGTACTCTGTCAGGGGGTCAGAGAAATAATTTGCTATAAGTTACAAAATTGTGCTGCATCATTAAAAAGTATATATCTACAGATGGGCACCATTTGCGCCAGTAGAGTGCTCCAGGGATGTTGTATTTTTGTAGGCCAACCAGGAGGTTAGCATCGCCCTGAGTTACCTCGACAAAAAGCCAATGGGATTGTTCCATTGGGTTTTGGATTATTGCAGAAAATAAGCCCTGTGGCAAATAAACGTTTATGATACTTACACGTTTTGTTCAGCAAGATAATCTTCACAAATGAACACTGCTTTTATGATTTTTGAAGCAGGAATGCAATCGCCAGAAGTAAAAAGCTAACATTAGGCTACAAATGAACCTCAGCATGGTCATGAGTATACACAACGAGACTGTAAAGGCGGACGAGTCGGTGTGATGACGTTTAGTAATCTCATTCAGCCATAAATTAGCAACCGCCTTTTTTAAGACACAGAAAAGGTTCAAAATTCATGAGTGGGGTATTGATTTATTTGATGTCGTAGAACAAAACATTAAAATCTCTTCAGCTTGTGTTAACCACAGACCTTATTTCAAGCATCTTACTAAAACCCATTCAAAAAAACCATTGACTTCCAGACGAGGGAACCATCGTGCTAAACCGTGCTAAAATGCAAACTCATTTCTGGGTTTTAGGACTCATTCCTGCAGCACTCTATAGAACAAGAATATTTTGTCCATACCAATCATGTTAGCTCTGGGCTACTAGAAACTCTGATATGATTGTGACACATCACGTTAATCTGTCATAAATCTGCGACTTCACTCAGGGTGCAACGAACTGTCCCTGCTGCTTCTTAGCTTAGCTTATTAGCCAGCTAGCTACCATGGAGAAATATTTGAGTCAGTCCATATCGTCAAATGGCGCTAAGACCAAACTAGCTAAATTGAGAAAATATGACGACAGTTATATCGAGCGACACGGACGGACGGAAATACGTCATGTGTCTTATGTGCTAGCGATGGAAGCCGTGAAGCCAGCCAAGCTAAAGCAACATCTGAACCCGGAATATCAGGGCAAAACAAAGTGGTGTTAACATGATTCCAATTGAAATGTGTTGCTGTTTATTTCTATCAAGCAGGTCTGAAGTATTTAGGTTGAAAAGTTTTAGAATACAAATAGTTTCAATGGCTTCTAAGAGTAAAAATGGTAGTAAGCATTGTCCTTAATCAGTGTTACGATTATGAGGGGAAATTGTCTCCCCTTTAAGGGGTCCAAGGCCTCAAAAAGTTGAACCCTGCTCTAGAGAGCCTGATGCATATGTCCATTAGCACCATCAACATTTCACTAACGAGACAACAGAGCCTCTATGAATCCAGAGATCCAAGAAGTCAAAGGACTCCTCAGAGAGGCACACACATGCACAGACACCCCAAAGGTCATGATGACATCCCCACCTGTCCCCGATCAACTACTGTCCACACATTGTGATGGAAGTTGTGTCTGTGGCTGTTGCAGAGTCCCTGTCTAATTACAGTTAGAGAGCTCACTGTCCTTCCTGCAGCTAATGTGGATTTACTGACACTAAATCCTGCCTTAACAAGCCATGCAATCTATCTGACAGAAAAAAAAAACATACAGCTGTGCAGCATGGACACTTAACAAGACAAGAGACGGTAGCTAATGGTTTAAAATGCCGACGTACATTAAATCCCCTCTGTCATGTCCACAATTGTGCCCATTGATTCCCCTCCTACAGCTGCAACGCTGTTTTGTTTTCTGCACTTCAGATCTCTTGAGCTTCATGCCATGAAGCTATGCCATTGGTATGCGACCACTACTGCGGGCAGCGGGGTGAATTAGGTCTGAAACGGGGGTCAGAGTAACTACGCCGGGGCAATGTTCTTGGCATACACGGCACCATGTGTTACCCTGCTGCACACAGAGGAGTGAGGTGTGGTAACAGAAAACAGCCCGGACACAGGAATGCACGGGGCAGTAAAACGCTATACAGCGCCATTCATCACAGCACCGAGAGCTCAGCGGGGGCACAAATATCAACGTTACCCCCCCCCCACACACACACACGCCCTGTTCCCCAAACAGATTTCAGCATACTTTCAGCCTCCCACTGACTATAATTCTCCCCCGTGTGCCTTACTGTCTATAACCGACTGTCCGGCATTCTTGCTGTCCGTCACTGATGTGCTCGTCAGTGAAGTTCTTTATTAATAGCACTGAGAGTAAACCATTTGAGGTTTAACGTAATGCCACACAGGCCACAGCGGTGGATGCCAAAGGGGTCACCTCTGGGACAGAAGAGTGGAGGGGCACAGCAGCTGACGACTGAAAGTCGGAAAACATGTTTTCGAGAAGGGCATCACTTTGAACTGCACTGAATTGATGATAATATACGAGTCAACATTTGCATGGACTAACCTGGCATATTCAATAAAAAGCAAGTGTCTGTGACCAATAAGAGGAGGTCCATATACACCGCCATGGATCATTTAGTCCACCATCAACAGAGTGGAGCAGCAGAGCTAAAGCATGTGTGACATTCAGGAGTGTGAGTGTGTTCATACCCTTGAGTGTACAGGCTCCTTCAAAAGCCTTTGGTGCTAAATCCAAACATTTCTGTCCAACTCAAACACGACATAAATCTGTCCTCGGAGCCTGTCGGCAACAAACAGCCTAAGGGACGGATGTGTGAAGCAAAGAGTGACAGCCAGCAATCTATTCTCTGCTCAATGTGTCCCCAATATATCTCACTAAAGGTTTTAAACTTTCAGTTTCCTCGATGTCACCGTTTGGCAAACAACCCAACATGAGTGAGATCCTAATATGTAGCCCCCATGTGCTGTGCTCTTTCTATTCTTTCAAACATTCCCAAGGATATTGGATAGGCAAATGATTTGACAAAGAGCTGTGGATTAGAACAGCGTGGAACAAGGTGCTTGGAGCAAAAACAAAAAGAAGGGAAACAATGAGCGATAAGGAAGACTGCGCGGGGAAGATAATTAATGAATGGCTGCGTCAAATAATACAAGCTGTAACAGTGGGACCTCTTGTCCTACTTCTGCTGCGTATTACGCATACACAAAAGGCACACACACAAATAATAAGGAGGGAAGAGGGAGAATTAAGAAGCGGGTTCCAAAAGGAATTTATTAATAGTGATTTACCAACAGTCTCTCATAAAAATGTCTGAAGGAAATAAAATATGAAACAGCATGGGTCGTTGAGAGGCACAAGGACAACAGAGAAACGCTGGCAGACGGGGACATTCTAACAATAAAAACATATTGGTCAAAGAGTGGTAAAAGCCAGAACTTTAGGTGAAGTGGGGTAGGGGTGGGGGAAAAAATCGATACAGCATAGCATCGTGATATTTTGCTTGGCAATGTTGTATCGTTTCACGGACATCAAGTATCAATCTTTTATTATAGAAACTATTACAACATATTCTCATACGGGACGGTTTGTATGATATCTTAGGTTCTGGTTTTTGGTTTGTTTTCCTACGAATGAAACAGTCTTTTCTAAATAAACTTCCATCATCACAGGGAACAACTTCCTTAGGTTTAGGCAATAAAGCTACTTAGTTAGGTTTAGGAAAAGATCGACTTGGTTAGGTTTAGGCAACAAAACTTCTCAGGGTTAGGCAAATAAACTACTTAGACTTAGGAAAAGATCGACCTGGTTAGGTTTAGGCAACAAAACTACTAAATTAGGTTTAGGAAAAGATCGTGGTTTGGCTTGAATTTACTCCGGAAGTGGAGTAACTTGCGTGACAAATAAATCCATGTTGACTTCTGGTTTCACAGTGGGTATGAGCACCGGTCTCCTGGGTTAAAGTCCAATGTTTTCTGACCCACCCATCCACCCTGACCGTTGCGTTCGCCGCTCCTCATACTTCCTTGTTCACAATTACGTGAATTATGCACAAATTGATTTCATGGGATTTATTTGAATAACAGTGCATCACTTTTTGTAGGTATAGCTACGTACTGTGTATGAGACCAGCCCAACTGTTTAACCTTTTAACAATCTGATGGCCGCTATTTTGTGTTTCAGAGGTTTTAGTGAGCTCATATGAAACTAGAAAACTAAAAAGAATCAAATGGTACCAACCATGTAATGTTAGCTTGTCGGGACGAACGCTAAATAACGCTCCAATGTTACTTTAAATTTTGGCGAGGAAAAACTGGCCTGGCCATTTTCAAAAGGGTCCCTTGACCTCTGACCTCCAGATATGTGAATGAAACTCCAGCAGATGTTGACAAACTGCATATCCTAAAATTTAAGATTGTATCGTGACCTAAGTAATATCTTATCATGGGGGCTGTGGTGATTCCCACCCCTAATGTGGGAGTCGGGTCAGGGGGGGTTCAGGGATTTTGTCCTGCAGATGGGCGTTTTAAAGTTTTATTTGTTAGGCTGTGTCAGCTAATCAGGGCCACAAGGAGAACTGACATGCCCCAAAAACTGGACAGACCAAATGGTCTGAGAACTATTTTATATGGTAATCCTGACACTGTGTTTGCATTAATGATGCAAGTCAGACCAGGAACAGTTTTATATATACTGGGCAGATAATTAAACCAGTTTTCAGAGGTGCATATTTACTAGAAGGTGTGATTCATGAATTAATATTCAAATATATTCACTTCATGGATGTCGCCTTGAATTATGAGAGGTATTTTCGCCTTATTTCTGTGGCAGGTAATTGAGAGCAGTGATGTGAATAGAGTGGTGGATATGGCGAAGGCCTGACTCTCCCTTCGGCGTCAATGTCTCTCCGAGGCTCCGGGAAAGAACCATTGTTCCATCAAGGGACACAAAAAAGGGATTAATTTGAATTTGGTTTACAATGCCATGCCTTTCAAGTTAATCCATCTGGCCTGTGCCCCGGAGTCGCCGGCTACTCCCTCCGTTCCCCATTCACTCTGCCAGCGCTCTTTGTCTACAGGAGGGGTAAATGTCAACTCTACCACCGCTTGGACAGACACAGCACTGAGAGACACCGAGACAGAAGGAGAAAATGAAGACAGAAAGAAAAGAGAAAGGCATTTAAAGGAAAAAAAATGATGTTTTCTTAAAGTTGATTTGATTTACTAATCAGTCAGTTTCACTCCCATTTTGTGCTACATATTTATGAATATTCAATACTTAACATCCAATGATGATATATACAAAATCATCTCTGAATGCAGAGGAATTATACACAGCATCACTGCTGTAATTTGGCTTTAACAGATGGAGATCTGGCATTCAGATTTTTGAAAATAACAGGCTGTGTGAACACGTCTTTCCTTCCTGCGTAGTTACTAAGTGGCCTGCATTATCTGGCACCCCTGCTGCGAGTGTTAAGATGAGTCTCTCCGTACATCCATCATGTCCGTTTCCTCCCCTTACCCCCACTAATCCACATTCTACCAAATTACTGTAATGGCTCGCTGAGGGGCATTTCAGCTGCTGTTTGTTTGTTTCTTGACTTTAATTATTCCTTTAAAATGTATTTTTCTGTCATTTAATCTCTCTCCCTCTTTGGCATTTTCCAAATGCTGCGGCATTAAAAATTAAAAATGTGGATAAATTGTGCCTCTAAAAAGCAGAATTATACTTCATGCTGTCATTTCTAAAGTTACTGCTCACATATTGTGGTGGTTTGAAGAGAAGTATCCAGAACTTTTTATGTATCCCTGGGATACTGTACAGTAGTCAGGGAACTGCAATGACCCAAAATCATAAAATCTAATTTTACTGCAGAGCGGTTTGGAGAATAGAGTGAGAGGGTGACTGAGAGGCTGCTAAGGGAGAAGGATCTACAGGGAAAACTGAAAGGCACAAAATGAAAGACGATTAAAAAGCCCTTCGTTACCATCGCTGGCTAATTTAATAGTACTGCCTTTCCTTCAATCTCTCCCTTATCCTGTGGGTGCTGCTGCCAGAGGGACGGTCAGACACACTACTGAGGACAAAACTGAGCAGTTGCAGCAGACATCTGCATGTGATGTGGAGACACAACCGAGGGACGCAGATGGGCTTTTTGAAGTCTCTTGGCCATTACCTAGTTAACAAGCCTTTCAATTAGCAGGAATGGCAACAAATATCATAAAACACAGAAAAAATGGTTCATTTGGAGCTGAACTTAATTAATGCAATTCATCTTGCTCCCGAGAGAGCTAAGTAAAATACAGATAATGCACACAAAGAACAACGGAGAGGAAACACAGATTTTAATTAGAGATGTTTTATCAAACAACTCTGGCGTCTCAGCTGATGTCCTCCTGGCGCCGCTTAAATACTCCCCTGCATTAATCAGGAAGCTCACTGTAGAGCACATTATGGGTAGAAGTCAGTAGAACTCTCTACAGATTCTAAATCACGCCACCAGTTCTCTCCTTTTTCTTCAGTACTTCTTAAAAAGTAGCATAGCAGGCAGGCCAAACCAATATGAAATAAAGCCCGCTCTGATATTTTATTTATACATTGTTTTATGCTGTGCACAGAGAAGCTCAAAGGGTCGGAGCTAATGATGCCAGATGATCTCTGCACACTGTTCGGATTCTTAAAAAGTATGGTTCAATAGACCGTAAAAAACATTACAAATACTGTATAAACAAACCATCTTTAAAATACATTTAAAGGGGAACACCACCTAAATTAAGAATTCCAATATATTATTTCCATGGCCTAAGAAATTTCAATCAATATTAATGTCTAAGCCAGAAACTACAGGGATCTGGCTACAACATACTGGCATCATATGAAACTAAAAAACCCTAAGGAATCCATCGGTACCAACCATGTCATGCTACATGTAGCTTGTCGCGAAGGAGGCTAAATGACGCCATGAATTTAAGTACAATTTTGGCGAGGAGAAAATGGCATGGCAATTTTCAGAGGGGTCCCTTGACCTCTGACCTCAAGATGTGTGAATGTAAATGGGTTCTATGGGTATCCACGAGTCTTCCCTTTACAGACATGCCCACTTTATGATAATCACATGCAGTTTGGGGCAAGTCATAGTCAAGTCAGCACACTGACACACTGACAGCTGTTGTTGCCTGTTGGGCTGCAGTTTGCCATGTTATGATTTGAGCATATTGTTTTATGCTAAATGCAGTACCTGTGAGGGTTTCTGGACAATATCTGTTATTGTTTTGTGTTGTTAATTGATTTCAAATAATTAATATATACATACATTTGCAGAAAGCAAACATATTTGCCCACTCCCATGTTGATAAGAGTATTAAATACTTGACAGATCTCCCTTTAAGGTACATTTTGAACAGTTAAAAAATGTGTGATTAATTTGTGACTAATTGTGATTAACTATTTTAATCGATTGACAGCCCTACTCGGAACATTCCCCTGGGAGTTTTCAGTGTCATCTACAGTATCTTTCCCAATTCATTGTCCACACTTTATACCCTATGACATCACAAGTTTGAGGTCTAGCAGGATTTGGGAGAGAGTTGTTCATGTTTAATAGTTTTTGGACTGTCTTATGACCATAGGATTGTGTATGATTTTTTTTAAAATGGCTGTAGTTCCCCTTTAAAACCCATGCACAGCTATATGCTATTGAAAAAAAAAAGGTTGAATAACCTAATTAAACGAAGATAAATACAATAGTAGAAGGCCAACTGTGACGCCTAGGGGGGGGGCACTGTACTACTCCAATTACAGATTTGTGTTTTTTAGGTCAAATCTCAGTAGTATGGCGAGGATTTAACTAATATTCAATTACACAGTGGCTTAGTTCTAATATAAGCCAGTAGATTTAGCTGTCAGTCAGAGTTTGACAGCATTTCAACTAGAACAAATGGACACAGTGTGGTGGCCACGACAGATGTGTTTAACCTACAAAGATCCTGCATCCTGCTCGCACTTCCTGGTACACAAGCACGCTGTCAATGTTGTTTATGAGAGGTGTTTCCTCAAAAAACGTCCAGGCCAGAGTCACAAGTAAGATTGCATGTTGCATCAAACTGCATTGTGATTTCTACAATGCCACTATTCTTCAGTACTAAATTCCAAAGTGTATACTTCGGCCAGAAGTACAAAACATTGTGAGGCTGAAAATTGGTGAAAAGCAGCGCACAGAGCCCCCCCACACAGTAAAGAGGTGTATTGAGGTAGACAGCTCATACCACCCCCCTCTCATATACCATTAGTCCTGGCTGTGTGTTGCACATTCCAGCCCCCCTGAGTGTGTGTCAGAGAAGTGGGGCCCCTCCGCTGTGTGGATCCGTCCATAGAGTGCTAATCCACCGCAGGGCCATGCAAAACAGGCGACGACCAAACATAAATAAATAAGAATGAGTTGAATCTCCCGTCTACTATTCCCATTTCAATCAAGTGCCGGGATGGAAACCAGACGGCACGGTCACATTCAGGGTCAGTCCAGGCTCAATTAGAAAGCCCCTTCGCTGGAAAAAAAGAGCGAGCGATTATTTTTAAGCTCTTAAAGTGTCTCTACCCTGCTGGCTGAGAAGTAGGGAAGTGGGGTTTAGGAAGATAAAAAAAAGAGTGCTTTTGCCCCCCAAATCCGCCTTTCTCCCCACACCGGCTGTCACAATGTATAAAGTTTATAAACAGAGACAGACGGGATTAAAGGTGCAAGGAGGGAGGTCAAAGACAAGGGAGAGGGAGATTGAGGACCCCCAGCTCTCTCACTGACAGATACCAGTCGCCGGCAAGCGCCAAAGCTGAGGCTGATCACCGAGACCACACTGCGGCAGGAAAAAATACATTGGAAACGAAACCCCACTCTATTTATTCTTATCACTCGTTTAGCGTTCAGTTCTGAGCCAGTACGTGCGGTATAATGACAGGCACCGCGCTGAGGGGGGGTAAAAGAGTGGAATACATGTTAGTGGTTTATATACCCAGGGAGCATTATCATGTAAGTGGTAGTTACTGTACAGTAAAAACCCTACTTTTACAAATGATAGCAGCTGGGCCTCAGAGAGGGAGGGATGTATCCTGAACATAAGTGCTCTTCAGGGACACTATCCCTGCTTTTTGTCTGCTACATCAAAGAGCTGCAGCTGAAGAGCTTTCATTTCCAGTGCTGAACACTATGTACTTTGTCTACAAAACTTCCATATCGCTTTCTCCCTGACAGTATCCATGTGCCACGCATGACAGGTGCACAGGATCCCATACCTGGCTACGTCATGTTCCCTATTACTTCAGACGCTAAGTCGTCCTGGCTTCCATAAATAACCGAGTCTTGTAAAGCGGTGCTCTATTTGTGAACTGGGGATCACTCGGAGTATTTCATTAAAACTCTGCTTGATAGCGCAGCAGTTCATTTGATTACCTTGATGACATCCAGCTAGTTTTATGCTCTGCAGCTGTACACTATTAACGCACTACCTCGATCTACTTTCACTCATCACCCAAAGTGTAATTCCACCCTGAGCAATACGCATAGCACGACTAGATTTCATTATCTCAACGCCAATCCCTGTAATTTTCGCAAATATGGCGATGACACTTCTTTGGATCAGGAACAATGGAGTTATATTGGTAAGAAAAAGGACAGCTGGGGGCGATCGTAGTTCAGCGATGCAGCATGAATGTTGGGGGAAATGTAGTCCAAGAATCCTTCAGAGTTAACCACTGTTTACTATCTGTGTCTCACTGTGTTCCTGACCCGAGGGGGTCACGCTGCGGCATTGTCCATCAGACTGAGTAGTTCCTTCTACTGGTCCAGTCCAGACACATTTAACTGTGTCAGCCAATTACAGGCCAGTGCTGTCAGCAGGGCAGAGTGATGCTGAAGCTCCCTGCTGAATGCAGGCATGTCGAGGATATCAAATCGGTTTCATCTGGAGTCCATCCGCACACCCAAAGTGCACATATACGCACTTCCACACCCACACACATCACTGCTGAAAGATTTCCCCCTGGGTCTCATCCGTCTCACTTTGTTCCACAAACTCACTCGTGATCATTTGCAGAAAAAAAAACTTTGTGAGCATCTGTTTAACTTAGTTCTATGGGAGTGCACCCGGAGAGTCTTTTAACTTGACATCAAAGCTGACCGATGAATATTGGTCCCTACAGTACTTAGCAACTATGAGCACTCGCTACAGATCAACTGGAGATATGGGACTAAGAGGAACTCTGATGACTGGATGGAAAAAACGGACAATAAGGCTGATTTTTCATAATTCATAATTTCATAATTAAACGAAGAATTTGTTATGATCTCAAAACCTCTAAAGTGATAAACAGTCTCATTCTTCAACATCTGGGCTCGCTGAGGAGAAAATACTCCAGCTGCAAACTATCATATATGAAAAAAAGGAAAACACTCTGATATATTCAATTAAAATTACACATTTAAAAAATGGCTTGATAATCCTTGACCCATCCGGGATATTCATCAAATCCCTCGACATTCCCCGTCTCCCAAAAGCCCATGACCAATGGGAAACCTGTTGAAATCAAATATTTTCCTATTACTTCACCGCTCTCCTCAGAAAAGCCAGATAGTCAAGGTAACACAGGTGTGAATTTAATGTCTAGTCTGCCATTTCCATCCTGCAAACCTTTTGTCTACATGCGGATAGATGCTCATTTTCCGTCTGTGGCTGAGAGGATTACCAGGCGGGCTAAGGGAGAGTCTTATCTCACCTTGCAGAGATAAATCAGGCAGGGATACGGCGCTGCTCTGGAGAGCAGCTGAGAGGGAGAACAGAAACACCACACACAGCCTCCTCCGACTGACTGTTTGTTTAAAAGCTGCTTTAAGGGTTTATGCTCCGCTCTGCTCGGCCTGCCCTCAGGAATGAGCGGCCAATGGCCCTGGGCTCCAGGGCTGTTTGGAACGGTCACCTTGATCTCTTTTCCTGTGACAGTTTCCAGACAACGTGAGACAGAAAAGCTGTCTGCCGAGTACTTGGCCTACTTTTTCTCTTCCACTGACCAGACGCTCTGATTTTTCACTTCTCTTGGGAGTATCCTGACACCTTCTCACATACGCTTGTTCTGTGGTATGAATACAAACAGAAGACGGTGTTTTTACCAAGTCTGAAAAACAACAGAGGTGGGACCAAGTCATTGTTTGGCAAGTCACAAGTTAAGTCTCAAGTCTTTGCACTCAAGTCCCAAGTCAAGATAAGCAAGTCCCGAGTCAAGTCCCAAGTCCAGACAGGCAAGTCCTGAGTCCAGTCCCAAGTCAAGACAGACAGGTCCTGAGTCATGCCCCAAGTCAAAACAGGCAGGTCCAAAGTCAAGACAGGCAAGTCCCGAGTCAAGTCCCAAGTACAGAGTCAAGTCCCGAGACAAGACAGACAGGTCAAAAGTCAAGACAGACAAGTCCCAAGTCAAGTCCCAAGTCAAGACAGGCAAGTCCCGAGTCAAGTCCCAAGTCAAGACAGGCAAGTCCCGAATCAAGTCCAGACTGACAAGTCCCAAGTCAAGACAGGCAAGTCCCAAGTCAAGTCCCAAGTCATCCCAAGTCAAGACTAACAAGTCCCAAGTCCTAAACTGAGTTTTTAGTCCTAAACAAGTGAAAATGCGCTCTTCACCAAATCTAATGCCATTTGCGTCTCTGTCTGTAATTTTTGGCCGGCACGTTTCATTAGTTCTTCTGCAAAGTGGATTCGGGGAATTGAGTGTTGACTTGCTGGGAAAGAATAATGTTAACGTCAGTTGATTCAGTTAATAAAGGAAAATGAATTGATTTGTAGCTTACTTTCTAAATAACATGCTTTTTAATCTTCGGGCTTGGGGGAAGGTATCAAGTATTTTCAAGTGAAAAGGTTCAAGTCCAAGTGAAGTCACAAGTCCCTGGTGTTAAAGTCCAAGTCCAGTCTTTTTTGATTTTGTCAAGTCGAGTCTAAAGTCATCAAATCTGTGGTTTGAGTATGACTCGAGTGCACACCTCTGGAAAAGAAAAATCTGACCTCTGAACCTTAGGAATGAAATTCACACATAAGCATAAGAACATACTGAATTGACATGCTCTCCAAGGTTACAGTCATTTGCGGCAGCCAACCAGAATTTCTACAAAACTATGACACTGCCATCTGACTGTCATCCATACTGTTGTAATACTTGTGTGCATCGACTTAAATGTACAGCACTATATCACATATAAAAAGTGAATTGTGACATTTCCCTTGCGTCCAACAGCACATGCCAAAGTGAATGTTAGAGTTTTCTTTACAGTTTTATGGTCAAGATGAATAACAGTTGATGTTCAAAATGAATATATTTATAGTTGTATGAGGACAGCTATAATAACGTCTGTGTGTCTGGAGGACAAAGCTGACTTTATGTGGCTTTGCCTGAGGGGAAATACTTGGAATCTTGCGCGGGATGAAAGGAAACCATATTTTCTGATACAATTCGAGCTTGAAAAACGCTGCAGCAGAAATTCCTTTTGTGGCAAAGTGAATCTAAAAAGAGTCCAAGTAGTGTGTGATCTATAGTCACTGCGAAGGATTTGCTTTGCCATGGTCATCGCTGAGACTTATCATTACTGCCATTTTTAAGAAAAATAACTTTGCCACTTTTAGGAAGGACAGATACTGATCATATGCCTCCAGTACAAGATGACACACTATATAATCTCAGTGCCGGCTGGTGCATGAAAAATTGCAAGCAAAACTGTTATTTTACTACAGAAAAAAACTTCCTTTTTTATACACAATTTCAGTTAAGAGGTGGGTGTGTGTGTGAGCTACCCCAAGCAATTAGAAATTATTGATCTGTGGAATTCTCTCAACAATTGTTAATTAGAAAGAGCTTCAGTCTACATGAATACCTGATGAGATGCTCATTTAAGAGAGAATAAGACAACAGGAATCGTGATAGAGTCAATGTGCATAAATGATGAAATATGGGTGTGCGATGGGCTGAAGGTAAGTGTAATTATGGTCCTGAAGGGATATTCAATGTCATTACGGGACTACTTTAACAGCTGATTAGATCAGGAATACACTCCCATCGCCGTGATTCATAGGTAGCGAAGGCTATAGCTTATAATGAAGACATGTAGGGAATGATATATTTAGAGAAAGGTGGAGAGTGGATACAGATGGCGCGGGCAAAGACAGTTCTTTCATCTTAAAACATGGTCATTTATTTTTGCATATGAAAAAGTTCCCCCGCCACAAAGAGGATATCCTATAGACAAGGTGACCTCTAGGGCGTGAAACATCAATGGATCAGGTGCAGGCCAACTGTTCTATTGAAGGTGGGAAGCTGAAAGGAATCATAGCAGCTTCAAAGCAACCGTTGGCAAAACACAGAGAAAAAAGAGAGCACTTATAACAGTTGACATCAATCAATAATGATTTGGGGAATATGGATTCCCATTCTGTTGACCGAAAGCAGTGCTGGAGGGGGGATCTTTATTCCGAGCCTCCGCCGGAGCGCGATGGCCGTGAAGAGTTTAAGAGCATGAATTAAATTTAAGAGCAACTCGCATTGTGAGCAAACGCTGCAGCGCCAATAAGGGATGAAAGCCAGCTGTCAGGCCACAGTGGCAACTGAGAGCTTCACCGCTGAGGACAGTGTCTGTTTGCCAACAGCAAATAACCGCCTCTGGCCCATTTAGTGTCATCTCTTTTTTTTTCGACAAACAAAAGCAGTCTGCCGCTGAGATGACACAAGCTCTTCTCAGTGGCCGCCGCTACACCGCCCGATCAAACACTGGGCTGTATGTGGAACGAGCCCAAAGCCAACACAGTAAAGAAGTCTGAACTAACCAGAGTACATGAACACTACATACTGCCAGGCCAACACTCAGAGGAATTTTAAGTCCCTTCTGTTTTGGCTCATTTGTTATCCCGGCATCTGCTTTGCATGGAAAAGTGTTCATTGGTCATGAAATCAAGTTTATGAGGAAAGCAAACTTAACACACATAAATACCTAGAATTCTTTTAGACTAGACAGTATACTGTTTGTCAGTTTTAAAGCGATGCAATGCTCCATATAATATGCTAGACCTAAAGTCATGACAAAACTATTAACATTAGTCTTTAGCAGTCCAAAGTCACATAAATAGCAACCCTGACTCCTACAAAATGACATCCCATATAACTTAAGTGCATTCTCAATTAAGTTTCGAGGGAAGTGTATTTTCTCCCGGATTACAGTTGCAGCTTTAAACACGTGGTTAATGCTGTAAACTGAAACAAAACAAAAACGCAACAAAACTACTTGGTTAGGTTTAGTAAAAAAAACATCATGGTTTGGCCTAAAATGACTATAAGCACCATATACGTGGGTCAGTAGGGGCCTACTATGCCTATTATGTTGTCAAATTGAAAGTGAAAATGAAAAGCAACACACTCTAACATGTTGTAAAACTGAATGAAATGTTACAAACAAAAAGGCTTCTTTTAAGTTTAGGAAACAAAACCACTTAGTTAAGTTTAGGGAAAAAACACGTTTTGGCTTAAAACAACTATGTTTAAAAAGTGAAAGTGAAAGTGTGCTTATGAACACAAAGACAAATACACGTCGGTTTCACAGTGGATGCGATCCCCGGTCTCCTAGAAAAAACCCTGTGTTTTGTGTACCATCCATCACCTTCGCCCTCCAACCCATATGGAGTATCAGGCCGTCTATGCTACAGCGCCTCACTTCCATCGGAATTACTTTGGCCGCTAGAGGTCGCTGTTCTTTTATACCTTCTTTTGGTGATTTACCCTGTGAATAGATGATAATACCTACGAGTGCGTGTAGTAGGCCACTATTGACCCACATCTACGGTGCTTATAGCGACTGATAATGCCTACTCAATAGCCTGACCTCCTTGCACAGATTTCCGTGAACTATTACAAACATATTTGTGATACATCAAAAAGAAACGTAATCTGTGACAAAATATGTTTCCTTTGAAACATAATTCATAATGAAGTTTTGTTGTATGGGAACGTACTTGTTAGGAGACAGGGCTGATAAAAAGGCAGCGAGGAAGGTAAGTGCAACAGAAAATAAACATCAGACTGAGTAACGGACCACTCCTTGAGTCTGAACTGGGTCAGAACAGGAATCAACCTGCTGCTAGGCTTTTACACATCACTGCTACACACTGAGGCCGTAACACAGAGGAAGACAAACAAGTCTGACAACAGACCAACATACTGGTATAAAATGGCCCGTCGCCATGCATGGGGCTGCCAGTGAATAGAAAAAAAGAACAAGGAAACAATTTAAAAAAGCCAAGGTAAGAGAGTTGAGACTGACTTTAGGGAGATATCTCAGCTGGCAAGCGCTCAAACAACCTCCAAATGCAGGCACATGTAGCTATAAACACACACAGGCGCTCACAAACAAATGTCACACACAAACACGCACACATCACACTCCCAGGGACACGCACGCATACATTCTACGGCAGCATGCTTATAGAGAGTTGCCAGCTGTCGGAGATCTTTGAGAGAACAGAACACCACCTGTCCCCTTATCTTCCCCCTCAAGAGCCAAGAGAGAATCTCCGTCCAACTGGAGCCACCTCCATCTCCTCTCTCATCCTAATGGCAGCTTGTCCGCTATTTTCTCCTCGACAATTTATCCCCCGTCTTTGTTGTCCCTTCCCATCTCTCCTTCTTTGATCTCAAAGCACCAGATTCCGTGCGGTTATTTTAAAGCACATCAAGGCTTTTCTGACGAGAGAGCGATCTAAAATGTTGTACCTGGTGGTGGTGATGAGGTTTAGATTTGGGTTAAGGAGGACAGCCAGATGTTGTTCCTGTTGTTGCCAGACAGGAATTTGGCCGTCGGGTCAGTGACAGTGTGTGTGTGTGATGGGGTGCAAGGTCAACATTTCTCTGTCTCTGTGTTTACATGATCCCACTCTTTCACCTCTCTGTGCCATTGTTTGGCTTTTGGTTAGCTGAGCGTTTGGGTGAAGACAGATTGATAGAAGCCAGGCTGAAGCATGGGCAAACTCCGACCACAGCTAAACTCGGTGTTGCTGCTTCATGTGTAAACACCAGCCAATGTGATACCCTCGCAGAACCTTGAGAGTAAGAATGAATGATAGCGCAATCAGCCCTGGCTCTGGGGTCTAAAGGTGTAATATGTGACCGTTGTCGGTTGCTGTTTGTATGATGGTTGAGCTATAGAGTGACTGAAGAGAGGGAGCGGCGTTAGTGAGAACAAAGCAGCAAATCAGAGAAATAAAACTTTATTTTCTAATTGTTTCACAGCGCTTACATCCTAAAACACAAATAAACACACAACTAACTCCGCACAACTCTGAATAATCCTGCGGGAAGATGCCGAGTTGCCAGATTTTGAATGAATGCAGGCTTCCTGTCTTCTTGCATGTGACTCAGCGCTGCTCTCGTCAAACTACCGACACACACTGATCATAGCTGCACACACATCATAGCTGCACTCACAGCACAGAGAGGAGCAGGGGATCGCTGGAGAACATGCACATAACACAACCAGTTCTCATCTGTGAAATACGGCTGCTTTGTATCTAACAGAGCTAAAGGGGGACTTGTGACTCCGTATCAGAAGCCGAGGGGCGTGACAAAGAGGCGGCATTTGACCACCTGAACGGGCTGAACACCCTGCGCGCTGGCTGGGGGTTACACCCCCACGTGGGGCCCAAAGGCTTTTTGCAGATGCCCAGAAGCGTCCCGAGTAGAGCAAAATAATAAGAAGACAAAATATAGACATAGGGCACCACCGCACACTTCTAGTGGGGCATAAGTGATGATTGAGAGGGATTATTTTTGTATCAGTCCATACATTGTTTTTTCATTACTTATTGCGTATTGTACCTTTAAACAGAGCTCCCCCACTCTGCTACAGTCCATATACTGATGTAGAGCACAGTGTTAATGGCAGCTTTGCTCGAAGCTGTTAAAACAGGGGAGCGTTCTCACAATCTGCGCTGGCAGCTATAGAACCGCCAGTTAAATAAAAGCAGTATGTGCAGTTTCCAGGTAACCAGCTGTAGTGAGAATGTGTAGATGATGGCAGTGCTAATGGGCCAGAGTTCCTCTGAGAAACACACACACACACACACACACACACACACACAGACCTTCCTGCTCATACTGTACACACAGCACAGGAGCACTTTAGCCTGGGAAAGCCTGGTGGAAGAAATGAGTGATGGCCCAACCAGCTGTCTGGGAGTTATGGTCTGAAACGTGGAGGCCGGGCTGATGTTTTTCAGACAACCTGAGCAGCACTATAGCAGATGGAGGTCACCGCTGGGTAGCACAGCTAAAATTAACCCGACAGCTTAGCGTGAATTAAGCTGGGCCCCTGGGCAGGGAGCTCACATCCCACAGGATTGAGGCGGGTGCTGGGCAGGGAGAGTACCAGGCCGGCGGGGACCAGACTGCAGCTGAGGAGAGGTTCAGCACGAAATCAGCAGGGTCCCCTCTGTCTCGGAGCAGTCACTCCAACTCCTCCGAGGTTGAAAGTGAATTTACATGGCAGTGGCGAACCTTGGGTAATGTGATTAAATCCCAGCAACACACTGAGCGATGATTAACTTATTCTCTCCCCCTCTCTGTGCCCTTCCACGCTGCTTCTTGCATCTCTGTCAGGCAATCAATAAGCTATTATAGCTCCAAACAGTAGGGTAAATTAACTTACGGCTCCACCTGCAGAGTCGGCACTCTCCGCTAATCCCATTGGCAGGGAAAAAACGAGACCGGACGCAAAGGCCAGGCCCCGAGATCATCTGCTACCACACCACCATTATCAGCAGGATGCTCACAGAGAAAGCAAAACAGGTTCTGAGGTCCAAACACGGTGCTAGTGGTTACAGTGAGTACGTTTACATAGTCACAAATATTCCGCTATTATTCTAAATATGGCAATATTCTGAATTTGATACGGGTCATGTAAACAGCATATTCCGTTTGGATTGTCTGAATTAGGCTTTATTCCAAATGGAGCATAAACCGATTAAGACATGTGGGATATGCCGATAATATTTGTGTTTTAGGAGAATTCTATGGACATATATATATATATATATATGTATACAGCACATTCAGTTGGGGTTTTTAAGGCAGTTTGCTTCAAGGCCTTTTGCCTGTTTACGGCCAGCTCTGTGCGTTGTAAACAAACCAACTAGCCAACGGTTTAGAGAGATGCATGCCCAAAAGAAAAGCCCACAATTCTGGTCTACTTTTAGACATTATGAAAGACTTGGATATCAACAGGTTTTTGGATATGTGCAAATTAGGGCTATCAAAGTTAATGCGATAATAACGCGTTAGCGCAAATTAGTTTCAACACCACTAATTTCTTTAACACAATAACTTGCGTTTTTTAGGTTGTAGCGGGCTCCATCGGTACCAACTATGTGATACTAGCTTATCGCGAAGGAGGCTAGATAACACTCCAAACTTACGCTAAATTTTGGCGAGGAAAAACTGTCATGGCCATTTTCGGAGGGGTCCCTTGACCTTTGACCTGAAGATATGTGATACGAGTCTCCCCTTTACAGACATGCCCACTTTATGATAATCACATGCAGTTTGGGGCAAGTCATAGTCAAGTCAGCACACTGACACACTGACAGCTGTTGTTGCCTGTTGGGCTGCAGTTTGCCATGTTATGATTTGAGCATATTTTTTATGCTAAATGCAGTACCTGTGAGGGTTTCTGGACAATATCTGTCATTGTTTTGTGTTGTTAATTGATTTCCAATAATAAATATATACATACATTTGTATAAAGCAGCATATTTGTCCACTCCCATGTTGATAAGAGTATTAAATACTGGACTAATCTCCCTTTAAGGTACATTTTGAACAGATAAAAAAAAACGTGTGATTGATTTGCGATTAATCGCGATTAACTATGTAAAATCATGTGATTAATCACGATTGAATATTGTAATCGATCGACAGCCCTAGTGCAAATATCGCAATGCCGACCTTTTCAAAAAGCTGGTTGAAGGAATGAAAGAGGGAGGTTGTGTTCGCACGGTTGAACAAGTCCGCCAGTTACGTTCATCGGAGTATGCACGGCTGCATGTAAAAGGGAATATTAGTGGAAGACTCGTTTTCTTTAGCCATGTAAAGAGCTTAGTGGGAATACTGTCTTTTTTGGAATAAGGGCAAAAGCCGGAATATTTTGTGCATGTAAACGTAGTCATTGTAAGGCTGTAGGGAAGTTGGGGCGTTACTGTACAAGAAAGGGATACTGGTTAAATATGAGTTGAAAACTGGCATAGGTGAGTGTCAAAACCTCAGCTATTTTTGGGGAAGTGAAGAACTCTGGGAAAAGGACTAGCTCTATCCACTCCCGGTCACTGAAGGGCTTTCTATCCCATCCATCAGATAGGAGCCGATTGGCTAAATGGAGCTGAGGCACCGCTGACTGACAGATTAGAATCTGATACCAGTGTGAGGCGGAGAAGGAGAGAGAGAGAGAGAGGTCTGGAAGGGAGAAGAGACATGTCACCCCCGAGCCTAACAGCAGCACTATGGTCATACAATAGCGGGCCTCACTGAGTCACATGTCAAACTTACCCACAGCAACTCACTACTGTTTGAATTCTGAATGGATCCTCTCCACTTCTCTCCTTTTACACATGATGTCCCTCTGTCTGTCTTTTATCCAGCTCTTTTGCAGTATATGGTTACATGGGGATCCTTTTGTGTCCTTGCCACACCCTGCTCAGAAAGGTCACGCCGGCACAAAGAGGAGGTGAGGGTGTATCTGTTCTATTCATCGCTTAGTCAGGCTGCCCTTCTCCTCATGGCCCTAATTAGACTATTGTATATGTTTACATACACTCCATTTGAAGATCATTATGTTCACCACTAAGCCTGAGGTGTGTAAACAACATTCTCCAAGTTAATAAGACGAGACAGATGTTTCAAACTAAATATTTCAGATATGACCTGCATACTTTCAATTATGCTCCGTGCTAGTCTGTTGCTCATCCATTCCTTTTTTGTCATTTGTCATTAGTGCATTGTTACTGTGGTAATCCTTTCATTTGTAAAGTGAGACGGAGTATGCTTAGAAATGAACTGCTAGCATCAGAGAGAGGTCAGGAGAACACAGATCTTGCATAAGAACTACACTGTGATAATGTGCGACAACAACCGCTCATACCGGCCCTATTTTAGGACGCACTCTTGCATCCGTGACACAACAAGGAGACACTCATTTTCTCCCAATTGTTGCTGTAATGATCAGATTAGCTACCACAGCAACCAAGGACAATTAGATGACAATTGAATGCCATCATGTATCCCCCCCCCCCCCCCCCCGTTTGCATTTGTCATTGACTGATGGCAGGGCTGTTACAGTCAGTAGACTGCATTTCATTTGCAGTCAGACGGCAAAGGGCAGATCATTATCAGTGTTTGGCTCTGCTGCTTACCTCTCCAGCACTTCCTACAACTGTGATAACATTTCTGATTCCCCCACCTTTCTCCTTCTCCTTCGCAAAGGCCTTGGAAATAAAGCCTATCTCTCTTGCCTCCATCTTTTCCTCTTCACAGGAGACAGAGTGATGGAAAGCAACACAGTGGGGAAAAGGAAGAGGGAGAAATAGAAAGGAGAGGAAAACAGGGGGAAGATATATCAGATAAAGGCTGATACAGCACAAGGGCGGCACAGACACTGTTTCCTGTGTTATCAGTTCATTGAACCTGAGCAGAATCAGCCTGTCTTCCTATGGCTACTGTTGGGCAACTAAAACTCTCTCAACACCTCCACAAACCCAGTAAATGTACAAATTACAGATACCATCCGTGTCAGGGTCAGATCATAATTTACTAAGTAAATATGTAGTTTACTTAGATTGTAGCGGGATCAGTTTTAAAGCTAGAGTGAAGATACTGGCATCCTATGAAACAAAAAAAAACAAGGAATCCATCGGTACCAACCACGTCATCCTAGCTTGTCAAGAAGGATGTTAAGTAATGCTCCAAACTGAAATTTTGGCGAGGAAAACCTGGCATGCATAGCAAGCATATTTGCCCACTCCCATGTTGATAAGAGTATTACATACTTGACAAACCTCCTTTTAAGGTACATTTTGAACAGATAAAAAATGTTGATTAATTTGTGATTAATCACGATTAAATATTTGTATCGATTGACAGCCCTAATATACTTACATGACTAATACCACAGTTCATTGTCAATGTTACTTTAATATCCACAACCTAGTATGGGGTTGTTACTGTGCCAATATACAGATGTACTTGCTTAAAAAAGTACCATAACTTGTTCTGTTTCGTTTTGTGAAAGCAACCGGAACTCAGTATTTGGGAGAAAGCTTGTCAGGCCTGTTCCTGACATTTCACTGGCCTTGTTCCATACCCTCGCTGCACTTTGACCGAGAGCTCGCAGATAGATGTGTGCACTCTGCTGAGAGAACTGTCAATAGGTGGCGAATTGGTGGTCTGTCTCCTGGGAATAAACAGTGAAGACGAGGACCAGGCCATCACAAGGTCCGTGCAGGCGACCGAGCGTGCCCATAGTGCACATTTTTCTAACTTTTCCAAAATGTTGTGTCTAAAAGAAATCCCTGAAGTTCCAGTCACCGAACCCCTTAATCCCTCCTAACTCCATCGTCTCGGATCGAGGAGCATGATAGAAGGTTTCAAGCGAGGGCTTAACCCAGGTTTAATAACCAGAGCATGTCCGCAAGAGCAGAGCACCTCGTCATATGACCAGATACCAGAGTGCGAAAGCGCACAAACTTCACAGACACATACACACACAGTGGCCTCTCTGGCCACAGGAGAGGCTCAGACCAAGAGGAGATTACACCTCACAACAAGAGTAATACCCTGGTCTCTACAGAAGAAGTGGAGATTAGAGCCAGCAGCATACATTCATCTGGTTTTCTCACGAGCACTGACACATAGCTTACCACCGAGAGCATCTATCACGTGTGGAGCAGAGCCGAAGACCAATATGGAAACATGTTGATAATAGATGCACATCCAAAAACACACAGTGTAGAGGGTTTTTAAGAGGGAAGGAAGTGAAGCTATCAGCGGTAGTGGAAGTAAAGGACTGCCGGACTCAAGAGCTCTCGTGCTGTATCTTATCTGCTCCAGACTGGCACTCCATAGTGTTAATATCATACTTCACTCTCCTGGGAGCCTGCACCCATCCTACCCATGATCCCGTTCTGAGCTGTAGCCAGAGGCAAGGATTACATAGAGATGAATAAGCAGTCACTGTGGCGACCAGAAAAAAAAAGCTCTGACGCACAAGAGTTTAGGGGGGAAGTGTCCAGACACCCAGACGGAAAGCTGGGCAGTACTTTTTCAAAGCCATCCCGAGAGATATCTGGGCTATGTCAGTGTGTGTAAAATGGATAGACTGCAAAAAGCTCCACAGAAACAAGAGGGAAGTGCTTAAAGTGGGCTCCATAAGTCAGCATTCCCTTCCTTTGCTAACGGAGATATTTCCTACATGAATGAGCACAGAGAGGAGATCGGAGGAAAAAAAAAACAGAGAGGATGACAGCTGTGTTTAGCACATCTAATGCGTTTCATTCTTTATCTTTATAGAGAGCGAGATCAAACAGGCAAATATCGATCACACTAAAGGGACTACGCCTTCTGAGGAAGGAGTGCCTCATTCACCAGGGCTCTTATTGCTTTATGGTGCAATTTCCTCCTAAATTGATGATAAGATACAGCGTGAGATTATCTCTTGCGCTATTCATTTTCCTTGTCTCAAAATCTCAGCCCGGCTTTGTCTTCATCTTGTGTTTCTCTGTAGGAAGACAAGAGACAGAAGGAGGGATGAAAGGGGTTCTGGTGGTGTACATGTCTCCCTCGTCTTCCCTGGCCCAGTAGGCTGTCAGAGACGGCTGGAGCATGGAGTGATTGATGGGACTTTGGGCAGGCTCCTGTACACCTGCCCTTTTAGCTCATGTACAGACTCCTTCACACAACACTCTGCTACACATTGTTCACTAGAGTGTAGACAGATTGATGGAATCAAACACATACACGCAACACACGCTCTCCCCCCAAACACAGCAAGCGTCGCCTCACCCGATTTTCATTCTGCTATAAACCAATCCATTCATGCTACTTTGTGTGTTCTCTTCAGGCTTGCTGCCAGTGTTTGCTGTAAAACAACACAAAAGCAGCTAAAACTCTGTTAAAAAGCCGCCGTGCTTCGCTGCTCTGGCTCTTATCCGCTGCACTCATTCCCGCGGCGAGCATTTTGAGCTCTTGGCCTCGCATCTAGCCGGCAGTATTAGTTTTGGCGGGGGGAGCACTGTGTGTGGGCAAGGTTACGCCTGTGTGTTTATGCAAATTAAAAAATCCCCAAATCAGTGTGACATTTGACACATTTTTACATGACTGAAAGAGACATGAGCATCTTCTTTCTCTTCACTCCCGGCTGCTGTCACTGCGGGGACTGACAGTTGCATTTTGGATCAATTTATGTCAGCCAATATCTGCCAGGATGTGTCTTATGCGCATTTTAACATGGTCAAAGTTTTAAAAGGTACGTATCCAGGTCACTAAGAAGCACAGCATGCTGTCAGAGGAACCGCATATTTTTTGTAATCAGGCATGAAAACTCATCAGGGGTGAAAAAGGTGACAAAGATGCGAATGACCCCTGGAATTTCTTTTTTTTAATCTTGGTGCATTCTGGCTATAATTTTGATCACTGGCAAAGTCACCAATGTATGCATGAATAGTATAAAATAAAACATTTTACCTTCAAAAAGTATGCTACTAGTGATAAAGGAGTCGTATTTATCTTCCTACTGAACAAAAACATGTGCTTATTTAACTATCCAACTATAGTTTAGAATAAAAATAACACACATATCTGTAACTTTAAAGTCAACCAGAATCTACATCAGTCAAAAGAAACAAGTTCAAATTCGTGTCACTTTCATTGGTACACTGCCCTTTTATTCTGACTGCACACTGACAACCTTTACTAATTCACCAGTAGTACGTTCAGTGTCAAAGACAGACACAATCCTCCTGCTGGGGACTGAGGCAGCATTTTGCTCACTGGTAACTTTGGTAAACCATTTTAATTATGCGTAAAGCGTACAGCTAGAAGTTCCCGCTTGTGAATTTTGGTTTCTGCATTACGTGCATCAATCTTTTTTGCGTCAGCGGTTAAAATTAAACGGATTACGACGGGATAATTAACTTTAAACCTAGTTCACACTACATGACTTTAGCCCTGATTTTCTGCTCCCCAACAGTTTTTGGAGCTCACCGTCAGATCAGAAGCAAATCGGCGTCGGCTCGCCGCTCGCACATCGGCGCTCGAGTGTCATGTGTGAACTGCTCACCGACAATCACCGAGAGAATCACCGACGTAAGCATATCTAGCATGCTAGATATCTGGACCTGTCCGGGACTCCGGCCACAAGCTACAGCCACTGAGAGCGCAGGACATGGGTTGAGGGTAAACCAGGGAGAGGAAGGGTCGCCTGTAACAACAGTAACTTACTGTATGTATTTGCAACACGGAGCAGTTGTGGTTGCACGTAGAGGAATAAATAGTAAAAAAGAGTGTTGAAACCGGTGGCTATTTTTTAAACACATGTGCCAACGACAGCATCAGCAATGTGTCAGTCATGTCGTGTGAAAACCAATAACGACTAAAGATGAAGAAAGACTCATGATTACAAGACGGCAAGTTGTGTCGTGTGAACAATACAGCAATCTGATGACTTTGAAAGTCTTGTAGTGTGAACTTGGCTTTAGACGGAGCACTTGCACCCATTAACAACCCCTGATTTTAAAAAAAAATCAGCGGATCTGCACCAATCACGTAGGTGATCTATTTTGGATTCAAAATGGCAAATTTCACCAGAAGGGGACAAGTTTGCATGTCTGTGGAACGCCGGCCTTTGTTGTGCATCACAGAAATTCTCTACCGAAAATGGCATTTAAGGTATCGACCAAACACAGCTAATAGATGCTGCAGGTTTAATGACATGGATTGCATTGATTTATGCAAACGCCCTGGAGTGCTAAATATGCTATGCTAGACAGACCACACGCAACATGCATGATAAAAACGTCTCGCTGCGTATATGGATTAACAGAAGGCTAATTGAAATGCAGGTGTAAAACACGTCTTCCCTACAGAGGTTTCAGACTGAGTTGACAGATATGCTGGTCGGGGGGGGTTGTTATTTCAAGATTAACAGCATTGGACTGAAATAGCCTTGAACAACAGAGCAAGATAAACTAAAAAGAAACCAAAATGTATTAAATGAATGTAAAGGGATTTGTTTTAAAACTAACAGCATGAATGCAAAACTTTTTTACAGTGGTATAAAACAGAGTTTTCTTAGCAAGGCAGAGTTCAGCTTTGTCATCCACACACACCACTGGGCTGTGAGATTGTGGACGGCAGAGTCTGAATTCAAACATAAAACAGATTGGAGTGGAGGCCAAGGAAGAGTCTGTGGTGTGGAGCCCACGCCTCGGCTGTGTGTTGACTCATGAAGCAGACCCTGGCTGTGCCGTTTGCACCAATTTGCTCAGAACCTCCCTGAGACAAATAACTGCCACGGAGCTGTAACACACTGCCTCCAGTCCCCTGGCCGCTCGCCAGCACACTCACTGCTGCTTCTGCTGGGGTTAGCTGTCCTGACTTCTTCTTCTTCTGCTCTCTCCTTCTCTGCCGTTTCTTTGTCTCTCCCTCGCTCACTTTTTCTTTCTCTTCAGTCTCATTTTATATTATTTGGAAAGCCTTGATAATAATGCCGAGCAGAAAAGGGAGGTTAAGAGGAGGCCGCACGGTGCCCCCAAAATAACAAAACAGAGGCAAAGACGTGATCAAGTCCATGAAATTAAAAAAACAGAGAGCTGATGTTGCCAGGGTTAGGCTAATGAAAGTCAAACACCATGACAAATGAATAATTACTGTGGCACCAAAAAGAAGCTGTTTCAGTCATGAGGGCTTGTTCCATTTTTGGTGGGTAGCAGTGGAGAAATAATGGTAGTTAAGGCCCTGTTTCCACTTCCCCCGGGAACTAAGAACCTTTTGAGGAACTCATTGCGTTCCGACCGCAGGACCAGGGTCTAAATTAAGTTCCGGGGATATTTTATGGGCCTTTTTACCCCCAAAAAGGCCCTGGTCAGAGGGTCGTACTTTCTGTAAGTACTGGAATTTTCGGGCTGGAGTTTGCAGGGTTGACTGTCGCTGATTGGTGAAACACACACACACACACACACACACACACACACACACACACACAATACTACTGCTTCAACAGCTTCAACTTGTGTACTGCTTCATTCATAAACAAGGAAGTACTCTAGTATAAATCTAGGACCATTTTAGGACGAGGGGAGAACATTTTTCTTTGTTTGATCACATTAAAAGTAAAGTTAAACTCTGCTGTCGGCCTCCCAACTCATTTCAAAAAAAGACAGAGGGAAAAAAGAGAGAGAGAGAGAGAGAGAGATCGCAAGGGCGAGTGGTGACGTTAGAAGAGGGAGACGAGTGAGAGAGTGCGGCGGTGCTGTGAATGAGAGAAAGAAGTTTCTGATTGTTTCACGGAGGTGAAAGCCCAAATAAATAACCCTCAAACACTCAACAGATGATTCACTGTGGAGACAGATAGAAAAGAGGAGAGATGGGTGAGGGCAGGGGGGAGAGAAATGTGAGATAAACTCATGTGTTTTGTGTCAAGAGGAGGGGTTTAGTATGAGAAGATCCTGAGTCTTTGAGAGCCGACAGATGTTGCACAAGGGACTTCCTGCGAGAGAGACAGACGGGTCCTTGGATCAGTGGGTGGTGGCCACGCTGCCTTTAGACTGGCGCATGCCAGCCAACTGTCTTCTCCGCTCTGCAGATGACCCCAAATCTGTCAGGATGAACTCTGCCGCCTTCAACACATCCGGAGCCCCGACCTTCCCCCCACTAACCAGGGGAGCCAGCTGGCTGCACATGGTGACGGAGATTTCACAGAAGCAATCAAGATCAGTGAGATTCTGATATAAACTTGGCTGCCTAGAGTTATATGCAACGGGGCGAATTCAAGTAAACACCCCTTCGCTTCTGTTGTTAGTGGCTGTAAAAAGTAAACTGTGCCTCTGGAGAGGAGAGAGGAGAGTCTGTGTGCGGATACAAGGCCTGCAGCCAACCCTGTGCGGTCAGCGCTGTGCAGTCAGCCAGGCCACTAGACAGCAGGCCCTGAGGTTATCGCCCGCTCAAGTGGAGCAGTGTGCCGTCCATTACCTCACTTTACTATCTCCGCATCCAGGAGAAGGGAAACAAGCTATTCATAGAGCCTCTCATGGGCCTCCTGCACAGAGCTGCTGGGGAAAGAGAATTACTGTGACATGTCACAGAGTTTACAGTATACTGCACGCACACTGTGCTGATGTGAGGATGTCAGAAATCACTAATTAACAACACACTCTCTATTACTTTTAAATTCTCATACAGATTTTTGGTTCATTCAGTGATTGGCGATGCACAGGTTACGGAAATAGAATCACAATGTTTCAAATGCTTTTAGTAGGGCTGTCAAATTTAACGCGATAATAACGCATTAATGCAATTGATCATTCGGAGGTTGTAGCAGCTCAGTTTTAAAGCTAGAGTGAAGATACTAGCATCATATGAATACTAGAAAACCAACCATGCACTATGCTAAATATTGCTACAAACTTAGGCTAAATTTTGATGGGGAAAAACTGGCATGGCCATTTTCAAAGGGTTCCCTTGACCTCTGACCTCTAGATATGTGATTGTAAATGGGTTCTATGGGTACCCACGAGTCTCCCCTTTACAGACATGCCCACTTTATGATAATCACATGTAGTTTGGGGCAAGTCATAGTCAAGTCAGCACACTGACACACTGACAGCTGTTGTTGCCTGTTGGGCTGCAGTTTGCCATGTTATGATTTGAGCATATTGTTTTATGCTAAATGCAGTACCTGTGAGGGTTTCTGGACAATATCTGTCATTGTTTTGTGTTGTTAATTGATTTCCAATAATATATATATATATACATACATTTGCATAAAGTCGCATATTTACCCACTCCCATGTTGATAAGAGGATTAAATACTTGACAAATCCCCCTTTAAGGTACAATTTGAACAGATAAAAAATGTGTGATTCATTTGCAATTAAATATTTGAATGGATTGACAGCCTTACTTTTTAGTAACTCAATGTGTCTGTACTCTTAGTTCTTTATCACCTGGCAGCTGTTGAGCACAAAGGAAGTTCATTGTTTGACGTCGGCATCTCTAATACAAAGGAAACAATCGCATAATAGGAAAAGAATCCTATCTTGAGCTTGTTTGAATACACAAGGCAAACAGGATTCTTGGTAAATGCATTAGCCCAGGCTTGGAGGTTAAGAGGCTGAGATAGAGAGATTGTGGGCTGTTACTGTACATGTGGTTAATGATAAACCAAACAAACTGGGTTAGCTCTCTTAGCCTGGCAAAACAGGACTTGTTGAAACTTGGATTATCTTAACAAACGCTGGTGAGTAAGGGAAACTGTAAAAGCCGGGCTCTTAGAATAACAACTCAGAAAAGTTGTGTTTTTAGCTTTTAGAGTGAAAACGTTAAGAGGGGGAGAGCTCGGCAAAGTAAACGCTATTAAAACCGCAACTTCCTTCTTTGGAGGTTCATTGGAAATTAAAAGCCTGGTTGTTCCCTCAACGGGTAAAACACCCCGTCTACAACATTCAACTCATAACAGTTAAGGTATGACAAGCATCTTTAACAACAACATAGAGTCCCAAATGCTCTAAAACTTTTTAATACGCCCTCGTGAGCCAGATTTATGGCTTGTAGTTTCTTCAGTTTAAATGAAGCCTTGTAAAGACAACTCACTGTTTCTTTTTCTACAGCCTTTTTTCTCCGGCAGGGTTCCATCCCGGTTGCTCCGACAACATAATTATATGTAGTTAAGCGTGAGCTGCAGAGAGGGGAGCGAGAGACACCGACTGAGCGAGAGGGAGAGAGAGGGCTGGAGCACAGTGGCTTGTCATTATGGGTCCGTTTGAACCTTCTACAGAATAAGCAGCCCATACTTGAGGCCGAGCCAGTGCTACTCTGTACTCTGGTCCTCCTCGCGAGTCCTGCCAAGTGTCTACTTTCTACTCGAAAAACCCACCTCAGAAATAAACACTGTATATCATCTACTGCTAGGGGAAATCATTTCTGCATTCTGACCTATGGACACTTGCAATGTGCCAAACACTTGAGTTCTCTTATATTTATTTCATATTAATAATTAATTTGGTTCTAAAGTACTTTGGGTAATTACATTTAAATTGTGCAGAAGTGTGATTTTTGTGTTGACAGGCTTGGGGATATTGCAGAATATATGAGGACAAGACACCATCTGCTCCACAACTCTGCACTGCATCTCCTCTCTGATCACCTGAAGGGAGACTTCTACTCTCAAGTCATAGTAAAGGGCTCTAAAGTGACGCTTCTTACTAGGGGTGAAAGAAAATATCGATACACGAGTATCGCGATACTATGTGTTGTAATACTGTATCAATCCTCAAAAACACTATCCGTTTTTTATCAACCTATTAGAAATCTGGCCACAACTTTCTGGTGTGTTCTTTATACCAGTGATTCTCGAAGTGGAGTCTAGGGGGTCTGTAAAGCTTTCAGATTCATTCACTTGAATCATCATGACATCATTTTTAAAATAGGCTATACGTCAAATTATTCCAAGGGACATACATGAGGGGTCCCTGGTATAATCTCTATCTTTTAAGGGGTCAGTGGCTGAAAAAAGATTGAGAACATCTGCTTTATACTGTGACACCTTTCCTAAAATTACATAAACAAAATATATTGCCTTGTATACCCCCTGTATCATGATACGTATCCTTTCGCCAGATTCTTGCCAATACACTGCCCTTCTTCTTACTTAGCGTTTCACTTAGCCGACATTTGAAGATGGACAATATCGAAAATGGCTTTAAGAGCGGAGCATCTGTACCCACCAGAGACACTAATACAGCTTAAATCCAAAGATGCACAGCGAGCAGCCCCACTCTATCTGACCGACACCTCATACCCAAGACCCTCAAAAAGCCGGGAGCCCCCGCAACCCCCCCATACTCCACATTCAAACACACACAATTCTTTCTTTCCCCATCTTGATTAGATTACAGTGAGCGGCTTGGTGACAGCCTCTGGGCATGCTGGAGGAGCGGTTGATATCTGAGCTCTCCTCCTCAGCCTTCTCTCTCAGCCAGTCAAGAGAGCAAAGAGATACTATATCTGAAGAGCTGACCTCACCAACGAAAGCAGCCCTTTAAAGAAGCATGGGAACAAATTTGTCAACACAGGTCGCCACTCACGAAACGACTAAATGGTTTAGAAAGATTATTCTCTCTTCCTACATCGCATACCCAGCGACTGCCAAATATACTCCTCGCTAATATGTCTCCAAGCCTGCTCGTTGACCCCAGAGATGCTTAAATCCACTTTACATCAAAGCCAGCCTGTTGTTGCGTGAGTGTGGCAGACAGTAAAGGGAATATCTGATACTTCAATGAGATGAGTGGGGAAAGCTCTTTATTAAAAGATGACTAAACACAGATGCAACGATTGCATTCCTTTCAATATAAAACCCTCATATCTATCTCTCTGACAAAAAGCAGAAGCAGGGTCTGAACAGAAAGGGCTTTGTTCCCATTGTAGCTCCTGACCACCTACCAGGGGCCCTTTAGAGAAACACTCACCCTGGAATGATCAGGCCACTTCTCCCCCAAGGCTCCGCGGGCCTACGGAGACCGCTGGGCCAAACACATCCTGCCCATCTCCTAAGAGATTATCCAACTCAATGAACACATTGAGCGCAGGAACATTGAAGGAAACCGGAGCCTGCTATTCAGCTGCATCTAAACCCAAACTCCTCCATTCACACCCACACTAGAGGCAAGGACGTGCTGCACTTACTGGCTACTTCCAGCGAGGCGTTGTGGCTCACTGCCTCTCCCAGGTAGTTGCGGGCGACGCAGACGTAGGAGCCTTCGTCCGGCTTGCTCCGCCGTCCGTGGACGATGCGTAGGAAGAAGAGGGAGCCGCTGGGCAGCAGCATGCGCTGAGAACGGGGATTGTCCCTGTCCGTCTCCACCCGCTCTCCATCCTTGTACCACTCCACCGTCGGGGTCGGCCGCCCCTCCGCCTTACAGTTAAGAGTGGCGGGCTCCCCTTTGGAAACAATCAGGTCAGACGGGTGCTCCACAATCCGGGGTGGGGTGTCCTCTTGGCGCAGACGGGATCCTGAGAAGAAATTATAAAAATTAAAGTTTACATCTGCGAGAATTTTATACCTTTGAATGGAAAAAAAAGTATGGCAGGCAAAGTTAAAGCAATAGTTTTAAAGCTAGAGTCAGGCATCATATGAAACTAGAAAACCTGATGAAGCCATTGGTACCAACCTGTACGAGGCTAAATAGTGCTACAAACTTAGGCTATATTTTGGCGAGGAAAAGCTGACATGGCCATTTTCAAAGTGGTTCCCTTGATCTCTGACCTCCAGATATGTGAATGTAAATGGGTTCTCTGGGTACCCACGAGTCTCCCCTTTACAGACATGCCCACTTTATGATAATCTTTATGTCTGTCCGTCTGTTAGCAGGATTACTCCAAAAGTTTGCGATGGATTTGAATGAAGTCTTTTGGAGGGGTGGAGTGTAGCACAATGAACAATCCATTAGATTTTGGTGGCGATCCGGATCATGATCTATCAGACTGAGCATTAAGATCACAGGGTATAACACTAGCGCAGTGTGACTGATGACGCGTTGATTCCGTTGATGACCCCGCCTTCTTCCTCCCTCTGAGAGAAAAAAGGCGTAGATGAAACACACCGTGTTAATAATAAGCCGACCACCTCAAGGTACCGCCAGCTGTGAGCTGTGATCTGTTTTTAAAGTCAGGCACCTTGGCGGAGGTCTGCGCTCTCCGAGTGCCATTCTGATCTAGTATAATAAAATATGGCATATAGAACCTACAGGCCTGTTGTCGTGAACTCAATAGGACACATTTAAAGGCAACTATACCATCCTCTGGATATGTGTAATTAGCATAGCAGGCATCCTTGAAATACCTTTACCATACATGGTCAGGATTCCATTCAAATGTTAAGAGTTCAACAGATGTTTATGTTGACTGTTGGATGAGAATGTAAACCTATCGTGCCTTGTTAAAATGAGTAACGGACTATATAGACTTATGAATATTGATGTTCCACATGTATGCATCCTCATTCCTCCACAAAATATACTGATATTTGTATATCACATTTACATACAGACAATATCATTTGAAAGTAGTGGAAAGTATTATTTAAGGTACAATAACAGGTACTGCAGATGCAAGTAGTGAAGACCAAATAAACTAGCAATGTGTGAGAGAAGTCACCCTTTAATTACAGTAACAGCTCCAGCTTTGTGACTCTGTCATTTCTCTGATCAAAGGGCAAAAAAGAAGAAAAAGAAGGCAACAGTAAAACGAATATGACACAGCTTTAAGGTAAAAGGAAATTAAAGAGATACAAAACAAGATATAGATGCAGTGCATAGCTTAAGGACAAAGGAGGAGCAGAGATTACACTATTGAAGAAAGACAGAGCCGCCAACAGCAGTGCCAACAGCAGTGCCAAGGGGGTTAACACCCCAGTGCTATCTCAGGCCATTACTATTGCTCTCCGACCAGTCAGCTGTGGCTATCAAACCTGCTTTACATGCAAATTAGCTTCCTGTTGTTAAACCCTGAAGGGTGGGACTTGGTGGCTGTGAATGCATTGTGTGCCTACACACAATGGCATGTGTGTGTGTGTGAGAGAGAGTTTTTTTCCCCACTCGCCATATCTCCCAGCATAGGCCTTTGGAGCCCGTTCAGGACCAATTAAAAAGAGTCTGGTCTAATTGGAGGCACAGGCCTGCAATTAATTTACCCAGCATCCCGTGAACTTGCCACATTGCCTCGTTTCTGTGCCCTCCAACACCCATCCCCCCGTTACCCTACAACTCCGCTGCTGAGGAGGCATCTTCTTGTGGTCGCCATGTATTTTAGGTAAAGTCAGCATAATCAGTGACAGCTCTGTGGAAAGATTAATCACTTCAACGCAAATGTATAGCGTGGTCAATGAAATATAATTAATCCAGTACCCCAATGAAGGACATCATGAGTCTTTTCAAGCAATTACTAAACTAACATTCATGACAGGACAGACTTTTTTTCACTTTTTTTTTTTTTTTCCGTTGGGCATGCTTTCTACACTTGTTCTTACACGAATCTCATGCAAACACTGCGTTTCCCCTTGAGACTTGGTGTAGGCTCCTATTTTGTGTAAGTACATTGAGAGAGCTGCATAAAACCAGAGTCAAATTCCATGTATGTACATATGCTTGACAAAATAAAACTGATTGGGATTCAGATTTTTTGAGTTTCTTGAGTTTCATGTCTACATATCCTGCACATGTGTTTATAAAGGCCCCTCGGCCGTCGGGCAGTTTGGGGTCGTCGGTTAGCGTCTGTCCGCCTAGTTTTTTCAGTGTGTTTCACACCGTCGGCTCTAGTCTGCCTGTATCGAAGGTTTTTCGGCCGATTCAGCATGTTGAATCGGCGGCGGAGCCAATCAGAGAAATCACTCTGATTGGCTGTTCAGCTTAAACAAATCAGTGCACGAGAAGAGAAACAGATGTGAGGAAAGCAAGCAAGCAAGTGAAGTCAAGAGGGCGCACACAGAAGGCTCTTCTCATTTTTCATCTTCATCTCATCTGATCATTCCAATATACGGATATTTTCACAATGACATCTGGAATAAAGCTAAGTGGTGAATGAGAGTGGTGAAAATGGTCAGCAAACGCTGCTTCGTTTCATGTTCGTATCATAACAACGGCTTGTATATCAGCAGTCCTCGGTCTTCCGGTTCCCCTTTTTGATTGAAGATTACAGACTACCGCCGCCTGCTGGTGTGGAGGGTTATTTCCTCTCATGCAGGCGCAGAACGTACGTGCTAACTGGCCGACGGCTGTTAGCTTTGCGGTGTGTTCAAGTGCAACTTGTCGGCCAAGACAAAGGTGACGTGAGGCGACGCAACAGTCGGCCTTCATCGCCGCTGGTTCTTTGATGTTGGGTTGGCCTGTCTGGGCCTTAAAACGATTGGTCAGTAGTTGTGTATGGTTGCAATGATAGTGGGAAAAAAATATCACAATAGCCAATGAGCCACTCTTAATAAGCCAAAATTGGCAAGGCTCCTGGTTATTTCTTCACACAAGCATTTCATTTGAGATGTTGAAAATAATTAATGACTTTCTGCGCTTAAGATGGTGGAATATTACAGATGCAGTGCATTGAGTGCAATGGATTTTATGCCACAGAACGCTGTATTCAAAGTTTGCCAGTAACAACTACTACTTTATTTGGAGCAATTAGTCTAAAGCCAATCAGCTGATGATTAATTATTTAGTGGCAACACAACAAATGAGACACAAGTCTCACACAGAACTCCCTGTCGTTCCAGTGGATATGAAAAACATATCTGTAGAGATTAAAGCATTTCTGAGAGACAGAAAACAGATGGAGAATTAGAGCGAGCCTTCAGCAAGAATGAATTAGTCTGCTCTCTGACGCTGAATAAAGTGTGTAAAAAATACATGTCTGTGCTTCCTGGCTATTGGAGCTGCCCAAACCACTACTAATTAACCTCCATTAGTAACCTGCCCCCGTCACCAGCTTCTGAACCTACAGAGCGTGTGCTAACGAGGCCCAGCCCTTTGGTCGGGAGGCGTACTGGAGCAAAGAGCTGAGCTAACACTCCGTGCTGTGCTAGGCCCATTACCACCACAGTACACCATCACAGTACACCACCACCGCCCCTTCACCAGGCAAGGCAGGCTAATATGTTTTATTAAAGAGGACTTTGAAGAGCTCCGCCACTATCTGCTCAGCCCGCTCCCCTTCCTGATTTTAGATAGCTCCTCTCTAATTTGAAACGGTCTGAAGTTTGGGGGTTTTATAGGGGGGGAACCATTAACTATTTAGATGTGGCCCACTGTGAGGAGAGCTGTGCAGCAGGCAGCGCTGTGTTTGATCAGTGGCTGTTTACTGGAGATCATCACGCCGGATCTGCATGATTAGGATGCAGACTGACAATACAATATGCAGTAGGTGACACAGTATCCTGTTACAGGGAAGCAGGTAAATACATATTCAGCAGATCATATTGAACTCTAAAGGACCAGACACACCAACCCAACATTAAAGAACTAGAATAAGCCTAACTCGCCTCATGTCGCCTTCGTCTTGGCCAACAAGTTGCTCTTGAACACACCGCAAAGACTACAGCCGACGGCCAACTACCACGTACGCTCTGCGCCTGCATGAGAGGAAATAACTCTCCACACCAGCAGGTGGCAGTAGTCTGTATTCGTCATTCAAAAATCGGAACCGGAAGACCGAGGACGACGGATATACAAGCCGTTGTTATGATACGTACATGAAAGTGCCGTCTGTCGACCACTTTCACACCACTCTCACTCACCAATTAGCTTCATTCCAGATGGCCACGTCATTGTGAAAATATACGTGTATTGGAATGATTTGATGAGATAAAGATGAACAATGAGAAGAGCCTTATGTGTTTTTCCTCCCGACTTTACTCTGTTTTTCTTCTTGTGCACCGATTCGCTTAAGCTGAACAGCCAATCAGAGTGATTTCTCTCACCGACGGGCGCCGCCACCGATTCAACATGCTGACCGGTGGCTTGGTGTGTCAGGGCCTTAATAAGCATGGGATCCCTGACTGGGTGCGAGAATGTATCAGTTACACAATACTATTATGCTTCCCTTCCTGATTGAATTCATTGTGTGCATGTGTGTGTGTGTGTGTGTGTGTGTGTGTGTGTGTGTGTGTGCACATTTTGCTGTGCTGATCCCCACAGACACTCACAGAGTGACCCCGGTTCCTTCAGCTCCATTACCCCTCACCAGGAGAAAAAGACACAGGCGGTGTAAAGAATTATTCCCATGTCCCCCTCTACAGGTACACGCTTTTAGAAGATGGCCAACCAGCTGACTTCACTCCTTCCTTCGCGCACACTCAGACAGAAACAAGAGGAGAGCAGAGTGCAGCGCACTCTTCCAAGCCCAACCGAGCTGCTCAGCGTCTCTTTCTCGCTTTGACTCTCCTAACCCTCCCTTTATTTCAAAGCGCTGCCCTTCTCCTCTGCTGCTTTCAACCGCCCTCTCTCCTACTTTCTATCCCCCTCTCTCTCTCCCCCCCCCCCCCCTTCTTCGCTTCCAGACAGAAAATGTGAGATGAGCTAATGCAATACACAGCAGCCTCACCAAAGGGAAGCTGGGACTCCTACTGCAAGGATCTGATCGATTGGAGCCCGAGGCAAGATTCTCCTTCTCCCTTAACCCTCTCACTTGCTGGTGCTCTCTGGTGTTTCTTTTCTCTCATTTATTCACACACACACACACACACACACACACACACACACACACACACACACACACACACACACACACACACACTCACACACACACACACACACACTCACACACACACACACACACACACACACACACACACACACACACACACACAAAGTTAAACTATGCTTGAGGGAGCCTTTGCTCGCTGTGGAGGTGATTAAAAAAAACTACAATTCTCTGTGACTTCTCTCTCAATGCTAAAAGCAATCTCAGTAATGAACAACAAACCATGAGAGCCCAGCAGCAACTACAAAGCCCAGTGAATTGAACAGCCTCAGACCCATTCATACAGCCACCACAAGGGTCCAGACCCAGACACTGACCCATACATGCTCACACAGTATCTGTATACATTCTACAGAAGGACGCATGAAGACCTCCGGGGTATTTGCCCACTCTGAGATCCAGGCTCTCTCCCCAGTCCGATCACTGATGGACGAGGCATGATCACGGGATTTGTGGTGGTTCTTGAGAAGCCAAGGTCACTCGGCTGTCTATTTGATATTACATACATTGTATATTAACATTATGGCTACCAGCCTGATATCGATTTATCCGTGTCTTGGGGCTAAACTTGATTTTCACCCTGCAACATGAGTCGATATACCATGGATCTATAATCCACCAGATAAGCCTGCTTCCCCAACCTGACGATGAAATAATATGCATAAGAGATGGACTGCTACTGCACTGGACTTCACTGGTTAAACTACCAGTCGATATAAGGACATCATACTACATATTTGGTGACATTCATGTTTTTTTGTTTTAATTTAAATGGCCAGGATAATTCAAAATAGTTATTAACAACAGTTTACAGACAGCAAACTTGAAAACCAATACACTGTTGGCAACCACTGTAACCCCACTGTACTGAACTAATGCATTAAAACTGCAAGAAGCAGTAAGACAGCACCTGGATGCAGGTGAGAGGGCTGTATTTGTAGATGTTATCATAGTTTATGAAAATGAGGCGCGGTGAAAATACAGCTATTCTATACAGGAGACTATTATGTGTGATGAATATAATGCTGACTACGCGCACTCAACCCGTGCAGGACCTGTTCATATGAAACAGCTGTTCTGTCATTTGTCACAACAAGTTAGTAAAAACACCAGTCTGCTGTGTAGCTCATACACTTCACTTATTAACCTGAAAATTCATGATCAAAGAAAGCTTTTCGTTTCATATCTCCACTCCTGTCCTCTCTTGCCCACTGCAAGTTCTGTGTGCATGTTCTCCACGTGTCTCAGGGTTCCTCCCACAGTCCAAAGACATGCAGGTTAGGTTTATTGTTGCTATAGTCTGGGATAGAGGCGGTGTACCCCGCCTTCGCCCAATGTCAGCTGGGTACTATGGGTACTCACGAGTCTCCCCATTACAAACATTTTCACCACTTTATGATAATCACATGCAGTTTGGGGCAAGTCATATTCAAGTCAGCACACTGACACACTGACAGCTGTTGTTGCCTGTTGGGCTGCAGTTTGCCATATTATGATTTGAGCATATTGAGCAAGATTTGGCATTGTTTTGTGTTGTTAATTGATTTCCAATAATAAATATATATATACATTTGCATAAAGCAGCATATTTGCCCACTCCCATGTTGATAAGAGTAATTAATACTTGATGAATCTCCCTTTAAGGTACATTTTGAACAGATAAAAAAAATTGCAATTAATTTGTGATTAACTATGGACAATCATGCGATTAATCACAATTAAATATTATATAACCATGCTATCGACACTATGACAAGAGCTGCATTATTGATTGCATACAATTACATAACATTAGTAACTTCACCGAGATAATTTACTGTCAGACCAAATGGCCAAGATGTCAACTACAAGAAAATGCAATAAAATCTTGTTTGTGGTGCTACAAAGCTTGCGTGTCTTGGAGGCAGCGATCGATCTAACTACTCCGACTGAAAGCATAAAAGACGACCCTGGAACTAAAAGCCAGACTCTGAGCAGCCTCAGGACAGGAAGCAGCTAGACAGGGTCGGCTCTGTCAGAGCCAGGGTCACTGCTTAAACACAGCATGTTTGCCCTTTGCAATTAAAAGCTCATGTAACCCCGCAGGCGACGTCCTGTGTGCTGCATTTTTATTACTAATCACTCTCGGCGTAAAGATGGAGAGAAAAAAAAATAGACAAAAACCATCACCTAGCTGGAGTAATAAGTTCAGGTCCAGTGATTTCTGCCACTGTCTCTCACAGCTCTGTTCCTTGGCAGAGTGTGAGGAAGAGGAACGGAGCCAGGCGCCTGCTCTTTACCCCAGAGAACTCACAGGGGAGAGGGACAGTGAGGCAATTTAGATCCGTTGTCGCTGTGGTCCCCTGAGGTAGGGAGACGGGATAATGTGTCTACTTCCTTGAATAATAAACCAAAACCTCACAATGCCGTGTCATTCTCGCTCCAGAACAAACGATCCCGGCCCAGGATGGCATGTGATTATAATGTGGTAAAGTTTAATTGCTTCCATAAAGATGCTCAAGGTCGCAGAATCTCATAAAGACACACGCTAAAATCGGAGGTGTTGCAGGAGCCTGAGCCGTATCATCACACCCCGTATCAGATGTCCAGCTGAGCAACGGCAGAGATATGGAATATGGGTTTGTGATAAGGGAGGCCATGCACAGTAGGGCACTCCCTATCTACAGTCCCATTAATCTGTGATTAGGGGACTTAAGAGGGATTTATGGCAGAGATAAGAGCAGAGGGCGTGTCCCTCGGGGTAGCCAGGCGGAGATCGGAGCCACGCCTGCTCGGGACGGAGCCCGGTGCCAATAAATGACTGAGAGCAAAAGAAAAGGCACCCTTCTCTGTTGAATTAGAGAAGATAACGGAGAGAGAGAGAGGGCAGAGATAAGAGGGGGGGAAACAGAGGGAGAGACGGAAGCGGAGCGAACAGGCGAGGCACCGTACTCCTGCCGATCGGATGACATTAACAGGAAAAGAGAAACCAAATCTTTTTACCGTTTCAACATCAGGATCCCACCCTGGAATGCTCCGCGTGAATGACTTTGCCAGTTGCATCAGATCGGGCCTGTTTTTAATGTTACACAAGGCTATCGCTTACACTCCTAAGAGGCAGGATTAGAGCCCTGCGTGTGAGTGTGTATGGGGAGCCGGAGGTGGGGGTGACGGAGGGGGATGATGGATATCTTTATGGCCTCTTTCTTTCCTCATCTCTTTGTCTCCATTTACCAAACAGATCGGGGTCCGGTTACCTCACTGATACTACGGCAGCACCTGAGAACCCATATCAGTTTACAAAAAAAATAGTATCGCCATCCAGATTGGTGCTTTTTTTAATCAAACACACAATCTGAGTTTATACACAATGCTGCAACCCAACTCTACACTGTTTGTTTATCAGTATTTACCGTTTTAGAAACTAAGTGCACACGCTCACAGGTGATCACAACGCTGCTATTGATATTAGAGCAACATATGGCTTCTGCAGACTGTAATGCAAACATGACACAAAGCTCCTTTGTCATTATTAAAGCCAAGACATTGAACAAGGTTGAAGAAGTAATCGTAAAAAGCAGCCGACACAATTCAACAATTCAATCATTTATATTACAATGGGAAGGTGTGATTACCGGTGACAGGAAAGTTACCATTGGTTAAAAGTAGACTAAAACTTGCTCCAGTTTTCAACAGTTCTGTAAATGGGGACTATCAAATATTAAGATCACTATCGTTGCTTTTGATCGTCCTGATGCTCATTTGTCATTAACAACAGGGGTTCTCAAACTGTTTAGGGCCAGGGAAGCTTTAAAAGGGGAGGAAATGTTCCAAGGACCCCCTCATAATCTAAGAGCGATTAGCACAATGCTTACTACCATTTAGAAGACATAGGAACTATTTGTATTGTAAAACTTTTGAACCTAAAAGCAGCCCTGAGTGAAATTACTGATTCATGACAGGTTGACGTGATGAGTCACAATCACAGTTTCTATTTGTCCAAAGCTAACATAGGTGGTAGTAATGGACACGATATGCTCGTTCGATTTGCGCAAATGGTCCACATCTGTAGATATTTACTTTATAATGATACAGCACAATTTTTTAATTTATTGCAAATTATTTCTCGGACCCCCTGGCAGAGTGATACGGACCCCACTTTGAGAATCACTGATTTACAACACAGATGTGACAAATCTGCGGACGATACCATAAACAAGCAGAACTCCCTTCTTTGCTTAAGGCCACAGGTTACCAACAGGAGCTCCGGGGACTGTGGTTTAATCACAGTTGCTCATCAGGACGGGATCCAACAAAGGCCCCCTATAGGCCCGGAGCCCCCAAACTGGCTGTGTCAGCTGTGAAACACATCCCTGACTCTAACCCTGGCAGGCCAGGCCGGGGGTGAGACAGCCCCAGTAGAGTGCTCCTATGGGAGGCTGGGGTCCATCCTGCTCTGAGCCCCCCCCCCCCCCCCCCCCCCCACATCTGGAGCTACGACAATAGGAGCAGTATTTCCACTTCTGCTCCAGGCTTTTCCCAAACTGGTCTGACACATTTGAAAGACACCAGGCACGATCGCGAGTATGATAAAGCTGTGCTGATGCTCACGAAACACCTCTTAAGTCAACCGAAGACAACAAGGACATCTTTGTTTCATCAGTCTTTGAGAAACTCTGTTTTTTTGTAAGCTCATTGATAAAAGTTATGAATGGAAACTCCACATGGTTTATTCATTATAAAGCTTTCCTCTCACAATTTAAACATCCACAGTAGTTTCACATAAATTGTCAGTATCATAACAACAGGGAGTAGCCGTGAAGAGACGTGACAATGGGAAAATATACTATACAATAATGAATTTTCAACAGAAACCCAGGGGACACAATTGTGGATGAGTTGCAGCTCCTCCCGGTGCCAAGCAGCCCCGGTGAGTGTCATTAGACACAAATAAAAGCTGTCAAAGTCTGCACAAGGCCACAAGGGCAGAATTCATTCCTGCAGGATAAACGCACTTCCTATGCGTTATTATATCCATTCGCCGAGACAAGCGGGAAAGCTGTAGTGGAAAAGACTGGGAATGCTTGTTAGGAAGCTGCCTGTCAGATTGGCTCTGGAGACCGCGCAGGCAGACGGGCTGAACAGAGCAAAGAGTCCGTCTGTCTGTCTAGTATCTATCTATCGATCTATTCTGTGTGTGACCTTGAGAAGTTGATCCTGCATATTGATGACCTCAGAGGAAAACCCGGCCCGTACTTCTCATGAAAGAACTCCAACGCCGGCATCAAGGAAGTCATTCCTTCAGCAGAGCAGAGATCTCGGGAAAAGAGCTGTAATTAATATGTGCCAGGCTTAGACCCTCTATTAGGAAGCTGCTGTATGCGCCACAGTCAAGGTTTGGAGCATGGAGGGGGGGGATTATGGAAAAGAAGCACAAGGGACCGCAAGTAGGCAATTACTTGTTGTTGTTGTTTTCCAACATTGCCAGTTTTTAATGAGCTTTGACCAGTGCCTTCTCGGTGATCCATCGAAGCGGCCTGCAACAGCAGGATGGGAGAAGCAGGGGTAATTGAATATGCTGGTACATTTATTTCCCAACAGGGGACGTCTCACTGCTGACTTGTTCTTCCATCAGCTGCTCGACTTCAAATCCTCGAGAGATTAATAAATTGTAGCACAGCAAAACAATTTGTTTAGTATCTTGAGAAACAAATATAGTCCAAATCGTGGATTATTAATATACTTTGAACACGAGCAGATGGGCATGGCTCTATTTCACACAACATTATGCAATGATCGCAGAGGAATGGAAACAGCACACTTGCCAACCCTCCTGATTTTCCCGGGAGACTCCTGTTTTTAATTTTCCTCTCCCGGTTTCCTCCCGGGGTCACACTTCTCCAGTTTTTCCGATTCTCACACCTTTTTTCCTTTTTGGTTATCTCAACCTGTTTCTGGCAGTGTAGGCTACAGCGTGTATGAGGCCTACTGTTTCCACTCGGACGACAATAGAGCTACACCAAACGCGGTTTGAGCTGCGCTAGACACATATCACAAGTCGGGCTTTGCTCAACGCAGGGAAAAGCTGGTGTGGCGTGGCGCAAACCATTGGAAATAATCTGTTTCAGAGCGCAGGGGTGCCGTTGTCGCGTTGTGTCTGAAAGGACCTTCAGTGAGTGAGAGAATGAGATAGAAATGGAGAGCACTAGGAGAAAGAAATACTCAAGCAGGGACAACAAATGAATGAATGAATGAGTAAAAACTGATTAATATTAGTTTATGCCAGAGATTCACACAAGTTCACGCCAGAGGAGAGGATTATTTGGTTTTCTTTTCTGATAATTAAAAGTAAAATTAAAAGTAGGCCTATTTAACATAAAAATGCTGCTGCAGTGTACTTATTATTTTGTTATTTTCATTCTTTAAAAGTCACCAGAATGCAGGAAACAAAGTCTCGGAAATTCAAATTTTGAGAACCAGAATCCCCACTTTGGTTTTGCAATTTTCCCTATTTTTTAAATCTTAGTGTTGGCGAGTATAGGTGGGTTTAATGTAGACAAAACTGTAATTCAATTTAAAATCTGCTGTCTGCTCAGTTTTGCATCCATATCAACATGGGAGTCCCTCTGTGGACTGGCTGATGGGCCATGAGGGGACTGGGATAGGTGGCTGGGAGTAGAGGGAAGGCAGGGGAGGGAGGGAGGGAGGGGAGGGAGGACCAGCACACTCAGCTGGCACAGCCCGGCCACAGGGAGTATGGCATTTGGGCTCTGTGCCAAGAAAAAGAACAGCTTGAAGAGATGCCAAAGTGAATCGGGGCAGGCGCGGCCAAAAAGCACCTAATGCTTTTTAAATGTTATTTAGTTGATGGCAGCGGCTGATACCGGTCTGCTATTGGACCGGTGTTGTGTTACATTCCCTGAGAGCGGAGCCGGTGACCTTACGTGGGCTATTCTAAATGTTCGGCCAAACACATTCTAAAGCAAATCTCAGACAGCTGGGTGTTGAAAGGGAATTTCAGCTACAGCATTCAGACGGGGGTACAGCGGTAATGCCTGAGTGCAGAAACTTGGCGCATTTCCTCCCGGTGCCCTTTAGGTTAAAAAGGTAAAGCACGGAGCACATAGCATTGGACCGTCAATGTGTGAAAGCTTGCGTATGTGCCTGTATGTGACGGTGGTTCATGCCACTGTGGCTGTGGATGCGAGGTATTATTAAAGTGAAACGTGGCTCCCAGAGGCATAGCGTAGGTTAAGACTCAGTGGAGCCAGTTTCGCATGTGGCAAGATCCCAGAGACACCAGCATGGGCCTGCTGAGTGGGGCATGGCCCAGGTCCAGCCAAATGGAACACAAATCGCCCCCAAACTGTTTCGAAACCTGGCCTGGAAAAAACGAGAGTGGGATGTAAGGCATGCCATGTGATGCACAGTAAATATTTGGTCAAAATTAATGAAGGGGGCGACGTCTGCCAAGAAGCCTTTTTCTAGACATCCACAGAGGGGAGACTGTGCCCAGTCTGGCATTCAAATTAAATTTCCTTCTGCCGACAACTGCTCACACTGGCCTGTCTGCTTTCAAGAACCCACTTACCAAGTCCTCCCCTCAAAACATATACCAACTGTCCAGGTACATGGTGTATCTGACCAAATACTGTTTTCTTTTCACGCCATAACCAAAAATGACTTGGTCATGAATGTATCCCGGTTCCTTAATTCACATCTGTCAGTTTACTAATCTGACAGCAGAAAAACGTCAGACGACTGAATGAGATTTCTAAGAAAAACAGTTTTCCTGGAGATGGAGGGGGGGGGGGATCAGATCTATGCAAGACAGCTGTGATGACAAATGGAGAGAGGAAATAATATCCCTATCACCAGAAGCTTCTAAAACTGTTTTGTAAGTGGAAATAACCGCTCTGAGGAGATCTCTTCTTCTTTCCACTGACACAGAATTTCATTGATTTCCCCAACTTCTCCTTTAAAAAGTGATCAACAGCGAGGCAGACAGTAAAGAGGCAGATTTTTCCGACAACACTTGTAAATCCATCATGCATGCTTTATTAGTCAGGGTGTAGTCTGTCCTGTCATACTAAAAAGAGACAGAACATAAGTGCAAATATAAAGTGATGCTGTCAAAACGCCGCCATAATAACGCATTAATGCAAATTAGTTTTAATGCCACTAATTTCTTTAACGCAATCAATATTTCGGGGTTGGTTGTAGCACGCTGAGTTTTAAAGGTAGAGTGAAGATACTGGCATGATATGAAACTATAAAACCTAAGGAATCCTTTGGCACCAACCACGTCATACTAGCTTGTCGCGAAGGAGGCTAAATTTTGGCGAGGATAAACTGTCATGGTCATTTTCAAAGGGTTCCCTTGACCTCTGACCTCCAGATGTGTGAATGTAAATGGGTTCTATGGGTACCCACGAGTCTCCCCTTTACAGACATGCCCACTTTATGATAATCACATGCAGTTTGGGGCAAGTCATAGTGAAGTCAGCAGACTGACACACTGACAGCTGTTGTTGCCTGTTGGGCTGCAGTTTGCCATGTTATGATTGGAGCATATTTCTTGTGCTAAATGTAGTACCTGTGAGGGTTTCTGGACAATATCTGTCATTGTTTTGTCTTGTTTTTTTTGTATTAAATACTTGACAAATCTCCCTTTTAAGGTACATTTTGAACAGATAAAAAATGTGCCATTAATTTACAATGAACTATTTTAATCAATTGACAGCCCTAATATAAAGCTATAGATGTCTGAATGAATTTCTATCATGCAAATTGAAAAAGCAAATGCAAAGAAAGTAAGGCTGAAGATCGGGTCAATCAAAGTCAATGGGTAAAGAAAACGCTTCAGATAATTTGGTCTTTGGCCCCTAGAGAGAGGAAGCCAAATACACTTCAAGATGCTGAAAGGATGGCCGTCATTAGCATTAAAGCACCGAGCAGAGGTGGAGACAGGAGTGAATAGTATGCTCTGATTAAAGGACATAATGGGATGGGATAAACACCGGCTGTCAAGACCGAACGTCAGAAAGAATCACAACAGTCAAATAGGACAGCATTTATCACAAAGCGCCTTCAGACATTCTGCAACAATGTCAAAAAACGGTGTGATTACTGAAGCAGAGTGCATGTAGGGAAATGGAGGTGAGGCTCTAAAGCCTAAAGTGCACTTCTTTTTCTATAGTTTGAACTGCGGAGGCTTCCGATTAAGACTTGGTGACAGACACGCAGCAAAATGTGAAAAGCAATCTTGTGCTTAAAGCCTGAAGAACCTGTCCCTCACCCAGTGACTACAATTGTTATTCAATTAGAGCTTTCACTGTACAGGCGAGGAGGGGGGGGGACGTGGGAGGGAGAGAGCGAGAGACTGCATAAGAGGGAGGATTGAACGGTGAAAGTGACAAGAAGTACTGATAAACACCTCTGCAAGTCTTTCAAAATTGAAAATAGTAGAGTTTAAAAGCTTTCCAAAAGGTGAGAATCAAGAGGCTTTCAGTGTAAGTCAGAAATATTGTTCCAGCTCAAAGGGTTCAACAGCGGTAGCACTCTTTACAAACAGAAAAGTGGCGACATATTTAAGGAAAATGTCACCATTTGCAGAAAGCCTGATAATAGATCGGGATTAGAGTTAATCTCCCAACTCAGAGCGACTGTGTTGGAAATTCACCCAGTTATTTGAATCCTCCTCACCATGGTTACAGCTGAATGGTGGGAGCGGCTCCAAAAGCAGTCCTATAATAGTGAATTTCAAGGTCACCTTCTCATTAATTATGTTTTCCAGCACTTCCTCTTAAACGAAGCGCACCCCTCCCACTTTTATCACCGTCTTTGTGTGACAGAATTAGCCCCCAGGAGCTAAATTTGCTGATGCAGCTCTGGATGAGAGTGGGTTTTCAACGTGAATCTCCTGAAGCATCAGTTGCACTGTGTGGATAAAAAAAATATATATTTAAAAAATGTAAAATAAACAGGAGATAATGTTTGGGGAAGGAGAAGCTTGTCACCAGAGGGAATCTTAGCTCAGAGGGGGAGGAACCGAAGACATTAATCAACTAATTAGCAGTCTCTCTTTTAACTGCTACTAATTTAATCTATTCCTCTCAGCCTCTTTAATGGTATTTTCCCCTGTCAGTTATAACCAAAGGGAGGTTTAGCATTTCAAAAGTGTATCCAGGCCTTGCAATGAGGGGGTAATAGAATGGTGACAGGGGCCGGGAGGAGGCCTGAGCTCAGGGAGGGAGAAAGAAAGGAAGGATACTGGGGAGAGGCAGTCCTCAATGCCACCTCAGAGTGGAGGAAGTGAAAGGGAGGGAGGCTTTTTAAAATGCACAAGGAGAAGAGAGCACCCCACGGTAGCATGCACGGCTTCTCCGAGCGCCAGGCCCAGGGCGAGCCTTCTGGGAGTTCCTGTAGATCTGTGAGGGATGTTGGCTGTGCTACACCAAACCAAACCCTCAATTCCACACTGAAGCTTATTTACTCAGCACTTTTACACACCTCTCCCCCAGATGTCCACTTTTAAAAGGAAAGAAACAACACCAGCGTCCTTGCCTTTCCACCACTATCACCCTAATCAGCACATTCGCTGCCATGAGGGACCAGTAAGAATATGCACTGTGAGCACAGAGAGCCAGTATTCCCAGAGTTGGTGTATCATGGTATGTTTGACTGCTGTGTCCTCCCCTTCGTCCTCCTTCTCCATCCCCCTTCCACACCCTGGGGTAGCCTTTGTGTAGGCGCACCCCCCCCTCTACACACCCTCAGTCCCTCGTGAACCATTCTCCTCCCCTCCTCCATGCCTCACAATCGCCCCTGTTAAGGCGACACAATGCGGCCTCCCCGTACCTACAGGCTTTCTCTGCTTTATTTAAGAAAGGCTTGGCGCTGACCAGCCACAAAAAAAGGCAAGTCTTAAAAAAAAATTGGGCCAAAACAAAAAAAAAGCGGGGGATGGGTAAAAGGATGAAGAGATTCCTTAAGCCCCCTTTTGCCACCCCACCACATACACAAACACACCCCCCTCCACCACCACCTCTCCGTCTTCCCCTCTCACTCACATCTATATTAGCGGAGTCACGGGGAAACTAATCCACGTAGATTAAGTTAACATGCATATGTATGATGCAGAATCAAATGTGGATTAGCATTATGTCATTTGCTTGCTGCAATTCACAGTTTTTCTCGCAACAGGAAGTGAAGCTGTGGGAACTCAAAGCGTGCCATCTGTGAACCGAGACAGAAACCAGACAACACCTTTCATCCCATGAGGACACGTCATTTATCACTTCCGCACCGAGTGGCAACGGGGAATGTTTGCCCTCCGCGTCGACTGTCAGAACAAGATGCATTTACTACAGCGACCGGCCCACGAGTGTAATATCCTAGACACGCCTAACTGCTTTCTAGTATCAGCCGGCTCCAGACTAAAAAGCTTATATGAAGTTATGTTGCGGAGTATTCTTAGTGTGGACGGCTTAACTCTGTCTGGCTATACGTCTGTAGAGCTTAGACTGACAGACTATTTGACAGACAAAGTGAGACTTTGCTAAACAAGTCATAACAACATTATCAGCAAGCGTTGAGCATAACGCTTCTCAGTTCTGAATCCTGGGGAGACGTAGCAGTTAATTCCTGAGGAGTTTGAAACACCGACACACACGGGGGCGTCGCTTTTATGAAGTTATCTAAACCCTCGGATTCTCCGAGCAGACGTGCGTATCAGTCAAACTGCAGCCGCGGCGAATTACGAACCATCGACGTCAGATGGATTTGTTAATTAATCCAATTAAGCAGCGCTTTTAGGTCATTAGGGGAAGAGCAGTTGGGGGAAAGCAGATCATTAAGAGCCACCGCCTAATTATCTGCCCTAAAACAAACTGCTTTGAAATGTTTATCTCGTCAGTCATTAACGTCTCAGTCGCGGTTCTCATGAGCAGGAAGAGAGGACACGGGCTGCCCTCCCACATTCCTCCATGTGGTTCCACTAAGCCAAAGTCTGCCTAATCCTGGATCTTAGGGTGTAAAACCCTGCTTGATTTGGATTAGGATCAGATTAATGTGTATTAGTGGAAGTTATAGAGACACAGCTTAATGGGCACCGTCACCTCGCACAGGTGTGGGATTCTTCAACTCAGGGAGAAGAGGTGACACAGAAGACCTGAGACTCTTTCCCATTATGTTTCTCAAGACACCTAATACCCTCACATAACATCGGCTCAGAGAGTTAAAGGCTGACACCGGTATTTTTCAAACCTATTTTTTATGTTTTTGAGTCTAACTGACTAATAGCGTCAAAAATGTCACGGCCGTCAGCGTTAGATACCGGCGCGTAAGGCTCCCTTTAGCGTCAGTATGAGACACACCGGACTTTCCATTAACTACAATGTAAACCCATCCATGTCAATACTAAACGCACAGGGAAAGTGTGCCGGGAATGTGGTGACGTAGTTTAAAGTGCAAAAGACACACTGAGGGTCACTAAGGCCAAAGCCTCCACCTGTTCTCTGGACCCCATGCCCACAGCCTTGGTCAAGGCGTGCCTACCTGCCCTGTGCCCCATTATGGTGAACATCATCAACTCCTCCTTGGCATCTGGTCTTGTACCCGACAGCCTCAAGATGGCATCAGTCACTCCCATCCTCAAAAAGCCAGGTCTGGACCGGGATGACAGCAACAACTACCGACCGATCTCCAACCATCCTTTCCTGAGCAAAATTCTGGAAAGAGCAGTGGCCGCCCAACTCCATCAACATATGGCCAACCATGAGCTCTACGAAACGTTTCAATCTGGCTTCAGACCACACCACAGCACAGAGACCACCCTCATCAAAATCACAAATGACCTCCTCATCGCTGCAGATTCTGGTCACATCAGCATCCTCATCCTCCTGGACCTCTCAGCTGCCTTCGACACAGTCTCCCACACCATCCTCCTCACCCGCCTATCTGACTACCTTGGCCTCACCAGTTCAGCTCTCTCCTGGTTTCAGTCCTACCTCACAAACAGAAAACAGTTTGTCACCATCAGAGACTCCAGTTCCACCCCGGCCCCAGTCAACCATGGCGTACCTCAAGGCTCTGTGCTGGGACCCCTCCTCTTCACCATCTACATGCTCCCCCTTGGTCAGATCATCCGCCACCACGGTCTCAGCTTTCATTCATATGCTGACGACACACAACTATATCTCAGCACCAAACCATCCACCCAGCTACCCCCACAGTCACTTGTAAACTGCCTACATGCAATAAAAATCTGGATGTCATCTAACTTCCTAAAACTCAACAGCAACAAAACCGAGCTCATGGTTGTGGCTCCCAAGGCCCTGCTCCGGAAGGTTGGAGATCTCCACCTGGACGTTGACGGCTGTTCCTTCTCCCCATCCTCGGAAGTCCGCAACCTGGGTGTCATCCTGGACCCAACACTATCATTCCAGTCTCATATCAGGTTCATCACCAAATCCGCCTTCTTCCACCTCAAAAACATCTCACGTCTCCGGCAATCACTCTCTGACTCTGTGGCAGAAACCCTCATCCACGCTTTCGTCACCTCCCGTTTGGACTACTGCAATGGAGTTCTGTCCGGGGTTCCCAGCAAAGCCCTGGACAGGCTCCAGTATGTGCAAAACTCGGCTGCCAGGGTTCTCACCCGCACCAAGCCCTGGCAGCACATCACCCCCACCCTCATCCACCTCCACTGGCTCCCGGTCAAGTCCCGCATCACCTACAAAATCCTCCTCCTCACCTACAAATCCCTCAATGCCCTGGCTCCTCAGTATTTATCTGACCTCCTCCACCCTTACACACAGCCCCGGAACCTTAGATCCTCAGGCACGGGTCAGCTCTCCATCCCTCACACAAGAATGCGAACTTTTGGGGACAGAGCCTTCAGTGTGACAGCCCCCACACTTTGGAACTCTCTCCCCATAGAGCTCCGCAACGCACCATCTCTGGACACCTTCAAAAGACTCCTCAAAACCCACCTCTTCACCAAGGCCTATGGCCCCTAGCTTCTGTTACATTTGTTGTGTTTATTTATGTCTTTGTTAAGCGTCCTTGGGTTTCATGAAAGGCGCTATATAAATCCAAGCTATTATTATTATTATTAGGGTTGGTGGATGGGTCCAACAAACACAGGGCTTTCATCCAGGAGACCGCTGTTCGTGTCCCATGTGTTCCATTACAATCAGCTGGTCGTTCATGTCACCTGTTCACAACGTTCAGTGTCATTTTCACTGTACAAACGTAATAGTTTTAAGCCCAACTATATTGTTTTTTCCTAAACCTAACTATAGTGGTTTTATTGCCTGAAACTAAAAGAAGTGTTTCTGTTGACTTGACAACATTAAGAATATGTTTACTGCAACTGAAAACTGACGACGAGTTTGGATGAGAACGCGGTGGGGAGAGCGTTGTAGACGGCAGCTGCTAATAGGTTGCAATATGGTGCTATTGGGGCAAGCTGGCACCGTCATTTACATCCACTAAAAGTGCTTGTTTTGCCATGACAAGCTCTGATTGTTAATATGAGCGTCTGACATTATGGAAAGAGTGTCGCTCAAGGAGAAGTCTTGTTCTGAAACCTGGCGAGGTGACGTGTTGCCAGAGTGCAAACGGTGGAATAGTGGATACATCCATGGTGGAAACGTGAGTGTTGGCCGGGCAGAGTTTGTTGTGTTGGAGTACAGAAAGCGTAGCTTAGTGTTATCTAAAAGATTTTGTGTCAATGTCGCGGCTGAATATTTAGATGATTTCAACAATGTGGATGAGGTCTTTATGGCCGCCCGTATTTGAGCCAGAGTATAGGGACATTCAGTAGAGATGCACCGATCCTTTTTTTTTTGGTTCCAATCTGATTGCGATACCTGAATTTGGATATCTGTCAATACTAGGGAGAGAACGGTTCAGGTAAACAATCTGAACCGTTCGGTTCTCTAGTCACGGTTCGGGACGTGTATGAATTGTTCGGTTCATTCGAAACAAGTTATGAGGCCGATAGTGTATTGTTTTTCATGTAGAGTTAGGCTCCCGGTTATTGTCACACTATAAATCAAGGCCTATGGAAGGAGGCTGGGACACGGGTGGACATGCGTCTTGAGGTACGGGGTTTAACACATGCGCAGTGTAACTGAAGCTGCGGTCGTGCGTCGCTATTGGCTCAATTTCGGCGAGTGCAGAGCAGATTTTACTGCGCATGTGTTGTACCCCCAAAGATATGACGCGTGACCCAGCCCCTTCTCAGTTGGCACGGATGAAGTGGCGAGTGCGGCTGTCAGTCAGTTTAGGAAATGGCGAGTGGACACGATAAAGTCCAGTTAGAGGATCCACCAGCATCGTTTGGCTCTGCTGTATGGGAGCATTATGGATTTAGTGTTACCATGAAAATGATGAAAAAAAGTGGTGGATAAAACAGCGACTGCATGAGCACCGTGCAACACGTGTGGTTTATGCTAGCGGCAACACTTCCAATATGATGAGCCATTTATGAAGACATCACTCCGGTGTGTCCGTTGATAGCGCAAGAAGAAGAGAGTCTGGTAGGAAAGAGCAACTCCTTCTCCACGCAGCATTTAAACAGCCTCTACATGCAGACTCAGACTCAGACTCAGACTCAGACTCAGACTCAGACTCAGACTCAGACAGGGCAACAAACACAACTAAAGCATCGGGGAGGTTTATAGTGAAAGATATGCAGCCTTATGCAGTCGTGGAGGACGCTGGATTTCAGCATATGATTAACGTAACGTTACTTGAGCCGCGCTATACACTTAAGCAACACAGTACTTCCAGCAGCACAATCCCTGTAATATGTTTTATATTTATTGATTATTTTTAAATAACAGTGGTACAGAAATCCAACTGTATTCCTCCAAATACTGCACTTTATGAGTGGAAAAACTAATCTTTCAATTAAGAGCTGATAATCAGGGAATTGAGACATATGTTAAACTGTTCTTTTTTTTTTTTCTTTTTGTATAGTTCTGGTTGAGCTTATGCTTCAATTGATGTTGATGGCCTTAGTCTGTAATTACATCATATTTATATGAAAATAACAAAGCTTTAGTTTTTGTTTGCACTAATGACTGTAGAAGACTTATTCTTTCAATTAAGATTTGACAATGAAGAAGTGTTTATGTTCTTTATGTTAGCCATACTTTTGTTAAAGCAAACATTTGTTAACTTATTTTGCCAAATAAATGAAAAGCATGTTGAAATCAGAACATGACCTCCTCGCTGTAACATAAATGTACCGAACCGAACCCAAAACCGTGACCCCAAAACTGTGATATGAACCCAACCGTGGATTTTGTGAACCGTTCCACCCCAAGTCAATACCGATATAATTCCGATATCAGAGCTGTTTTTCCAAGAAATTTGCAGTGTATTGCAATTTTGCATTAAATCTAAATGTATTTCAAAGCAATTTATTTAAGTAGGCTTCACATATAAACAAGTGTAGCAGAGCAAATTGCTATGGCAACTCCTTTAATGTTTTGAATTTCAAAGAGGATTGCAATGGCAAACTATGACATATTTATGTGGATCAGAACGTGGAAGGGTAACCTCAGTCCAATATCCGATAGAGTGAATTATGTCAGTAATAGGACCTGATGCTGATATTGGATCGGACCGGTCCCATCTCTAATATTCAGATTTCACAACGAGACTGCTCCTTGAGTGGGACTTGGACACAATAACAAACAAACCGGATCAATTGAAAGGTAAGGAAAAATGTTTTATTTCTCTGTAGGGTCCTTTCCATAATGTTGTCAGACACTTAGAATAACAATCTGAGCCTGTCAGTGGCAACAACAAGCACTTTACGTTACATTAACGCTGCTCACTTGCCCTCGCAGCTCGTTTCGTGGCTGTCGGTTACAGAGTTATCCCTCAATACTGGATCAATTTCAAAAGTTGTTATTCCCATTAGTCACTTATAGACAGAAAAACATGGGGAAATAGGGTCCAGGTTGAAAGATACCTAAATGACCCTTTAAACTCATGAGAACAACATGATTTGGGGGTTATTTGGAATACCAGAACACTATTTCACATAACAGATCAAATGTGGGTAAGTGCTGGCGATCTTGAAGGGAAGAGCCTGGCTCTAATGAGTATGTTTTCAGGCCATGTGTCTTAAAAGAGACAGGAGACAGAGACGGGTCTCACCTGTGGTCTCTGGTCATTAATTGGCCCAGAGTCCCGCTGTGTCCTGTCATATCATCCTGATGTAGGAGGTGGAAGGGCTCCGCAATTTATCAGCACTTACGAGTCAATTTGTCAGATCTCAACGGCTAGGAGCTGCCGGGGCTGGGCCTGATTACCAGGGCACCACTCCCACAGCCCATATTTGTATCAGCACTCACTTACACAAAGTCATATGCTTGGATATAACCACCCAAATAGTTTACAGCAACATGGATGTACAATTTAAAAAAAAAAGAAGCCTTGAAATTGTACCCTGCCTGTTAATATATCATTCAAACAGTCCTTATCTCCTGAAAGTAATCCGGAGTGTCATTTTGAGTGTGAGAAGCGCAGCCACCTCTTGGCCTCATCTGAATGGTACCTCTGAGGTGAGTATAAGGTCTGACGAGCACTTGGAGGAGAGATAACAGCCATTTAGTGTACAGCAGGAGGACAGATCACCTGATAACAGGGCCAGACATGATAGATGGAGGTATCAATTTACAACCTTCACACAGAGCAAAGCGGCAATAAGCAAGACAACACAAGTTTGACAAGGACAAAGGTCATCTCATCGCTCTGCCTCTATTTCACACATACGAGTAGTTAAAAATACTTTTTACAACCAGTCCAGCGATGTGAAAGTAATCTTATGATCCACAGAGATGTTTCTCAACATCATTAAGAGTTTGCTTAAGAGATTTGATACCTTCCCTACACTCGAAGAAGCCGTTAACCCTCCAATTAGCAGCAAATATGAAATCTTTTCCCGGCGAGTGGTGCGTAATCCAATTTTCCCGACACTAACGTCTAATCCACAACCAATCCTTTGAGTATCTGCTGTCCAGTCCGTCTCTATTAGCAGGCCCTATATTCTCACGCCTCTCCCCAGAAAAACCTCCCCAGACATCCTCACAGCGAGGCGTAATTGGACACCCCGCCCGGTGTCTGACTGTCTTTCTCACAGGACGGGACCATTAGCAGCACAGCCCCGGTGCTCAGGATCCGGCCCAGGGTGTAGCTAGCAGATGGAGCCGCCACCACCTATGGCTCCAAACGCTCACCTCTGACCCTTCTTCCTGTTTAGGTGCTACAGCGTTTCCTCGGTGTCACCGGCTTTTTCCACCATCACTGCACCTCTGCCTCTCCACAGGAAACAAAGAGCCAATTCAGGAAAGCAATCAGGAAGCACGAATAACGTTTAAACACAGATGATGGAATTCTGCCAAGACGGAGACTCAAAAACTGGACAAACACAGCCATCAGACACAGAATGAAGCAGTTTGAGCATGATTGAGATCCCTGACATTTATACAGAAAGACTCCACTTTCAGGGCCAATAAACAAACTAAGAGTTTGAACAGGTAAGCCCTAATGGCTTTTCAGGTTTAAACTTGAAAATGATGACGCTACTGCTTCGGTAATTAGGTGAATTGGAGCTACGATAAACGGTAGTTCAGCCTCAACGTCACTGCTTTTACTCTGGTACAGTAGCTTTGTTGAGAGAACTTTCCTTTGTGTAAAATGCCCCACTTTGCTGCCATTCAGGGTGCACTTCTCCTAATGTCTTATAATTGGGTGGCAGGCATTTGCTTCCTCATAATTCAGAAGCAACTGACCTGGAAACCCCCTGCTATCATGGTCCGGGAGCTCCAGAAAGACATCCCATGTGATGGGCGAGGAGGAATAATGTGTAAGATAATAAGGGACAATACAAGCGGCATCGGAGGACAAAGACAACCGAAACCACACAAATGGCATGAAGCTGAACAGTCAAATGAAAAATAAGATGTTTTAAAAAAAAAACACACACAAACAAAATGATGCACTCAGCAATAATACCAGTCACGCACGGGCAGAATGGTGACATACATGGAAACATGGTCTCCATGGGGGCTGCTGCTGTCTGTATGAGCGATGATAGCTGCTCTCTCCACTGATCCCACATGGCTACAGCACTTTATTCACTATGTGTGACTTTATGTGTGCTCAGCTCTTAAAAGTTAGACCAGCCCTTTACCCCGAGAGCTTTTGGTCGAAATGTCATTGTCATGTATCAGAATTGCCTTCCTCATTTCAAAGCATGAGACTGAAACAACACACCAGAAATGAGCCTCTTATAAACACCAGGCCGTGGCCTAAAACCACTCAAGTCCAAAGTTCACAAAGTGTTTTCTTATGGTTGGGAAAGTTGATTTCACCATTTTCCCTGGAGCAACTATTTTTCACTGGGGAAGCATACATTTTTTTAGTAATAGATGCTGATACTTAATTGAAACATTTTAGATGAAACTGTTCTGGTCTGCATGTACTCTATTCAAATGTAATCATCTAATAATAATAAGGCCTGCAGCTTCACAAATAATTCAATAAATAAGGGATGAATTGGGATTTTTTTCAACTTTTACCTTTTTTTCAAAATTCAACTTGTAAACTCCAAAATAAAAGGATATTATATCTAGCAAAATAATGATCACCGTCTTACCTGAGCACACATGGAGAATTCCTAACAGAAATACAAATCCAATAGAAGTTGGAGACATCATTCAACGTCTCTCTTATGAGAAATGTTCTTGTGTATTCCAAATTATTCAAAAAGCAACGTAGGCATCCGCTCCTTCATGTCAAACTGCAAAAACTCAGAATGTTACAATCCAGAGCTTCAAAATGTAACACCCAGATTTCAGTTTGTGAGTCACAAAAAGCAAAAACAAATATCACACAACAGTCCAGGAGGAGCAGTTCATCAGCTTTGGCTTCTTGCTGTGGATGAGAAGATTGAAAAGATGGAGGAAAAATGATATAAAAACAGCTCCAAACAGATCTCAACACATGAATGCTGTGAATGTGTTGAGACTAGAAGATGTGATCTCTATCCTCTCTGTGAGTTCATCCCGCTGCTGTAGTGCGCTCACACAGATCTCATTCAAACCAGTTAGTTCCTTTGTGCGGAAAAAAAAGAGGACAAAATAATAAATCCACTGTGAGTGAAAGTGAAGTGAAAAGTGAGTGAAAAGACGCGCAGTAGTCCCGCAGAAAGCCTCGGATCCTCTGCTGCAGTCACATTATTTCAGTCCACTTTTCAATCCTGTCACTTGAGATCGGAAACTTTGCTTAGTTCGTTAGTCCTGCTGTCCTCTCCTCATCCAGACACAAGATCAGGGCAACTTTTCCATCACTTTCCGCCCTGGTTCCTCCTCCTCCGCTGCTGCTGCTGCTGCTAACTCCGCCGCTCAGATCCTGGTGCGCGTTCAGAGACCCGAACCTCACGCGAGAGGGGGGACATCGGGATTCATATTGAGCATTTCATTCAAGGAAAGCTTCGTCTATTTGGTATGCGCCTTTTCTTCCTGCTCCCCCCTCCAGAGAGCCGACGAACAGAAGAAAGTTAACCTCTTCCCGCCTGGATCCCTGTGAGCAGAGCAGCGCAGCGCAGCGCAGCGCAGCGCGGGCACACAGCGCGCACTGTGCACGCAGACGGGCTGCTGGGCTGGTTCGCTTTAACTGGGTCCACTAAGAACAGGAACTATTCCGACATGTTGGGTTTAGTCTTTCTGCGGTTCAGGACTAACAACTAATGAAGCAGCCCAGTCCAGTGCTAGTCCTAAAGGGACTTCACAGGGTCTTTATAGAATGCTTCTCTAACATACTTTAGGGATTTGTTTTGTCTCCTGTGGTTTCATGGTCCATTCATATTTCAATATTACAAACTGCATTAGCTATTTTTGATTCTTCTGAAATTTATTACAGGATAAAAAATTGTCATCACACATGATATTTTGTTTATAGGTGTACCATTTCCATTCAATTACTTTTATTTTGTGTATGTGTAAAACCTCATGTGTCTAGCCTACATGCAGGCCTATAGTATCTGTGTTAGACTGATAACTTGATTCAGAATGTTTCAGATAAAATAATATATTATGATGTAAATCAAAAAAATACATTAATAAATAAAAAAAAAATCTATGTGGTGATCCATGCTCCTAATTTAATATTTCCCACAATGCAATGTGATAAACTTGGGACTCAGCCATATACAAATGTGTCTCATTTTTTTATTTATTTATTTTGCGGTTCAGCCTTCAGTGAGCTGAGTTTCTCTGTGTGATCACTTTAGCCTCCAGCCTCTGAGTCAGAGCAAGCTTAGACAGACACTTCATTTTTTACATTTGGTAAGAATCATTTAGAACCGTGCAAGTTATGTTGCATTAAAATATCTCAAATGTGGGGGAAACATGAATGACTAATAAAAGAACAGCTGAAAGACTTCAACATTTCCACAGCAGCTCAGCTCAGAGCTTCTCTGTGGCTCAGCTGAACATTAGTTACCAAACAGCGCCCTCCAGTGAAGGTTGCCGGAACTGATCTTAGGAGACTTGTTTTCACCAGAAAAGAGTCCATATGGTGGCATTGTCAGCCTGGTGACACATTAGTCATCAAAACCAGGGCTTTTCAAAGTGTGTTGTGTTTCAAATACTTCTCAGAAAAACACAGCCACATTTAATGACGCTCTTGTCCCAGAAATAAACAGAGTATAAATAACCCTCGTAAGCAGATCTGTTTCAACAGGACCAGACAACTTTGTACAACAAAAAAACACAAATGCAAGCAATCATTGACATTCAGGAGCAAGTTCTTCTTGTACAAATGAAAAGATGAACATCAATGATCACATGAATAGTTAGAAAAATGATGCTGTTTATCTACAGTCAGTAGATTCAGCCCCCTGCTGTTGGCTCTAAATGGATCTCAGCTATACGTGAACTGAACACTGACAAACACTGACACCGACTGTCTGTCTACAATAATATCAGCACTACAGTACTTACAGTTACTGCTACTTTGTATATGTCTATACAGCTTTACATTACGTTTTCAACTGCACCCTTTAGAAAACTGCAAATGTTGCATTCCAACTGCACCTTAGTTATTCCTTTGTACATTTTTATTTCTGTATTTATTTCTTGTGTATAGAGCCAATACAACACAGTAACGTGCAATATGTTACTGCTTTTATAGGTAAAGCAAATATATATTTTCTATTGATAATATATATACATATACTGTGTGTATATATATATACACACAGTATATGTATATATATATATATATATATATATATATATATGTATATTTTTTCTTCTTCTTTATTTTTATTACTAAATATGTGTATGCACCATAAGGTTTGCTTTATATTGCATTATTGCATTATATAACAGTTGTACACCCTCCATTCCCACTTGGTCCTCAGTGTCCTGTTTTTGCAGAAAGCTTTTACAGCCCTGGATCTATAAAGTGGCTGTTCAGCTGAATACCATCAATTGAAGAATAAAAATGTCCTCTAGCCGCCAGCAGCAGGGAACTGTAACATAGAAGCAATTATCAGCAAAAGTGCTCACTTTAGACCCGTCAGGATGGGAGGGTGTCTGGGAGGGCTGATTGCTACAAGAGGACGTGAGCATTTTGAACTTTTGATGCAACACAGCAAAGAAAAAAAAAAACTGTCACACAAAGCCAACACTGTTATCACGGGTCACAAACAGTGCTCTAATCTCTCTTTTTCTCACATTACCTGCAAATAATAGAATGAGAGGAGGGGGATGTGCAACATGATGTCAGCAAATTGTTATTTTACTATTACTGTAATTTTTGATTTCAAATAATCTCATGCCCTTAAAAGTATGCATATACTTACAGACCTCATTGATAACATTTTATGTAAACTAGGGCTGTCGATCAATGAAAATATCTATTTGCGATTAATCGCATGATTGTCCATAGTTAATCACAAATTAATTGCACATTTTTTAACCGTTCAAAATGTACCTGAAAGGGAGATTTGTCAATTATTTAATATTTTTATCAATATGGCAGTGGGCAAATATGCTGCTTTATGTAAGTGCATGTATATATTTATTATTGAAAATCAATCAAAAACACAAAACAATGACAAATATTGTCCAGAAACCCTCACAGGTACTGCATTTAGCATAAACAGCATGCAGCTCAAATCATAACATGGCAAACTGCAGCCCAACAGGCAACAACAGCTGTCAGTGTGTCAGCGTGCTGACTTGACTATGACTTGCCCCAAACTGCATGTGATTATCATAAAGTGGGCATGTCTGTAAAGGGGAGACTTGCGGGTACCCATAGAACCCATTTACATTCACATATCTGGAGGTCAGAGGTCAAGGGACCCCTTTAAATATGACCACGCCAGTTTCGCCTCGCCAAAATGTAGCGCAAGTTTGGAGCGTTATTTAGCCTCTTTCGCAACAAGCTAGTATGATGGTTGATACCAGTGGGCTCCTTAGAGGTTCTAGTTTCATATAATGCCAGTATTCATTCTAGCTTTACAACTGACGTTTGGTTACCACTTCTGACAAGGCTTGTGAGCCAATAGTAAAACATCATTGTGTATCACGTGGTATCTCTGGGTCGTCAGTTAGTGTGGAAAAAAACAACGGATGAATGGCTGGGATTGACGGTAAGTGCCTGGCAAAGACTTGTTGTGAAGTAAATGCAATGGAACGGGGGAGGGACATCTAGTGGCTGAATGTTATCAATGTTATCAATAGCACCTTTAATCCACTTTGCCCATGGCTTCACCACTATTGACATATTTTCATAGTATAATGTTGCATCAAACCCTTTTGTATTCAGGTGTGGTTCCACCCTTCTTCTTCTATGGTTGTCAAAGAAAGAAAGAAAAAGAAAAAAAATCCCACAGTAAGCACAAGTTATGACGCTGGAGCTCTGTGAACAGGGAGGCTCTCTGTCCTCTCTCCTTTCCCTCCCTCTACTTTGCAACCTTGATCAGACCAGCAGAGGCTGGAAATATGACATACTGTCAGGGCTGTGATGGCAGCAGAGACAGCAGAGAGCTTTTAACACCAACAGACAAATCGTTTTCACACAAAACAACTTACAAGAATATACAAGAATGTATAAAATCTCCCCATCCTGGACTGCAGAGCGCTCTGAGGCCATTAAAGAGAACCAAAACAACTTTGAATGACGCCAAAGATTTGATGACTCATTATTCTTTGAAAGACAGTTATGTAATATTTTTGTACTTACTTTGAAAGACCTGGTTGCATTTGTGTGGTTTGACGTGGGAGTGCCTCAAAGTCTGGTGGTTTTGGTGAAGTCCAAAATTATTAGGCAGTCTTTTGCACCAGTGAGACTTCTGCAACCCGGCGAGGCGACGGCCCCCATGTGGACCCTTGTGGTCTTTAGGAACTCCTAGCATGACCAGCATGGAGAACAGCACCACCAGCAAGCACACGATCTGCATGGTGATGTGCGTGGACAACACGCAGCCAGTAGATGTGCATGTAACTATCATAAAAACACACCGTTCTTGCTGGTTCAGTGGCTGCAGACCGGTGACAAATAATTAAATCCAATCCAAAGATCCTCTTGAAAATTCTCAAAAACAGCAGCAAACCACAAACATCGCCTCATTTCCCACCAAGAGTCCTTCATGCTGCTACCCTTGAGATCTGCCAAACACATAAACCCCTGCAGTCTTGGCCGCTCTCCTAAATCCAGTGACAATGTTTCCCCCCAAGAGTATGATGGGATCTTAATGAGGGCAACTCTGTATACAATGTGCATGGTGAAGTTCACTCCCCTCTCCATCTCGCCACGCCATTGCTCAATGGAGAGAGCGTCTCTCATCTTCCCGGCCCTTTTTTATCTTCAGTAATTCTCCTTTTAATATTCAAAAGGAGTTTGTGGACGTTCCGTCTTTTCTTATGATGTTTCTATGCATGCAGCAGGACGGGGGATCCTGTAGGCTACATGCTGAGTCCCTTTTCACATGTGTTGGACTTCTCACAAAACCTAGGCCCCCTCAGCATAGAGGTGATGGGGTGACACACAGGCGGGGTGAGGCGAAGGCGCCCTTTTCTCTGACTAAGACTATTAAATGGCTTTCATTCCCATCTCACCAGCGCACCAAACAAGATGGCATAAAACAAAACTTCTCTTCCCAGAAAAGATACTCCCTGTTGAGAGGCAAACAAAACACTCTTTCCCAACAGACAGAACACTTTTCCATCCTCAGAAAAAAGTGTTTTTGGGGGTTTTCACACTCAAATATGTCAGGAAGTAAACAGAAACTTGTCGGAGTTGCAGTTAGAGTCACCTTGGACAGAATGTGGCAGTCAGTATGTTTGAGCTCCCTTCACAGACTCTTTAGTTGGATGGTTCATACTTCACTTGCCTCACACTACACTACACTACACTACACTACGGCCTTTTATCATCCCTGTCCTGTCCTTGAGGGAGCCATTCTTTCATGTATTCATTGTGCTACTTTTCTTTTTTTATAAGACAGCAATTCAAATGTGTAGTCTTTGTGAGTTGGCGACGGGCAGCAACGTCTCCAAGGTGTTCTGAACAGATAAAACAGGAATAACATAAGGCAGAAGGAGCGTGTTTGATTGAGCTCCTTTCGCATTTTCCAAGACAATCAGTAAATAGCTGCAGGGTAATGTTGTCCTGCCTCAGGTGTTTGGGCTGTGATTCATTTTACAGTTGCACAAGTGGCCCATCACAAATCAGAAACAGTGTCTATAATGACTGAGTGAACCAGTCAGGAGGTGCAAGGTCCTCTGACAAGAAAGGGCAAGACTCCCAGGGCTGTTTTATGCTCACACACAAACTTGAAGCTGGGTGGAATAGGTGAGAAAACTGGGTGAAGCACTGGCTGACCGATGGCATCAATTTCCATCAGCTCTGTCCTCTTCTGCTCACCAACCTCAACAATGGAGGACCACAGGCTTAAAATAGAGCAACGTAAACATATGGAATTGCATTTACTCAACTGAGCCAACATTTATCCAATCTCTTGCAACATCTGGAAATCTCTTTATTTTTAAAACTTCCTGTAAGAAGTTGCATGATTGATAAGTGTGGTCGCTGGAATCTGCAGGATATATCATGTTAAATGAAGACTGCTTAATCATGCAGTGGAGAACTTTCTCTACTGTCATGGCACTCTTGAGAATTAAATGATCTCCAGGTGGCATGCCAGATTGTCAACATGGGGACCGACTCAAAGGAAGGAGAGGGAGATAAGCGATGGGAGGGAGGAGAGATGACCTGAAGTCCTGAGGAAGCACTTTATCACGTTTTCTCTACTGAAAAATCACCCTAGAGGGCATTCCTTCATGTTTTCTTTACTGGAAGGGCACCCTAGAGGGCACTTCATCACGTTTTCTCTACTGGAAGGGCACTCTAGAGGGCCCTTCATCATGTTTTCTCCACTAAAAAGTCACCCTACAGGGCACTTCATCACATTTTTTCTCCACTGGAAGGGCGCCCTTGAGGGCCCTTCATCATGTTTTCTCTACTAGAAGGGCACTCAAGAGGGCCCTTCATCATGTTTTCTCTACTGGAAGGGCACTCTAGAGGGCCCTTCATCATTTTTTTCTCCACTGGAAGGGCACTCAAGAGGGTCCTTCATCATGTTTTCTCTACTGGAAGGGCACTCAAGAGGGCCCTTCATAATTTTTTTCTCCACTGGAAGGGTACCCTTGAGGGCCCTTCATCATGTTTTCTCTACTGGAAGGGCACTCTAGAGGGCCCTTCATAATTTTCTTCTCCACCGGAAGGGTACCCTTGAGGGCCCTTCATCATGTTTTCTCCACTGGAAGGGCACTCTAGAGGGCCCTTCATCATGTTTTCTCCACTGGAAGGGTACCCTAGAAGGCATTCATCACATTTTCTCCACTGGAAGGGTACCCTTGAGGGCCCTTCATCATGTTTTCTCTACTGGAAGGGCACTCTATAGGGCACTTCATCATATTTTCTCCACTGGAAGGGTACCCTTGAGGGCCCTTCATCATGTTTTCTCCACTGCAAGGGCACGCTAGAGGGCTCTCTATCATGTTTTATCAACCATAGGGGCATCGAAGAGTGCACATTTGCTGTGCTTTGTTCACCAGTAGTTGCTGAGGGAGTTGTGAAGCTCCAGGAGCACAAACCATGCCACAGCTAATTGTACAGGCCCCTGCCATCATGAGAAATGTTTGACTAGAAATGACTTTGTGTCGTGTTTCTAACTGCAACCCAGCCAAACATTTTGATTTATCTCCATTTTGAAAAACTAACATGGCTTGTGATTAAAAGTAACATAGATTAATTGATATGGGCTAAAGTGTAATGCACACATCAGCAGTATTTGAACATTTGTCTTAAATAGGGCCAACATACTGAGTTGAATTCAAATCACAGCTGGCCAGTCAGACTAAAACCAACCATATTTAGACTTTGACAGATATCAGCAGAGACTGAAAGTGAAGCACTAAGTGCAGTCTTGTCATATTTCTGGAACATCTATGACAGAAACCTCAGTGATTGTCAGGCCGTTTCGCCTTGCCTGTCCACTGTGGACAACTCTGTGGCCCCTCAGCTCCACACAAAAGCCCAAGAATGTATAATTCTGGGCACCATCCCAGAATAAATACAGTCAGATGAGCCTCAGAAACAAGCCAAAAAAGTCTTTAAAATCTGGAAAAGGCTGAAAATGTCTCTTGTCACTGTTATATTGAGAGTTTGCCAGAGTGTAGAGAAAGGGACAGGCGATACACAAAGCAAGTGAGACTCAAAGCAGAGTGTAACAAAACATAAACAGAAGAGTGAGGACATTCTTCTTCTCACTATAGCCTCTCTGTGCAGCTTTCAGACATGATACAAAAAAGACATGGGTCCAGTGAAAGAAGATGACGGAGAACTAAACAAATCTGTTTCTGTTCAGGGAATGTCCCCATGCATGACGCTGCTGCTGCAAGAAATGTGAGGCAAAGGGGGGGGGGGGGGGGGGGCAGACACTGAGGAGAAAGAAAGAGGGGAAAGAGGGGGAGCTTCACAGGATGCCGCGACGAGGTTTGGAGCACAAAGCAGGATGAGGCGATAAACAGGCTGTTGCTTTTCCGCTTGCCTGCGCACACTGAATCCCTCTTTCCCTGAGTCTTTTAATGGGCCTCACATTAGCATCTGTTTAGCGTCAGCCTCGACATGGCCTGTGGAGGCTGATTAAAATAACCCAGCTATCACATAACATCCTGGCAGCAACATCAAAATATAGTCAGATGTTGGGAATATTTGCAGCAACAGACGTTCGGGAAGTTAGAGCGAATGTTCTGCACTTCTGTTGTCACAAAGATGTTTATTAGTTGCTTCTGTTCAAACTCTCCTCCTGTGAGATATTATGCTCCATATGGAAAGATATGAAGTTTATCATGTTAGTGACAAGTATTTAACATTAAGATTACAGTATCCAATTTGTGCATTTCTATGCGTGACTGCAGTAGCATAACAGGAAGATACAATCTGACAATGACTAGAATATCAAAGTGTCTCTGACTGTCCTTGAATTGCTCTTCTTTTCATGAAACACAGGCAGCTTGTTGTGTGACCTGCGCCTCACTCCTTCCCACATAGAAACGCATTGTGGCAGAAACGAGCAGCATTGCGTTTCATGCTTAATTGGCTTAATTGGTTTAGAGACAGAGGAGCTTTAATGAGTGACAGTGGGGCTCAGGGTAACTGAGCCAAGAGATCCCTTTGTTCTTATCACTGCTGGACCTCAGCCAATCACATGGCAGCGAGATACAAGACGAGATCCAGACCAGCAGCAGAGCAACAATCTGACCATTATTTAAGTGGAAAATAAACAGCCATTTCCAGGTCAAATCTCCTCATTATTGGTGAGTCATACATTGTAAGTGCATTCTACATGTGAGCTTTAGCTGTAAAAGTTTACCTTTCCTCTGTAGGCTATATATATTTGACAGCACTGACAGTGACACTTGACTTGAAACAACTCAATTAGAGCTCAGCACACATTCAGCACATCGTCACCACTGTGAAACTATACAACTGACTGCTTGACGTGGCAAACTAGTAAAAATGGTCAGATGTCAGATTCCAGACAGGAATAACTGAAGAATGTGATCATCGATGATTTTCACAAATTGCTGGAGTGTGTGTGTTCAGATCAATTGCTCAGTTTGACACATTCAGCCAATTCCCTTTTCATCAAAAATACATTTTGTATTTTGAGATTACAGCATTTGTGTCCCAAATTCTTGACATAAACATTTGCAGTTGTCGAGAGGTTTCACTCAAAACCACAAAGTCAACCTCATGGTGGCGCTAGAGTAAAAGTCCATTGGCTTCATCCTCTGGGGACCATGAACGTCTTTAAAAAACTTTCGTGGCCATCCGTGCAATAAATGTGGAGATATTTCAATCCGGACCAAAGTGGTGGACGGACTGACAGACTGACATTTCCATCCCTGGAGTCACACAGCTACTGTGGCTAAAAAGTCCGTCAGGGCCTAGCTCAAAATACCTTCAGCAGTTTTTGTGGGCTAGATAAACATTCCTAATTCAAACTATAATAACACTTTGGTTTTCTACATGTTTTCTTTCATATTATTGAAAAGAAATCAATAAAAGAAGTAAAAACACAAATTGCTCTTCCAATATTCTAGACAAACCTCAGCTGCAAACCCAAACTGCCATGTAGCTGAGAATTGATGGGACATTAATATTTTTTTTCTCAAAGTTATTTCTTCCAGAAACTTTCCAGAACTGTACTTAGAATATCATTGTGCAGTAGTTGCGGTTTCAGTGGGCCCTTGGAGCCAACATCAGTGACTGATCTCTCTCCGAAGACCCTGACCAGTGAAAAATGCAAAGACACTGCTCATGCTAAAAGCATTCCCCGTCTCTCAAATGAAAAGCCTATTCTTCCCGTCTTCCCCTGGTGCGATCAGCTGCCAAAACAAACTGCCGCTGTGATGAATGTAATAAATATGATCGATGGGATATCTGGCGCTGCTGACCTCACACCATGCGCCAGAGTCCAGGGAGCAGGTGCTGCCCAGATTTACAACCCCCTCCACCCCCATCTCATGACCACATCTTCACAGCCCCCTACAGCTCACACTGAGTCTCAGAGAAACAGGCTTCATATTGGCTGCGGCTGAACATTATGTACAACATGACTATGCACGACTCATATCAGCACCAATAAAACCAACAATGATTTTACAGGTCATCAAGCCGTCAGTCATGGCTGACAGTTATTAGAGAAATTGGTGCTGGGAGGAGCGCACAGGGCTGCAAGCACTCCTTACGCGTGTGCTCATAAAGATGGCTAATTACTCTGAAGGAAACGTCAGCTCTGGAAATGAACATAAAACTAGGTGAGGTATTTTACCAAATAATAAAGACGTTGCTGTGGCTGGATCATTTAAAAAAGCTCTAATGTACAAGGGATGTACAGTAGCTTTAAAAGTACTGTATGTTACCAGAAACTCCAGCAAATAAAAGTTTGTTCCAGTTTGAATGTTGCTTATAACATAGTAGATCATTACATGGATGTGTGCAACAACATATAAATGATCTGCATCAACAGTACACTGTTTTTTAAATGAGTGAAATGCAATTGAAGTGATTTACCTCTCAGAGTGGCAGAGTGCAGCCCAGTTTCTAATGATACTTTGACAACTCAACAGACCTGACTCACTACTGTAAAAAAAATACCTGCTTGGCTGATGAAGTTGTGGCTAAAATTCAACAGTGGCTTGGATTTTATGAAGCACGCCTTATATGAGCTCTCCAGTATGTCCAAACAGCTGTGCAGCTACAGCTGTTATACAGCTAACATTATATAGAAGTCTTAGTTGGTGTTGTCCAAGAACAAAATGACTGTTACTCCTCGCTGTATATTACAGAGTGGTTGCAATTACTCTTGGCTGCTAAACTAATACAATATTGTACATACTGGTTTGCTGTCTTGATCTGAAAGGGTATACAGTGCTACAGGAATGAGTCCTAAAACCCAGAAATGAGTTAGCATTTTAGCACTTCCGGTTCCCTCGTCTGGAAGTCTATGTTTTTGAATGCGTTTTTAGTTAGATGCCTGAAATAAGGTCTGTTGTTAACACAAGCTTAAAAGATTTTAATGTTTTGCTCTATGAAATAAAATATGTCAGTAATTGAATTTGAAGCCTAAATGTGTCTGGCGCTCGCCAACTAGTGGCTAAATGAGACTACTAAATGTCATCACACCGACTTGTCCGCCTTTACAGCCTCGTCGTGTATACTCGCGCTGAACCAAACGTGTAAGTATCATAAACATGTGTTTGTCACAGAGCTTATTTTCTGCAATACTCCAAAACCCAAAGGAGAAATCCCATTGGGTTTTTGTCGAGGGAACCCAGGGCGATGCTAACTTCCTGGTTGGCCAACAAAACTGTGTCAACCCCGGAGCACTCTATTGGCCGTAAGCATATTAAAGGTGCTAAATTCAAGATTGGGAACATTTCTATTTCATCCTAAGGCTGAGCCGGCAGCTCGCAGCTAACGATGCTAACAGTGAAAAGCAACAGCAACAGTGCAGACAGTGTTTACCTGGGGTTGAACTAGAGGGTGGGTGCTTCGCTTCTGCATTGGCGTTATCAGCTGTAACCGCCCTATGAGAGCAGTGCAGCTTGGCGGCCATGAGCCACAGGAGCACTCACATGCATTAAAAGGTAAGTGCGGCCGGCCCGACTATGTCAACGAATCACGGAGAAGCCAGGATTACAACACACACGCAGAGGGAGAGTGACTTCATTCTCTGCTCAGGTAGACATTACTCCTCTATATCTTTACATAGCAAATAGTTGTTTACTGCTATATTAATGCTCTGGATATCGTATACTAGAGCACCTTTAAAAAAAACAAAAACTGGATACCGCAATCTAAGATGGTGCCTCTCTCACTCAAATAAAAGTTGCTCACTGCGCCACAAACCGAACTGCAAATGTTTATTTCTGAAATATGTTACCAGCAGCATACTGTAGGTGCCAGACTCTGGTGTCCTACGTGAAAGATTTATGTCTCATCTTTTCTTTCTCCACTTTGAATTGTCTGAATTGCATCGTAATGTACAGGAGTGATGGAAAACAAAGAGGTCACAGATTACATTGCCATGTATGTGAACGTTTTGATTTAATTTAACTCAATGTCTTAACAGCTATTTGAACAACCAACTCCAAGTCAGAGGAGCCACAGCATTCCCTCCTCTCCTCTTTGACTAAACGTGACCCATTTACATCCTAAGAAAACACTTACTATCCTTTCACTGAGGAATTAAATGTGTTTGACGGGGCAGGAGCAGCTGATTATTAGCACTTAGCAAAACCCTATCCAATCTTCTTCCAAATTATCACGAGGACACTAGAAACGTGAATCTGAATATTCTAATTTAATTCTCACCTCATAGTCTTTGTGCTTTCGACCCCTGCGCACTCGTGCTAACTCCCATCTCAAATCTCGCTCCCACTCCAATGCCTCTTGACCACATTACTCCACTCTCTATCCTGACAAGAATGGTTAATAGACCCATTTACTAGGACGGTGCTAAACTAAGCTGTGTGGATCAGGGAGATGAAAAGAGATTGGATGGGGAGTAAAAAAAAAAATAAAAAACCCTCAACTGGCCTCAGCAGCACAGGGGCTGCAGGGAAACTGCGTGTACATTAGTGCATGGTTAGAACTAATTATATCTCAAGTGAATCGCTCCTCCAGGCGTGGCCAGGGATCTGTCTCTTTTGTTGCACTGGTAGGAAGATAATAGCTATGTGAGAGTGCTAGCTAGCTGAGCATGTAGCACTCTTTTTGCTTCCTGATTACCATGGTACTAAGACTGATGAACATCAGTGAGTGTCATGGAGACGTGCCACACTGATGCTGTGGTGACTCTTGGGTAATATATGTGGGGGTGACACTGTCAAGGAAATTGGATTTCAGGGTGGGGACTCAAGGACAGTGCAACAGCCTAGTGATGAGAAGGATGAATAACGTGTAGAGCTCTCCATCTCTCTCATGGTAGAGCTGTCAGTGCCATGCATCCAGACACAGACCACTCCACTCCGGCATCAATAAGGGGAAACAGGCACCTGGTCTCCACCTACTAAGGCCCTGTTCAGACCTGGCATTGACATGCATCCTGAGGGATCCAATCACAAGTGGACAGCTCTAAGTACATCTGTTCACACCTGGCATTAGAATGCGTCTTCAGTGACCACTTGTGATCCGATCTGACTTCCCCGCTGTATATGCAACTAAACACGTAGTAAACACACTGCTAAAACAGCAGATGCAGTTGTGACGTAATATTACATGAATGTCAGGAGTAATATCCTACATATTCGTGAAGTCGGGTACATTTTATTAACACCAAATATAAGGTTATTGTACTGGCACCGCTGTATTTGCCTGGCAACAGCAGGGCGCAGAGCTTCAGAGAGCCAGGGATGAGAGAGAGTGAGAGGGCATCCACTCTGTGCAAAGCACTGGAACAAACACACCAACTGTATGATAATAATGCTTTGCGTGCCTAGTCTGATAGTCTGTAGATGTGTAGCCTATAGATAATATATATTTCAATAAAATACAGTTGTACCGACAGGATACAGTAGAGCACAGAAGCCGTCTCCGTGCCGCGAGGCAGACCAGCGCTCGCGTCCGCCTGTCTATTCACCTGAGGAGTGCAGTGACCCCGTGGATTCAAGCAGGACGTCAGTTGAGTAGGCGGTCCTTCAGTATGGCCCAGGACAAATTCACTACAAACTACTAAAAGAATGTGGTCATATGTGGCCCAGACCACCTCGGAATGTGGTGTGAGCGATCGGATCTGAATGCGTCCTCAATGCGTCTTGAGTGCGTTCACACCTGCACTTAGAGCTGTCCACTTGTGATCGGATCACTCAGGATAGATGTTAATGCCAGGTCTGAACAGGGCCGAAGACTCAACAATATGAGGACAGCAACATCTCTGTTCTCAAGCTACACGTTGTTCACACAAAGGTTGAACGCTGATGTTGTTTCTCACTTTAGTGTTGAATCTGATGAGCAACAATTGGTGGTGATGTTCTGCTCAAAACAGTTAGCGTCACCTGACTTAAATCAAATTATCTTGGCTGTGCACGTGCAATGTGAACAAGAAAGCAGTATTTGATGAGCAGTGATTTATTTATTCTTCTTCAAAACAATGGAAGTGCTGTGAGCAACGACTTGTAGCAACCTGTCCTGCTGATTTTAGTTCCTATTAAACTAGCTATGAATACAAAAATAAGGAGACAGCATTAGTAAAAAGGGTTTAGCTCTATTTTTCTTTTGCTTTCACAAAAGACTTGAAAAAGTATTTCTTCCAGCAATGGCTGATTGTAATCACAGCTGTGACCTTTCACTTCTTACTAACACTCACAGTTGGCTCTGTATATTGAATTTTGAGGTATGTTGGATGGCACATTCTTACTGAAGTATAAATAAGGCTTAAGGCTATTATATACGTCAGTGAGAATGTGCCATGTGACAAAGTGTCAGCTGACAGAACTGTGTCACACAACACTCTGAATTCATAGTTCAGAGATGGTCTGTGTTCTTACTATGTAGCAGCCGGAGGTCAAGCTCAGCCGAGGCTTGTTTATATTCTTTGAGGGAAATGTCAGCATGCTTCAATGTTGGCCATTTTGAAAACAAGTACAATTTTATGTTCAACCTTGTTTACAGGAAGAAGAAAGACCCCCCATCTTTATATAACTTTAATAGAACTAGGGAGATGTGTGGGGGGGAAATACCTCAACATGCATGCTAACTGGTTTGTTGGTTAATTCTAATCACAGAATAATCCTACATTCAAGCACAGCTGAACGAAAAAAAATACAGTATTTCGGAGTCTGTGATATTATTAAGAAAATGTACAACATAGAATATGCTGTTTATATCTGCATACTGTGCTGGTCGCCACGTTTAATATTTTCATTTTTATTACTGTATAATCACCTGAAACTAAGAATGGTTGTGTTTTCGTTAGCTTAGAATGAGCCCTTCATATCTACATAGGGAACGGGGCCTCTTCAAGGAGTCCACCATGATGCTCCACCATGTTTCTACAGTAGCCCAGTACGGACAAACCAAACATTGGCCTTTCACGGTTTTTACGTTACCTGAAGGCCACCGTAGTTCTCACGCTTATAAAACTTCTGTAACGTGAGCCGCAGAGTGCAAAACCGTGGTACCGCCGGTTGCTGTCTGACTTCCGTTGCTCCTAAAGTAGTGTTATTAAGGTAAAGATGGCCTCTGAGCGAGGCGAACGGCGTCACCACGGTTTTGCACTCGGCGACTCACGTTGTGAGGAGTGAGCGGATGGGTACTCAGTTGGATGCAATCTGCAACCGCACCACTAGATTCCGCCAAATCCTATAAACTGTCCCTTTAAGTATAAATTAGGCTAATGTGTTTTTATGGTGAGAAGTCGGAATTTCCGAGTTCCCGGGTGGAAATTTCAACTGGAGTCAGATTTCCAACTTGGAAAGTCGGACGAACCTCACCAACCCTGACCTCACAATCCAAGATGGCTGCTCTGTACATCAACAGTAAAAAAGCTGTAATAATATACTGTTTATTAGCACTTCTGTCTTACCGATATGTGTGTCTCATTAAATCAGTCATACACAGAGTACTGTCCAACGTCTATCTGTGGACATGTTCCTACGGTGTTTGTATGCACAAAAGACCAGCCTAATCCATTGTTATGAACTGGTATTGCTAACAATATCTAACCTGGCTGCCGCAAACCCCATTAAGTTTTCTGACTTGTTGAACTGGAACGCAGTCAACTCGGGTGTGGCGTCATTCCCAGCTCCGACTTCCGATTTCCGATAGCATATGTCTTTGTGTGTGTGTGGGTATGCAGACACAGAACAGGAGAGACTTAATAGCAGTTAGTAGCATCAGTTGGCAAGCCAAAAGATGCAGGTGTGAACAGGTTATAAAAGTCATGTATAGACTGTCTTCATCTTCATCGCTGGCTGTGCACCTTTTATATTTCCACCATAAAAATGTGGAATAAGAGCCTCCATTGTACAGTGTGTGTTGATAGATATTTTCTACGCTATCTATCTGATCTTTTTGATCGTTCAGCACTGACTTTGTTCTCACATCACCCGTCTGTCCATCCATCAGTACCGTGAATGGTTTGCTGTAGGGGCGACCGCTTTGAGAGTGGTATGAAACATGGTATTACAGTCATTTGGACCTCCTCTATATTATGCAGCCAATCAGTGGTGACTGTGTGGCAACCTTAAATTCCCTCCCTTTCCCCTTTATCTTTATTTCTATAACCTGACAAATACAGTGGCTCTCTGAACTTTCTGTCCTTTGTGATCTGTGACAAACGCAATGCTAGCTGTCAGCGGAGAGGGAGAAAATGAGTGGTGATGTGCTCTCTGAAGTCACGCTCAGCCCTTTCATGTCGAGGCAGAAGAACCAAAGACCTGTCTCCTCTGTGCGCGTCTGCCTGCCAAGCAGCGGCTCGCTAAAGTGTAAGCGCAAGAGAGAGTTCCAGCGTGCCTCTCTAATCCACTGCCTTCACACAGGTCAGTCTCATTTATTATGAATGTGAAGTTCGGTGCAAAGCTCTTTGATATTGGGAAACAATTTAGGGCTGGCTGAGAGTCTGTGTCTAGGGGGACCAATAAAAAACACTTTTAATGTATTGCAAACTTCAGGTCAGCAAATGGTTCCTTATAAAATTCACAGTAGGCTCTATTAATCCCAGATGAGACAGAGCCAGGCACCTAAAAGACTCTTCGCTGCAACGCTTGAAGGTGCACACCGTTTTCACCTGAGCTAAAACTGGCAGCTGTCAAGATTACCCTCACGTTCCATCCGGAGAGTCACGCTCTCTGAAAATGGAGTCCTTGGCAGCCGCCCGCTTTGTTCTATCAGCGGCAGACTGAGGTATTAGAGCACATTAGTCTCATTTCCAATTCACTGACTGGGCCAGATCGATTCCCTTCATTTTCATGCACAGATGGGATTAAATGGCCAGATTAAACATGAACTCCTGGCACTGTCTGCCGGACAGATTTATCATTCTAAAGATGAGCCCAAATGCAGTGAGGCAAGTATAACATGATTTCCCCTCTTTATACCCTCATTCAAAGCACGCCAAGTCTGTTGAAAGCTGGGAACCCTGACTACAGTATATGGCTAACTCAGAGTTTAAACTGAAAGAGTTTTAAAAAGTTTTAAAGCTGGAAATACTGTCATAAAATACTGTCATGAAACTAGAAAACCTAAGGAATCCATCTTTACCAACCATGTCAGACTAGCTTGTTGTGAAGGAGGTTAAATAACGCTCCAAACTTACACAAAATTTTGACGTGGAAAAACTGTCATGGACATTTTCAAAGGGGTCCCTTGACCTCTGACCTCAAGATGTATGAATGTAAATGGGTTCTATGGGCACCCACGAGTCTCCCCTTTACAGACATGCCCACTTTATGATAATCACATGCAGTTTGGGGGCAAGTCATAGTGAAGTCAGCACACTGACACACTGACAGCTGTTGTTGCCTGTTGGGCTGCAGTTTGCCATGTTATAATTTGAGCATATTGTTTTATGCTAAATGCAGTACCTGGGAGGGTTTCTGGACAATATCTGTCTTTGTTTTATTTTGTTAATTGATTTCCAATAATAAATATATACATACATTTGTATAAAGTAAAAATATTTGCCACCTCCCATGTTGATAAGCATGATGACAAATCTCCCTTTAAGGTAAATTTTGAATAGATAAAAAATGTGCGATTAATCGTTATTAAATATTTTAATCGATTGACAGCCCAATCACCATGTAATAGTTGTTTGGGCTCAAACTTCTTTAATGTCTTAGCTTCACTGATAAAAGGCGTAGCGTGATACTGAAGATGATTGTATGGTTTTGTCATTTATTGTCTGAATTTCCAGCCGCACACAGCGATAAGATGAAGCTCATAACGGTTTTGGCAGCTAATCTGGACTTCCTTTTTCTGTGCAAGACTTCCTGAAGCTGTGTGAGGTCCAGTAAATCACCGAGGAAGGTAGGTCTCCTCGCTGGGACAACACACGGAGAACACTTTTTACCCTCACTCTGGGGGAAAGGGCCCAAAAAAACACATGCGTCATTACTAATCTTCTCCAGACTTGAATCCTTTGTGTGTGCTCATGTGTGTGTGAGCCAGTCCCTCAGGTGAGGACCCCATTTCCGGTTCTGCATTTCCCTACAGAGCTCTGTGGTCTGAAGAGACACCGGCTACATGCATTTGGAGTGGCGCTCCTTTTCCCACAATCCTCCTCTTTCAACACTCAAAACTGGGAAACTCTAAGCAGCAGTCACCACATGTAGATCATGTTTGAATATACTGTATATTTACCATGGAAACACATGGAAACTTTTGAAGCTTATTTATTTAGTATAAAGACTGTTCAACTGTGAGGGGATTTCTGTTTGAAAAATGTAAACAAATGGCTCCCCAAAGTGCGTTTTGTAATCCCTTTGATTGCTATTCTCAATATAGGGCTTATATATAACAAGGTTGTATACTTGGTGTGATAGACAACACGTGCTTTGCTTGATTATAAGGGAAAACAAACTGTATCCTGTTTCAGTGCAAGAAGTTAAATAACTCAAGTCATTTCTTCACCTGGGATCAACTTGATATCTCCCAGTGGTTATGTATGTATGCAAGGACACATCATGAGAAAGCAGCAGCAGCAGTACCTGTGTAGCCCAAAGAGTTGTCGTCCTCATGTTCGGTGGTGGGAGCCGGTGTTGCCCCTTCGCTGGCCCCGTCCTGAGCGACTCCCGTCTCTGTCAACAATAACACCACAGGGACTGAGAACCTGGACGCATTCTGCCCACTTCCCCCACCAACGGTCCAAACCTCCAGCCCTCCGCATCCTTGACACAAGCAGAGAGCGAAAAACGCACAGAGAAGTGGCGGGCTCCATTCTCGTAAACTCTTGTGTCTCTGGCTGCGGAATGCAAACACCCACATTGCAGCGAACAACCAAACACACACAATCCCAACAGTTGTGTATAATCCAAGAAAATGATAATTTCAGACACAATCGGTTGTTGGGTATAGATCCATCAGAATGATGCAGCCTCCAGCTCTTTTCTCTGGGCTCAGCAGGAGGTTGTTCTGTTGTCCTGTGTTGGGCTTGAGTGTAAGTGTGTGGGTGTAAAACAGAGTCACCGTATCAATAGCCATAAGTGGCTGCACCCCTAAAGGGAGCACATGGGCAGGACAGAGGAGGGAGGGCCGGGGCACACTCTGCATGATTGACAACGCCGCTCTGCATGCACACACACGCCGTGCACGCGGTCCTGATGCAAATACAATGATGCACCATTAATTACTAATCAGCTCCTTTTGATTCGGGCCCGTCTTTGTGCATGCGTCTTTTCCAGAGTGACAGGTTGAGTGTGTGCGACAGGAGGTGTGAGGGCGGGACAGTGGGGGGTAGGGGAGGAAAAGGAGAGGCCAAGAGGGCTGGGGTGTGTGTGGCTTATGGGGGGAGAAGGGAGGCCAACTGTGCCCTTATGATGGCTCTGTGTGAAATAAATCAGACTCGGCCATGCCCACTCTCTTTGTTGCCCACTGACAGGGGTTAATTTGTGCTGGGCGTCTGGGGTGGGGAGGTAGAAGGAATCATAATCAAAGAGCATCCAACCCCTTTCGCTAACTGAGTGGCAGTCTGTCGGAAGTATCTGTTTCCTCAATGAGATCTGGCATCACTTCTGATAAACAGCAGACAGGCAGACACAATCGTTCACCGGAGAGTGCTTTAGATCACCGGGGTGTGAAGAAGGGGGTGACCCGTCACTTCATCTGCCCCTCCCACAGTAGGAGAACTGAAAAAAATCTACTCAGACTTTTCAAAACACAGCAATGACCCCAAATCCCACTTTACCACAGTTTTGGATTCATCAATAATAGTAAACACAAAGAGAGACATTCAAAATACAGTGATCATGCCTCACCCCCCTTTCTGCTGCTCCTGTAGTGTTGCAAATTAATGTGACAGTTAAAGGGCCTCATGCTGGGCCAGAGCTATTATCTGGCACTGCTCTGCCTGTCTGTTTATCCAAACAGCAGCGTCTGACTGACAACGCTACAGGAGAGCAGAGCCTCGGAGTCACACAGAAATAAGCACGTAGGTTACGCAGAGTCATGCACATGAATGGAGTGCGATGACACACATAACACATGAGATGAGAGCATGACATGAAGAAACACAGACATCAAGCAGAGTCTGGTACACTGTCTGACACTTACAGCATGACACCAGTCAGATATATAGAGGGTTTTCAATCTGTTCACAACAGGCATTTTTAAAACAAATGCAATATCCAAATACAAAGCTGTTCAAACACAAAGAGTTTTTATAGTAGTTATAATTCTTGCAAAAAGTTCACATACTACCACAAACAACCATGTACAAACCAAATTGATTGCAAATGGTGTATGATGTCTGCCTAAACAACACACACACTGATTGACTGGAGATAATAGCCTCACCGAAATGGTATAAATATTAAAGGGGACATATCATGCACATTTTAAGGTTCATAGTTGTATATCTTTCTACTAGAACATGTTCACATGCTTTAATGTTCCAAAAAACACATCGTTTTTCTCATACTGTTTGTCTGAATGTACCTGTATTCACCCTCTGGATAAAATGCTCCATTTTAGCGCCTGTCTCTTTAAGTCTCCCTCCTGAAAAAGCCCAGATCAGACTGGCTTGCGAGGAAAACATGGTGCACCTTTGCAAAGGTAGTTCTCAAGGCGTGGGCGGTATATTCTCAAGAGCCTGCATGAGCAACCCGGTCTCACAGGAAGGTTTATAAATATCACAACATTCCACACACATTCCACATGTCACGAGGATGCATTTTAGGCTTTCCGCGTGTAATTTGTACACCATGCAACAAAACTACTGTGACGTCCACAATTAGGTTTAGGCAAAAAACACTTAGTTAGGTTTAGGAAAAATGTCATGGTTGGGCTCAAAATAAGTACGTAAACTAAGTAAAATACGTACGAAAACAACAGAATATAAATGCGAAAAACACGTCATAAACATCACTAAAAAATACGTGACAAACGTCACTAACGTAACTTACAAAACAAAACACCGGTCTTGATCACTGGTCTCCTGGTTGACAGTCCTGAGTTTGTTGGATCCATCCACGTCCCCTCTCGCCTACCATAAGCGGTCTTTCTCGCTTTTTATTCTACGTCACTAGCTCTGACCGTAGCATATTTACGCGGTTGGTTTACATTACAGACTACATGGCGTACAAATGACAAAAGCAAGGAAGGCATTCTTATTGCACACTAAATGCCTTGCGCATTATTGTGGTATTCATACACCTTTTTGGGGGAACCGGCTATCATGTGACATAGGAAGGGGAGCCAAATCTGAATGGCTTGTTGAATCACATGTTTTCTGATCTAGGCAGCCCACAAAAACTGACTGGGTTGTCGTATCTCACAGTTTGTGGGTTGGTAGGCACTTCAGATACTCAAATGTATGAGCACAAGCACTGAAAAAGTAAGTTTGTCATTATATGTCCCCTTTAAGCCTATAGATGGAGAGTGAAAGTTCATTCTTGACAAGGTAGAGTCCTCATCAAGACTAAGAAATACTATTTAGTCAATAGAAATATTACCATTAGGATGCAATTTTTGACAGAGATATATATCTATCTTGCCATCAAGCCTTAGGCTACATACTGTATCTGTTCTTTATGTCTTCATATGGAGACTCCTTCTGTCTGATTCCCTGAGTGGTCCACAGTCAGAGGTCCAATTAGGGACCTCTTCAGAGCTCATTAACAGGTGGTGTACCCAGCTGCCCCTGGGGCGTCAGAAAGTCAGGACCTCAATGTTGCCTCACTACCCCCTTTTAGCCTCAACACTGCACCCAGCTCCCCTGTTGGCTAATTAATGGGACACATGTGCAGATAACTGACTGCTTACCAAAAAATACAAAGACAGGCCCGCACCCCCCCCCCCTCCAGTCATTCCTCCTGGGCCCCAGACTATAAGTCCTGGCCCTGAGCCCTCCTCAAACATGGGAGCATGTCCTCTTTTCTGGGTCACAGGCCGTTCTTCGTGGATCAATCCACTGGATGCCATGCAGGCTTTTGGCCCCGTTTCTACACTACAGCCATAAATGATGAGGTCTACTCTAACTCGATTTGACCTGAGTGGTTGTTTGCAACACTGTGGATCCAATCAGCACAAGCCCCTGTACAACTTGACATGACAATAAACCTGATGTCTGACTTATTGCCACTGTAGTGAAGGTTGTTTAGTTTGACAAATGCTGGGAGCTCCTAATAGATGTAACAGAAGAAGCCAGAGAGGCTACAGTAGCTGTTGTCTCACTGTTATCTTGTCATGTATTGGCAGCAGCGTGTAAAGTGATGGATGGACTTAAAATGATGAGTGTGGGGAGTCTGAGTCTGGGGCTTGTTAACAGGATTGACTGATTGTTTGCTGTAGGACAAGTTCCTTCACACAGCCTGATCAGAGAGGCGGCATATTTCTGTAACATGACCTCGAGCAATTTCGATGATTAAATTGGTTTCTTGGAAAAATGTTCTCCCTAACATCTGTTTACTTTTTGTCTGATGACCGAGAGAAAATAAGAACAGCCAACAAGAACGCTAATATTGGGGCAAAGCCAACAAGTTTTCACTTCTTTCATTTGTAGCATTCATTCTGCGAGTTGAACTTTTAAATGAGGTCCCTGCTCCTTAATGTAGAACCCATAACACCATCTAAAAGAGTATCTTCTTCATTTTGAGGCAGGATTCAATAGCTTTCATTAGCATTATTGAAGGCAGACAAAAGAAGACAAACAGTACCAAAAAAGTCTTTGATTAAAGTCTTTTTTCCAGCAGAAGCTAGTCTGTCCGCTTCATCTGTTTCCACGGCACCATTACACTCATTTCCATTTTGATTACACTTTCTTTGTTTTCTGCATGACTAATGGAGTTTTAATCAGGCCTTGAGATAATACAGACATACTCAGTGAGCACACACTGTGCAGAGAAAAGAAAAAAGGACAAAGTCAAAGTGGAGCAGCATTTTCATCCGCAACTCTTAAAATAACTAGAACTCTATAAAATAAATTGTAAGCAGCAACAGCCACATTTAACCACAAAGCTCCTGAAATTTAAGTCTGGAGATGAATAACATGCTGTGTGGATAAGGAGAGGCAGTATCTGCCTGTACAAAAATCAAATAATATCCACAAGTACTCCTCCTAGCACGGCTTTAAAAAGAAAAGCACAATGCATACATCACCTCAATAGTTGTTGTTGATATAAGAAAAGCCAGTGGTGGAAAGACATTACACACACCATAACTGCATGGTGTCTGTTGAGAAAAACACCTTTAAAGGAACAGTTTCGCAATTTTAGAAATATGCTTATGCGCTTTCTCGCCGAGAGTTAAGGCCTTTACACACCAGGTGTGTGACGAATAAACGACTAGAAAATTGCATCAAAACTCATTGATACTACTCATACCTGCAGCGGTGCAAATTTGCGACAGTTGTAACACTTGTTCAATAAAAGGTTGGACAAGATTCGTGCAGGCAGAGGATCAACTACCTAAACCCTATTGACCCAGAGTGTCTGCCTGAGATAAATTGTTGTGTAGCCTAAGCTATTGTAAGCCATTTCATTGAGTTTCCTTTTATGAATGAGAAATGCCCTGAGTGAATTTGCCTCTGGTAAATAAACTCGAAAAAAAAAGTTTGGAAACTTGAGTTTGGTGGATTATTTCTCTGTTGTTACAATGCTAATGGCATTGTATTTTACATCGTTGGAAAGCCTGTTTATTTACCTCCACAATGATGTCCAACTTGTAAGGATCATGCATTTGTGGGATGAGCAGCACAGCTGATTACCTTTATCTGCCAATGCTAAACAGTGTATTCTCCTGCAATGTGGATTGTTGCACCGACGGAGTGTCATGGTGTGTGTGTGTGGGGGGGGGGGGGGGGGGGGGGGGGGGGGGGGGCATCTCCCTCACTGGCAAAACAAGGCTTGTCATTATTGAAGGCCATCTCAATGCAGTGAGATATCGGGATGAGATTCTGCAGCCAGTGGCGATCCCATATCTCCACAATCAGATGACAACGCTCGCCCCCACAGAGCCAGGGTTATCACAGACTACCTCCACAATGTGGGAGTAGAGAGAATGGAACGGCCTGTCAAGAGTCCACACCTCAACCCAATTCAACACTTGTGGGATCAGCTTGGGTGTGCTGTACGTGTTAGAGTGACCAACACAACCACGCTGGCTGACCTGCAACGAATCATGGTTGAGGAATGGAACGCCATCCCACAGCAACGTGTGACCAGGTTGGTGACCAGCATGAGGAGGAGGTGCCAGGCTGTTGTGGCTGCGTATGGATCTTCCACCGCTACTGAGACTCCTGACGGTGTATTAAATGAATAAAGTGTAAAATAGCCAGTATGTCTTGTTTGTTCCTTGTTACTGATAGAGAGTTCAATCATCCAATCCACCAAACAACTCAAAACAAGAGTCAACACCAGCAGGAGAATACACTGTTTACCATTGGCAGAGAATTTTGGCAATTTTTTCTTGGGCACTACCCACATAATCAACTGTGCTGCTCATTCCACAAATGCATGATCCTTACAAGTTGGACATCATTGTGAAGGTAAATAAACAAGTTTTCCAACCATGTAAAATACAATGACCATTAGCATTGTAACAACAGAGAAATAATCCACCAAACACAAGTTTTTTTTATGTTATGTAGTGTATATGTCTGGGGCCTTTATTGTGAAAGGTAAGAGCAGAAGGACTGGATCTGGTATGCGCTGCCTTTGTCAAGGTTGAAAGGAGTAATAAAGTTTGCCGTCTTGGTTTGGACTGCAGAGCCTCCGTATAGTTCACTTTATATATCTATTGTTGTTGTACACTATGCTTTACATTTTGAAAATGTCCGTTTTGCACAATGTGATTGGTTGATGCCTTTATTCGTGGTGTTAACGCTAAGAAAAATCAACCCTCATTTCAATCGCTTTTTTGTTGGGTAATATTGGCGTTCTGTGTGAAAGTACTCATGACAAAAAGAACAGTTTGAAAAATATATTGACGTGTGAATTATACTCACACTTAAAAAAGGCCCCCCGGTGTGTAAAGGCCTTTAGATGAGAACATTAATACAACGCATGTATGTAGCTGGAGTCAGTAGCCGGTTAGCTTAGCTTAGCACAAAGACTAATAAAATCTGATTACCAGTGACTTCCTGGAGTTTCCACTCACATTGACGACAAGATCCCAGGAAGTTACTGCTACTGGCCAAAACATAGTCCAGCACCCAACCCCTGGAAAACCGCAATTGCCATTTTTACACTTTAAAACAATTTGTATTAATTTGTGTTGATAGGTTGATTTTGTTACCAGTGGACAGAACCAGGCTAGCTGCTTCCCCGTTTCCAGTCTTATGCTAAGCTAAGCTAGCCGGCTGCTAAATATCTACTGTATAGAAGCATGTTTCCCAAAATGTCAAATTATTCTTTAAAGACAAGAAAGAAGTATTAAAAACCAAGTCACAAATCACTGAGTTGTACTGCAGCTGTCGTGAGAAAGCAGAGCAAATGACACACACACACACACACACACACACACACACACACACACACGCTTGGCATCAGCTCTGAAGAACTCTTTATTTTCATGAAATACTGCCTCCACAACCACCCGCTGTAAAGTATATTACTGTAATAGCTAATTGATGAGACCTTTAACTCCAGGCATGAAATAATTACTATGCCAGAGTGCACCATACATCACTTAAGAGGGAAAAACCTATATACCATGATATGTATTATATAATTACTGTATATATTTTAGGTCACACTGCCAAGCCCTACTTGTACCCTCGCAATAAAAAAGTCCTTTTTATGTGTGCAATGTTATTGCCTATAACTTAATCTGTAAAGGATTAATATACAATTTATTAACCAGTTAAAACATAAAGACTAGTGACTTACATACTGGGAAATTATGGATACTTTTGTGTATGTTACTGAAAGAATGAGTGGAAGAAAGAGAGAGAGAGAGGGAGAGATTTGAATATGTCCCAGCTGAAGTTCAACTTTACACACTGCTATTATGTTTTCAACAGCTATTTAAGATTCTAGGCATGATAGTGACAGTGACAAACGGCAATAATTAGGACTATATTAGTTCCCGTGGGTGAACTGCAGTGAAAAGCAAATTTAAAGCGAATGTTAACATCAAATGATTGTGCAGATATTTTCCACGAAACCCTCTGATGTCCTTAACAGTCGCAGTTTCATTGCTCCTTGCTGCAGCCGGAGGGAACATCAGTGCAATGACAAACAGATAGTTATTTTGATCACACTTGCCAGTTTCTGAATGAATGGCTGCACACAGGGTTTCGTTGTTGACAGGTACGCTGCAGTTGTGTGTATTGTATCTCTTCCCAAACACGGTTTCGTTGGTTACAAAACCCACAGCAAATATGTACGCGTCAATCCTCAAGGTTGGAATGTGACTCATCTCTGAATGCATGACGGGTTGATTGTGGTTAAATAAAAGTGCAAATGTCAGAGAAGAAATATGTGCCAATTGCCTTACTGATAGATTTGCTCGGAGGGCATCAACCACAAAAAGACAAACAGAACAAAACAAATAATGTTGATCGGCGCTAAGGGTGCTAAATATTGCATGGTCACTTCACTGAGTGAGTTAGCAGCCCACATTGTAACTGTCAGCTGCTGTCAGGGCTGGTGAGCATGTTAAATTCAAAGAAGGGCTTTTGTGAAACGCTTTCCACGGATATCTCGTTCCCTCGCCTTTAAGTTACGTAACACGTATTATCACGCCTACTTGAAACTTTGCCTCTCAGCTTTGTTTAACAACGCTGACGTCAAACAAGTTCAAAGGCTGCGAGGAGCGTGAACTTGCTCCGACATCCCGGCGGAGCTGAGGCAAGCATCCTCCACGCTGTCGAAAGCCCAGATGTCCATCTCTATGACACTGTAATACTTTTCGTGCTCGGAGAGAAAGACAGGTTGAAGGAATGGGGACGGAAAGAGAGAGAGAGAGAGTGACTTCTCTTAGTTGAGAAAAAAAATTAGGCCTTTCAAGGATTTAAAGTGCTGTAGCCAAGGTGAAGCACTTCTGAATGCTTGTTATGCATCAGTCGGATCTGGCGTCTGCAGCTCATGGTCATGACTCATAAGCAGCTTGTCAACATCCACCACCACAGCCTCCAGACTATGTGACCTTCTATGTCTTCTCACTACATTACCTGCTGCTTGCAAGTAATGTACCACGCACACCCCCTCAAATACCAGGAGACTTCTTTGCATCTGGGGGTGATGTGACCAAGAGACTAAGAGTAGGGCTGCACAATAATGGCCAAAATGATAATCCCGATTATTTTGATCAATATTGAGATCACAATTATTATCACGATTATTCATAGATTTTAGGGACAAAACATTTTAGTGCAATTTCCCATTTAAAATAAATAGAGCGCTGCTTTTACCTCCATGTTGTGCTACGTTGAAAAAAATCTTGGCATTAGGAGTTCTAATTATGTGTTAGTAAGCTGCTTAGAGCCAATGTTAGAAAGTTAAACAGGTCATAATTCCCTCTCTAATATCTATTTTATATTGCTGTGAAAACATCTCCTTCAAACAACGGTATTTATTCAAATTTCTTGATGCGTTCAAAATTACATTTGAACTCATCATGATAGCATTATAGTTTTTCATCGCCAAATACTCATTTTTACTGAGTTTAGCATGAACGCACCATAATGTGCTCCGTGCTGTCGGCAGACGAGCCGCTCACTGTAGTTACTCTGAGCAGCAGCATGGGAATGAATTACAATATAATAAGTGTCTGATTAAGTTAGTTGTTCCAAATGTTTTGAGGTTGTTTCTCCACGGCTTATTTTGGACTTGCAGCTGTGACAAGTTGCAGCTTTATGTCTTCTTCACTCACGCTGAAGAACTTCCACACAGACGACATGTTGTGTGTTTGTGTGACGTTACTGACTGAGCCGCTGTGTGCCCACGTAAAACCATCATGTGGCGGCTAAACATGCGTCTGACCGGCAAAAAACTTGGATATATGAATATGAGACTTCTAGTTTTACAGCTTGGTCCAAGTTTCGTGAGCCAGGCGTGTCGCGCTGGACAGGCTCATTAACATAAAGTTGAGACTTTTCAACTTTATGTAAGTACAGACCATCTCCAACTCACCGCAACTATCCCACCATGCACTGGGCAACGGCTTCTCCTGCTTTCCATTGGAAATGAATGGAAAGCACTGAGATGCCCTCCGCCACTGGCAGACTAATCGTGTAACTTCATCACTCAGTCACTCAGTGACAGGCTTTTGCGTTTGTAAGGCTGGCCCTTTGTGGTCCAGCCAAAAAAAGTCATGCATATGAGAAACTGGAGGTTTATGACTATGGCAAATGAGTTTAAAGGGCAGTGGAGCAAATAATGCAGAACTCATTTCAAGGCTGTGGCACATTAATGACAAACTACAATGATGCTACCTTTCCCTGCTCTTCGATTCACTTAATCAGGCACATGTGCTCTAAACATAAACACACACACTCGTGAAGCACACACACACACACACACACACACACACACAAATTCAAAGGAAAAGGAAAGAGCCCTGAAACTGAATTCACATTTGTTTTTTGTATAATCTTTGAAAATTCCGTCAATATGTTAATGTGAACAATTCTTTCCCAAAAACCAAGCCTCTAATCTGTCTTCCCTCCCAGCAACATTTGCTGGAGCTGCTCCATTCACAGTCAAAGACTTTCCAGGCACAAGGAAACATTTCACTTGAGCTTTTATACTTAATGAGATGAATTCCAAACCAGAAAATGTCACCATAACCGCTTGACTCCAAAACGTGTTCATCCTGGTTAGGTTGGAGTAGTATTATGCAAATTTTTGTTGAGCAAAGATGTAAAGACTTGATAGCTGTTTATCATCCCCAGTTCATCTGTGCCCTGGTAAATGCCTCGAGGATGTTTGTGCCATTAACGTGAGCCAAGGGGAATTCTGCACGTTGTTTTAATTAGAGATCCAGAGAGGGGAAAATATCCACCAGTGATGTATAACCTTCACAGTCTTTGATGTGATGACACCCGGCATTCAGTTCACACTAGACACACCTATTCATCTCTTTCTTCTCTCAAGCTGTGTTATGGTCAAAACAAATGAGCAAACACTGAATGCATCTTGGTTTGGCAATGTTTGCTGAATAGCTTCACTCTGACAAGCAATTATTGCTTCACACTGTGGCTTTAAATTCCTGACCTGTTCTTAAAAAAACACAATAAACAATCGTGGAGCTGTTGAAGAATATGGCCGTCAGAAACCAAAGAATTGGACAAAATAAAATTTTGACCTGATGATAGACAAGAAGTCAAATGTCTTATTTTCATGACAATACATCCAATAGTTTTAGAGGTATTTCAGTCTAAACCATAAATGTCAACCTCATGGTGGTGCTGTATGAAAAGTCAATGGGAATCACCAAAATCATTAAGATTCATCATCTGGGGAACACGCATGTACTGTATGTACGTACAAAAATTCATGGAAATTAAACCAAAGGTTGTTGAGATATTTCAGACTGGATCAAAGTGATGGACTGACTGACCGACATTACCATCTACTGTAAAGAGCTAAAAAAAAAAAATAGACAAAATAATTTTAAAAAATCAATAGAGCCAATAAATAACCACATTTCTTGCCAGGTTAATATCATAGACTGTATAGAAAGATGGATGACATGACAGCTCCCCAAAAGTGAAGCCAAAACATCTGGATCGACCCCTGGTGGCTGGCTGCAGTATAGGTCATAAATCCCGCCCCCTCCATGTTAGTGGATGGGACATGGGCCAAACTAAAAAGTCAAAGTACACGTCAAATCCATTTTCCCAAAGATGTTTTTGTCATTTGATGTAGTTCTTATCACGCCGATGTGTTCACGTGTTCATTTTTCTGATAAGTTTGACTTTAATTAGTTATTTAATGCTATGAGACATCATGATTGACAGCTGTGATTGACAGCAACTCTGAGTGACGTCCGGGAGCCGGAGGCTCGGGAAATGTACGAGAGAGGAGATGTAAATTTAACTTTACATAACCTATTTCCTAAGTCTGTGTAATAGGACGTGTCAATTTGATCATAAATGTAGTTATACAGATGTTATGGTTAGCTGTCGTGTCTTTCTAGCTAAGCAGCTACCGTGTTGCTAACGTAGCAGTTAGGTAGTTCACGTTAGCAAGCTGCGGTCGTGCTCGACTTGTAATTGGCTCGGGCGCGTGTGTGGGCAGGACCTCGATAGCGCATCTCCAGGCTCCCGATCACTACTGCGTAGACTCTGGCTCCAAATTACGTCAAAATCTCAAGATGGCAGCTCCCGTATCCGGGATATTTTGGCTTCACTTTTGTACAGTGGGAAGAAGTGGAGGCGTTGTCCATGTATATACAGCCTACAGTTCAGATACAAGAGTGTTTCTAAGGAATTCCACTTATAGACACTTTCTAATGGGGGAGCCTGAAACTAGTGCTCAAATTATAAAAACGAATACATAATTGCTACACAGCTCATCTCTGGTTGTTGTTTAGAAAGATGCCGACAAGCTACTTTGCACACGGCAGTTTGCTAATGACTTCAAGGCAATGATTCTGTTCATTTTTCTGTGATTGCCTGTGTCACAGTTCGGTCGTCATCTGATCTGAAGTCAGGCAAACTGAACAAACAGCAGGCGCTATCTCCCTTTCCCAGCCTCTCTCGCCCTACACACACACACTCTCTCATTCCACCACGGATTGGTGCTCGTTGGGGAGGAACATGTGTATGCTAATTCACTGGAGCACAAACTAACTATTCACAGTCCAATGAGAGAGTGCAGATAAACCAACTTATGCTCTCAATATGTCTAGTTGTGATTAGAGGAGATGGAAATGAGGCCCTGAGAAGATGTGCGGTGAGAACATTGCAGGCATGCAGCCAGTTTCTCAGCACTCCTGAAGAGAGAGCTAACGATCCCAGTAGACAGCCAGATCAATACTAGCAGCTTAGGTAGCGAAGGCTGTGCCAGGATCCCGGTGCTCTTTGCTACATGTCCACAGATGTGCAAAGTAGTTGGTGGGGACCATAAAGACGGTCCAACTCTGCAGGCTAACATGACAAGCATCGTTCTTCTTTTGTGGTTCTATCCTAAATTGCAGTAGTTTACAGCTGGGATGAAAGAAGGATGAAATGTCAGCGAGCCTGTGGCGTGGCTTTGATTTTGCTCTATTTGACACTGGATAGGGATACTAAGACACTCCGCAAGTGTGTCAAAGAGTCATGCACAATTTGTGATATCGTTTTTAGTCCAGAAAACCCAGGGATCAGAGTTTCAAACAACCACTAAGTCACTGGAAAGGAATGTAAGAGGAGTTGTTGGGAAACCAACTGAGATTATACCCATTCAGGGTCTCGTCTGTTGTTAAAAGAATGCCTTTGGCACCGGCAGGATAGTTGTGTTGCGCTAAAAGAAAGACAAATGATGTGTTAAAATATACAGAAATGCAGTGGGTTGTCGAGTGAAAAATAAAGGCTGAGGATGAAGGAAATGTAGTCCGTATCACCTAAGGCAAGTTTTGAGTCCAAATTCTTCAGGATGAAGGCTGGATCAAGATTTACAATGTGAGAACTCACTATGGGCCTTTTTCTGACAGGTTAAGCTATACAGTACATTTTCCCCACGGAATTCAGAGAAACACTTGTAAAGCAGTCAAGTGGACTTTTTTAAAAAAATGTCCAGAGGATTTTAGAAAAAGATCTCAATCCAGCCACCCCTCCAAGGTAAGAAAATGACTGCGCAATAAGTATAAGTATACGGCTGCTGACAATATGACCTCAAACATACCTTTAAAACAACATCCTTCCAACTGTCACCTCATTAAATCTAAGCTTGTTTCCACCTGATATCCTGCCAGGGGGCGTTCAGGTGACGACATAATTATAGGTTATAAAACAATTCATAATATTTCATTATGCATTACGCTCTAACTCATTTCAGTAGAAAATCCTGTCAGAGAGATTTACACAATTAATCCTCAAGGATATATTCCTTTCAACATATTTATTAACCATCTACTTTATTTGATTATGATAGTCGTAAATGTAAGGAAAATTGGTCCGCATCATTTGTGAAGACAGCATTAAGTGTTGGCACAGAATTTATGTTGTAGAATGAGTTATATGTAAGTATATGTGTACGAAAGTGGACGGAAACCAGCTGACATCCATGCCCATAATTCATATGGAAATGACATGGAGTGGCCTCATACTGTATGGGACCATATAAAGTTTTGGTAACACTTTATAATAACCATCATTTATATATGGTAAATTGATAGTTAATTAAACTTTGTTGATAGTTATTTTACTGTTAACAAACAACGAAATGATAATTAATAATGTTTATTAATTATTAGTAATGCTATACTTTCTGTTATGTTATCAGTAGTTTGTGGAGTATGTAATAATTAGTTTATACATTATATATTGTATCACAGCTGACAGGAGACGATAACAATTACATTCTGATTACATTAGTAAAGTACTTATTAACAGTTTATTTTATACATTATAAGATTTTATATACTATCTTAAGTGTTTGTTAGTGATTACCAAATTATGTGTACATCTTGAAGAAATCATTTTGAAAACATCTATGAACATTATACATATAGATAAATGTAATATAAACCAATTATTAATCATTGACAAAGTATTAACTATTTAAATAATGTTAATAGTATTATAATCATCAGTTGCCACTTTATAATAGCCATCCAAATAATGTTTATGGATGGTTTACAAACAATTTCTTAAAGGTTTACAAATATAATACAGAATATAAAATGTTATGTGTGCAAGAATAAACAGTTAAAATAAACATTTCCTTTGACGTTTACTCTGAAATCAGTAACTCCTGAAATATTGAAATAGTTGCTCAAAATAGCCAAAGAAATAATCTAATACTAAAATGGCACTCGGAGAGCGCAGACCTCCACCAAGGTGCGTGACTTTAAAAACAGATCACAACACAGCTGGCGGTACCGTGAGGTGGTCGGATTATCATTACCATGGTGTGTTTCCGTGTAACATATCGGCAGATGCCTCTCTCATTCAGCAGCCTTGTTATGTCTGTATAACGTTACACTACGTTGTCTCTCATACCGTCAGCTACCGCTTTTTTCTTTCTCACCGCGGACGGCCAGCAGCTCCCGCCACACATCCACACACGTATCTCTCTGCTCTCAGAAGGAGAAAGAAGGCGTCAATAGTTATACCATGTGGTCTTAATGCTCAGGCTGATCGGAATTCTTAAAAAAATTCCTGAATCCGGATCCGGATCCGAATCCATCGCAAACTTTTGGAGTAATCCTGCTAACAGACGGACAGACAGACAGACAGACCAACGCTGGTGAAAACAATACCTCCTTCCAGGTCCTTAGCCTTTGCGGAGGTAATTTATCATTTTCCAAAAACTACTAATAAAACCTGCAACAGGCTTCTCAGGCATAATGATTTCTGTTCGCTACAAAGCAGCGGTGTCGCATGACACACGGGAATGCCGAGGCACCCAAGGGCCAGAGGCTGTGAGGAGCACATCGTAAATCCCGAAAGGGCAGGAAACGCAACAAAAGACAAAGTGCAACTCTCCACACCTCCTGTCAAGGCCTCACGCAGCCCTCCCTCCCTCCTGTCACCCCTTCACCACACAAAACCAGCCAAATTTATTAGTGGCAGGTGACTCTCTGGATTGCAGCGATAGGTTATGGACTGATGTGCTACAGTGCAGTGTATTACATTACCATCTGTTTGCTTGGACACATAAAAACATGCACTTTTATTCCAAAGAAACTTGATATTGTGTCCTTGAAAGTTGAGAATGTAATTGGTCGCACGCAACACAACGTCTAATGCAACCGTTCATGCTTTATCGCAGTAAATCTACGGCATTGTAAATCACACGAGACACCAGCAACATTTTTTTTACATTCATGCGTTCAAGAGGGCTACAGAGGGGGAACGAATGCCATGGTGTCAGACATCTGGTGGTAATATGTCCAATAGTGCCTTCATGTGGTGTGGGACTATGGCTGTGCTGTTTCACTTTTATTTAACAGTGCTGCATTCTCAGTGCTGAATAGGTCTGTTTCCAGCATTATAGAAGACAGCGCAAAATTAATGGGGGCATATTGTGAAAAACTCACTTTCCAGTGCTTGAGAACATACATTTGGGTGTCTGGAGCGCCTACCAACCCACAAACTGTGAAAGAAGACAAACCAGTCAGAACTACCCAGTGGGCAACCTCCGGGTCTGAAAAGTGAAGCCAATGTGGAAGTGCCTTAAACTTGCATTCTTTCTAACAGCCAGCAGGGGACGACTCCTCTGGTTGCTAAAAGAAGTCTGATTGTATAGAAGTGTATGAGAAAATGAGCCTACTTCTCTCTTGATTTATTACCTCAGTAAACATTGTAAACATGAGTTTATGGTCTCAATCTCTAGTTTCAAGTCTTCTTCACTACAGCATGATGTTCATTTAGTAAATTATGGTCCCATTTAGAGTCAGATAGACCATAAAGCAGGGGATGCTTTAGGGCGGGGCTACCTTGTGATTGACAGGTCGCTACAACGGCGTTGTCCTCTGGGAGTTGTCCGTGTGTTTGTAATACAACTTTAACCCTTTCAAAGTGTGTTTTCAGTTCATGAAAGTTAATCATAACCTTTTTAGTCACCTGAAAATGTCTTATTCAGTGTTCTGTTGTACATAGCTCCACCCTCTTGTGTCACTTCTGGTTGCAAAAAAACAAAATGGCGACGGCCAGAAACCAAGATGCCGATGGCCTAAATGCCGAAATCAAGGCTTTAAAATTGTAGTTCACAAACCAATGGGTGACGTCGAGGTGACTACATCCACTTCTTATATACAGTCTATGGAACTACCTTTGCGAAAGTGCACCATATTTTTCTCACAAGCCGATCAGAGCAGACTGGGCTTTTTCTGGAGGGGTTCTTAAAGAGACAGGCGCTAAAACAAAGTGTTTCAGACAGAGGGTGAGTACAGGTATATTCAGACAGACAGTATGAGAAAAATAATGTGTTTTATGGAACATTAAAGCATGTTAACATGTTCTAGTAGAAACCCAAAATACAAATATAAACTTTGAAATGAGCATGATATGTCCCCTTCAAGTATGCGCACACAACAATGTGTTACAAAAGTCAAAACTCGAGGTAAAACAAATGCAATGGCAAAAAGATCAAATGTTTGCCACTTTAGATAATCACCAGTCATTTTTTATCCACAAGTGAAGATACAAAAGAGACTTTTCAGTATAATAACACTGACCTTGTCTCATTCCAGATTTCCAATTAGCAAATTAATAAGCGGGGTTCCTTTTAGGTTTTATGGTGCTAATCTTCATTAGTGCTGATTAGTGCCGCTGCCGTGGCTGGCCCCTCACTGAGTCATGCGTTGTGGGTGATTCCTGATTGTTCTTCCTATTCACACGACACTCATAAAGGTCAGCAATATATTGCTATCTTGGCATAATAGAGCTGAGCGTTGTTACAGCAAGACGATACCATCTCATTTCACCAGTTATTTACAAAACCAAGACTTTCACACAGGCCTTTCTGAGACTGCCACATATGGTGAGAATAAAGCTCAATTTAGCGTTACGAGTGTAATCTATACCCAACCTTGGGTTCCGCATCCCCTTCAGTGATGCCAATTGATGTCGACTTCAAACCTCCTCTTTGTCTATGTTGTGGAAACAAGATGGCTCGATATCTCCACGCAGATGCAAAACACAAGCTCACAGTTAACCAGCGTTCTGTGAGGAATCACGACCGTGCTAATGTTGGCAGACATAGCTGGGGATTGTTGTGAGGAAATGATGTGTGCAAATGCTGCGTCAGCGGCGGAGGGATGCTGAGGCTGAAGACCTTCTCGGTTCCCACCAACCAAGACCAACCACTGACACAGCTGGATCGTGCTTACACTGATGTGGATCTGCCACTACGGAAGCCATGCGGACAGGCAGAATTGGAATAGCTATTAAGCTGCTGATTTCCCAAACCATTCTGTGGAAGAAAATATGTTTTTGTTTATTCTTTGCTGTTTGAAAGGGTCCAAGGATTGAAAGGAACCACACAACAACAAGTTTTTTCCTCACAGATAGATGAGGTCTTCCATTAAAATTGCATAGAATTGCCATCTGTGATCACATCAAATTGGTCCAACTGCAACAGTCACACAGCAGGAATTTGCGCGCTCCTATTTGACCAGCAGCAGCAGCGACGGCCATTTCTGCTTGTGTTGCTCATAAACCTCCACAACCCTCAGCCATGAGGCCTCCGGTCAATGGCGTGACCACAATGCGTCTGAGACAGGCATAACAACACGGTGCCTTGAGCGTAAAGATGTTCTGCTCTCTGGTAGGTGTGAGGCCTCTCCTGTAATTACCACCTCATCAGTGAAGGCAAGGGAAAACAGAAGCCCCGGCAGATTTTTGCATGGCATGGTAAACAGCTTGCCCCGTCTTTGCTGTGGTTGGATGGTAGACGTTGCTGCTGTCAGCCAGACAGACTGGCTGCCCTATATGCATGCATTTATGCCCTACAGTATGTATTTTAGGAAACCAAAAGAGAGGCTGTCTCATCAGCGAAAATGGTAATGAAAGAGACGACCAACAGTAGTTTAAATTGGACTCATTCTGTCAAAAATGTGAACATTTTAATGTATATGCAGCAGAAATGTGCAGAGTCTCAAGTATGTCTTTTAAACAATAGCAGGAAGACCAAGCTAAAGAAACCTGAAGATACTTTTTGTACTTCCAGAAGTACAAAACAACATACTATGTTCTCAGTTGTCTATTAAGGTGTTTTTCACCCACTTTTTCACGTTAACTCCTCACTTTGGTATGGCCAGTACTCTAGTACTGTAGTTCTCATTACTGCTTACTACATGTGGTATTGGAAGTCTTCTCATCACTTTCCAATTAGATAGTCGGGTAGAAAGAGCTTCCCATGCACCCCATCGATATATTTTTCTAACTTAGTATGCTGTCCTCGCTAAAAGTTGTTGCAGGCAACTTGTTTTTCAGCTATACAGCCAACTCAACATTATATTCTCCAGCATTGCATTCTCCAAGGAACAGAGGGGTTGCTGTGTTTGGCAGGATTTAATGGAGGAAAATATGTAATTTTGTAAAACTGAAAAAGAGCACAAAATACTAACTTCAGGTAAGTATGTTTGTCAGTACTAAATAATATTTCTAGTACATCATTAGAGAAAAGATTACTAGCATAACCATCAGGTGCATAAAAGTATGTTAATGTATGTAATAAAAGATGGAAATACAGCAGTACATACCATTTACACAAGCACCAATGCTTTAAACACCAAACACTAATACATATGTAGTTGACAACAAACTAACCATCATCAAAAATACTGTACTCAAACCTAAGAAATGTTAACATAAACGTGTTCACATAACTGTTAATAGTATATAATTTACGGATGAAGACGGTTTTATGGACTTTATACAGGATTAAGAGGATTATACACTGAGATGCTCACACTAGTATTCCCTGTGCAAAAAGGAACTTCCAGAACACCACTTCCTGTTATTCTGTTTGTTTACAATGAGCTCACATCCTCTTCAGTACAGCCACCCCCATTCACCACTAGGTGGTGCTAACATGCCCTGCTCATTGCAGCTATTCACAGACACCACTAGGTGGTACTAAAGGACATACAAAAGAAACACAATACACTGGTTCCAATACATTTAGTTTCTTTAATCATCAAAACAACAATTTTGATGTTTCCAACTCAAATGTTGTCCAAAGGGTCCATCTTGGATGACCGACGAAAACTGAAAATCAACATAACTTTTTAACTAGACATCATCCAGAGACAAATGACCAAATATTTCTGTGTAATTTTGGCATGAGGAATTGATTGAGAGAGTTATTGTCATAATTTTTACAAGTTAGATACATGAAAACTTGCAAAATATTTCACTCAAAATCTTGCATGGGTATCCCATCTTATTGTTTGACTAGAAGGAACAATAGCACACGGAAAACATGTGGTAATTTGTCTCTATATAATGTAAAGTCCAAAAGTTCTGTCCTTTTTAAATTTTCGTCTGAAATCCAAGATGGCTGCCAAAATGGACCCATGGGACAATAATTTGAGTTGGGAACATGAGAATGTGTTTACTAGACACTTTGAGCATTACAAAAAAACTAAGTTAGAACAATACAATATATCAGTGGGGTGCATGAGAAGCCCACCTTTCTACTAGACTACTTCACCACAGGAATAACATGCCCAAAGGCTCACATCATCCAGATACCTCCTCGAGTGTGGACACTCTGACCAACCAGTAGGATTTACCAGTGCAGCGATAAACATGATCCTTCACCAGCTTCCTATTCGCAAACACTGCTGACTGTTTGACATGGAGACCATCACCGAACTGGAGGGAGTGGATGCTACAGTATATTGTATATTAACATTTGATGATGCCTTTGTTTCTGTTGCTTCAACATAGGAACATATATATATGTATCAAACTCAGCTGCATCTGCTAGTTATAATAAATGGCATTATGATTATGCACTGTACTTTACACCCAACCAATTTGTGAGTCAACAGCCAATCTGGACAAATAAATAAATAAAATAGCAGCCAATTAATATCATCTCCACTATCCATAATCATAATTGTTTATGAATGTGGTCTTGTGCTGTTATGCAAATGTGATTGTGTGACACACTTTCTCAGCATTAAAGCAGACAGAAATACACAGACTGGTCTAAGTGAATGGCGTCAAAATAACTTGTGTCAGGACTAAGACAGAATACAAATGACAAGGAAAAGCATGTGTTGTTTCTTTTCTTCCAATTTTATATGTCTCGGATCCAGATGTGGAAACCAGGGCAATTTGTATGTGCAAACATTTGCCTGTAGAAAATGTTGAAGTGAAAGTGGCGTGAAAAAGGAGAAATAAAACATCAAGGAAGTGGGAGGACTGATACCATTTGAGTTTTAACCTTTGAAGACCCACCTCTGCACTTAATGACCCTTGACCCTGCATATCGTCAGAATCCCGGATCCCTGTCCTTTGACTCTGGCCCACGCCTGTCAGAGCCCCATATTTATGGACCGTGTCTGATCATAGTGTCCACCTGTTCTTTCACTTAAAAAGTTTCAATTCTTCTCATAATTCATAAAGGTTGTTTTCCTTAACGTGAATGCATTAAAAACACCCGAGGACTGCGTCTCCTAACAGAATAATTGAATAGAGTGACTTTCTGTGCGGGAGGTGAGCACAAACCAGGAAATGCATTATAAGACGCTGCCTTCTGTGAAAGTGGAACACATTTTTCTTATAGCTTATTTTTCCACTTATACTGAGACAGTACAGCGGTGAGATGAATATTCAGATACTGACCCCAAGGCTTGCCCTGATTACATCTCCACCTCCTACCCTTTCCCAGCCCACTGCGCCACTAATTGACCTTCCACAGCCTCGTTCCTGACTTTGTGGGAGACACCCGGTAATTGAGATTCTCAGCTCATTGTTACCTAATTAAAAATGTCCCTTGGATGGAGAGAACTGGGGAAGGTGTGATGAAGAACAGAGCTTAGAGGAGGGAAAGTAAAAAATGACCAAAAAAGACGACAGAAAAAAGAAAACATCTGGGCCCTGGTGCTCATTAACACCTCTCATGGTGAATTAGAGGGTGAGTACTCAACAACATTTGTTGAATGGGTTTGTAAAATTAGATAAGACTAGATAGTTTCAAATGTTATATATATTAGATATCATACTAGGACTGTCACAGTAAACACGATAACGCATTAACGCAAATTTGTTTTAAAGGCAAACATTTCTTTAACACATTAACGCAACTTGTGATTTTTAGGTGGTAGCGGATCAGTTTTAAGGCTAGAGTGAAGATACTGGTATCAGATGAATCCAAAACTGGCATGTCCATTTTCAAAGGGGTCCCTTGACCTCTGACCTCCAGATATGTGAATGTAAATGGGTTCTATGGGTATCCACGAGTCTCCCCTTTACAGACATGCCCACTTTATGATAATCACATGCAGTTTGGGGCAAGTCATAGTCAAGTCAGCACACTGACACACTGACAGCTGTTGTTGCCTGTTGGGCTGCAGTTTGCCATGTTATGATTTGAGCTGCATGCTGTTTATGCTAAATGCATTACCTGTGAGGGTTTCTGGACAATATTTGTCATTGTTGTGTTTTTGATTGATTTTCAATAATAAATATATACATGCACTTACATTAAGCAGCATATTTGCCCACTGCCATATTGATAAAAATATTAAATAAATTAAAAATCTCCCTTTCAGTTAAAAAATGTGCAATTAATTTGCGATTAACTATGGACAATCATGCGATTAATCGCAAATAGATATTTTCATTGATCGACAGCCCTAGTTTACATAAAATGTTATCAATGAGGCCTGTAAGCATATGCATACTTTTTAGGGCATGAGATTATTTGAAATCTAAAACTACAGTAATAGTAAAATAACAATTTGCTGACATCATGTTGCACATTCCCCTCCTCTCATTCTATTATTTGCAGGTAATGTGAGAAAAAGAGAGATTAGAGCACTGTTTGTGACCCATGATAACAGTGTTGGTTTTGTGCCCACAAAACATGATAATCACATGCAGTTTGGGGCAAGTCATAGTCAAGTCATCACACTGACACACTAACAGCTGTTGTTGCCTGTTGGGCTGCAGTTTGCCATGTTATGATTTGAGCATATGTTTTATGATAAATGCAGTACCTCTGAGGGTTTTCTGGACAATATTTGTCATTTTTTTTATTGTTAATTAATTTTCAAAAATAAATATATACATATAAACATTTTCATAAAGTAACTCTATTTCCCCACTTCCATGTTGATAAGATAATAATATATGGTACATTTTGCGATTAATCGTGATCAAATACTTTAATCGATTGACAGCAATATATCATACATTCCTCATAGATGCATGTCAATAATTCCTTACATGCCTGTGAAGGTCTACTGATTTGGATTGTGTATCTGATGATGAGTGTGTGTCTGTGGTTACGACTGTCTGGACTGCATCTGGCCTCTGACCCAAACCACAGGATTCAGTCCACAGCTCATTAGCACTCGTTCATTCCCTACATCTCCGACCAAGCCGCATGTCACTGTTGCCATCTATTGGATACATGAGTTCATATCCCTGCGTTTGCAACTCCCATGGAAAATGATCCATGCATAGCTACAGTTAAGACTGATATTTACAATGGTGGTGTTGGCATAGTTGCAAACACAAACTTGCTCACAAGGCGGTCTCACACATCGCCAAATCATTTGTCAAGGCAGTCTGACTATTTATGTCACACAAATGACAAAACATTTATATCTGTCTACATCTTTATTTACTTTTCTTGCAGCAATGGGCAGAAAAAATATGCAGACTTTATATTATATCCATGGAAAAGCTCTGCATTCTCTGAAATAAATGAGTGTCTTGTACTTTGATTGAATTCTGAGAGGCAGCCAGTCATATTTCTGTGGCTTCTATAAGCATCCAGTGCAGAGTAAATCAGCCGTAAATCCTATAATCGTCCTCATCCATCAGGATAAGGCTACGTCAGGGAGGAGAACCAAAACCTCAGCAAACAGCGCGAGGCTGGTGGTCCACGACTTGCAAGTACAAGTTGGACCAAAGCTCATCTTTATGCATGAATACTGTAAATACACTGTATTAATTATGCACGATGATGTCATTTTGAAGAGTACATCTGCTTGCAGCAACACAACTAACCCGCTCCTGAGTAGTCTTTGAACTTGTCCAGCGAACACAGCAGCAAGAACTCAGAAGATGTGAAAAGCAGGGAGTGAAGTTAGAGATGTTAAGGATCGCACAGAGGGACATATCCAAGCTGTGTGGACTCAAGGAGACAACTTGTCACTGAAAATAGAAAATGTGATATTTTATTTATCATGTGCGCGTACACACGGAAACGCACACGCACAAATCTGGCTTTAATGTATTAGTCCTGCTGTGGGTTCATGTACTGGCCAGAGTGTGTGTGTGTGCGTGTGTGTGTGTGTGTGTGTGTGTGTGTGTGTGTGTGTGTGTGTGTGTGTGTGTGTGTGTGTGTGTGTGTGTGTGAGAGACAGAGAGATAGAGAGATAGAGAGTGTGTGCCTACATGAACTATAAAAGTGCACAACTTGCTCTGTCACAGAGAGGAGCTCTGCCTAGAAGAGATTCAGTCTCAGGTAGCAAATAATAGCTGGTGACATTATCACTTCTATCAGCAGGCTGCCCTCATGCATATCACTGGATTATTTGTGGGCTGCCAAATGGAACTGCAGCACGGCACATTCAGTATATAAGGGACGAGCGAGACAAACCCGTACATGTTTTGAAAGGTTTCACATTTTAGTGGTTATTACAGATAAAGCCTTCTTTCTATATGCTGGTGAAGGGGACGAGATTAGAAAACACTAGCATGCCACTCTGCCACGAGAGAAAGGTTGTCGTGATGGTTCTATCGTAACATGGGCTGGGATGACATACAAAAATGGATAACAAGAATACTATGCCTCCGACTCTATCCAGTGTTGTGTTTCCATGTTAAGAAGAGCGGCATCTTCCTACATAAATACATTCCTATTAAAATGTATGTAGAGTGGCCCTGAGAGCTCAACACACTGCAAATAGATACAACACATTTACATGGACGTGGGAAGTGGGGGTGCTGAGGGTGCTGCAGCACGCATTTTTATTCTGTAGGCCTATTGTTTAACTGCCATGGAAATTAAGAATACATATAATATTTTTATACTGTCTCATATGAACCTCCATGGGGTGAATGCGCAATGGTAGATCCTCGTTCGTCTCTTGCATGAAATGTCCTGAATTATTATAAACTGTAGTAACCTGGTTATGGGTCATCCATACACTGCCTCACTCCCTCTTCCTCTCCTCGCATTCTCATGCTCCATGTTGTTGACTGTGTTGCTACGGCTGCTTCGACATACAGTATGTTGATGTTCAAATTTGCTTTTCTAAAATTAGGCTTTTCCCTGCCATTGCATTTGTCTGAATCTGCTCTTTCGACTCATAGATTAGAATATGATTTGAAAGGGCAAACATTGCCAGAAGAATTAAATGTTCAGATGAAGGCTGTGATAGCCTATGTGTAAATAGTAAAATTATAATTCAACTTTAGAAAGTTTTGTCTTTAAGCTTTTTGGGTGATATCTATTAGCAATATTAACGGTTAAAATTATGGAAAATTGCATAGTTTTAAAGGGACTGTTTGTAACTTCTTACAAGTATAAATCAATTCGGGTCGGTGTCCCATGCGCGCTCGCGTGTGACTACGCTGTTCAGACTCAGACTCCAACACAAACTACACGGAAGCACCAAAACCTCAAAGTTCTATCTAGTGAAGCCCGTCTGTTAAACATTGTTGGCCGTGGTCGGAGGACCGTAGCTTTGGTTCTCGCTCCACTCTCACGTGCATGCGCGCACACTATTTTACACACTGCAGGAGAGTTAGTTTAGCTCTGAGAATATCTAGTGAATGTACAGTGGACGTTTGTGCAGAAATAACTGCTGCAGCTCCTCCAGACCAACAGAGGTTTCCTGTGTCTTGTGAAGTGACGGGGCTCCACAGAGAGAAACGTTATCGTCTCCGACCAAAACTCCGGCGTCTCCCCTGTTCCCTCCGGCCGCGGTCGGGAGGCTGAAGCAGGAAAAGCCAACACTATATCAGCAGTGATTCATGGAGAGACCTTCGTCTGGTCAGCTAACATTACTGCCAAGCAGCTGAAATATAGAGTGATATTGTGGTTTCAGCTGACGTGTGTCGCCTCACTGTTTTCAGCGAAGCTCGTTCATGTCTATGTAGAGCGAGCACAAGCGCGAGCAACAGGACGCTGACTTTCGTAAACTTAACGGCCACGTGTCGCTGTTAGTAAGCAATTTCTGATTCTTACAAACAGTCCCTTTAAGTAAAAAAACTTAAAATAGTCTTGGGGGAGGACTTCCAGCATCCCTGCAACAAAAGCAAATGAAGAAGCATCTTCACCAATTTGATGACAAATGCACAGCATCTAGAAAAAGCACTGCAAATACAGAAACATGCTGCAAGAAGCTCACAACACAACAGAAACTGTTTCCAGGGGACACTAAAAAGTAATGCACATGGCTGGGACAAACGTGTAGTTGCCATGGTTTGTGTCTTATGTAGTTCTTGAGGTCGGCTATCCGTCATTGTGATTGCATGATTTAGATATTATAATAATACCCTAGCGTTAGCCTTTTGCTTAAAAGCAGATAGCTGCAATAATATCTGAATCATGCCATATAATGTTAAAGTAAGCCAAAATCGCTTTTTTTTTTCTTTTCAAAATGCTACCCATGTGTCGTCAAATTGATGTTTTCATTGGTTGTCAAATTGGTGAAAATATTTTTCCATTTGCTTGTGTTATTTGCATAACAACAAAATTTGCTCAGGGCCTCTGTATGTATGTATAGGTGATGACATACAAAGGCACTATTTTTACAGCTGAAAACAGCTGCCTGCTGCATTTTGGAAACAACATTGATGAGGGTGGGGAGAGAGAGAGAGAGAACCAAAACAGTGAGGTTGTGGGCTGTAAAACCAACCTCCTCCATATATACATAGTCATTTGATTCAATGATCATATCAAAATATTGATTATAGCAATTTTAAATAAGGTTGAAAACACTAAAGTTGCATCATTGGCAAGTACGTCAGTGGAATTGTCAGAAAACTGTTATGTGTTTGAAATGTGTTCCTGGATTCAGAGCTGTAAAACAAAGCAGAACCGCACACCTGTGTTTCCAGTGGATCTTAACTGAGTGAAACTTGTAACTTGCATATTAATGTGCATGAGTGTGAATCTCTCTGTTCTAGGTCCACAGAGAGGTGTTGGTTCAGGTAAAGGATGGCACAGACTTGGAGCTTTTAACCACACCATGAATGTATTACTCCTGCTGAAAAAATGCACATGTTATCAATAAAGATGACTGACAGGGAGAATGCACGTGAAGTACTGTATGAGCAGAGTAGAGAGAGAGTAGAGGTTGGGATCACGGTATAGAACGACTCTGAAATACTTGCCAAAGCTCAAGCTGTAAGTAGTAAACTGAGCCAAAATAGTCTTTCGTATATTTTATCAACAGCTGCAAATCAATCTTTTTGTATGGGCACAAAGAGATTTTGCCAAAGGGCTTGCAGAAGTGGTGCAGGTTTTTGTAAGAACTAAGTAAAATGCTTCACATAGCACTTCCAACGTGTAGTCCTCCAGCACAATTTTCTGTTAGTGGACTTACCAAACACTTAAAACACTTCAGCTCAGAGCCCTATAGATAGAATATTTTCAAATATAAAAAACACTTGACAGTGAGATGATGAGAAACTGTGGGATTTGGGAAATTTTACAGAATTAGAAATTGTATCTTCAAGTAGCTAAATATAACACCAAACTTCCAGTGTCATTGCCATCTGAACCTGTAAAAGATATCGCTTTCCATGCCACTCTGAGACCAGCTTGTGTCTCCTTGGGGAAGGCAAGTTGACCTGCTCCAACTTGACTTAGTGCCTCTTCCATCCCATTCCAGTCATTTAATCTTGGAACAGTATCAAGATAGCGATCTGCCTTTAACCTCCACCGAGGGGACGGACACAAAGGGACAAACTCCCCACTTCATCACTCAGCGTCAAGCGGTGGTGGCATGCCAAACAATCCCATTAGGACGGCAGCAGCTATGTCCTGAATCAACCGCAGCTCTCTGCTCATTTGAACATCCTCTCTCCTCCCAACATCCATGCACTCATGTGTCAGCATACATAATGAACTCACTCAGAGCTACACTTGGCTTTTACTCGGAGGAAATAGGCAGTCCCATCACTCTGAGTAGCTTTTTACAACTCAACACTGATCAATTAATGACTACGAATGAGACCCGGAGTGATATTCATACAGGAATGTTAGAGTGATGCTGAGAGAAAGAGGGGTGCGGGGAAAGGGATAATAAACGAGGAATTGCAACTCGCAGCAAATCCAACAGCAGAGAGGCACTTTTGCAGTCGCATACTTACTGGTACATCTTAAAGCTAGCAACACACACCAAGGTCGCTGGCCTCATATAGACGATTTATTTCACTCTCATATCTGGGTGCCTGTCACCGAGAAATGAGCTCAAACAGCAACCAAAGTAATAAAAGTTGCACACAATGTTTAATGATCTCACTTCAAGACTCCAAGGAATAAAAAAAAGAACAGTAAAATAAAAGTACAAAAGAGGTTTGACCTCGTTGGTCTTTTCATAAGGTAAATAAAAAAGCAAGAGGAAGAAGGAAAGGAAGTGAAGAAGAAGTGAATAAAGTGTAGCGGAGGGAGGAGGAGTTACTCACGGCTCCTGTCACCTTTCCACCTCCAGCTTCCCTTGTACTTCCCCGAGCCGTCCCCTGGTACACAGACTCCACTCAGCACCTCCGCCAGCACCACCAGCAGCAGCAGGGGCGTCCGCCCGCCAGCCATGCCTGCATCTGAAGCTTGCATCGGGGCTACGGCAGAGAGTTGAGGGCCATGGGGAGTGCTTTCCCACACTCAGTCATATCTCACGCAGCTGTATAAATCCAAAACAACAACAGCACGTCCTCCTCCTCCTGCTCGGCTTCCCTTGGAGCGTTAGCCCACTGAAGCCCCAGAGGGGTCACACACTCACCGCACACACACCTCCTCCTCTTCCTGGGAGATTGAAGGCAATAGCTTCACAGACCAGCATTGGTACCCAGGCAAAGTAAGCCGGGATTTCTGGAGCTTCACTCTGAAATATTCATCTGGTCTCTTCCTCTTTTTTAGTCCCTCTTGCAATCAGGGAGGTATTTATTGCAGTCCTGGTCAAAGCCTCAACCTGAGCTCAGTAGTAACAGCTCCCAAGAGCAGAGAGAGCACAGGAAGAAGCAAATTGTTTCCCTCTCGCAGAGCAGAACTTCTTCTTCGTGTCACAGCGTGGACCGGTGACACCGATGGCGACACATCACTGATCGAGCAGCAGCCACCACACAAGGCAGTGGCTGACTGAGTGAGTGTCCAGGAGTGTGTGTGTAAATGCATGTGCGTCCTCCCCCTCTCCCTTCGTCCATCCACCACTCGTCTCAGTTCACATGAGGCAGTGTTGATATGAAAATAAGGAATAAATCACAGAGATAGTTCACTACAGAGCAGCCTTGACTTTGTCAACAGAGCGTCTGAGAGACAGAAAGAGGGGGGGAGAGAGAGAGTACATCTAGCAGAGGAGGGAGGGAGGGAGATATGGAGGAGAGAGACTGAGTGAGACAAGCGTGGGGGGGTGTGAATGGCAATTTCTCAAGTGCAATGGCACTTGCGCTTTTGCACACCCATGATGCTCGTTCATGAGTGTATTTTCATCGTGGATGCCCGCACAGCCTGACTGAGCTCAACGGCTGTAACCTGTGCATGATTGTATGTAGGTGTGGGTGTGTGTGTGTGTGTATGTGTGTGCTACTGAAGCAGGTTCACTGTAACCTAATGCTTTCCCACATTTAAAACAAAAAAGAAAAACTGTTGTACCTGCATGCCCAGCCAACCGACCTGCCCAACATGCACCTGTATAGACAAGTACGCAGACCAGTTTGACTGGGTGTTAGTGTGTGTGTGTGATAGTAAGTCTGTAATTACTGCAAATAAATACCTGCAACACGGCTTAGAAAGCACGTCTGAACGATATCAGTTTTACAAAACAGTTAAACAGTGAATATGAATAATCTACAATAGTTTATTTAAAGGGAATGTTTGTAACTTCTTACACGTATAAATCAATCCCGGTCGGTGTCTCATGCGCACTCGCGTGTGACTACGCTGTTCAGACTCAGACTGCAACACAAACTACACGGAAGCACCAAAACGACAAAGTTGTATCTAGTGAATCCCGTCTGTTAAACAGTGTTGGCCGCGGTCGGAGGACGCGGGGGAGACCGTAGCTTTGATCTCCAGGACCGGAGTCTCTGCTGGACTCTGCTCCTCTGCTCCTCTGCCTGCCTTCACTCACACACCGCGCTCGTTCCCACTCTCTCGCTCCACCTCACGTGCATGCTGCTCACTCCACACTGCAGAAGAGTTAGTTTAGCTCTGAGAATATCTAGTGAATGTTCAGTGGACGTTTGTGCAGAAATAACTGCTGCAGCTCCTCCAGACCAACAGAGCTTTCCCGTGTCTTGTGAAGTGACGGGGCTCCGCAGAGAGAAACGTTATCGTCTCCGACCAAAACTCCGGTGTCTCCCCTGTTCCCTCCGGCCGCGGTCGGGAGGCTGAGGCAGGAAAAGCCAACACTAGGATCAGCATTGATTCATGGAGAGACCTTCGTCTGGTCAGCTAACATTACTGCCAAGCAGCTGAAATATAGAGTGATATTGTGCTTTTAGCTGCCGTGTGTCTCCTCACTGTGTAGAGCGATGCTCGTTCATGTCTATGTAGAGCGAGCACAAGCGCAAGCGCGAGCAACAGGACGCTGACTTTCTTTGACTTAATGGCCACAGGTGTCGCCTTTAACAAGCAATTTCTGATTCTTACAAACAGTCCCCTTTAAATTTTGGAGCTGAGAAATGTATCTCTTGTTCATTACTGTGAATAATTTCTCATCTTGAAATCAAAATTTGATGTAACCTGATGAATGCCCTTACTGTTCATTGTTACTATAATTGTCTTTGTATGCTGATTTATGCACTTGTATTGTCTTCCTTTTAATGACAGCATGCCAATAGGTTGGACTAAAAGCTGATTTAGGTGCACTTTAAGTGATGGGAATGTTTACGCACTAATAACCTCAAAAGGAAATTGCACTGTTTATTCTTTATATAATAAATTAATCACATTTTAGATTCTAAATCTGTAAAACAAGATAACAAGTGTAGTCTCGCCATTGTTTGCACCTCCAAGACCTTTTTCAGGAAAATAACGAGTTAACACTTTATAATGCAGCCCACAATTTACAGTGTAATAGTGTTGCATGAATTAGGCACCACTGAGACACTTACCAGGTCAAGACTATGGGGAGCAGGGGAGTAACAATTGGCTATTTTAGTGGAAAGGAGAAATAAATCATATTCTATAAATTATTCATCTTTGTAAATACTGGGGACCTTTGGGGTACAGCACTGGGAAACAAAAACACTTTCATTATTGTACCCCACACAGTTTTGGTAGCATATTATAACTGTACACTATTTTCCCCAAACCTCTGTCTTTTTCTTTTCCTGTACTGTACCCCGGAGGTAACCAGTATTTACAAAAACACTTACAGTATAATATATTTCTCCTTTCCTCCAAAATGCCCAAATGTTACCAGAGGACAACCTCTAGTTCTGAAAAGTGAAGCCAATGTGGAAGTGCCTTAAACTTGCATTCTTTCTAATAGTCAGCAGGGGGCGACTCCTCTGGTTGCAAAAAGAAGTCTGATTGAGTTTATGGTCTCAATCGCTAGTCTTCTTCAATACAGCATGATGATCATTTAGTAAATTATGGTCCCATTTAGAGTCAAATAGACCATAAACAACGGCCAAATACCAAGATGGCGACGGGCAAAATGCCGAACTCGAGGCTTCAAAACGACACACAAACCAACGGGTGATGTACGTCCACTTCTTATATACAGTCTATGATTGTTACTCCCTTGATCCCCATAGTCTGGTTTTTGAGTATTTTATTGGTTCCTGATTCATAGAAAATAAATTATCCCAGAAAATTACCATATCTTTCTTTCATGAATTCTTTCATGAAAGTGTCACACACACACACACACACACACACACACACACGCACACACACACGCACACACACACACACACACACACACACACACACACACACACACACGACAAAGAGTATTTCTGTAAAAAACAAGCTCAGCAAGTCTGGGTTTAGAGTTACAGTACAGCGCTTGTTTCCTCCGCCTGAGGCAGGTGAGTGCAGGTTAACGTGGGGAACTGGAAGTGTCAGCAGCACCTCCCCCTCTGCCCTCCCCCATGTCTCTCTCATATGCCCTTCATTACCGTTGTGTAAAATGCCATTACTGAGCGTGGACTGCTCCTAAACAAACACAATGTAATCCAAAGTAATGGGAATCTACAGAGTGAGAGAGGTCAGTTCGAGGAAGAAGAAAACTTTATACAGACTTGGTTGCTGAATGCTTTACGTCACAAGCTATTATAAAATATAGAATGTGAGTCTGTCTCTACATATGCTGTTCTCAAACGATCGCCTAATGTTCCTATTTCGTTGAATTGGTGTGGACAATGCCCTACAAAAGTGTCCCTATTTGTCAGTCATGTAATTCTGATGTAGTGGCCCCTTAAGGACCGTGCTCCTGGAGATGTAATTAATCCTGTTACATTAGCCACTGATGGAAGTCTGATTAAAACAGCTCTCTAATGATTAGGCCTTTGGAATAATTACCACTGCAGCGAGGACGGGCCACTTCAACCCCTCAGGACGCCAATCTAACATTCCTACTACCTGCGAAATGTCACTGCTAATGCCAACCGGAGACTTGGACAATGCCATGCAAATGACATGCAGGGAGAATAAATGGCGTGGCAAGTTAAAACAGGGGCAGCGTTTTACAAACTGTCTACAGGTAGCCTAATGTGCATGTTTTTAAGCTGAAGTGCATCTTTAATATGCAGCCTGAGAAGGAGATTAGCCTTGTGTTTACTCAGAGCCAAAGGGTATACCGCAGGTGGATAACACGTCAATCTTTATTGGATTCCAGCTGAACTGCACACATGAAACTCTAACGATTATTACTTTACAATTCAAATTGCTCCCATTCGGTCATTTCTCAGTGGATGCTGTGTTACTTACATGCAACTTATCTGCTGTAATATTCATCTATTTAGATAGGTTTGTGGAGTATTAATCATAGTCTTATATGTATATATATATCCTAAATTAATATCTTGGTCTGACAAGTCTGCTGTGTGTGTGTGTGCGTGTGCGTGTGCGTGTGCGTGTGCGTGTGCGTGTGTGTGTTCTTCTTTTGGCAAAAAAAGCACTACAGCTGTGGGGTACTTCACTGAAAAATGAAAACCGCGCACAAATAAATCTCATACATACTGTTATTAAAAATGACTTACACTCACACAATCACACATGGTGACTAGCTCTGGCAGTTTTGCTAATTAATATTAAAGTGATGGGCAATCACCCTGCTGGTTACCATCAAAGTAGTGCCAAACTACATCTAGTTTTCAATTTGAGGTCATTTTGAATTTTACATTTTAGGTACAATGTGTCTGAGAAACATTTTCTCATTTGGTAGCTGACTCAGCTGATACCGCTCCTCCTGAAAACTAAATGTTGTGTGATAATAGAGCAGCCTCCTCTAGTGTTTATAACTCCATAACACTGGTGATCGGTGGCACCACCCTGGACTCGTCTATCTCCTATCTACTACATCTGGCAGAACTCACAGGTCCTGCACACATCGTGTCAGTTGTCTGTGTCAACAGTAAGTCATAAGTCGTCTTTCAATTTGTATGCTGATTAGAACTTACCCGAATGCTTCAAAGCTTCGACCGCCGCCATGGTAACCGACCTGTCACGTCTCTGGCCTTGACTCCAGGAGTTTTTCAGTGTTCTGCTTTCCCTGGGTCTCCCCCTCCCCTGCCTGTGGGTGTGGCAGGGGCGCGGCTTCCTCATCAGGCACCTGGTCTCACTCTCCACTCTGCACTCTGCACCTGTCAACAATCACCTAATCAACCCACAGTACAAGAACACCAGCTTTCCTGCCAGTCCTCGCCAGATTGTTCTGCCTACCAGTTGGTATTTTCTCGGCCGCTCTGTATTCTACTTACCAGAGTTATTCTTATGTTTCCTAGTGCTTCTGATATCTAACCTTGTGTTCTCCTGTCTTCTGGATTCCAGTGCCAGCCTCCCATCGAGCCATCCTCACGCCGCCGCAGCTCATTCCTCCAGCTGCTCCACCCTGCTCAACAGCCTGCCTGTTCCCTGCCTTCTCCAGCGCCCTCACCACCTTTAATTATAATAAATCCACCTGACTTTCAACCACCATCCAGCTGTGTCTGTGTCTGCTTCTGGGTCCTAAACCAAAGCCCTCACAGAACAATCTGGCCACCATGGACCCAGCAGACACAGAGTCACTCCGCCATGCTTTAGCCTCCCAGGGTTCGCTGGTTGGACAACATGACAAGATCCTCCGTGAATTGGTGGAGAATCTGCGAGCTCTTTCCTCCAATGTCATCCAACTCGGCAGCCAAATGGACCAGGTCAACGCCCATCTCACAGCTTCATCTGCCACAGCAGCTTCACCAGCTGACCCCCCACCAGCGCTCCCAACGCCTCCACCAGGGCATGCCACCCCAGCCCCACTAGCTCGGGAGCCTTTCATTCCGACTCCAGAACGCTACTCTGGGGATTTGGGGGCTTGTGGGCGGTTCCTTCTCCAGTGTTCTCTCGTGTTCCAGCAGCAACCTACCACCTACGTTTCAGATAAGTCACGCATAGCATTTATGTTGGGTTTACTTACTGGCAAAGCTTCTCAGTGGGCTACAGCTTTGTGGGAGAGGCAGTCTCCTATTTGTAATTCTTACCCGGTATTTGTAGCTGAATTGCGAAAAGTTTTTGATCATCCTGTTCAGGGTAAAGAGGCTGCTAACCGTCTCCTCTCCCTCCGTCAGGGCTCTGGATCAGTTGCAGAGTATGCAGTTGAGTTTAGGATCCTGGCAGCAGAGAGTGGGTGGGATGAAGTGTCTTTACAAGGAGTGTTTGTTCATGGGTTAGCTGAGAATATTAAGGATGAGTTGGCTGCAAGGGATGAGACTGATAGTTTAGACTCCCTCATTTCCCTGTCCATACGCTTAGACAACCGTCTTCGTGAACGCCGTAGGGAGAGAGTCAGCCGCCCGCATGCCCCCACTTCTCCTTTCCAGTCCAAACCTGCCCCCCGGGTGATCCCTGACAGCCAGTTCTTCACCAGCCAGCCCCTCAGTTCCTCAGCATCACCCTCAATGGAGGAGCCCATGCAGTTGGGACGAGCTCGCCTCTCACCCTCAGAGCGCCAACGGCGAGTCAAGGCTGGTGTGTGTATCTATTGTGGCACGGCTGGCCACTTCCTCGCTTCTTGTCCTCACCGGCCAAAAGATTAGGCTCATCCGGAACTGGAGAGGCCCTGATGAGCCACACCTCCACCTCTCCATCAGCCCCTCACCCCCGAATGCAATTTAATGCATCCCTTGTGTGCCAGGGTGACTCTATCCCCCTTCTTGCTCTGGTTGATTCTGGGGCTGATGATAATTTCATTGACTCCACCCTCGTTACCCAAGCTGGGATCCCTGTTGAAGCCCTTCCTGCTCCTAAGGATGTCAATGCGCTGGATGGAAGGCTCCTGGCCCGCATTACTCATCACACTGTTCCCCTGAGTCTCATCCTGTCAGGTAATCATCACGAATCTATAAAACTGCTAGTTATTCCCTCACCTCATGCTCCTGTGGTCCTAGGTCAGCCCTGGCTTAAACTCCATAACCCCCATATTGATTGGTCCACCGCATCTATTGCTAGTTGGAGCACCTTTTGCCACTCCCACTGTCTCCAGTCAGCCCTAGCTCCCTCTCATTTAACTGCTGCTCCTACTTTTGAGCCCCCTGACCTCTCTTTAGTTCCTCCTGTGTACCATGGCTTAGGTGAGGTGTTTAGTAAGCAGCGGGCCCAAACCTTGCCCCCACATAGGCCCTATGATTGTGCTATAGACCTGCACCAGGGTGCCCCCCTTCCCTCGAGCCGTCTCTATAAACTCTCCCGTCCCGAAAGGGAGGCTATGGAGAAGTACATCAATGACTCACTAGTTGCTGGCTTTATTCGACCCTCCTCTTCTCCTGTTGGTGCCGGCTTCTTCTTTGTTGCAAAGAAAGATCACACTCTACGCCCCTGTATTGATTTCCGTGGCCTCAACGACATAACTGTTAAAAACAAGTATCCACTACCCCTCATCGACCCCTCTTTCGAGCCCCTGCACAAGGCCACTGTTTTTTCAAAGCTGGACCTCCGGAATGCCTACCATCTGATCCGAGTCAGAGAAGGAGATGAGTGGAAAACTGCATTTAACACTCCCCTGGGCCATTTTGAGTATCAAGTCATGCCCTTTGGCCTCACCAACGCCCCTGCAGTTTTCCAGGCCTTGGTTAATGACATCCTCCGTGACATGCTGAACCACTTCATTTTTGTTTATCTTGATGATATACTCATCTTCTCCCGGAACATGGAAGAACATGTCCAACATGTGAAGTTAGTGCTCCGTCGTCTTCTGGAGAACAAACTGTTTGTAAAAGCTGAAAAGTGTGACTTCCACGTGACTTCTGTGAGTTTTCTGGGCTTCATCATCGAGCAGGGGCAGGTGAAGACGGACCCAGCAAAGGTTCAGGCGGTGGCTGAGTGGCCCAAACCCACTACACGGAAACAGTTGCAGCGGTTCTTAGGATTCGCCAACTTCTACAGACGGTTCATTCGAGACTACAGTAGAGTGGCGGCCCCTCTCACACAACTCACCTCCCCAGCCATCCCCTTTACTTGGACGCGGGAGGTTGACATAGCATTTGACACTCTGAAACAGTTATTCACTAGTGCTCCAATTCTAACTCACTCTGATCCCTCTTTGCAGTTTGTCGTGGAGGTGGATGCCTCTGATTCAGGTGTGGGGGCCGTCCTCTCTCAGCGGTCTCCTAAGGATCACAAGCTGCACCCCTGTGCCTTCTTCTCCCGGCGCCTTTCTCCGGCGGAGCGCAACTACGATGTGGGAAACCGTGAGCTGTTGGCGGTGGTTCTGGCACTTGAGGAATGGAGGCACATGCTGGAAGGGGCTGAGCAGCCATTTGTAGTTTGGACAGACCACAAAAACCTCTCTTACCTCCGCTCTGCTAAACGGCTAAATTCCCGCCAGGCCCGGTGGGCTCTGTTCCTGGGAAGGTTTAACTTCATTCTCACTTACCGTCCTGGCTCACGCAACACCAAACCTGATGCCCTCTCCCGCCAGTCTGTCCCAGAGAAATCCTGCTCTAAGCCAGAAACCATTCTACCTCATTCCTGTGTGGTGGCCGCAGCTACATGGGAGATTGAGACCTGCATACGGGAGGCACAGCGCTCTCATCCAGACCCAGGTAATGGCCCTCCTAACTGTCTGTTTGTGCCTGATTCAGCCAGATCTCAAGTTCTACAATGGGGCCATTCATCTAAGCTCACCTGCCATCCTGGCTTCCACCGCACCCTCTCCTTCATCAAACGGCGGTTCTGGTGGCCATCCATGACCCGCGACACCCGTGCCTTTGTGTCCGCCTGCTCCGTCTGTGCCCGCAGCAAGGCCTCCCATCAACCCCCAGCTGGTCTCCTGCGGCCTCTGCCCGTCCCCTGCCGACCCTGGTCCCACATAGCTGTGGACTTTGTCACCGGTTTACCCCCGTCAGAAGGTAACACAATCATATTGACTGTGGTAGACCGTTTTTCCAAGGCTGTGCATTTTGTCCCTCTCCCTAAATTACCTTCAGCCACAGAGACTGCGGACCTCCTGGTCCTCCATGTGTTTCGTCTTCATGGCATCCCCCAGGACATCGTCTCTGACCGGGGACCACAGTTCTCCTCCCAGGTCTGGAAGGCTTTTTGCCAGGCTCTGGGTGCCACAGCTAGTCTCTCCTCTGGGTACCACCCTCAAACGAATGGGCAGACGGAGCGGGCAAACCAAGATCTCGGGGCAGCCCTGCGTTGTGTCACTGCTCACCACCCGTCCTCCTGGAGTAGACAGTTACCCTGGGTTGAGTATGCCCATAACTCACTCACCAGCGCCGCCACAGGTATGTCCCCCTTCATGGCCTCTCTAGGCTATCAACCTCCCCTCTTCTCAGTCCAGGAGGTGGCTGTGGCGGTGCCATCGGTCCAAGCCAACATCCAAAGGTGTCGGCGGATTTGGAGAGAGGTCCGGTCTGCCCTTCTCCGTTCAGCTGTCCGGAATCAACGCCTTGCTGACTGCCATCGATCCCCTGCACCCACTTACCAACCCGGTCAAAAGGTATGGCTTTCCTCCCGTGACTTGCCCCTTCAGGTGGAGTCCCATAAATTGGCTCCCCGATACATTGGACCTTTTGAAGTTGACAAGATCATTAATCCCACTGCTATCAAGTTAAAGTTGCCTTCATCTCTGAGAGTCCACCCCACGTTCCATGTTTCGCTGCTTAAGCCTGTGTCTTCCAGCCCCTTGTGCCCTCCAGCCGAACCCCCTCCACCCCCCCGGATCATCGACAATCACCCTGCCTTCACTGTTCGGCGGATTCTGGACGTCCGTCGCCGAGGTCGGGGGTTCCGGTTCTTGGTTGACTGGGAGGGTTATGGCCCAGAGGAACGCTCATGGGTCCCGCGCAGCTTCTTTCTGGATGCCTCCCTCATTCGGGACTTTTATCGGGAGCATCCAGACAAGCCTGGGGCGCCCGGAGGCGCCCGTTGAGGGGGGGGTCCTGTCACGTCTCTGGCCTTGACTCCAGGAGTTTTTCAGTGTTCTGCTTTCCCTGGGTCTCCCCCTCCCCTGCCTGTGGGTGTGGCAGGGGCGCGGCTTCCTCATCAGGCACCTGGTCTCACTCTCCACTCTGCACTCTGCACCTGTCAACAATCACCTAATCAACCCACAGTACAAGAACACCAGCTTTCCTGCCAGTCCTCGCCAGATTGTTCTGCCTACCAGTTGGTATTTTCTCGGCCGCTCTGTATTCTACTTACCAGAGTTATTCTTATGTTTCCTAGTGCTTCTGATATCTAACCTTGTGTTCTCCTGTCTTCTGGATTCCAGTGCCAGCCTCCCATCGAGCCATCCTCACGCCGCCGCAGCTCATTCCTCCAGCTGCTCCACCCTGCTCAACAGCCTGCCTGTCCCCTGCCTTCTCCAGCGCCCTCACCACCTTTAATTATAATAAATCCACCTGACTTTCAACCACCATCCAGCTGTGTCTGTGTCTGCTTCTGGGTCCTAAACCAAAGCCCTCACACGACCTCTAAATCAGTATTCGAACGCTTTGTTTTTTGTTTTTATTCTGTAAGTATGTAATAATAATATATAGATCTCCAAATAGCCCATGAAATCAGGAATAATCCCACAACATTATTCACATCATCATGTGAGGGATAATGTACAGCGAGCCAGTCATTCTTGTGAAATAAACCCTGACAGGGCAGTGAAGTGGTTTATTTCACAACAATGACCTAGCTGTACATTATCCCGCTTATTACACGGCTACTTACTTAATCAATAATTTTACACAAAAACGGTCCTCCAGAGTCCAACATCAGAACTGCGCCCATAGCAACGGTCTGTTATAAAGAAATAACAGACCGTAGAACGCCGTGATTGACCAATCAGAATCGACTATTCAACAAAGCCGTGTAATAATAATTATGAGTTATTTTCAGATGGATATCTCAGTTTGTTGTGTGTAGAGGTGCGTGTGTGTACAGTAGTGCGTCAGCGGCACTGTACCAGGCACTGAAACAGAACATGTCAGCTGCACAGAAGACGTCAGAACACGCTGCGCTGCACCTTTGAATATTTCTTACCGAAGCTTCGAAGCCCAAAAAATGGTAATCGGGACAGCCCCGATGCTGATAGCAAAAAGTAATACATATAAGCTGCCCGATAACGAGCCTCAACCATATTGTGTCTCATAAAATGTCTTGAGGGAACAAAAGAAAGGATGAAGCACATTATCCCTAGCTGAATAGCAGCTCTAACACTGCCCTGTGACATGGTCTCAATCTCTTTCACAAGTCTTGGTGTAAGGTTTGATGCACAATTAAACTTTTAGAGCTATCAAAAACCTTCCAAGACCTCCTTCCTCAACAACATGGCCAGATTCCATCCCACCAACCTGAGATGCAGAGGAGCAAGTACTCTTCACTGGGATCCTTGGCTGGAGTCTCCAGAGACTCCAACATATTCAGTGCAACACCGCTAAACAGAGAGTGAAAACACCATCACGCCACACCCTCCATGTACCAGCTCCATCTGACTTTCAGTGCAGCTACAGACTCGCAGCTCCCTGCTGGAAAGAACTGCTAACCCTCGCAATCCTCCTAACCTCAGATCAAATGACTACCCGCAGGACTGAGCGTGATAAAATGCTTATGGTTAGAAAAGTATCAAAATGCTTAGTATTAGCATTATATCCCTGCACTCATGTTTTAGTGGAGCAACAGTGAGCTACGTGTTCTGGCTGGAAACTGCTGTCTAATGGTGTTGAATAGCTTCAGGAGCTGAGGGAAGAAACACACACATACACACATCGTTTCTACGAGCCAAGAGAGATTCTCTGTATGACCTTGTGCATTAAAGTGATTTAATAATAACTGCCCTGTTGTATGCAATAAACCCTGGTCAAGGTGGTGGCTTCTTTCTTTCTTTCTTTCTTTCTTTCTTTCTTTCTTTCTCTTATGCATTTTCTCTGTCATATTTAATCACTCTCGAGAATATTCATTTTTTGTCAAGCGGACAACTGACAGAGAAAACATAACTGAAGATTATAGCATGGTAGTGTTTCAGAGCATGCATCTCTCACAGTTCAGCCACAATATAAAATTGAAATGAGATCCCGATTATAATGTGTGCCTCTCTCCTCCATGTAAGTCAGTATGGTGTTTACGAAGCTCATTCTGGCCATCGTGATGTGACAGCAGGGTGGATGGGTGGTCCAAAGACACCCAGCAGGGATGAACAGGCGACACTAGTACACAGCTTGGAGCACAGCAAGAGATTCAGGGGAGGGGGGGGGGGACTGGCACCAAGAGAAGAAGAAAAGGCTGGCCCATGGGAGGATGAACTACAGTCAGATATTTCTTTTTGAAAACTTGAAGATTTGACTTTATCTTGTTGTCTTGACACAAAGAGAGAATGTTTCTTGATGTGAACATCCATCAGTAGCACCCACCGCATGCCACATCTTATCCTCTAACATAAACAAATCTATATCTGCTCAATATTCTATTTAAGGTGGTGTTAAACTTGGCACAGTGGCTGTCAATCTGTTGCAGCAACCGTACTTTTCAGTTTTTCCACATCACAGCATTACTATGTTACAAGACAGTATGGTTGTTAAGGCAAAAGCCAAAATGTTAAGATAAGTGATTGATTTTTATTCTATTTTTCATATCTAAGTTGCTCTTTAAATATCATGTGTGTAGTGGTAGGTCAGCGCTAAGCAGCTGAGTTCACCTGAGATGTAGGAGGAGATGCCAGGTTAATTCCAGGTGGGAATCTGTAAACAGGATTCAGACCTGCTGGGTCTCTTTTGTGTGTGACTTGGTCGACATTCCTGCAGGGAAAATACGTAAAGCTGCAGGAAAATAGGGCTTCCATCAGCGTATAGATGACCTCAGAGATGCTATTGGTATGTATACGTTTCTTGAGTGATAATGATAATTTGTAAACAACATGATATAGATGCTTATTATTGATAATCTGTTTAAGAGCTGTGGTGGTGCGCAGGTTGCCGGTGATTTATTTGTGGCCGGTGCTTGTATGTTATATGTGCCAATAAATGATTAAATTTAATTATTTAATTTATTCGGCTTGAGCAGCGTTGTGTTCATATTTTGATCAAGTACATTTTTATGGTGTTGGTTACTGGTTATATTTGACATTATTATGGCGTTTAATCCGATGGTTGATATATGATGGAGTTAGGTAATGATAGTATGTTTTGTGGTGATTATTATCAGTATAAAATTGCATGTATGCTTTTGGGGGTATATTATTGTCGGGATTTATTATTTCTTAGATGTACTTATAATTGACCTGATTTATTTGAGCGTGATTAATAATAATGGTAATAATAATACCTATTGGTAAATTACTGTTGATTTTGGTTTGTTTGGAGGTAACAAAAGTAACAAATGTGATGATGCTGATGAAATGTGAAGCAGATAAAAGGAAAGGAAATTATCCAGCACTTGTTGTTCAACCATCAACCATCAACCTCCTAACAACCTCCTAACATCAGTCTTCTAGCAATCTTCAAACAAAGTTCAACATCAAGGAAATGATCTGTTTGCATTGTTATGGACTTTAATAAATGCAGGAGAAAGGAGTGAGTTGTCCTGTGCGTCCTCTGCAGTGCTCTAAGCCATTTTGGGGTTCAGGCAGATGTTGAGCAGAAAAGCCCAAAGAACTCGATAATGGTTCTTCACTGGTATACTTAAATGTATAATTCAACACTTTGGAAAATGCACTTATTCTCTTTCTTGCTGAGAGTTAGATGAGTTAATTGATTTCATTCACAATAAGTGTGAAGCTCCAGCCAGCAGTCAGTTATCTTAGCTTAGCACAAAGACTGGAAACAGGCAGAAGGTCATGAGTGGTATCAATCTTCTCACCCAACTCGCTGCAAGAAAGCAAATAAGCGTATTTCTCAAAATGTCTAAATATTTAAAGGGGACATATTATTTCTTCATACAGCTCATTTTCAGGTTCATACTTGTATTTCTAGTTTCTACTAGAACATGTTTACATGCTTTAATGTTCTCATACTCACCCTCTGTCTGAAACACTCTGTTTTAGCACCTGTCTCTTTAAGAACCCCTCCTGAAAAAGCCCAGTCTGCTCTGATTGGCTTGTGAGAAAAATATGGTGCACCTTCGCAAAGGTAGTCGAGGTAGTTCTCAAGCTGTGGGCGGTATATTGTGATGAGCCTGCATGTGACAGGAAGGAAAGTCGAATCTGAATGGCTTGTTGAATCACATGTTTTCTGATTAGGCAGCCCACAAAAAAAGTGACTGGGTTGTCTTATTTTACAGTTTGTTGGTTGGTAGACACTCCAGATACCCAACTGTATGTGCACAAGTTTTTCATGATATGTCCCCTTTAAAGGCAGAATGAGTAGGATTTTGTAACATTCAAAGTTGGCCCCTCCTCTCCGGCTCAATAATACTAGCCAGCGAGTTTAGTGATCTTCAGTCTAATGGGTGTAGTATTTATGTCCAGACAGGAGAATTTAGCGGAGCTTCCGACTCAGACGACACCGATTACAGTGTCAGCCGGAGCAGAACAGATCCCCGGGGGAGAAGAGGCTGAGGAGTGACAGCTGGAGGCAACACAGTAAAATGAAAAGAAAAGAGAGAATACAGACAGAGGGCAGGTCGGTCTCTGCAGATACAGACACGCCACACACTAGTGGGTCAGAAGTGATGATTGAGAGGGATTCTTTTTGTATCAGTCCATACATTGTTTTGTTTTTTTAGGAAAATCTTACTCATTGTGCCTTTAACTTTGCAAATGTCTTAAATCAAGTAGTGTAAATCTGTAACCTTCTAATACAATAACTAACAGTATGTCTTTTTCGGTGCATTTGATTAGAATTTTAATTATAATGCTTTGGAGGAAGGCAGATGGAGCATAAATTAGCCATCGGGACTCTGGCTCTACAGTGACACTGTGTGATGACAGACTTCTTTTTTTTTCAACCTGCATACCAGAGTTCTAAGCGATTCATATTTCATTACTGTCTCAACCTTCAGAATGCAAAGAGAAATCTGGACCTATCCACATGTATAGAGACGGGGTGTCGACCCGAACTAAGAATTACTGCGTGACACACGGCTCAGTGACATCTAATCTACAGGTTGTAAATACGGGATCTGTGCCGCTACCTTTGGGGTACTCCCCAAAGGTAGCGGCACAGATCCCGTACAGTACAGTACAGTACACAGTACTGTTCTTGGAAAACACACATCACTGCATCTGCTGCAGAGCCCCTGCTGTTTCTCAATGAGTTATGTTCAGCATGTATGGAGGACCACACCCAGCATTCCTTGCGTGGCCAGGTTACGACGGTCCTCTCAATCAACACCGTTGTCCCACCCACACCTCCAGCCCGCTATCCGTCTTCTCCAATACACACACACACAGAGCCGCCCCCTCCAACGCCACTCTCCAATCAATAAGAAGTCACAGGAGGGACCAGGCTGAAGGTTAATGTGTGCAGGGAAAAACACATGTGATCACTTACAAAGACATACTGGGAAAGAAACACCTGGCACAAATTTACTGTAGCTGCACGTTTGCAGTCTAAATAAGAAAACGGTTTTAACCTGAAATGTGTCATTTATTTATGTTCACTCAGATATAATATAGTAAACGAGCATTGGAAGGGGTTGCTCTATTTGTGCTACTATAATTTAAAAGTGCAGTGTGCAGGATCTGGCAGCACCTAGTGGTGAGGTTACACATTGCAACCAACTGAAACTTCTCCTGTGTGCCTTGCGTGTAGGAGAACTAGGATAGACGATGTGAAAACGCGATCGGCCCTATCTAGAGCCACTGTGTGGTTTGTCCGTCATGGCCGACTGTAGAAACATGGCGGCCAGCTCTGTGAAGAGGACCCACTCTGTGTCATGGATGTATAATAAGACCTAGATACTGTGCTGCCGCTCAGCCTTGCTTGCAATTTTTCCAGTGGCCCCTCACGGTATTGCAGCAAAAAATGCCCCTGCGGCCCAAAAAGCGTTTTCTCCATAGAGCAATATTATAAAAGAGACATCTAACATCTAAAACTGTTGACAGGACACCTCAAAACTGCAAACAAGGTCGATTATGACTGTTTCTATTATGACTTTTTGATCCATGGAGGTTTTATATTTGTAAATCCTTATTTGATCCGAGAAAAGTGATTTAAGAATCTACGGCATCATCACAATGTAAAATCTATGGGCCGAGCGGGAGGAGCCCTACTGCGCATATTCAGTGGGCTGCGTACCACGTAGCTAGAAAACCTCTCTGACGTATGCACCAGGCAAACAATTCTCATCGGAATGAATAGGCGCCATCTTGTGGTCCAGTATCCAGTTCTTATAATACGTCTATGCTATGTACAGTATGTAGATATAAATGACTCATTCTGAGGCAACGAAAACACAACAATTTAGGTGATTATACACTAAAGAAAACATATTATATTCCATTTCTGCCAATAGATTCCCCTAAATGTTACATACTGTTCCTTTAATCTCTCTGGAAGAGTCCCATGGAGCTTGTCTGTGAGTCCAGCAGTCAATAAAACTGTATGATTTTGCAACAGCTTTGGGAAAAATACGTATGTCAAGTTTAATGAAATCTACAGTGTGCATATTTTGAAGCGCTATGATTAGACTCACAAACTAACTGTGATATCATAGCATTGACATTCAAGAGAAAGGTAGAATGACTAAATAAAGCAGATTGTTGTTTATATCATATGATTTTATTATAACGAACTGCTGTACTAACACTAGCATCTGCTCTTTCATAGAGACTAACAGGGCTAATGTCATCTGCCTCCCCACCCTCCACCCTCCACCCTCCACCCCAAAGTCCTGGTTTCATTCCCTGTAATGGCTGTCGTCAGCGGTCTCACCTTGCAGTGAGATTCCAGCCTGCAGCACTATCTTCCAGATCGCACAACACACTGTGATTTACAGCTGCTGTTGCTGCAGGGCCATCTGGACCATAACCACTCCTGAATACTCAGCATTACACTCTACATCCCTCTCTCTCTCTCTCTCTCTCTCTCTCTCTCTCTTACTCTCTCTCAGCACACACTTCATGTTTGCCGTCTTCTTTTGCATAAATCCATATTCCCCGTTTCTCACACATTTACATGCAAACTCTCTTTTTGGATTTTCTTTGCACACATGTACATGTGTTCTATCTAGAATCACTCATGTTCACTTGATCTATGTTATGCTAAGTGTAACTGGATTCAAATGCATAACAAAAAAGGCAAAAATGAGCATGGCTCACATCCCCCCGCTTACAACTTGACCCCTACTAAAGTAGGACCAAAGGTTTTGCCCTTTTGGAACTAATGGAACGAGTTCTACTCCGGAAACGAAATTAAAGTTGAAAAAATTGAAATGGCAGACAGACGGACAGACAGACGGACAGACACGCAGAACGCTATATACTATGTTGTCGCGGGGGTATAATAATGCATTTTTATTGTTAATACATGAAATTGTATATATATTCAATATAATATTCAAACAGTCATTTTGAAAATGTGGCACAAGACATGTACCCTAACACAAATGTTCTTTCTTTTCTTTTTTCTTTCCCATTTGTACTGTAACTACTATCCATGCTTCCCATATGGAATAGATAGTAACTGAAGCAGCTGAAAGTATTCAAATATATTACTGAGTTTGCATAATGCATGGACAGTACAATTCAATCTTTCCCTTTCTCTCTTGTGAACATGCTCACACAGAACAGGTTCACACTCACAGCAAGGGCAAATTTGCTCATCCTCTTCCAACGTGGTGCTTTCGCTTGCACAAAAACGCTGCCAAGAGCACTTAAGTTGTAAATTATGTTTGATATGGGCCCGTTATTAGCGGACTCCCCCTTCAGTGAGGCTGCACTTAAGACACCTGCACTCTCCACCGTGTGGAGTCTTTTGCAGAGTCCACACAAAATCCGTGGGAACACACACCATCTGAACCCGGACACACTGGCTTTAATCCAAGTACACAGGTGATAATCACATAACCCTCGGTGTAAATGTGCTTCATTTGTGATTATGGGATTGTCATAACTGCGGATGTGGATCTTTTAATGCTCCGTGCGTCTGATTCAACGCGTCTCTAAAGAGCCTTCTGCTGCAGTTTGTGTTCACTGGAGTGTGTGATGAGAACCAGCTGAGACATCTGGTGTCGTATAAAAAGGTGTTAGAGCATTAAGAGCATGCAGGCTTCAAAAAGAGCAGCCAAATATACAATACAGCAGATGTAAGGAGGGTGCTGATGAGGTCAGCTGCTGTAATATGACGATCGCCCAGCAGGAGGCGGTGTTGGATTCACTCAATATTAAGATGAGCTACCTCAGCCACTGATTCCACCCCAGGGAGGTCCGGGTTTAGGTGTTGAAGTGACACCTGGAAGCTGGATCCTGGATTTAGACCCTTTTAGATTAGATCTGTCAATCAGCCGCTCTCTATCTACAAGATCACTTACACCATGGATTGATTGGAATAAATTATTTAAAGATCATATACATGTACACAACCCTCCATCCTCTAAGAGCTTCAAGGACGAGCACCGTCTTGAGTCGATTGGTTAGAGGAGAGGAGAATGTGAGACACAATCACACTGAATAGTGGTGTCATTTACAGAGCAGTGGTTTGATTTGTTGCAGTTAACTCAAGACAGTCCCATTCAGCACAAGATACAGAGCACAAAATATGAACTGCTTTATTTCTCTGAAGAATATTAAAGGGATAGTTTGGGTGTTTTTAAGTGGGGTTGTATGAGGTACTTATCCATAGTAGGTGCATTACCTACAGTAGATTGCCCCTGGCATCGAGAAACAGACAGGAGCACCAGCACCGTAGCAAAGCAATACGGTGCCGTAGACGGGGACGGCAGAAAAACGTATTTTAGCCACTTTTTGTCCAACCCAGTCTCACAGGAAGGTGTATAAATACCACGCTATACACGAACATTCCGCGTGTCATGAGTACGCATTTTAGCATTTTCGCGTGTCATTTGTACCCCGCTTCTCACGTGTCATTTATACGCCACACAAAGGTCTGCAGTTAGGTTCAGGCAAGAAAACCACTTAGTTAGGGTAAGGGGAAACGTCATGGTTGGACTTAAAATAAGTAAGTAAACTAAGTAAAACACGTACGGAAGCAACTACGGAAAACACGTCACAACCATCCACAAAAAAACACGTGAGAATCGTCACGTGACAAACATCACGAACGTAACATACAAAACAAAACACCAGTCAATAACGGTCTGGAACACGGGTCTCCTGTTTAAAAGTCCAGTGTTTGTTGGGCCTCCATCCACAGCACTGTACTGCTTTCTCCAGTGTCGATACTCCTGTCAGTTTCTCCAAGCTGGGGGCGTGCCGACCGTCTTCTACTATAAGTAAACCCCACTTCAAAACACCCAAACTATCCCTTCAAGTCTGTAACATCAGCTCAAGAAATGGAATAAAAGTTAGTTTTTTATATAAGGTGAGTATCATTCTTCTGCTTCTGGAGAGCTTTGGATGTACAGGCAGACTGAGAGTAGATCTGTTAGTAGACCAGGAGAGGTGCTTTCACTTTTATGATTACCTTTATTTCTTTCTGGCCTTCAATTTACTTCTGTGAACTGTGAAAACCTCAGCATCCATACTGTATGTGTATGTGCAGATTATGCACATGCAGCATGTACACGTACACTATCTCATGAGTGTGTGTGTGTGTGTGTGTATGTGAGTGTGTTCCTATTAGGTGTTGCATTGCACAGAGGGACACTTAAAATAAAACTACATCTCACTATCTTTTGTGCTGCAACTAAGATATTGCATACGCTAGAAGAAAATCTCTAAAGGGCTGCAAAAGTTGTCCACATAAAACCTTTACATCATAAAAGTGTATGGGAATACACATGCATAAAACAAAAAATATTGAAGCTACATTTATTTGTAAATCAAACTGTAGCACCATCTGTTGTATGAGGCAGAAGATAATAATAGGAAGGACATATGAAATACATCCTCTGGCCAGCAGATGGCACTCTCTGATAGTTAACCAACCTAAACCTTTAACAGGGCTCTGAGACTCACTGACTGGTTCTATTCTTCATGTGTGCATGTTTCCTACCTCATACAGTACCTACTGTTGGTTTGAGTTCAAATTGAAACTTATTTGAACCTTTTAGTTAATAACAGAGTACAGAAGAAACCAGTTGGCTCCCCCTTCAGGGGAAAGGGAAAGGAATTCAATGTTGCTGTTAATTACTCATTCAAAATGGTCCCACAAAGAATACATGCATGTATGCCACTGTCTTTGTATTGATGCCAGGCTGCACGATACATATTACTTTATTATCTCTATGTGATTTTGTGTTTGCAAAATTTTAGGTTTAACCCCTTACCATTTCACCCCCTTTTTTCAGAGGGGTAGGGTGGGTGATAGGGGATGTTCAGGGCTAGATAAAAAGTCAACAGTATTAGTCACACAGAAGTGGTGTGCATCATCTGAAAGCTGGGAACCTGAAGATTAATCTGAGATGCAGCCCAGCACTGTGTGTCAAATTGTTCAAGTCATGAATAAGAAATAAAAATCAATTAAATAAAATAAATTGTGAAAGTGTATAAGGGCATAGAACATTATTATGGAAGTATATGATGGTCATCCCCATGTCTATCATAAGTTCCAGGAGCAATTTCTGGGTTGATACCGTTTGTTACACAGATTTTATGTTAAATTTAACAATTTTTTACCATTTGAGAATTGATAAAAAATTATCAATAATCCCTCCAGAATACCACATGAAGACACCAAGACCTTGAGGAACACCATAGAAAAAGCCATGCTGTGATTTGGTATTGAAAACTTTTGACATTTGGAGATTTCTGCAAGAATTGCATTTTTCAGTGATGGATGGCGAGGCACTTGTGTTCTGGAAACTGCTCAGAAACCCACTTATTGTCAATCTAGCTAGGAAAGCCCTCCATCCTCTGAATGCTCTAGGTCTCTAGTCTGATCCATCCATCCTCTGAATGCTCTAGGTCTCTAGTTTGATCCATCCATCCTCTGAATGCTCTAGGTCTCTAGTTTGATCCATCCATCCTCTGAATGCTCTAGGTCTCTAGTCTGATCCATCCATCCTCTGAATGCTCTAGGTCTCTAGTTTGATCCATCCATCCTCTGAATGCTCTAGGTCTCTAGTTTGATCCATCCATCCTCTGAATGCTCTAGGTCTCTAGTTTGATCCATCCATCTTCTGAATGCTCTAGGTCTCTAGTCTGATCCATCCATCCTCTGAATGCTCTAGGTCTCTAGTCTGATCCATCCATCCTCTGAATGCTCTAGGTCTCTAGTCTGATCCATCCATCCTCTGAATGCTCTAGGTCTGTAGTTTGTGGCTGTAAAGTTTCATGAGGCTGTGATTATCCTAGAGGTGTTTTATACAATGAGGTAAAGTTTCAAAAAATGGTCTCACTATATGAAATGTCTACTATGGGGACTAACATCATCACACATATTGGATCCAGAGCAGTCTCGGCTTCCCAGTTATACCCAATTTATGCAATTCCAAGACCCCAGTATGCAGAAATATATAAACACATCATTTTAGAATATGCAAAAATAACACATTTGTACTGCATGTAAACAACTGCATGATTTTTGCCCCAAAATGCATGGAATTATGATAAAGTGGGCATGTCTGTGAAGACGAGACTCGTGGGTACTCATAGAACTAATTTTCATTCACATGTCTTGAGGTCAGAGTTCAAGGGACCCCAGTTTTTCCTTGCCAAAATAACTTTTAAGCGTTATTTTACATTAATCCTAAAAAGCTAACATAACATGGTTGGTATCAATGCATTTCTCAGGTTCTCTAGGTTTCATATGATACGAGCATTAGAGATTGGTGCAAATATGATTAAAAAAAGTTATTTCTATAAAATGGTCACTATATCCTGACAGTAGTATATGAAACAGGTAACCTGAAAAAAATCATGTTCCTCTGGTGTCATCCGGTGCTCCTAACGGCATCTGCAAGATTTCACAGACCGGAGGAAAACAAACAGTATGAGCTGATCTGAGGTCTGCTGTCCAGCTGCTGTCTATGAGAGCAGGCTGTCAGTCACTCGCGAACTCTGATCAAACGATCAAACTAGGCAGCGCTAAGCCAATATGAATCAATATTATGTAACGTTAATGTCTATTTCTCTCCTCAGATGTTCTCAGAATCATCTTGTAGTGCACGGTTTAGCTGTAAAATGAGAAAGTTTGTGGGGCCGCTGTGAAAACCGGTGAAGGAACACCAAGGTCCGGTCACATGACCGGAGCACAGCCAATAGGAACGCGCTCTCTCTCTGAAATGACCTGTGATTGGTCAAAGTCTCCCGTCACGGGCTAGATGTTCTAAAGCCTGAAAACAGAGCCATGAGGAGGAGCAGAAGTCTAGTTTTCTCTCAGAACACTTGAATTACAATATGCTGAAAGGTTATTATGGGATTTTTGCCCAATGATGCCAAAAATATTCTGTCTACTGCCACTTTAAGCGGTTAATACTTTATATCTTCTAATTTTGCATTGCTACCATGAAAAATCTGTAATGCTTCAGTTCCAACATAGAGGTGAAGTTCTATCCACTTCCAAAAGAGGGCAGTAGAGTCTCATGTTGTGAGGCTGTCGGGGCCACAGCTTCCCCACAGCTCCGACTGCTCATGCGATCCTTTCCTTGAGCACATCCTCCTCATGCTGTTTCATTGGGACTAATTACAGTGTCCTTCATCAAAAGCAAAAAATGTTAATGATTGATCTGGTTTGTTCCAATACTGATGCCAAAATGGCTGCACTGGGTAAGCATTCACTAATTGGTCAAAGTAAACACACAGGCATACACAGCTAAAGTTTATGCTGACATAATGCTCACATTAAATACTCAAGTCTCTCTCCTCCTCCTCTCCCTTCAGACCCCCCTATCGGCTTTATTCTCACACTCTTTTTTTACACTGTTTCCTCTTTCTCTCTCTGTGAATTGACAGACCAATAAGCCTTTAATCCCTTTAATACAAACTTCCAACAGAATCACTTTTTTAATTGCATGAAATAAACAGTGAATGCGTAACCAGATCTCCTCTCAGGATAGATTTAGTTCGGCTACCGACGACGGCGGATTAAGTTGAAAAGTAAGCCTGCGAGTTATTTCGAGGGGAAATGAGGATGAAAGAGCGGAGAATGGCGCAGGCAGGATGTCACAATAATAATTCCTGTGCAGATCTGGAGTTCGCCAACACATGAGGGGAATAATCATATGGAGATGATGGCGGTGGCTCTGTGATTAATGGGCCCATTTTCTTTGCACAGCTTGGATAGTGGGCCTGCTTGGCCCCATTAGGAAAAAGCCTAAAGCCACCCGGTTTCTCTGTACACCATTCATCAGGCAGATATGAGCAACAGAAAGCTTTTTTTTCTTAACGTCCATGAAATACACAGAAACCCATTCCTCTATCTCTTTTATGTCGCTATTTGATATGATCTATGCATCTGAATACCTGTGTCAGAGTGTATCATGTCTCGAGTGTTCAGAGTGGAGACGTGGCCGCGCTTCTACCTCGCGTAATTGGTTCTACCTGCTGTGCGGAATTGGAGGCAGGAACATGCTTTTGTTATTTCCTTCCTTATTTGATGGACTACAGGGAACGAGAGCGGCAAACACTGGCCAGACAGCCGCAGAGGCACGCCAGTCCCCCTTTTAGAGCAGTATGCAAATCCACTGTTAAATTTCATTTTTCTAATCCCTTTAATCAGAAACAGGGGAATAAAGCCAGCTGGTAGGAACCCATGTTAAGATGTAATTAAGCATCTGATTGAATTTCAGTGCATACCAGAGTGTGTGTGCCAAGGCGAGAGTGGGAGTAGGGGGGGGGGGGGGGGGGGGAGGATGGGCACTTGTACACCAGATTGAGCGCTGGGGTTGGTGGGGGGACACATTGCCCGGCGACGGGGGACCTGGAGCTCACGGCGGGCTTGGTATTTTCCAGCATGCTCCACTGCATGAGTGAACAGCGATCACAAGCACATTTTTATACATTACTAGGAAGGCTCCCATGTCAATCATCTCCCCGCTGGCACTGGAATGGTTTTTCTCCTGCTTAAAGCGCAACATAAGGTCCCAGAAAATAGACACGAACGTCGTGGCTACAAGTCGTCTCTATCAGCAAATATGTGAAGAAAAGCAGTGCAGAGGATGTTATGGTACATCGTTTGCCTTTTACGTGAATTCTGACACTTCCTCTTCCGTCTCACTCAACGTTGGTTCGCCATCACCATGCACTACTCTTCTGGGGTCAATGTCGACAGATATACTGCATGCACACATTCTGCAGCCCACCTGGGAACTGGCCAAACATGTAACCTAATCCATGTCTAGTTGACAAAGGCGCATGTGCGAGAGAACACACACATACATATGGGACTGTAATGAAATTCATTCACTCAAAATGTATTCACTTCCAGACAGAGACAATATAAAAGCCTGGTCTGGGGGGAGGGAGGAGCTGTCACACCAGTTTAGTTGGGCCTGGATACAGAGAAGATCCATTACTGGGGCCTTTCATCACCAAACATTGCATGCTACCTGTGGGGCTCTGAAGCAGAGTGGGAGTAGGGGAGGGGGAGGGGGGGTCATGGAGAAAAGAACGGAACACAAAGGCAGGTGACGGAAACCGACAGGTCATCATGTGTGTGCCCTCCCACCGTCCTTTCTAAGTCATCCTTCACCCCTTGCTCTGTGATATGGCTGTCAGCACCCAAGGCCCATCTGGTGAACAAGCTGCCTGCTGATGAACAGCCTTAGACTATAGGCTACCATTCTGACCTCAACTGGACTACATGCAATGTTACCCATAATTGGTCAAGAACATTATGGAAATGACTGCATCATTTATTATGAGCTTAACAAGTTTAATATAATCCAAAATGTCCGGTCAAAAATGGTTAAAGGATGAAAAATATTCATCGAAAACTGCATTTGCGGTGATTGTCCCAGTCCTAGAAATAGAAGTAGAACAAACATGGAACTGTTTTCCGTGGTCATTTGACTAGTAAAAAAGAAAATGGTGATTTGTGTTTGTTGTTATGGTGCCAACAGAACACATGTCAGTGGGGCCACAAAGTGTTGCTGGTAGCTTGTCCTTCTCCGGAGCTGTGGGGAGTGAGATGGACCATTAGATCCAGCAGCCTGCTGTTTGGCTCATTTTCTGTAACCAGTGTATCATTAAAGCATAGTGGAATTAGCTAGCTAGCTAACTAGCTACAGCTTAGCTTTAACCACACTGGTTACAGAACAAAGTTGTCACTCATCTGGCGATAGCAATGTGCTTTCCTACACTGTGACAAGAGTGTGTGGATGAAGCATTGTTGTTACATTTGGGGAGAGCTGGTTTGAAAGTATCACAGTGATTTTCTCCACCAAGCCCAAACAAGTCTGATATGCCTAACTACGTCAGCACCTACACTACGGAACACTAATCACAACGTGGATATGTCATACTGTCGCCGTGTTTTACCTGGAAAGCTGGATCACAGAAAGTAAATTCACTCAAGCAGTAATTTTTTTGAATGACAAGTTGTGTTTATTGTTTCATGAGTCACAGTCACGATCATTTGACAGATTATTTAGTACCTTAACACATCCTGAAGTTTGACATGTCAGAGTTTTTCAGTAGCAGCAAGGCAGTTTCAGCTGTCAGGAGTGATTGTCAGGACGAAAGTAACAGATGATTATTTTGTCCCTCTACACCCATGTTACTGAAGAGTCTAACAACAATATGACATGTTTCATCATCAGTGAAGTCTGAATCGAAATCACTGTTATACTGTTCAATTTCCTTTAACAGCTATACTGTTGTAAAATGTTTGATGAAACTGAAAATTGAAAATTAAATTTCAATTTTTTTATTAAGATAAAGGACATAATATGTTTGCAATCACATATTAACAAGGACATTGTCAGATATGTTTAATAAAAAACAGAATAACAAAACAATTCAAGTTTATGCCGCTGTGTTACTTTTGTCCCGACTGACAGGGTCCAAAGTAACAAAGTCTGTTCAAAGTCAAATTATACCAAAATAACAGTAAAAATGGGTTCCTGTCTGTAACATTTTCTTTTAAAATGACATTTATCTGAAAAATGTTACTTTCGTACTGCCTCTCCCCGACTCATTTTCTCTGGCTCTCTATGCTTCATAAAGTTCATACTTCACTGCTCGTTTGAGTCGTTAGTGCAGAACCTCACCTCAGTGAGTCCGCGACCTGCCGTAAGTTGGTTTAGTTTATACCAAAGTTAGCCGGTCGCGTTACAACGGTTGCGATGGCAACGGTACGCAAAAAAAATGTCCGCCGCTCTGACCATCCTGCTAGGTTGATTTGAATGAGAATGTCCGTTCTGCTCCTATTCTATTTCTATGATCCCCGTCTTCAGCGTGACAACGTGCCCCCCACACCCCATCATGTATGGACTCCATTAAATGAACAAATGTTGATGCGCAGTATTCTTTTTCTTACAGTTGCATTTACCACGGTAGTTAAACCACACTTCCTTTCCTTTTCTTTACCTCTGGACTAGATCTGCACATAGACATTGAGACATCATTACTACAAGCAACTTGCTTTGTTATGGTAATAAAGTGCAAGAAGAAAGTGTACCATTGAAAGCCAACACGAGGAAATAGTTCTTTTCTCTTTCCGTCTGTGCACTGGCAGATTTAATGCCGTGTTTTCACACCCATTAACTGCATGTGTAAGCAACTATAGATAGCTCTTTGTCCACAGACCACAAAGAGAAGTGGAACTACAGTGTTTGTTTACAATTCATCGTTGGAGCTCCACGGCCTCTTTGAGGCAGACAAAAGGACAGAGGTAAGCAGTAGTTCAGAGAAAGGTGATGTATGATCAAACGTGAAAGCAGTATTGATTTTCCTCGATTGTGTTTGCTCCGTTTGCCACTATTAAATATGGATTCCGCGTAGCTGCCGTCTTGACTTTGTCTTGAAATTGACACTCTCTCCATAAAGGGCTATAGCTTTTTCAATAAAGCCCTGAGTCAAGTGAGAGATCGGCCCGACACAGCCAGAGACCGCGCGTTTGCTTCAGAGGCGGCACATCAATGCCACAGCGGCACTCAGGTTAAACCACGTTGAGACCAAGAGAGCAGGAATGTAAGGAGGACGTGGGGGATCTTGTGTTAAAAAGGATGATGTCTGCACCAACACTTTCACTGAGATGATGAACTTACTGTGCCCACGTGTGCACACAGGCACATGTTGTTTAATGACAAAAAGGTTATGAAGATAATGGCCATGGTAAGTTCTCCCTCTCCAAAGACATGCTCCAAAAATAAACACACCAGGCCCAGTAAGTGGAGGAGATTAATCTTTGTTAAGTTGTGCTATGGTACTGCCCCAATCCCCCAGCGAGGGTGACGCTGTGTCTCTGTTTCCCACCCACTCCTTAGTTACTGGAGCTCAACTACTGGCCTTCAGCGTTATCAGGACAAATCTGACTAACTGCTGAGGAAGGAGAGCAGGAACGCTAGGATCATTAAGGAAAAAATGTGCAGTCATACTGTATGTATATATTTATTTTAATAAATAACATTTTGTAGATATAAATGAAACAGGCCCTATAGTGAAATAACAGTCTATATAAAAAGATTGTATTCCTTGTGTGTTAGAACAATGTGACCATTAATAGCACATTCATTTAAAAACTATATTCTGGGGTTAAAGCATCCCTGTGAATTGTGCCAGTGCCCACACAACAACGCCGTCTGAATAGACATATAATGGCCAAACATCCCATTTACTGCTGTCCCTCCCTTTGTCTGGATGAATAAATCCAAGTTGATTTGCACCTAATGTGCTGTTTAAAGCCATTGCCTGTGACAAATTGCACATTACGCTGGATGACACGTCCTTGTGAAGCTGGTCCTGCACTGTAGCATCTATTAGATATGTTTGTTTATTTGATTAATGAATAGTTCCTTTGACCATTTACACCCGTTTCAGGAACAGGTGCTGCTCAGGTGAGGACTGTCCAACAGAAGCAGTTCATAAATTATGTATTATTTGAAATGTGTGTGTCAATTAGGGTATGATAATGACACTTTTCTGCCAGTGTTTGAACAGTTTTTGTCATTTCATACGAGATATTTTCTCTATTTTTTTGCTTGGTCTGCGTTCTCCTCGCTGATTTGGAAATGGCAGGATTTTGTTGAAGAAGAAAAACAATGGGATGTCATGCAGCAATGTTCACCAATTAGAATTGTGCAGTATTTGAATCAAAATGTGATGACAGTTGTGGGGTTGTTTGTCCATGTTGACAGGCTACCGTCAATCAAATCTGATTAAACCTCACCCACACAGTCCTGATGAAGCAGATTAGCTGAGCTTTTGACTGTTAAAACTCTTCATAAATAACGGCTACAAATGTTTTTTTTAACAATACCCTTGATTGTTCCCAAGTTAGCAATGGATATTTAATACTTAATATTAGAAATCACATTTGTGCCTTGTTACAGCAGCAACAGTTCAATAATCACATACTGTTGTAATGTTTTCGGTGTCCACCAGGCGGCAACCTCCGGGTCTGAGAAGTAAAGCCAAAGCTGAAGTGCCTTAAAACTGCATTCCTTCCACCAGCCAGCAGGGGGCGACTCCTCTGGTTGTATAGAAGTCTATGAGAAAATGAGCCTACTTCTCACTTGATTTATTACCTCAGTAAACATTGTAAACATAAGTTTATGGTCTCAATCTCTAGTTTCAAGTCTTCTTCAATACAGCATGATGTTCATTTAGTAAATGATGGTCCCATTTAGAGTCAGATAGACCATAAAGCAGGGGATGCATTCGGACGTGGCTACCTTGTGATTGATAGGTCGCTACCACGGAGTTGTCCGGTCTGGGAGTTGTCAGTGTTTTTGTCTTAGAACTTTAACCCTTTCACAGTGTGTTTTCAGTTGATGAAAGTTAATCATAAGCATTTTGGTGGCCTAATAATGTCTTATTCAGCATTCGGTTGTACTATACTTTGCTCCACCCTCTCATGTCACTTCTGGTGGCAAAAAAACAAGATGGTGACAGCCGAAATGACGAACTCAATGCTTCAAAACCATAGTCTACAAATCTATGGGTGACGTCAGGGTGACTACGTCCACTTCTTATATACAGTCTATGGTGTCCACATACCTTTTACCGTGTAGTGTGTCTATCCCACACTGATTGACAGGTCTTTTGACACTTAGACTAACACCCTCTTAAAGTGTTGTTTACACCTGTTGTATTTGTAAAACCAAGTGTGTGTGTATTTTTTCAATTATGATCAACTGAAAAACAAAAAAATGCTTTAATATCTACTGAAAATGTAGCATTCAGGGGTTGTAATGTCATTGTAAAAGCAGTAAGCAATGTGTCAGAGGGCAACATGCTAGATGCACATAAAGACCACACATTTTGACCTTCAGATTAGTATACATAGACTCACAGATGTATCCAGACACACACATACACACAAGTAGTGTATATGCCCGTACAGGTATGTTATCCCTACAAAGCCAGTCTCATTATTCTGTGTCCCCTGACATTTCAGCACCGCGGAGAGCTCCCATATTAATCTTGAACTGTGCGTCTCCTGTTCCCTGCACATCCCTGTCCCTAATGACAGTTTTATCATAACTTATTATTGCTGCCCCAAACCTGAGCTGAAATTATTTAAATTCTGCTTGTTTGGTGCGGAAAACATCTTTATGTTTTGCTCAACGGTCGCTCAAGCGGGAATCTAATTCTGCACACCGACAGCCTAAATGAATCGGCTTGTTACGGCTTGAATAATGGTCTAAGCGGTGGGGTCGGCCGGCTGAAGGTTGAGAAGGAGAGACCCACTTAGTTAGGTGCCCGCCTTATCGGATTGTACCCCCGCCTCATTCATTACCTTCCATCGCTTCCCTCATTTGCAATAAGCAATATCATTACAGGATGATTTGCCTCAAACGTGGGGTTGAAGTAACATCTCGAGGCAGGAATAACTGCTCCACGATTTGTAATTTGGGCTGCAATATAAGCCGGTAATAAAGCTTCAGATTCACTCTCACACACACAACCACCCTGCCCTCTTTGTTTTGCCTCTTTGTCTCTCTCTCTCTCTCGCGCACACACACCCAGACAGGCAATAACGTAGAGAATAACAATACACCTTAGCCTTAACAGGATTTTCTTGAACATCTTAATTGCCATAAAAGCATTACAGGTGTCCAAAGTCTCTGCTTCTGTCTATCTTTCTGACTCGCTGACTCTCAATTTGTCAGTCTGTGAGTCTTTTGTCTCTCTTTCTGTTGCTCTCTGTTTCTCTCCCCCTTCTAACAGGCCTATTTGCAGTCAGTGACACTCGACTCTGGCCATCCTATTTATTTAGGTAGTTAACTGAGCAGCCTCAAAAGCAGCAAGCCTGATTTCCAATTACACCAAATCTGTGTGCCTATGAGAACGTCCCCGGCCTTGAGACGCCGGGACCGCTGCTGCTGTGGCGCCCGTCTTGATGTGTGAGAGCGTACAACCCTCGAAGGCTACGCTCAGATTATATGTTCAACATGAGTGATCTCCATGCAGAGTTTGGATCTATACATTGAAAGCTTTCTCCCAGTTATCCTTTCATTTATTGTATACTTAACAGTCTGGGAAGACTCAAAGGGGGTTGAGTTAAAACCAGCTAAGCAGGGGTTCTCAGTACAGTTAATTCAGCTGCATTTTGACAACTCTGACTGGCTTAGAAAGAGCATAATATCAATCCCTCAACCACTCCTGCCACCATATGGTAAACCATTGGTGGGCACGTCTAACGTCTTAATGGTATGATGGAATCCAATCCTCTGTAATTAGATAAACGTCCCCTAACCAGCGTTTCAGTGCATGCTAGCACGGCTAAGCCTGTGACTCCCAATAAATTAGCAGCTTGTGTTGAAATGAAAAGGATCACAGACCTATTTTAGAAAATGAAGACCCCCTTCCCCATCATCCATCACTCACATAGCGTGAATCAGGTTCACCCAGGGAGCAAAATAAATTGAGACAAGAATGCAAAGTATGACTTGTGATATGCCTTTCTGGTTGACATTTAGCACCTCACTCCATTTTCAGTCTGAAAATGTCACTCGAAGAAATTAAAAGTTTCTAAATCCTTGCCCTTTGCGGTAAAGTTGAGGCTAAAACGCAGGTGTTTTTTGGGGATAGGGTTGGTCAGATGAGACGACAAGAAGGAATCAACATGATCCTAATCAGTGGTTAACAATTACTGATATGAAATGAAACTGGAGAAAAAGAAAGTTTGGAGCCGGAGTAAAGATGGTTGTGATAATAATCACTATAACACAGATAGTCTCACTGCTCCCTTGTCTGCACACGGTGTGTGTGATGGTGGATGGGGGTTTGGTGGTGGTGGTGGTGGTGGGTGTGGGCTGCAGGGGCAACAGACACAGGGATATAAAGACAAAGACAGCCCGCTAGGCAGAAAGAGCCCCACACCTGCAGAGTTGGAGTCGGACAGAAGTGCCCGTAGGAGGAGAATTTATCCCCTTTCGTCTGCATGGTCATCGATTGTGAGACAGCTGAGGATCGGCACAATAGCCCTGCAGGCAGGGACAGATGGGCCGGTGCCGCTGGAGCACTCCGGCAGCACCGACTCTGCGTCCGCTGTTGGGGGGCCAGTCGATCCCAGATGGGTGGGAGGACAGGGGACATTGAATTATGAGTGATGCATAACCACTGGGTAAGCATACCGGAGCATTTGTCATGATTTGGGGAGGTATGTGGCCACGGGAATGGCTTTTCAGTGCAGGGCAGCGCACAGACTAAGTGATAGAAATAAATATATATCAAGGTTGATTTCCCAACATGCTCGAGGAGGTGAGGAGGGCAAGGAAAGTCTACTGGGAGAGCATTTCAAGTTGTGTTTTAAGATTTTAAAATTTTCAGGTGTGCTTGTTACATTTAAGTCTTGTCTTTGTTTTCCAGTTGTGTCTCAGACATCCCCTGTTCTCTAAGAATAAACAAAGAATGACCTCTCACCTCTCTTGGCAAACACACAACACCCTCCTCTATCTCCCCATGAACAGTAGGCAACTTCTTATTCTGTAGTCACGTCTGTATATTTAGGTGAGTGGAGCTGGAGTGCTTCTCCTTGGCTCTAGGTCAGGGGTTTTGTCCGCCAAGGGACTCGGGCTTCTACAGGCTTCTCAGTGCTCTAATGGGGCACCGAGGGAGAGGAGGTTTCAGCCATGACTATCCACACCTCCTGTGGCAAGCTTAATTGGGTATAAAGAGATGTAGCCCTCCCTGCGCCCTCCACCTTAGGGTAAACCGTATGATATGTTTAAGTAAAGGCTCCAGACGTGGTGTGCAGGTTAAAGCTAGCTTTGCCTGGAAGGGAAGACTTTGTATTCTTGAAATGTGCAGGACATTTCTCTCAGATGAACCGTTTTCAGTTTTTCCTGATGACCACAGCAGTGCACTTATAAGGCTCTGTTGGAATTACCCCCTGTTTCAAGGGGAAACTGGCCTTTACATTGATGAATGGACTGGAATGTCACTGCTCTCCCACTTTCTTCAATTTCTTCTTTAAACAGATAAATCAAGTCAGAGGCCGTGGGATGTGTAGCAGCACTGGGGCATTTCCAGGGGTACGACTGAACATAAAAGCTCCGCACGCACACTCAGAAAAAACAATCCCTATAAAAAGGTGGATAAATCAATCGGAATCTGCAGGTCAATAGTATTGGACAATAAACGTCTTCTTCACCGTTTCTTCATCAGTGGTCAAAGAAGGGCTGGCATGAAGGATGTGGTGGGGGTTGGCTCAGCATGGAGGGAAGTGTTAATGTGTGTTAATACACTAAAAGCCATGGGGCCTTTTCCAGGTGATGGATTGTCACTACTAAATTAGTGTGTGTGACAGCTCTAGTGCTGCACTATAGGTCAGGGAAGAGCTGTCTGCTATGGCAGGTAAAGAAGGCTATAGAAGTTAGGTTTAGTTATATGATAAAAACCAAAAATAAGTCACACCTCTAGTGACACACCTTTACATTTGGCCTGGGGCTGGGCGATATGGCCAAAATCTTTTATTCTGATCAGGGCCGCCTCTAGCTCTTTTGGTGCCCTAGGCGGAATTTGGATTTGGTAAGTCAGTTTCACTACAACGAGAGTTACAGGAGAAAAAAGTGTATTTCTTTCTTTCTTTATTTGTTCATTTGTTACCTCGGTGCAGAAATTGAGGAAGGGCTCCCACCGGCATTTTTTAGTTTTTTTAAATTTTTTAATTAATTAATTAATTTTTGTATTTTAGAGGGCGACCAACACCCCTATATGGCCTATGCCTTAAGCCGGCCCTGATCCCGATATAGGTCATTTCATATCTCAATGACGATATATATATCACAGCATAGCATGTTTTCTGGTAATTCAATAAATACATAGTCTACATGAAATGACATGGCTTTACATGATAATCCCTATTTTTGAATATTTTCTCATTTAATTAAGACATTTAGTACAAAAAGAGCATAACAGTTTCAAGTGAAAATATAAAGAATAAAATAAAAAAATATTTCCACATATAAACCTGTTAATCGCATTGAATCGAAGTGTATAATGTAAAGGGTGATGTAAAAACAGAACCGCAAATCTCACGTGTATCACGATATCTTGATATATGGACTTGGACTTGGACTTGGACTTATATAGCGCTTTTCTAGTCTTCCGACCACTCAAAGCGCTTTACACTACATGTCAGTATTCACCCATTCACACACACATTCATACACTGATGGCAGAGGCTACTAAGGTGCCAACTTTGCCCATCAGGATTTAATCTAAATACTCATTCACACACCGATGGCTATGCCTCCGGGAGCAATTTGGGGTTAAGTGTCTTGCTCAAGGACACATCGACATGTGACCCGGAGCAGCCGGGGATCGAACCACCGACCTTCGATTGGTGGACAACCTGCTCTACCCTCTGAGCCACAGCCGCCCATTATATGAATTTATCACGATATGATTCAATTGAAAGACATTAAATTATCATATTGAATAATTGCTCAGTCCTAAGTTGGCCCAAATGAACAGATGCATGGGAATGATAGACTATCCAGAACATGTGTTTACAGTGAGGCACAAGTGAAGCATGAGAGGCTGTACATCTCCATTAGTACAGCAGTAGCAGTAGTTTTTGCAATACACATCTTATCCTGGATAAGCCCTTTGAGAAACCTGAGTATGCTACCTGTCGTAGGACATGATATTGTGACATGTTACCACCTTATTCACGTTCCTGATCATTGTGTCACGTGGGCAGATGCTTCCTCATTTTATGTCAGCAAAGCAAAAGAAATGATGATAAACAATGTAATGGTGAACCACATACTGGATAAAAGGGAGAGTTTGACACCTGTAATGTGGAGAATGAATTGTGTTGTTGCTCCCGTCTTCCATTACTGCTGATGAGCTAAAAAAAAAGCAGTAAACGCTCTGTCTGGTAAATCTTCAAACGTACATCAATGATAGACGATAAGATATCAAGGACACACATGGCTATGAAATGTACTGCGCTGTAACCTGGACTGTATCTACTGGAGTCAAATTCCACTGATTACAAATTGAAACCATAAATTACAGACCAAAAAAAGTAAAAACATATTAATGCAAGAAAATGAAAAAGACCCCACAATCAGAGACCTGGATACTGTTATAATCATGTCATGTCATCATCAACAGTGATATGAACAGGTTTCTAATGTTCCATGCAAATGCCATTTGCTGAATATGATCAAAACCAAGCTATGAATCAAAACCGGGCACTAGTGTGCATGTAAACATGGATTAACTCAATGAATTTGATAGCAGCTCTGCAAGGCTGCACAGGTATAATGTTTACCATGGTCACCATTTTAGTTTTGCATGTTGGCAAGCTAACTTTTGTGAATTATGTTTTGTAGTTTTCCTGGTATTTGGACATAAACCAAAGTATTGGACACATTTAAAATGTGACCTGATGATGGTACTAGATGAAACGTTTGGACCATCAAAGTTGTTGTCTCAATTTATCCTGAGGAGGTCATGAATGTATGTGCATATTTCCATGTCAATAGGTCCAATAGTTTTTGAGATATTTCAGTCTGGGTCTGAGAAGTGAAGCCAATGCTGAAGTGCCTTCAACTTGCATTCTTTCTCATAGCCAGCAGGGGGCGACTCCTCTGGTTGCAAAAAGAAGTCTGAGTGTATAGAAGTCTATGAGAAAATGACCCTACTTCTGATGGCGACGACCAAAAACCAAGATGGTGATGGCCAAAATGCCCAACTCGAGGTTTCAAAACCGTAGTTCACAAACCAATGGGTGACGTCACGGTGACAATACGTCCACTTCTTTTATCCAGGATCAAAGGTCTGGACCAATGTGGACTGACCAACAGGCCAACATTTCCGTCCCTAGAGCCACACTGCTTGCGTGAGTAAAAGCACAAAGAGAGGAGCGTAGTTCAGATATGTAAAGCAAAAAGAGACTCCAGCTTAGGGAAATGCAAATTTGTACAGAGAAACATTATTTTGATGCAATTTTGACACACATTAGGGCAGCACATTCCATTTCCTCATTATCTAGCCATTATCTATCCATTCTGTTTCCAGCCATGGAGAGTATTCCTCAGTGCTGGACCCAGCATAACCACATGACTGATGGTAAATCAATACTAAGCATCCCAGTTCTCATTGAACATATGGCAGGAGAGCAGAAACATCTGGAAACGTCAGGATTTCTGAAAGCTTTGGTAGTGGAAGACATCACCACATACACCACCAACCAATCGACAGGTACAAACACAGTACATGTAGTAAAAGTGGGCGTACAGTTGATTGAAAAAAGCTGACCTGGCTCACATGTCTGTAAGTGCTGATGTGGTTGGTGTTTGACGGCACACGTCAGATGTACTGAGGACATGTCACGCGGGAGTGATGTGAGCCCTGTCAGCTCCTCACTCACACCCTGTCCCAGAGCGCTGCGTCAGCTACCTCACTATTGATTGTCAGGCTTCTTCAGGGAATTCGGCGTGATTCGTTTGTCGTGGGAGCAGCGAAACCAATTGAATAGAGAAATCAGATGTATAAATAAGCAATGTTCTGCATGAGGGCGCCCAGGAACGACACAATGACATAGTCACCTTGACATAACCCTGCAGCTCCCTCCCACAGCAATCAGCGCTGACCAACGCTGTAAAGCCCGACACACTCATATCCCTAATGAATATCTATGTGCTTTTAACTAGATAAAGTGCCAGCGTCTTCCACTGGGCACAGTTGGAAGCTTTTTTTTTTTTTCAAAATGGCAGGGGAATATCTCCATCGATTTATATTGCTACTATAAAATTATAAGACAAGTGTTAAATCTGTCATTAAAGGGCTCATTAAAGTCTGCAATTGCTAAGCTGGATACATTTGGTGCTGTTAAAAAGTGAGTGTCCTGCCATTCATTAGTGTTACTGTCTCAGGGTATCTGAGAGTACGTATATAGCTCTTTGACAAAAAGGCTCAGTGCTGACCGACTTCTTGTCAGTGAGTATAGAGTGCTTCAGGAATGATAGGGAAATGAGTTAGCATTTTAGCACGACGGTTCCCTCGTCTGGAAGTCAATGGGTATTTTGAATGGGTCTTTAGTTAGATGCCGGAAATAAGGTCTGTGGTTAACACAAGCTGAAGAGATTTTAATGTTTTGTTCTACGACATAAAATACATCAGTAAATATCCCACTTGTGAATTTTAAAGCCATTATGGGTCTTAAAAAAGGTGGTCGCTAACAAATGCCTAAATGAAACGTCATCACGCCGACTCGTCCTCCTTTACAGCCTCTTTGTGTGTACTCGCACTCATGCGACCGTGGTGTAGCTCGTTTATAGCCTAAAAAATCATAAAAGTGATGTTCATTTGTGGAGATTATCTTACTTAACAAAACGTGAAAGTATCATAAACGTGTTTGCCACAGAGCTTATTTTCTGCAATAATCCAAAAGCCAATGAAAAAATCCCATTATTTGTCGAGGTAACCCAGGGCGATGCTAACTTCCGAGTTGGCCAACAAAAATATGTCATCCCTGGAGCACTCTATAGAGAGGCGAAGACTTGACTTGTAAAATTACGTTTTAAATTGACAAACATCATATGTGTGATTCATGGCGCAATTCAAACGGGATAAAAAAAATATCCGTCCTTTGCTGTTGACTATCGTACATATTTATTTACAAAATAAGGTCCAATGGAGTCCACCGGAAGGGGCGGGACTTCACCTCTCCATAGAGTAAGGAGGGTGAAAAGTGGCGTCATATTTTTGGGGTACAACACATGCACAGTAAAATCTGATCTGCAGTCGCCAAAATTGAGCCAATAGCAACGCACGACAGCAGCTCCAGTTATACTGCTCATGTGTCATACGCCAGAGCTCAAGACCCGTTTCCCAGCCTCTTTCGATAGACCTTGCTATAGAGAGGGAACCCTCTTTAAACAAACCCCATTTGATCTCTGAGAAAGAGCATGATAAGGAACACAAATCTGTGCATATGCGTCACCTGCATCCCCTCAAATTTCTTCAGAAATGTAATTGAAATCGACAAAAAAAGACAGATGAAAGATTGAAATATCGGATTCATTTATTCATTCCACCAGTGGCAACATGCACTTTCAGGAGATCCAGCTTATGCATACAGGGCAAGAAAAACATCTGAATTTTGTCATTAATTTCCCTCCGTAGGTAAATCACACTTCATCACAGCTCATGAATAACTTTCCCTTTCAATTCTATAATTCATCTCTCTGGTGTGATAAGCACTCGGCTCTTTCCTCAGAGCAGCCAAGTTGACAAAAACACGTGAATGAAAAATTGAAGGGCGTAAAAAATGGGAATTTCTGCAGTTAGACTGCGACTGTTGAGTGAGAGTTTAGTGGTCCTATTCTCATCACTATGCTTTGCTTACCGCCGTTGCTTGCTGGGTCGGGAAACATGAGCTCAGCACCTTGGCCTCCTCCTCCCTCAGACATGCCCAGAATGGCCGTGTCAGCACACTGTGAGGACAGTTTCTACCACGGTCCACTTGTTCAGCATGCAAAACGCGTTTATCATGCTCCACTGTGGCTGTGCAGAAAGTGAACATCATTTCACGGTATACTTTGCAGCACACAAAGAGCCTTTAGAAAGACCAGAAGTCCATTTGAGCAACATGTAATAGCAGAAAAGCTCAGTGCGCTGCTGTGTACTTTAGTTCTCTCATACTTCCAATCAGTAGCAGGTAAAGACGAGCCATCCGGCGGGTCTCTCGGGCCCACCTCCACTCAGCGCGCTCATCATCAAACGCAGCTCTGATCAAGTGATTACACGAGTGGTATATGGGTGGAAGCCTCAGAGAGGCCGGCCACCCTTTCTTTTGCACTCACAACCCTGGGCGGTCAGGACCAAGAGAGAGAGAGAGGGGTGAGGATAAGGCAAAAGATACTTCGAATGACAGTTCGCTGACAGCAAGATTAATGACCCAACACACAAAGGTCTGGAGCAGCGTGGCCGTTTGATAAGGCGCCCTGGAGCCCCACCGCCACCTGGCCCGCAATCCATATAAATCGAAAGTCCTGTAGATTCCAGCGGCCAATTAATGAGCGGCTCTGGCAAACGATACTGTCCCTCGCACCCCGCCCGTCCCCGCCAGCACTTCATCTAGATAATCTGATACTGTATCACAGACAGAAAGAAGAAATAAAAGACCCGTCAGAGATCTTGAAGGGCAGTTATCTATGGTAATGTGCCGGTTTTAGGAACGGAATGTGTGAGCGCACGTACGTTGGCGGCGGCATGCAATTTATGAGCAGAGCAGAGGTAAGTGGGCAGGTTGAAGGCCTCTTCAGCGCTGTTGTTCGTATGGAAATGAGAAGTAATGAAGTCGACACTGTCAACTTCACATCTCTCTGTATTGTCACAGTGATAAAGGGCACTGGAGGTAATTAATTTCAGTCAAAATACTGAACAGAGAATGGCGGGGGAAATGATGTCACAGACACCGAAGAGGCTGTATTGTGCTGTTGTCAAGTTTTATATCCTCACAAATCTGTCACAGCGCTCACAACAGAAGTCTTTAACCATTAATAACTGTCCATACTGTCCATTAATTTATGCAAATACAACAGAAACGTGCCGGTATATCACAGCCGTGCCAAATCTCTGGAGCCAGATGCAAAAAAACTGTTGAAGAAGCCACTAAAAGTCTATTTATGCACAAAGGCAGCATATGCATAAGCAGTCTTTGCACCAAAGGTGTAATCCCCTGCATACATATTGTTCTACATCTCATTATAGGGTATATCTCGCTCATCATGCAGCTCGGTCATTGTGAAATTATGCATATGTGCAGGAGCCCACTCCCACAGTTAGCCATGATGGATGTTGACACACCCACATTTAACCGTGTTTGGACATAAAGCAGACTCTTTCTGTCCTTCATCCAGAGCAGCGACGTCCTTTAACACCGCCGAAGAACTGTCGTTACCCGGAGCTATTACGCATCAGCATGTTTTGAGCCACAACAGCCTAGTGATTGATGACACACGAGGAGGGTCAAATTTATAATCTGATGTTTGTTATTATTTCATAAATTACTATGATTTGACTGACAACCTCTAAACCTACTTGTGGTTGAATAGAAAAAAAAGCTTTAAGTAAAAGGGATGTTGTTGCATACATCTATAAATGTTATATGACGCACAAGTCTAGACACTGTTGAGATCTGAGATGTGCTAAAAAGACTTCCAATAAATAATTGTTCAAATCCCCTCTTTGTCACACTGGTATATTTCACACTCACCTCAGCTCATAAAAGTCGATGCAAGGGAGAGGTTCACATGTTTTTAAGTACTTGGGTACTTCTATGTGTATTAACAGAGGAGGGTATCTGGTGTCTGTAATTGTTCCTCCACTCTGTACTGGCGCTTAAAGGTCCAGTGTGTAGGATCTGGCGGTGTCTAGCGGTGAGGTGAGGAGATTGCGACCAACTGAAGCCTTTCCCATGTGCCAAGTGTGTTGGAGAGCCACGGTGGCCGACGCAAGAACACGAATGTCCCTCTCTAGAGCCATCTGGAGCAGAGCCAGTGCGTATAATGCATGTGAACGTGGGAAGTGAGTGGTGAAGCAAGAGAGAGAGAGCGGTGGCGACGGGAGCAAGTAATGTTATCGTCTCCGGCCTATATCTTTACATAGACAATAGTTCTTTGCTGCTATATTAATGCTCTGGATATTGTATAGAGAACACTTAAGAGATCTCTTCATTACACAATCCCAATGTAGGCAAAGTGATGGGGGACAAACTCCAGTCTGAGAAACACAAAAAAGCATTTCATACTACGAAGATTATAACTTTGGTTTCTAAAGACACAACGGATCTTGATAAGGAAAAGAGTTCAGAAGAGGTCTTAGAACTTGCAGAAGGGTTGTGAACATCTGGGTGTGAGAATTGAACACTTAAAGCTAATGAAGCTTGAGTCTGTAAAGGACCTTGTGTGTTGAGTGTTTAACAACACGCTGGCTTTAACTGGTAGACCTGGTCAGACCTGCTCATGAATTCTCAAACAGTGGCAATTAACTAACCATCAAATCTGTTCAGGCACAACAAACTGTGACTAATACTAATGTTATACCAATAGAATGGGCGTGAAGGATATATCAATATATCACTTTGAATAGCTGCTGCTGCTCACGGGGCACTGTAACCTTCAAGCTACGCCTCACGCAGCCAACTCCACAGAGCTGATAAAAGCGAATGCTGAGTACACAGCTGCACTTGTGCACCAAAGCCTGAAGGTGTGACAGACACAGGCAATAAAACTCAGCAAAGAATGGCGAGATGGTGGAGGCGGCTCTGTTCTCTCTCGCCCTTACTGCCGGAGACATGACATTAATATGAGACGGAGAGAGTGGGGGGAAGTGCACCATATGGATTCAAGAGGAGGGTGGAAAGGAACGGAAAAGCTGACACAAGTCACCTGAACGCTGTCGGGGCGTCATCACCATCACCATCACTATCACTATCACTATCAAGCTGTCTATACAAACAAACGTGTGTGTTGTATAGTGTGTGTAGGTGAGTGCACAAGGGTTTTCTCATTTCTTGGTTGCTGTGCCCCAGCTGTGTGTGTTTAACCCCCCCCGTACCCGGCCCTTCCATAGGTCTCTTCATCCAGGCACTCACATGACAGAGGCCAACGTCCTCTCAGCATCCTTGAGCGCCTGTGATGGGCACCCAGCCAGTGACTGATCGCTCACTCGTTCCATCTCGTCAGCACTTTCGCTCATCCAGCTCGTCATCAATGCTTTGCGGTAATAAAACCAATGTCATCCTGCTCCTTGTGAAGTTCACATGGAGAGATAAGGCTAGAAAATCAGCCACCGGCTTTTTGTTCCAAATTAATTTCCCGCCGTCTTTGTGTATGCCGTTTTCCTGCGTGGCATTTAGTTCTGACAGTGCGCTTATCTCACGTCTCCTCGCCTGATTTCAGCATTCATTAGGAAAAATTTGCCGCTTTAAAGTCAATTTCCATTCGACTTTTATCGTCAAGTGTGTGTATATGTGTGTTCCTAAATGGAAATAATTGATCAGGTGAGGTTGTTCTGGAGCAACAGGAGCACCTCTTTCGTTAATTAAAGCTGCATGCGGCCGCCGTAAACATTAGGGAAATGGGGCTGTGCATCAGGCTTATTACCTGGACATGATCATCAGTGCGAGGACTTTGTCCAGGGAAAGCTCTTTTAGCCCATCAAACAGAGGCTTCGCTGCAGCTAAGAGCACCTGGTCTGTCTACCTCGTGTCATCCAGGCAGAGGAGTATGACACCGTGATGTACGTGTGAGAGTTTAGGGATACAGAAGGGCGAACATTGAGGGAACCTTTTTGGTATCGTCCGGCCATAACTCTACTCAACTGAGACATTTTCATTTTTTAATCTTTCTGCTTACTTACTATTATATTATCAAAACTGGAAAGTTCCTTTAAGTCTAGACAGTAATCCTATCTCCCAATGTCCCCTAACATTTCTTATCCAAATCATTACGTGTGCAGTAGACAGCAATGTTTTGGAACTGGGCTAAGAGTGCCTGTAGAGATTACGACGGTGCAGTTGGGACAACAACATTAAGGGGAGATAAGGGAAACTCATAAAATAGCAGCGTTTCATTTCCTAAAAACACAATAGACGCCGGGGCTGCCTGATGGACTACTATCAGCTGCTCTGTAGAATCACAGCTCGGTTATCGTTTCTGTGAATGAAAGGTAGACCAGCGCCACGGAGGCAGCAGCAGCTGTGCCTGGAATGTTGATGCTGACATGCAGGCAAACTTTTTTGCATCAGAGGATGTCGTATTGCAAAATTCCGCCTAAGAATTAGCAAGTAATTTGTTCCAATAAAGCTTAAAATGTGGGAAAAGTATGTGGAAGTAAAGTTACTACATCCTGTTGCTGACTTTTAGACTCCATCCATATTCTCTCCATGCACCTGACCTTCTGCTACAAGCACAATGCACATTAATATTTCATATCGCAAACACAGATACACACATTTTGCCCGACACCTCAGTGTTGGGAAGTCTCTACAGCACAGCTTACAGCACAGCCTGGCTGCCTCCTCAGTGCTTTACAGTGCATTCACACAAACAGACACATTCACTGCCTAGAAAAAGTTCTCATTCCCCCTTCTAAAACTTTCATTGTTTTATTGTTTTACATCTTTGAATCAAGGCAGATTTAATGTGGCTTTTTCACACTGTACACAGAGCAACATATAAAAAGACAGATCTTAGATCGTAGTTGAGTGGAGAACAAAACAACTATGTGCTTCAGTTTCACGAGAGAATCAATCAGTTGAACCTTTTTAAACGTCCTCAAATCACGGTGCTGGCCATCTTTGGAGTCTTTTAGTGGGCAGTGACAGCTTGTTTTTGTGATTAAAGGTGCTAAATGTGAGATTGGGAGCATTTCTATTGCCTCCGCATGGCTCTCAACTAGAGCTGTCACGGTGAGGATATTTTCCCACCGGATAATAAACTTGTGGCAACACCGGTGTTACCGATTACACCGGACATTTAACGCTCAATATATGTAGAGCGCTTACTTTGAGCTTTAACGTTGGATGGCTGCGTGTCTGGCCTCTCCAGTCGAGTTTTATGCTGCTAGACCGCAGGTTTCCACCTGGCACCGTGCACACCAGCTGTGTACGCTCCGTCCCCTGCATGGCGATTGCCTCATTAACATTATGGTTCCCTTATAGAGTCGGGTTTAAATCTGAAATATTGCCAAATAGGCGCTTTTGCTTTTCGCTTTGACACCAAATCCTCCACCATCATCTTGTCTGTCAACTCTTTCTCGTCCCGTGTGTGAAATCTGACTCCTGCTGCTCTGTGTACAGAGCAGACACTTTCACTTTCAGTTTGTAGCGTCCGTCGTCTGACTATGTCTTGATAACACGGCGCTGATATCCGTAAATGAACTAAATGGGTTTTATTTCTAGAAAAAAAGAAAATGACGATGGGGGACGTGGGCAAGTAATGTAATCGGTGTGTGCCCAACATCCGTACCACCATAACATTGCACTTGTGCGTGGTCAAGTTAGTTAGCTAGCTATTGTTGGTGATGTATATTTTGTGAGACAAGAGATGTAGTTCACTGACGGTTTCACACAAAACTAAATGATTCTACTACAAACCTATGACAAACAGAGACTTTCTTTACTTGTAAAATTATGTTTTAAATTGACAAACATCATATGTGTGATTTATGGCACAAGTCAAACGGGATCAAAAGAACATTTGTCCCTCGCCGTTGACTAACGTACTTATTTATTTATGTATAAATCTCAACATGGCGACGGTACATAACTGTGCTAACAGTGGTCAGTTAGATTGGATTCCACATTGAAATAAGGTGTCCATTCCATAGAAAATTCTCCAACAACTCCTGCAGCATAATCCACGTCTTCACTGTCCATCTGTGTGCTCAGTGTGTTCCAAACTGTCATATCATAAGTCATGCTCCAAACCAAGTCTCCAGGAAATGATCCTGTACTTCTAATTTGCAACAGCACATGTGAGAGAAACATAATGTCAGCTGAATTCTATTTTTTCTTCAACCTAATTAGGACACTTTTTTTAAAAGTGCTAAATGCGAGATTGGGAGCATTTCTATTGTCTCCGCATGGCTCTCAACATGGCGACGGCTGAGCCGTTGGCTCATAGCTAACGATGAAAACAGCGCTAACAGTGAAAACAACGGCGACAGTGCTGACAGAGCTAACAGTGCTATTAACCTGAGAGGGAACCGGTGGGTGGGCACTACGCTTCTGCAATGGCACCGTCGGTGTCTGTGTTATCATCCCTAACCGCTGTATGAGCGCAGTGCAGAGCGGCAGCTGTGAGCTAGCCGATGGGGCACATTTGCATGCACGAACACGCACTAAAAGGCATGCACGGCAAAGCATGGAGAAGCTCGGATTACAACACACACAGAGGGAGAGCAACTTCATTCTCTGCTCAGGTAGACATTACTCCTCTATATCTTTACATAGCAAATAGTTGTTTGCTGCTATATTAATGCTCTGGATATCGTATAGAAATTTAAACAAGTGTCATCCTGTTGCATCTGTGTTTAAGTGTGTAGGGTTTTAAACTAATAGGGACGTAGAACTCTGAATATGCTGAAACAAGGAATAACATGCATTTATTTTTCAGTGGTGGGTTATTTATTGATGAGTGTGTGGATGCTTGTCCTATCATTATGCATTGAATCTGAGCTCAAGGACCTCCAACAAGATTTGACTTGGTGAGCAGCAATCTTTACTTATTATACTATTTCCAACAAAAGATGTATAATAAAAGATCAGCCCAATCTTTCACTATAGATGAACACTGAGGAAGGCAACCTATGGATCCGACCCCCTGAGCTGGTTGTTGCAGTTTTCACTGAGACAGAAGCTAAAAAAAAAAAAAATGACCAGACCCCTCCTTCCTCCTCTCCTCTTCCCCATCGATTGTCTGCATGTCTGTGCCTCAGTGTCTCATGGCAGCAGAAGCCAAAGTGATGGAGACAAAAGGCGGTTTGGGTATTAATTCAGCGCTCAAGTCTTCTTTCAGGATCCTTTCAGATGCAAAACGCCGGGCTGCGTGTCGGGCAGAAGGGGAGGCTGACAATTACAGCCTCACATTGAGCCACCGTTGGAGACTCACTCTTCAGACTGATTGACAAATGAAAGAGCTGAAATAGCTTCCATTTAAAACGGCCACTTGCCAGAATAGGGGGATCATCTCCAATATCTTGTCTCAAATGGGAGAGGGAAAAGATGAGCGTGCATGGGAAATTGAGCTCGCAATTCAGTGCTTTACAAAGGCCATTTAGGCTACATGCACAGAATACCCAGTGGTATCGCAGAGGCTTTAAAGTCCAAATTCAATGGATCATCAAGATAAAGCAGTGACTTTCTGCAGGGATTTGCATCCAACCGCTCTTTCCCCTAAATCTGAAAACTTTTCATGCTATGCTAACTAATCCACTCCCCTGTACACACACACACAGATGAGCATAAATGAGGGGAGCACACAAACATACACTGATTAGTCAGAATTGCCTTGGTCATAAAGCAAAAATCAACAAACGTGTCTGGAAATCTCTGCATGTGATTTCTGGGGAGACAAACAGAGATGTTCGTTGTCCTGCCAAGCAAGAAGACACATAGATTTCCAATCATGGATGTTGCTCAGTTTGTCTGCTATTCCCTCAGTGCGCCCAATCTACACAGCTGAGTACAGCATCCAAATCGACAGTTTGTGGAGACGGATGCCTGTTGAGCGCCTCATCACGTGTTAAACCAGAACAACGTGGCTCCCGAGTGTGTGAAAACTGACAATGTTTGCTTGCTGAGACAAACTGTGAAATATTTTATTGTCCTTTAAAAACTTCAATTTCCAATTCAAATATGACTGAAAAAAGTGTGCTGGACCCATAGGAGTAAAACAACAAAGATATGCAGAGTAGTGTTTTAGTTACATAAACATGTCTTGAAGGCAATTATGTAGCGGAGGCAGAAGTATTATTACTGTTAGAGTTAAACCTCATTTAGAGGAGTCAAACTGGAAAAAGAATAAAATATGAATAACACAAAAGACAATTACTATGATTATAATGTGTTTAACCCCTTAACACTCTGACGACGGGCCCAGACAATATTCTGTCTTTCAGAGGTTGTTGCAGGCTGAATGAAGATACTGGCATCATATGAACGTAGACAGCCTGAGGAATCCATCGGTACCAACCATGTCATGCTGTAGCTTGTTGGGAAGAACGCTAAATTACGCTACAAAGTTATGCTCCATTTTGGTGAGGAAAAACTGGCATGGCCATATCCAATGGGATCCCTTGACCTCTGACCTCAAGATATGTGAATGTAAATGAGTTCTATGGGTACCCACGAGTCTCCCCTTTACAGACATGCCCACTTTATGATAATCACATGCAGTTTGGGGCAAAAATCATCCCGTATTTTGAATGCAGTATGAATGTGTTAAGAGGTTGAATATTTCTGCATACTGGGGTCCCTAAACAGTCTTGGAATTACATAACCTGGGTATCACTGTAAAGTTGAGACTCTTGTGGATCTAATGAGCCCAACTGTATACATGTGTGATGATGTTAGTCCTCATAGGAGCCATTTTATTGTGAGACCATTTTTGGAAATTTCAACTCCCTGTATAAAATGACCTGGGGTGACCTCTAGGATAACCACAGCCTCATGAAACTTTACAGCCACAAACTAGAGATCTAGAGCATTCAGATGTTGGATGGATTTCCTAGGTTTATTGACAATAAGGGGGATTCTGAGCAGTTTCCAGAACAGAAGCACTTGCAATCCAATCGCTGAAAAATGCAAATCTTGCAGAAATCCACAAATGTCAAAAGTTTTTTATCCCAAATCACAGCATGGCTTTTTCTATGGTGTTCCTCAAGGTCGTGATGTCTTAATGTGGTATTTTGGAGGGATCATTGATCATTTTTATCAATTCTCGAATAATAAAAAATGGTTAAATTTAGCCCCAAATCTTTGTAACAAATTATATCAATCCCCAAATTGCTGCAACAACTTATGAGACACAATATAGCATGGGGGATGACATGTTCTACGCTCTTATACACTTTCACTATTTATTTTAATTGAGTCATTCATTCATTTTTATTTCTCATTAATGACCAGAACAACTTGAAACACAGTGCTGTGATGATGTAGATGATGTACACCACCTTTATGTGACATCTACTGTTGACGTTTTATCTACCCCTGAACATCCCATGTCCCCCACCCTACCCCTCTAAAAAAGAGGACGGAATGATAAGGGATTAGAAGGTAAGTTATTATTGCTTTTTGGGTTTGCCCACTGGAAATATAGTTTGGCCTTCAGATTGTGTAGCCTGAAGAGCAGCCCCTGCAATCTGGAAGCAAGAAAGCCCCCACAGTGATTTGGCAAAAACTAAATCTTTAAATTATCCATTAACATGCATGAACTAAAGTCAATTTTAAAAAGTGAATGTGGCGAGAAAGACTTGCTGTTGTGTGCAAGAGATGCAGGTAGCCAGAGCAGACACAACGCAGGTATAAATAACAAGTACTTGTGTCTGAGAGCACAAACAGCTGCAGGGGACTGCTGCGTGCTGCTGGAGGAGCACAAACAGGTTCTTTAATGGAGAGAGGGATGTGAGGAGAAATTCATTTGTGGGATGACACTCTCCCGCAGCCCCACAGCACAAACCCCGCGAGAGGGATGTTGTGGCTCGGAGGATGGGGAGCGGTGGCGGGGGGGTGGATATGTGTGTGTGTGTGTGTGTGTGAGGGGGTGTGTGTGCGGGGCAGAATGAGGAACGGGGGTGAAACGATGCAGAGGTGCCTGTGTCACGTCTCTATGGAAATCAGTAAACTCCACAGCACACCATATCACACATGCATACATGCGTACACACACACACAGCACGGCACGGCACAGGGAAGGAAGAGGTATGAAGGAGTTGCATGCGGAAAAATGGGCAGCCACTCTGTTATTGTGTTATCTGCTCCCATATTGCCTTGTATTTGATTTAAAAGCTATGAAAGAGGATGGGAAGCGAGTTCATTGTGTTTTTTCTTCGTCACATTTAAACTCGTCCAAAGGAATTTTTATCAAGAAAATCCTTATTTGAACCACTTGCTGTGGTGTGTGTACACACATACATATATACATATATACATATATAGCTCTTTGTAACCGTAGTAAGGTAGACAACGAGCTACAACATCATTTTAATCATAACGAGTCGTCCTCTGAGCTGGACACAACATTGGTTTCTATGTGCGGCCGGCTGTAAGACGACTGGTCAGGGACCGTCTACAAAGTGCATTGAATATTTTTCCCATTATAAATTCACCAAAATCATGCAAAAGCAAATTTTTTCCAATATAAGCATCGTAGTATAACCAGGAATATATATATATATATTCCTTATACTCCTTAATGCTGGAAGGATGTTCTGAATGTGATTAAGAATGGCCTAACTGTTAGTCAGAATGCCTAAGAGGTTGTAAATGCATGTGTGGGTGGTAATGACTGCTAAATTAGTCAGCATATTTTACGATGACATTACAGCTTTAGCCATTTCTGTTGATCTTGCTTAAACTGTCGGCAATGACTTGCACACACTTGTGGGCTCAAAGCAGCTGATAGTATTTTCAGTCTAATTAGAGTTCACCTTGATGTCTTGTTTGTTTTAGGAGCTGCGTCATTTGGTAACCTGACCCGCGAGGTGGTTTGTTACTGTTTGGAAAAGGGCAGGCACTTTCAAAAAATACTTGGCAGCTGACTGGATCAACCATATGTCAATCAAACTCCTGCAGAAGCCAGCGAAAACATTGTCTTGAGTGCCGTTCTTTGTTCTTCTTTCAAGGAAGAAATACTCTCCAGTTCTGATAGAACTGATGCTATAGCAGCATCTACACTAACCTCTGCATTGTTGTTTAGAACGAACAGTCGCCTCTCCGTATCGTCGTGTCACACACACCTAGTCTGTAGCTGCCAGCAGCTCCTCACAGGATGCTTGTTGGTCCGTGCTCTGGTTTGCTGGACACAAACGCACTACTTGAAGCCTGACAAGATGGACTTTCATGTGATAAGGGAACCCACGACTCTTGCATGATCTCATGACATTGCGCCGTATAGGGTAGTCTTTTGGTCCCTTACAGGAAGTACGACCTGTCCTAATTCTCGCTGTCCCCTTGAAATAACTTTGTTACAGATTCAGCCTTAACAGTAGTGAGCTGAGGTTCAAGGTGAAGTCACACTGGATACAAGTGAAGTTGTAGCCGAAGGTGCGGAATAAAGAAATAGCACACTAAAGTTAAAGACATCAAATTTCAAGCCTAAGAGCAAAATATGAAAGAAAGAAAAAAAGAAAAATAAGCTGGCTGTGTACAGAGACACCCCCTGACACACACAAACACACACATCCATGACAAAAAGAGAAAAGCCCAGAAAATAAAAAAGGAGCTGAATAATAATAAAACAAATGCCCAAACCTCCTGGAGCAGATTTTTCATCATTAAATGATGGGGCGGCGGGAGTATGATGAAGAAACACTGGCTCGTGCCTGCTCTGTAATTAAATGGTGGCCGGATGGAGTGAGAGGCAGGGAGATGATAAGCACTGGGCTCTGTGCCCCAGGACAGAGGAATATTGTCAGATGCTTTAAACAATACGCTTATCTGTGAGCAAAGTCGCCTTTTTGCAAAAACAAAGATGGCAGACAGATTGCTACTGTTTCCTAATGGAATCACTGCAGCCTCTCTCTAAAGAGAAATGTAAAGGATGTGTTTAGAATTAAAAAAAAACTGCACAACGCAGAGAAAAAAAGAAGTCATAAATGAAAAGAAATAATGTAGACTACATAAAATGTGCATACAAGATGAGCAGATTTAAAGTGGGTAACATAAAAAATAGTGGCTAAACAAACCAAGACCCATATTATAATAATAATATACCCATACATAATTTAAAGTATTTATTTATTTAAGGACTGCTTAAATAAATAAGATCATGTAATATTGTGACAATATACATAATATGAATATGGTAGTATGGAAATAGCAGTTCCGAAAACTGATTTAATAGTTAGGGACTTATTGATCTTCCAAAACAAAATCTCTTAAATGGCTAGTGTGTAACATTTCAGGGGATCTATTAGCTGAAATGGAATATAATGAGTCCTTCATATCTCCATGGGGAGCGGGTCCTGGTCACGGAGTCCGCCATGTTGCTCCTCCATGTTTCTACAGTAGTACAAGACTGACAAACCAAACTCTGGCTCTAGAGAGAGCCTTTCACTTTCACTTTCGCGTTACCTGAAGGCCACCATAGTTCTCCGATACGTGAAACTGCGGTAATGTGAGCCGCAGAGTGCAAAACCGTGGTACCGCCAGCCGCCGTCTGACTTCTGTTGCTGCTAAAGTAATTTTATTATGGTATGGAGGATATCTGAGCGAGGTGAACGGCGTTACCACAGTTTGGTACTCGGCGGCTCACATTACTGCAGTCTTGGAAAAGGAGGAGTTAGCAGAAGGGTACTCGGTTACAATCTGCAACCACACCACTAGATGCCGTCAAATCCTACACACTGTACCTTAAATGCAAGGGTAAAAAAGAATAGATGTATTCAGCCATGCTAGCAGCTCTATGAGGTTGTACTTAGGTACAGCGGTAGTTTGGGCTAAATGCTAATTTACTAATATACTCACAAAGACAATGCTTTTATGCTGATCTTAGCTTGTTAGCATGCTAACATTTCCTAATTAGCATTAAACACAAAGTACAGCCGAGGCTGATGTTAAATACCAACATTTTGAAAATGTGACCTGATGAGATGAGAAGTTAATGGATCAACAAAGTCATTACAATCCATCCTGAGGGAAACATGAATGAGTTTACCACATTTCATGACAAATCCATCCAAACAGTTATTGAGATAATTCCCTTAAAACTACAAATGTCAACTTCATAGCCTTAGAGCCAGGCTGCTAGCAATGCTAAAACCAGTCTATCCCACAGGAAATCAATTCCATCTTAGGGAGAGAAAATGGAAAACAACTTCAATGGGAACAGAAAGTATGCCTTTGGATACCAGGGTGATTGGTCCTGCATCAAATCTTAAGTGTGCATACTAGTTTACGCTGCAGACATAGTCCACTAAGAAGCACAAGAGACTTCCTGACATTTGCTTCAAGCCTTGCTTCAACGCCCCAATAATGAGTTTAGTTCCAGTGTAAACAACTGCATCAACACGCCTTGCTTTGATTCCATTAAACACAAAAGCAAACAGTTTGCTCCCTGAGCACAAATACTACCATATATCACACTTAATGGTGTTGAAACAGATTAAAGCACATAGTCTTCAATGCACAATAGAATAAAGAGCTATAGTGTTGTAGAGAAAGAAAATGAAAAGTAACATAATGCATGGAGTGACAACTGGGATAAGCACATGTGCAATTTAAACTGACAAGACTAAGATTGGTTTGCTTTGAGAAATCAGTCTGGCCAGTGTTCTGAGAAAGGGCCTGGTTTATTTTTTTTGACAAAGCTTTTTAATATGTCTTAATGGAATGAATGGTGTCACTAAATTGTATCGTTCTCCAAAAAAAAAGCAGTCTGTCACAAGAATTTCATTATATGAAATGCCAAGCCTTCAATCCTTTTCGTTCTTCAATAATGGCCCAATCTCCCTCGAGAGAGACGAATAAAACACGGTGGTGAAATGTGGATTTTTCACCTAAATACAATTACAGGGCATTTTGCAAAGTGCTGTATAAAGCAATCAGGAATCACTCCTGAAAGTTGGCAAGGAGAGGAAAATACTTTGTTTTTAATGTCTGGATATTTTATTTGGACTTTTTCATTGGTAAAAAGCTTTTGTCTGCCCTTTGCCAAGCAAAGATATTCGTATCGCTGCCAGTCAGGCTTCGGATTCTCTCGATTGGGATTGGGAAGATGAGTACAGTCATCCCTGAAAAACGCCTTCGACTCTGTGGACTCATGCGACCGATGCCAAAATAGACTGCTTCATTTTTCTGGCTTTAGCTTCAAATTAGATCAGACATCAGAAACGACCTTCAGATATCAGCAGAGCCAATATGCTGACTAGGATGCATCCGAGGAAAAAAAAAAAAAGGCCAGTGATCAAGATTTATGGAGTGAGGCTACGTTGTGTGTCAAGAGTGATACGTGTCTCATCAACGGTGAAATGAAATGTCAAATTAGTTTGTGCGAGCGGGCGCGCGTGTGTGCTTTAGCTCGTCTGCGAGAATGCTCTAATGGCTGTTTGTACACAAGATTGAGAGACAAAGAGACAAAGAATTTGCCGTCAAATGAGAGCCAAAGTGAGGGAATGAAGGGAATGCGCGAGTGTCAAATAGGGTGCTTATAGTGCAGAACACTAATAAGGAGAGCGTCAGCAGGACAGATCCATTCTCCTCCGGGCTCCATCTTGGCAGTACCTGTTATAAACTTCCTCTGCCGTCTTGCACAATTGGTTCTGTAATTTAAAAAGGTCAGCATGGCCCGCATGTAATTCAATACTCTCATGGTGCTGTATTAACCACATATTTAATCACCCGCCGGGTGGTGTGCAAGCTGAATACTGAATGTAAAGGGAAGAGGTAAAACCCACAGTATAACACAGAGCCTAGCTCTCCCAACTGATATATGTGACTCACAGTATGTAGGAGGAGGAACAGTTTATCAGGAGAACAGCTCTCTCTTTCCACTTTAGTTGAAAAAACATCTGAAAAAATGAATGTTTGGCGAGCATGGCATGAAATAAAATTGGATGGTCGGAGGGAAAGAGTTTGTTTTAAGTTGTTTGCACAAAGAAAGATGTATGAGTAAATTTAATTTGTCTGAGTTGCACTGAAAGAATGCAATATCTTGTGTTGTGGAGTTTGGTTGTCTAGACAATCAAATTAAACGGCAGGTTCACCAATGACAACCATCAGTAGTATGAAGTCAAATAAACTCTCTGTCATGAGACATACAGAGCCATAAATATTTCACATTTTCTGCAGTAGAATTATGAGCAAAAGAAAAGTCTCCAAACACTGACCAGATAAATATTAGTATCAACCCCACAATGCAAGAACATTTAAAACACTAAATTATTTTGAGTTGAACTGAAGATAAAACAAATCACTGTATCTGCCCCCCCCCCCCCCCCCCCTCTAAAAAAATACGAGGCACCTGCTGCACTGAGGCTGGCAGAGCATTATGGGAAATTGATGGTACTTCACCTGAGAAAACCAAGGTACCAGGTAAATTACAGTGAGCAGAGAGACACTTTATACTCTTTAAATAGAAGCCTCATACATGTGGGTCAATATACTGTACATATGGCATGCTTAGCCGAGCAGATGACACTGGTGGAGAATACAGCATAACGAGTGAAGATGAATGAATATGCCTGTAGAAACACCAGCCGCTTTACCTTCTAATGTGCCCTACCACAGACAGTCAAATTCAAAAAGGCTAACATGCAACCAAACATCAGTTAAGGTGAAAATGACAGCATAGTTGAATCTCGTCAAATAAACATATTGAAAGATATTTTAGATTTACAGTTTTTATGTTTAGGCTTCAAGGAGCAGACTTTCTTATTTTACAGCTAAACAGTACACTACAAAATACTTCTGAGAACATTTGAGGCGAGAAATAGGCATTACAGTGACAGAATATTAATTATATATATTATACATATTTCATCAGCGCTGCCTAGTTTGACAGTTTGATCAGAGTTTGCGAGTGATTGACAGCTGCCTCCGTTGAATGAACAGCCAATAGGAACGCTCTCTCTCTCTCTGAAATGACCTGTGATTGGCCAAAGTCTCTCATCACGGGCTAGATTTTCTAAAGCCTGAAAACAGAGCCATGAGGAGGAGCAGAAGTCTAGTTTTCTCTCAGAACACTTGAATTACTATATGCTGAAAGGTTATTATGGAATTTGTGTCCAATTATGCCAAAAATATTCTGCCTACTGCGCTTTAAGTATGTCGTGCAAACTCCAATATTGTAATTTTATACCCTGAAAAGAAGTGACAGGAAAAGAAGTTTGATTGTGAAATAATTTATGGTAAATAAACTACTTCAGTGTCACTACATTCATCTTTGATACACACAAAGGTGTTAGCTGATCTCTGACTGCTTACATGCTTATATATGGCACATGCTCATGTTGCCTTGGTAACAAAGCCACAACTGATGTTACTCGCATGAATCCCCTGACCCCCATCACCAGACAGGAATGTAAATACGGGACAATTTCGCAAAACCAACAATTACGTTCAATGACAATGTTTTCAAAATTTAAACTTTTCTAAATATTTCCATGGCAACAAGGGTTATGCAACTAAAATGGTTAAGGTTGTGACGAGACGCGAGTGCCGGTTCCTGCATTGGCGTTGAATGTTGGCACTGGATGTAAATTATAAGGTGCATAATTGTCCAATATGAATGGAATTCCAAGCATACTGGGATGATATATTTTTTTGCTGCAGGGAGACAATGTACACAAGCTACTGACTCCTTACTTATGAGCCTGAGAGGGTTAACAAAGCAACTCAGAATACCCAGAGGATGAAAATTATGAAAAAAGGGAAAAGGGAGCCATTGCTTTTGGGAACTGCCGGTATTTACTTTAAGGCAAGAAAATTAAAAGAGCTGTCAGTCAGCAAGTATGCAAAGATATAAAATCAAAGTGATGCCTTGGCATTGGAGAGAGAGACAACGGAAGGAAGACACAGGGTCCTGGCGGAATTTGACTTTCCCGCATCCAGATATTTATGACTATTTCTTTATGCTGACACATTTGCAGAGAGTACAATCCATGACTCAGATCTGACATCCCTCTCTGGTTTTGGGTGAATTGTCGCTGAAGCTGAACGCCTTGCTTGCGGCATCAAGCGCCTTGCATAAGAAAGGATATCTATTTCCAAATCTTTGTTCCCAACTGCAACACACTCGGATACGTCATTCTGCACTTACAATTCTTGCGGGTATCACCTTGTATCTTTACAGCTCTAACTAGAGCAGAATATGAGCGAGAGGAGATACAGATAAGAAAAGCCCCTGGTTATAGCTCTCTGATGCCATCAGAGTGTTAAGCAGAATGCACCACAAGCTGAATTCAATCCTAATGCAGCTCTAACTGCTGCCAGTCAGAAATCCTGCTCCGAGGGCGTGATTGAAAGCATTTTTGCCAAGGTAGTGATCCCTCACCTGTGCACACACACATGATCACACACACACATTAAATCAGAGCACAGGGAGCCACACACTGCCCTCTGCTTGACAAGTAAATTGCTTCCTAGATCGTATTGGCGAGAGAAAATACGGAGAGAAAGAAGATGGTAGCACGGACATGGTAAAAGAAAATGAATGAGAGGTGAAAGGCAATAGAAAAAGCGAAGGAGCCAGAGTAAGTAGATAACGGAAAGCAGCGAGTGTGAAATACTCCGCTAAGCAGGACAGCATGGAACCTGTCGTCCTGTCTGATGAGAACGGGTTGGAAAAGGAGAGAAACCTAACACGATGTAACCCAGACGACTGTCAGGTGTGGTGACAACAAAAACCTGTAGGTGATTCTCTTACTGAATATCCGACAGGGAGACGTTTCAATAATATGACAGGTCTTAGATGAGAGAAAAACACATTTTTTCCAAGTTTTAACTTGGCCATGTAAAAACAAGGCCATCTAAATTGTAAAAAAAAAAGAGCTGAGTACAAGACTCAGAACAGTGTAGATTCTTGAAACCATAATGAAAAAATTATTTATATCTGGCAATGGTGAACTAAAAGATGAACACTTCCTGCCACATATGTCCACCTTCATGACAGAAGACAATGGCACACTGCTCCCGGAAAGTGCGTAATCTGATCTAAATAAAATCTACAAAATCATGAAAACCAACAATCAGTCAACTTTTAGTCACTCGAATGTCATCAACACAAAAAGCACAAGAGACAGCACTATGTTCGAGGATCAATATGGAACATTGTCCTTGGGTATTTTTCCCCCTTTTCTATCATTGATTACGTTTACATGCACAAAATATTCTGTTTTTTGCTCTTATTCTGAAAAAGACATTATTCCTACTAAACTGTTTACATGGCTATTAAATATTCCACTAATATTCACGTTTACATGCAGCCGTTTATCCTCTGATTAACATTACCGGTGGCGGACTTGTTCAACCGTGCATACTACCTCCATCTTTCATTCCTTCAACCACTTTCTTGAAAAGGTCGCCATTGCGATATTTGCGCATTTGCAAAAACCTGTTGATATCCATATCCATATATTTCATGATGTGTAAAAGTAAGTGTGTTTCTCCTTCCGACCAGAAATATGGGCTTTTCTTTTGGGCATGCATCTCTGTAAACTGTAGGTTAGTTGATTTGAGTAAAATGCACAGAGCTGGATGTAAACAAGCGAGAGGCCGGGTGTCCCAAACTGCCGTAAAAATACAAATCGAGGCGCATATTCAGAATGCGCTGTATAGATGTCCAAAGAATGCTCCTAAAACCACAATGATATCAGCATAATCGGAAAATAATCCATTTGGAATATCCAAATGAAATATGCTGTTTACATGACCCGTATCAAAGTTGGAATATTTCCATATTCGGAATGATAGTGAAATATAAGTGTGCATGTAAACATAGTCATTGTATCTGTAAAGTCACTACTGTTTTGTTTTTACACAAAGAAAAAAGAAATTGAAATGATTATAAATCAACATGGACTATTCACTTCAGGCTAAACTGCAAAAGTTCAGTCAGGAACTACTTTTTTTTTTCATTTTACCTATAACTCTGAAACAGGGTTCCAAGATGCTGAAAAATCTGAAATTAATTTGTGACCTTGTAACTTTTTGACAGAAACCACAGAGCGCTTCAATAATAAATTTCAGACTCTGTCAGACCCGACCCACAACACTGGACCATCAGATACCATATCTATCCAAAACCCTCCTCAGGTTAGGAGAGTTTAGTCCAACATCTGCAGCACCAGAAACACCCGGAGCATAACCAACTTGAAGGATGAAGTCATAGCAATATTCACAACATCAGTTGAGTATTTCTAATTAAGATTTTATCATTAAGTAGCCGAGTAGATGTTCACTTAACGTTTCATAGCGCCACTTGCCTTTTCCTAATTATGATTCTCCTTCACATCTATGCTTCACGTCCACATTTACAACCAAGATCAAGGAAAAGTGCTTAGGGAGAGGAAGGCAGACATAATTTTAAGATAGTTAGATTTTGCTACACCACCCATCTTCCTGCACATCTGGTGCTTTTTGAGGTTGGCAACCACTCTCACAGTAGATGTTCACAATCTGAAATAGTTACATTCTCATTTTTATTTAGTAACAAATGTCCCAGATGTACTCCATTCATTCTATTTTTGATATCCTTATCAGGATAGCCTGGAGCCTATCTCAGCATACACCCAGTGAATGGTATCTTCTAGCCAATCAAAAAGCAAAATGCGGTTTCACTCATTATGCGGTATAATGGTGCAGCAAATGTTTAAATTTCCTGAGAAAGGTGAGTTGTCTAAGAAAATCCTTTGACTGTAATACACTACATACAAATGTTGATGTATGCTGAGATCAATGTTGCAATTCTGATGCCAAATGTAACTTCTCAAACTACATGGTTTACATGGAAGGGATACGGTATAGCGAGCCAGTCATTTGCGTCGTGGTCCACATCGCCCTGTCAGGGTTTATTTCACAACAATGACCTGCTAGCTGTACATTATCCCGCTTATTACACGGCTACTTACTGAAGAAATCAATAATTTCACACAAAAATGGTCCGCCAGAGTGCAACACCATACTGTCTGTTATACATAGCAACGGTCTGTTATACATAGCAATGGTCTGTTATACATAGCAAAATAACAGACCGTAGAACACCATGATTGACCAATCAGAATCAAGTATTCAACAAAGCTGTGTAATAAATAGCGATAATAAATCTTAGGCTTAAAGCTATAAGACAAAGGTGTCAAGCACATAATAGTCAGACAATCACACAGACTGGCAGACACACAGACAAACCATGATGATGGAGCCAAGACAATAAAGTCTTCATCACTGATGAGAAGACATGCCAGTGCAGAGAAATGTGATGTGTCTTACCTGGGACTGAAGGAACCTCTTGGCCTTGGGCCAGCTTGAGCAGAACCATTATGAGGAGGGGCGTGGCCCCTGACCACACGCCACGCATCATGATGCTCACTGTCCTGGCATCACTGGGCGTCAATCTGGAGAAACAGAGAAACATAAAGCAGTTAAAGACTGGTCGTGTTGCTGTGATATTCCTTTATTATATTTCTTCTTCACTGGGTTGAAAAAAGAGACAGAATGGATATTCAATTTATTTTGAAAATTACAATAAAATGCCAGAGTGCAGGAGAAAACAATTATTGCAAAACAGCATGACCACAACACATAAAACAAACCATTTCTAATGACATTTTAAAGCACTGGTGAATACAAAGCAGCTTTCATGACAAACGATAAAGGAACTCAATTGAGCACCTTTACGTTGTAATAGTATAGCAGTTGGATCCATTATTTATAATCCTAAGAGAGTTGAGTCTTGGAATTTTAAGAAGATTGCAAATAAACTTTCTCTGTTGCTAAGCTCGGTATCTCCTTTTGTACACACACACACACAACACCTCGGTGTCACATTGATTTCAGACGGGTGAGACAAAAGTGTCAGAGTTTAGTGGTGTGTGCGAGACAATGCCGCTGTGCTGACATCACCAGCGCATAGTGACAGGGACCGTCTGTAGCATGGAAATAAATCGGAGGATTCTCCGGATCAGCCATCTGTGGAACAACCTGTTCACCCTTGTTTGATTACATCCAGCGGGCCGGGCGGCCTCGGCTGCTCCGTCTCCAGGTCTTTCTCCGTATCTCTCGCTCTCTTTCACACTTCTCTCTATCTGCGCTGCTGCTATGCACTATGATTTTCTCTTCGCAGCCCATTTTCCCAGGCATGACATACCCCTTGAATTGGATATGCTTCGACTAAAATATGATGGACTTGCTTTTATCATAAATTCCAAGGCGCTACAGTGGTGACTGAGACTCTTCAAGCCTTGCATCTTTTGAGATGATGAAGAGCATTAAACGTCGCCTCTCCACGGTAAAAAGTATAATGAAAAGAAAATGCTCACTAAGCAAAGCTCAGAAAGGTTTTGCACTCTACACCACATTTTCCCACTACTGTGCAATGCTCTCCTTCCAATCATGTGTTAAATGCCTCTTTAATTCTTCCAAACTTCTCTGTCCTTTTAATTCATACAACCCCAAATGGACTATTTGCCACTCATTACCGGCAGCTCCTTCTTTTTATGCCATCCCTTTTCTTCCAGTCCCTCTCTTCTTCTCCTCTCTGTAATAGGTTTGCAGGAGAAAGAAGGCACAAGCACACCAATTTTCTCTTATAGCTTTTTCTCCAATCTTATCTTCGGGTACTCAGTGAACACTTTTGCACCCCTTTATATGCAGTTCCTGTTCTCAAATTAGAAGAGCCTCTGAAAAGACTGTCTATCAGATCCCAACCACGGGGAGCTCATTGTCGCGGCGCGTGTTATCGTCACTTCTCATTCCTCCAGTGTCACAGCAGAGGCAGAGAATTATGTGTCCTATTTGCACAATTGCTCCATTTGCATGTGATGATGATGACAAGCGTACTCCCGGCTAAATGTCCGATAGAGAAGTCCCCGTGGTTAGACTGGAAGATTACAGCGCTTTCACTGCGCCTGGCCACCTGAACTAGTAGCATCCTGGAGGAGCGGCCGACTAGGTTCCCCCATTTTTCTCGATAATTGTGTCAGATAAACACTGCATCGTCTTCTCGCAGGCAATCTGATAAATACCCAATTACCAGTCACGGGGATGGCTGTGACAAGTGGTCGCCAGGGGTCTTTTGCTTTGGGAATGTGGGATACACGGCATTGAAATGGCCTCCTCAACCCAGAAGCAAGCAGCGGGGAGCTGGCCTCGTAATTCAACACCCTGTTCCATTTGATTAATGAATGGCCGGATTAGAGATAAAGGAAGATTTATTTGAGCCCTCCTCTCTAGAAACCACAAACACGTACGCAGAGATGCATCATGGTCCAATCAATGGCTATTCCTCTGTACTCATTATTAAACCCGCTTCCATCAAAGGAAATGAGCATGTTTTACAAAGCTCGTTTCAGTGGCTTCCTCTGCGTTCACTACCAATTCAGTTTGAGAGGAATGAAAGGCCCTTATTGTCTCTCTTCATCTGACTCAATGACTGCTGAACGGATTGAAGCCAATTAATCAGGCAGTGACAAGAAGCACCGCTGCTGGCTCAGTGACCAACTCCCACAAAAGACAGGAACCATCAGCAGAACAGTCACTGCCCACAAATTGATTTTTGGATGCCTGCTAAACCAAGGCGATGTCATTCAAAACCTGCGGTTTCTCAGTGTGACACCCCTACAAGACCCAAGCACTTAAACTCTACAGAGATCAGACTATTGTGGACGACTTTGTTACCTTGGATGAACAAATGCATAATTTTTACCATTCCTCTTGCAAATGACAGAAGTTCCCTGACGCACTAATGAGACAATGCTTGTGTGCGGTATCCTTGAACCCGAACAAGACTCAGGTAAAATGTTTAAAAGGAGCAGGTAACTTAAGGGGAAGCTAGTCGGAGTCCTCTGAGAATAAGAATGAACTTCATGTTACCTCTGACTGTGACCTCCACTCCTGACTGCTTAATCTGTTTCTCTTTCATCTTCTGCTTTTGTGCTTCTGAGGCACACTGACAAACCAGAGGTACAGTAGGAAGCAAAAGTATCGGGACGGGGGTGATTATTATGGCTCTAATTAGAGGGAATGTGCAATATTTTGATGTAGGGCATAATGCAATCTTGTAACCCATTGGCATGATGACGGATAAGCCTCTGGGGGCAAGGGGCTATATTTCTGGGGTTCTGGTGTAGCTAGTGGTTATCTGGGCCAAGACTTCCTTTTCCTTATGCTGCTCATTGTTTACAGTCCGATAGCAATTTGAGATGCAAGACTTCAGTTGAGAGATGACGTCTACAACAGGATTGTTTCACAATTTGCTAGATTACAAGCTAATTTTAAACCAATAAAATGCTAAATCATTGTGCATACAATATGAATGCAGAATCTGATTATAGAGATTAGGCATCATACAATATTCTTCAGTGTATATTCATGTGTATATGGATCTGTGTGTGTTTCACCAAAATGCTGCATCGATTTTGAATTAACCTCTAAAAAATCCTATTCTGTCTTTCGGAGGTTGTAACGGGCTCAGTTTAAAGCTAGAGGGAAGGCACTGGTATCATAAAAGCTATAAAAACTTAAGGAATCCATTTGTCCATGTTATACTTGCATGTCGCAACGGAGGCTAAATAACACTCCAAAGTTACACTAAATTTTGGCAAGTGTCCGCTTTACAGACATGTCCACTTTATGCTAATCATATGCAGTTTGGGGCAAAAAACATACCGTTTTTTGAATGCAGTACAAATGTGTTATTTCCACCAATTCTCAAATGGTGTATTTGAATATTTTGCATACTGGGGTCCCTAAACAGTCTTGGAATTGCATACATTGGGTATCACTGTATAGCTGAGACTCTTTTGGATCCAATGAGCCCAATTGTATTCATGTGTGATGATGTTAGTCCCCAGAATAGATAACTTTTTTTACTCAGATTTTAAACATATGGTGGTGTGTCTTTATGCTATGATAGTTTTCCTAAAATGAGATTAGTATCGCAATATATCACGATATATTGACTCGTTACCCCTATATCATGATACGTATCGTATCGCCAGATTCTTGCCAATACACAGCCATAACGTCAAGGCTCAGGACAAATTTGTCCAAAGGGAGACAATAAGGCTAGTTTTATCCTAGCTTCAAAATGAATGTAATGTAATTCAATGTAATTTAGTCCAGTACAACAACCCCTTTAACTATGACCTCACAATGTCAACAAAACTGAACATTATAAACTTTGAACATATCCCTTTGCAACAATGACCATTTGAAAAATAGAGTAGCAAACCTCTCCAGTAAAAATGTATGAGTGAAAAACAGATCAATACATGTTTGTTTCTTGTCTTGTTTTGTATTGACATTTTCTCCAACACATCATATGGTGGAGTAGGATGAGTTCAATCAGCTCATATTAGCTGAACCTTATAAGACACTTCTGCAGTGTGAGTTTAAGAATAAAACTCCTGCTTGTGTTTCTTCTGACAGTGTTTTCTTGCTTAGCCGCACCGGAGGGATGCGTCCTGGTGGTGAACGCAGGTTTGTTTCCGGGACACAGCACAACCTACATTTGATTACCAGGACAGAGACACCCACTTGATGTGGCTAAATCAGGCTGCTGAATATTAGCTTCACCGAGAAAATGGGGAAAGCATATAGGACAATATATTGTCCCTCACTCCTGACGCGGAAGTAAACGTTAAAAATAAATGAATTTATGGACAGTATGGAGATGAGTTACAATTACATTTACAGTCTCTCAACATACACATGATATGTGAGGATTTAGACATATGATCCAAACTTATCCTTTAATAGACATCTATGTATTAGTTGCTACACTGTTTTCTTTCTCTGTCTGTATGACTATTATAAAGTACTAACTTTTTTGTAAGTTGCCCATTTCTACTGTACTTTGCTGAATAGAGAAGAAAAAGTTTCTTTACTGGTTCTATACAACCAATATTGTATTTTTCTGCACTGCTAGTGCTCAACCACCCACAAGAGAGTCAAGAGTATTGTACAATTCAAGTTCAGTATCAACAACAAAGTTTGAGATCCTGGAGTTCAGCATTAATGTATGCCCCTACCTATTTCTACAAGAGTTGTGTAAAACACATATGCAGCAGTGGAGGGATCAAACAAAAGAGAGAGCACAGGGATTACACTCTATTTGATGAATCATTGGCTGTAGGTCACTAAGGTAGCACATGTATTCATCTCATGCCACATATCACTTAATAAACCATTCTGTTGAGGCGCTAGATGCATTATTATTTATATGGGCCAAGAACTGGGTTGTGCTAGCTATTTATAAATCCATAAGGTTGTGAATAGTAATTATTGGCTAATTTTCAACTACTCGTTTAATAAATTGGGTTGCACTATTAAAACTTAAAGTATGTCTTGGTTAGTAAAAATAACCTAGTAATGTGGAAATCAGTTGCTATAAAACATCTTTAACTATGTCACTGTAGCATCATAAGCTATAATATAACTGTTTTAGCACCAGAAGCTGTATTAAATGTGCCTCACAACCCTTTATAAATACATGTTTGAGAGTGAGAGAAACATATCTGATTTTGCATCCAAATCTTATTTGGTCATTTACTGTTTTACTGGTAATTTGAGGCATATTGTGTTATTTTATGGAAAGTCATTTAGTGGCACTTAACTAAATCCTTCCACCGTCTTTACCATTTGAGGCATATCCAGTTCAAATCTGTGATGTTGGATTTTTGTTGAGTTTGAGAGTGGAGCCTGCACACAGTATTTAACAGTTTCCTGTGGCTATGTTTCTGGCAGTTAGCAGGTGATACTTTTAACACTCATGTTATCACTATGCCAAGTTTAAACCTACAAACTGGTAGAACCGACTCCAGTGAGCTGGTCCAAAGTCACACAACAACATGTGGATGAGAGAGCAGTAGAAATAAGTTGTCTTGCAGCAGCATAGACACACATGCAAATCTCCTTAAGTGTGTGTTGTGCTATGTCAGCGTCATGTTATGATGGATAGTTCCTGTGCCTCTCAAGCACTCTGTTCTCTATGTCACCGTGGCTACTCCTTCCTCATAAAAATGCCAACACTGGATTAAGCATCTCACATTCACAGTACATTATGCCTCCTGACTTCATTACAATAAAAGGATTAACCTGCCTGGGATCTGTAAAGTGATGGGTAGGGAGGGTGTGCGGCATGTGGCTGAACTGTCCTTCCCCCTTAGTGTAGATCACATCTCTTATGCTCCTCCAAGTCATGCTACTTATCATCTACACTCCTGTGGGTGCAGACTGTGGCAACACACCGGGACAAGAAACAAATGTGTAGCCATTAGGACGCCCTGCAGTTGACTTACATAACAGCATATGCTCCATCCATTCCACAGGGAAAGACCCAGCTTCACTGTCCCACTTTCTATTCATTGCTACTGTACAGTAGGCTGGTCACAAGAATCGTTTTTAATGGTAGCCACTATTTCAGAAGCAGTTTGGTGTGGCCTAGATGAGAGCTTTATATTCTGGGGAAGATGTTAAAATTGCTATAATTTAACAGGGGTAAAGGGCTTCTTCATCCCAAACTGGCAAAATGATGGAGATATGAGAAAAACCCAAATTAGAATAAATTAGAAGAGCCGAAAGCACTACAGCGTGACTGGGGAGATGGGCCTGGTCACACGCGGCGTCCCCGCAGTGATCCGTCTTCTCATGAATGTGATCTGTGATAAATTAAAAGCTGATTATTTCCTGGAGGGAGAAGCCAAGCGCTTGGCCCCCAGCCCCCCTCGCTGGCGGTGATGGATTAGTCCACTGTCTGCACTATGGACCTGTCCCCACTGACTGCACAGCCATGGACGCCATGGGCCTAAGTGCCTCCTATCAAGATCCCATCTCTGACAACTCTTAATTTATTTCAATAAATGCTCCGCCATCTTTTAAAAGGACAATTCCATTTTTCCATGAGACAGATGGATGGTTCTTTGATTTTTTTGAAGTGGTATTACCACAAATACATCCAGCCCTATTTAGCACTGATACACTATATAGACATATTTCTAAAAGCTGGGCAAAAGTCAGCTATTCCCATAAACAATAACAGTCAAGTCTATTGGCATTTATTAAACACCAAATCCAACTGTATTCCATCTGAGCAACCTGAGCTTATAGTTTCTCATGCCATCTCATGTCTTAGCCATAATATGCAGCATGAAGGACACAACAGACAGGCCGATCCCAGTGAGAAATGCCTCCCTATGAAACAGTATTATTGCAGTCAGAGAGCACTAGGCAGCTGTAGGTTCTGTGTCTGTGCACAGTCCATGAGCTTCAACGTAGCTGAGGTTTTTTACATTACGGTTCCATTCTCATGTGTCTGAACCATTTTCCCTGGGTCGGCATCATTTGGACGGCCTACAGCGCAATTTGTCTGCAGTCATCGAGTCTGCCTGAGCGGGAACAAAGGCGGTCAGCCTGGCCATTGTGTCCTTTTGTGTCCCATATGTCAGGAGTCTGTTGCACAAACAATGAAGCGACTGCAAAGAGCAACAACATTATCATTATCGGTTGCAGAATCGCTGTCATTATCCTGCCGCAATCATAACTCTAATTACAAAAGTTGCCTTGTAAGCAGGTAGATTATGCAATGTTAATTACCCGTGCACAATGCAGCGAGCACATGGTCAAATGCCACTCACTATTGTTGCCACCGCACAAAAGCAGCACACGTTTTAGTACCCTCCGCCATATGCAAAGCAACGCCGGGTCTCATGGCGGTTGGTTTAAGCCCTCATGGTACAATCACAGACCTCTTGTCATTAAAAAATTCTCATTAATAATAGTTGCAATGAATCACCCTTAAGTAGATTATCTGACATAAACCAATATATCTGTGAGCGTAGTTTTAATTGATTGAACCTCATCCTATAAACTGGTCAATCTCATTACTCAATCTCATCAGATGAAGAACGCTGAGCTTGTAGGTATTTTTTCAAACCCTTGTGTTCTTTTTCAATCTCAGGGTACCATTTCTCTTGTTCCTGCATATAGACACTCCTTGGACCTTTTTCCTAACTTATTGGGCTTCCAAATCTGATATGATCACTATAAAACAGGCACTAAAACATACTGAGAGTATAATTTAACAATCTTTAGATAAAACTGATCAAAAGTGGACTTTGGCAGGCTAATAGGGATGTCACGAGAACCGATACTTTGGTACCAAGTCGATGCCAAAATGTGACGGTAATTGTTTTTTTTACAGTACCACAGGTACCGGGGATCAGGGCTGGAGACTAATGGCATCCCGGGGACAATAGAACATTTCCCTGATAATGCTACATTGTGAACAACAAATCCGTGTTGATATCGGCATGAGGAGAGCTAGTAACGTTAATAATGGAGCTAACAGCGAACATACGGAAGACAAAGACTGTATATTGCCAAGAAGCGAAAGTCAATTGTTCAATTGTCATATTCTACCAAAATGACCTGTGTTGAACAATAAAATATTATAAATATGATAAGCGTTTTCAATCCAAAATGGCGACAGTGGCAGTGACACCTGTCTCTTTGCTTCTATACTCTTTGCGGAAGTTGCATTGAGATTATTAAATTTTTACATTATGATGCGTTCAAGCTCTGTTCAGAAAAAATGGGTATTGGGTGAAGGTAAATTATAACGTTTACATGATGTGTTCAAATGTAATTGTCAAATGTTGTTTTTGGCAAGAAACTTGAGGCAGATCATCAGGGATTATTTGCAAAAATGTTACTGAAGTAGTGTGTGTTGAAGTACATGGGATTTATTGTTTGGTCTTTGTGTTTCACCGTGGTATCGCATTGGGTATCAAGAATCGTGGAATTTCATTGGCATTGGTATCGACTACTAAATGTCTGGTATCGTGGCATCCCTATAGGGTAATCATTGCACAAACCTCACATTTAATTTCAAGGATAATGATAGTAATAATAACGATAAAGAATTTAGCACTGAACTTGTGATAGATCTATTATTATTTAACATAAAAATGCAGCTATGATGTTTAAATTTGATGTTTTTGTTGCAATACACGGCATCAACACTTTCACAAACAGAAGCTAGACACAGGACGATTTTCCCTCAAGCACAGTGCAGCAGCCCTTTCGCATTAATCGCCATGAGGGTGCACTTTACCAACCCACTCTGGCAAATTAAATCCTCAGAATAATATCTCCATCATTGCTGTATTTCTGTGCTCTGACACAAGCATCTATCTGGCTTTGGAACGCAACGCAGCGGAGCCTGCCAACTCGGCAAGACCTGAAACCGTGGGGCAATAAAAAGTGACATCAGCAATGGGAAAGTTAATAGTGTGTTTCAGATGCACTTTCTGGAGGACAGGAGTAGCAGAGGCTTCATTCACTGTAAGTGACAGGGGCTGGCAATCTCCCTCTGCCTCCCATATGCCCTTATGAATTTCAGCCTGTTCTCTGTAATAACTTATAAATAGGTGAGGCTTCCACAGGGGCTTTTGTGACAGACTATAACGTCTGTCTGGCCATCCTCTGCATTTACAGACCGTGTTACAGATCATAGTAACAGCTTGTTTTGCTTATTCATCTGTTCAATGTGATGTTTGATTGCAGCTGGAAGTTCCCTGGTGTTGCCTGATGTGTCACACTGGAGGTTGTGTAAGTGAGTTTTGACTTCACATGAGACTATTTCTAACTTTGAGGAGCTCATTTCGGCACAGCTGTCAGCCAATGCCTGGAGCTGAATAAACAGAATATAGAAACACGCAGACACACTGAAGACAACATGACTGCAGGCGTCTGTTTCAAATTGGGCCACAGACATATTTTCCTCCTAACATTTCCTCCACAGTCGTTTATAATCTGACACACCTCTTATTGCCTGTATAGTGATTTATACCGTCTCATTTTTTTGTCTTATAGTTGGCGTTTGATTGAGTTGAGCTTGACACCTCGACTTCATCTTCTTTTGAGCTCCAATTCTTTTATTACCATTACATACACAATATGTTTATTGTTCTCCTCTGTTCTTATTGTTGTTTGCTTTGTATTCATTTGTATTTTGTGCCTGTTCAGCACTTTGGTCAACTGTGGTTGTTTTTAAATGTTCTTTACAAAGAAAGCTTGACTTGACTTTACAGGTAAAGTTAATGTGGGATGTAAGGCATCTAATTCTGCAAGCAGAAGTAGAATAAAAGATCATTTACTCAACTTTCTACTACATACTATACACTCTGCTATAATACAACATTGTAATGCTATTCCTGCAATACAACTCTGGGCATGTATTTATCAAACCTGCTCTAGAGAGCCAGCCTTGGAGCAAAACCTTTCACTGAAAGTGAAGAATGAGACACATTTATCAAGTAACTTACTCCTACTTACTGTGCAGCAAAGTGTAGGAGAAGTCGTTCTCAAGTTATCACATGATTAATCACATGCATGCTGAGAGCAGGAATAGCCAATCAGAAACAAGGATTTACCCTACATCTGCCCAGTGGTTCATACTTGAAAAACAGTTGGGCCCGGTCGGAGGACGCGGGGGAGACCGTAGCTTTGGTCTCCAGGACTGGAGTCTCTGCTGTACTCTGCTCCGCTGCCTGCCTGCCTTCAGCTGAAATATAGAGTGATATTGTGGTTTTAGCTGACGTGTGTCGTCTCACTGTTTTGAGCGATGCTCGTTCATGTCTATGTAGAGCGAGCACAAGCACAAGCACAAGCACAAGCACAAGCACAAGCACAAGCACAAGCACAAGCACAAGAGCGAGTGCGAGCAACAGGACGCTGACTTTCGTTGACTTAACAGCCACAGGTGTCGCTGTTAACAAGTAATTTCTGATTCTTACATAGAGTCCCTTTAATAGAAAGTCTGTGTTACAAACTGTAGGTGTGGAGGATCTAATGAAAGGAGACTTTCCTGTCAAAAAGAACGACAATAATCAGTCATTTCAGCAAGTACCCCAAAACAACGTCTACGTTCGAATGACGAAGCCCGCTAGCAGCCGTAGTAATTATGACCGGAGTCAGGTGATGGTGTTATAGAGCGAGTAAGTCAGCGTAGGGAGCAGGTCGGGGTGGATGGTTGGGACAGCAAAACACCTTTAACACCATGACAACAAAGATCCCCTAACCTTAACAAAGTATGTATGTTAACCCTAACCCATGATCTTTCTCCAACCTTTGCAAAGTAAGTTTTTTCAACCTAAACCATGATCTTTTCTTAACCCTAACCAAGTCGTTTTTGTGCCTAAAACTAACCAAACCTTAACCACAGTGTTGTCAATTCATAATACACATTTATTACAACAGTTATTTGTAATGGGTTTTGAAGGCACAGACAACTGATGTTGTCTTGCCAATAGGGCGTAAGAAAATGCTTCTGTGTGGCATGGACAAATGATGTATTTGTTTTCATTTCATTTGGTAAAGTCATTGAATGAAAGATTCTATTGAGTTGCATTATGGGGAGTGTAGGAGCTTTTGAAGCTTGACTAATATAGACAAGTTCAGCTTCTGCTACTTTGAATTTGACCATTCTGTTTTTAATCTAATAAATAAGTCTCTTGTAAATTATGCAAGTGCATTACTAAACCACTGGAATACCCCTTTAACCTACTTTAGAGACCCGTGGAGCTCTGTTATTGTAAATGTTTTATTGTTAGTCAAAAGAAATTTGATAAATACTTTGTATTCTTAAACTTGCGAGTAGGAGTAAAAGTGAAAGATTTCAACTTTTATCTTTCACTTAAGTCCAAATTTTTCAGCCAAATACAGGCACTGGTCTCCAAAAACCCTTCTAGTGATACTGTGTATATCAGGAGATGGACTCATTTAAATGAAAGCTGTTCAAGTGGTACAGTTCTTCCTTTCCCCTAGCAACGTTCAAACCACTGGCCCGACAACTCACAGTGGTAGACTTTCATGCTCCAGCAAACAGCAGACAAGGATCAAATGTGTGATATGAGACATGAAAACTATACAGGGATAAACAGCTGCAAAGATCGCCACAGAGCGGGAAAGAGAGAAAAAAAGTCAGGTAGATAATGAGAACACAGTGGGTTTGTACCGTCTCTGTGCTGACAGACAGGAGCACTGGTCCTGAACATGTACGTGGTTCAACAAGCCGCTGACACGGTGAGTCTTCTTCCTCGGGACTGTCGGGCCTTCAGCAGAGCACATCATCTCTCCATGAGGATTTCATCACATTAGCCTAAGCCGGGCGCGCAGATAGGAGCAGCAGCTATAGTGTATCATCCACAGGCAGACACACAATCGCCAATTAGAGCTATCACACACACTGTAATTAGCAAGACTGACTGATTTGAGCCTGTGTAAAATGTGTTCATATTATCCAGATTACAAATAAGCACATTCATCTAATTAGCTCGCATAGCTCACAAGCTTAATTAAAGTTAATACATTATGATACCCCAAAATCCAGAGATTACAATGCTCCAAGGTTCTAGTTAATTAGAGTATTCACACATTGACAGGCAGGGATCACAGCCAATTAAAAGTGAGGGTCAAAGTGGGCGAAAACTTTCTTCATCCTGTGTTTTTCTCATTTTCCTCTACGAGCATCTTATGTGAACGTGCTCAAGGTAACATTCTTCCTACTACTGAACACTCGTGTTCTTTTGCCAAAATATCCTTTCCCTCCTTCCAGTCTTTGTTGCATGAAATGATACTACGAGCCAAGTCATATTGGCAATTACAGAGCCTGTCACCCACACAGCTCCGCCTTAGTGATTGTTTACAGAACGCTTACAAAAAGGGCATTTTACAGATTCCTCCTGCTGTATTTATCTCGACTGTGGCAGGCGAACAGAGAGAATACTGAGCTGAATATTCATTGTATCGCAGAGGAGTTTCACACTTCACAGAATTAACTTTGCACTCACATGCTCCACGAAGCAGCATTAACATAGAGTGGCTCATTACAGTATTGCATGGCTACCGGGCCAGTTTTGTTATTGGGGGGGGTATCTGAAAGAAAAGCACCCACGTTAATTTGTTGTCAGAATCTGGGTATAAATCAGGGAGAGCAGAACACAGCCTCCTGATGTTGCCCTTGTTACCGTGAGTCTCGTCCTCTCATGAGCGGGTAACGCCCACACTGTACCCAAAACAGAGTCACGCATGCTTGCACACACACTGAAATCTCTACTGTGCTTTATAATTTGAGAGCGTGTGAGGACAGAGGCGTCAAAAGAATCACACTGTATCCCCCCCTCCATTAATAAGATATCAGGAGACAATTGTGGTGCAGACAAAACCAAACATAGGGTTTCCAAGTTGCAAAACATTTCCTTTTTGTTTGTGCATCTAAAAGAATAGTTTGACATGTTGGGGAAATGTTCACTAACTAATGCGTTCACTAACTATCTTGTATGTGACACCTTGTATGTTTAATCCATACAAAAACTGAGCCCTTTACACTTGGCTTAATGCCAATGTATCTCGTATCCAGATTGTATCTAGATATGATTACATTTACACCTGGTATTAATATGTATCTCCAGTGTCCACATTGAGATCTGATTGCTCTGTCTGAAAGGGCTGAGAGGAAAGCTGCATACGCACTGGCTTGCAGCTGAGCACTGCCGGAGAGGCGGTGTGTAATGCGCTGAACCATCAGCCTAAAAATGCCGCCGTTTAGGGGGAGAGGGCCGCAAACGTGACTTTGAGGTACGACTACACTCGCACACAGAGGGATGAGGAGAAGAGACGCTGAGCAGAGACCGAGCAGTGGCGGTGATGTCCTCCCGGTCACGGCGGTCCAGTGACCGGAGGAGTGCTGGGAGCGCGTTGCACACCCGACCGAAGCTGTGAACATTCACTGGTGATTACTACTGAAGTTTCGGAGCCCAAATAATGGTACTCAGGACAGCTGTAGCGCTGTATAACGTCTTTGTGCACACATAAGTTTAGATTTACATGGGTTTATGTGTCGGACTATTTCTTTGTTGGTGCAGTGATTTCCTGGTGTCGCAGTGACGACGACACCTCAGGAAGTTACTGTTTCTGGCCAAGTAATGGTAATTCGATGGACTCGCATTGATATAGTGCCTTTCTCATCTTCCGACCACTCAAAGCACTTTACGCTACATGTCGATATTCACCCATTCACACACCCATTCTCACTGATGGCAGAGGCTGCCATATAAGGTGCTCCACATTCCAGTCTAATCATTCACACAACCTTCGGGAGCAATTTGGGATTCAGTATCTTGCCCAAGGACACTTCGAAAAGCGGACGACTGAGGATCAAACCGCTGATCTTCAGATTAGTGGATGACCCGCTCTATCTCTTGAGCCACAGCCAGTAGGAGGATTCTGTTACCGTTGTACAGAGTTTTTATGCTAAGCTAAGCTAACCGTTTGCTGGCGGCAGGCTCACATTTACTTTACAGATACTGTACATGTGGTCAATCTTCTCATCCAACTCTCAGCAAGAAAGCAAAAAAGCCTTTTTCCCAAAAATGTCAAGCTATTCCTTTAAGAGGCTATGACCTTATCTCTGTAACATCAGGATGTCTATATTTCTCTGGCCTTCCCTGACCCAGAAAGTGGCTCAGGAAGGAGGGCGATAGATGACAGACCAGTTGGAGAGTTTGTGTCAGAGTTTGAAAAATGGCGATTTACAGACAGAGGAGAGGACATGGTGTGGAGAGTTCCTGTCCTTCTATGTTATGGCTTGACTACTGATTTAGTGCTTTATTTATTCATTTTCTTCAGGAACAATGCACATTGATCAACATCGCTGTAAATGTGCCAGTGTTAGCAAAGTGGATGATTTTTAAATGTTCTCCCTTGGCCAGATGTTAAATTATCCATTCAAATAACAACAAAACAAATGTATGATTTTACAAAACAGGAAAACATGAGCAGCTACAAAAAGGATAAAACTGTAAAGAGTAAGACAGGCAATATGCACGGTAGAAAACACTACTGGAAACAAGCAGTGTAAGCAGTTACAACATCAGGCCTGTTTGTCATGTGGCCATGTCTTTTTAACACCACACTGTCATTTTCCAAGCTGAATGTGGGAAAACAGTGAATATTTATCCTATAATACTGTCGACAGTTATAACTACTTTTTTAAACCCTCTAAAGGCCTATTTAAAACATAGTTTCCAAGGTACCTGATGTTTGAAACTAACTGAAATATAGAATCTTCACCGACAACATCTGTCTATTTGAATACAATGAAATGCTCGTAATACCATGGCAACGCTCAAATTATAGATGTTCTTTACTGAGTACTTTGAATATCATCACGGAAGGAGGTCTAGCATGATCCTAATATTTATTGTATATATATAATTGGATTTTTTTTTTTTTTTTTTTAAATGTGCCACCAGGTGACACAAAACAGATCGTCATCTTTAGCACAGAGCTAGTTTATACGGCAGTGACAATTCTAGCCAGCGGATATGATGCAAGCTAGCATTACTCTTGGAGACAGATATTCAGAAATACTCAACAAGTGAGCAACACACGGTCCTGTGGATGGAATGGTCAGTGAATATTAGGCTACATGTAGGGCTTTACTAAAAGGTTAGGAGATCAGAGATTGAGACGAGTTGGGTGGAGCATTGTTTCATTTCAGTTGCAAGTTAAGGAAAATCTTCTCCTCAGTGCTGCCTTCGACACCATCAGTGACTCGATCCTCCTCAGCCGCCTTGAGTCCTCCCTCAGTATCACTGGCACTATAACACAGTCCCAGTCTCTCAAGGTTTCCCCCAAGACTCGGTGCTCGGCCCCCTCCTCTTCATCCTCCACATGCTTTCCCTTGGTCACATCTTGGCTCCCCATTCAACAAAGAATCCAGTTCACCCCCCCGCCCCTTCTTCCTCTGTCACTGTTGTAAAAGTCAAGATGATGTGAGTTAGCGAGTAAAGAAATAACTCATAATTGATTTATGCTAAACAGAGTTCCAGCAAATGTTTATGCCGATCAGAAGATGCTGATGGGAAAGGTTGTGTGAAAACAGCTTCTAAACAAAGCTGTTTCCTAAATTGAAGAGGTGTTTATGCATTATAAGAAGATCAGCAGCACAACATTGCCATATTTGCAAGTGAAATGACACTCGTTTGGGGATGGAGATATTAACTTCATTGACACTGACAACTCAGCAAAACTTGAATAGACAAAGTGAATATTTAACAATTTCTAGAGATGAAAGTTGACAGGAGCTGTGACACATTCACATCATGTGGAATGGAATGATGGAAAAGATACGCATGATTTAAGGCAACCAACAACTAAAGACACCATGTTACTAAAAATAAATGTAATTTACACACTGAATGAAAAGTCAGTGTTAAGCTCTTGTTGTATGATGTGTATAAATTAGATTTTACCTTGAATAATGGACGCTCTCATACCACCGCAGAGTTGGATTTATTGCTTTCAATATGATGTTTTTTTTTTTTTGTTATTTTATAGCAAAGTCCTGCTCAGTTTGTTCATGATCAGTTTACCTGCAGTTGGAGCAATTCAACAGACATGAAAATCTTTTGAAGAAACTTAAATGTTATTTTTTAAATTAAGGTAGCTAAAATTAACATTTATTTCCATAAATGGATTGTCCATAAAGAAAAACCCTACTTAGTTTATTGGGGCTGGGACGATCCATCTATCTCCTGATTCGATACTATCACGATACTTAGGTGCCGATTCGATATGTATTGTGATTCAATATGAAGATTTATTGTGATTTTTGTTAACTTTTTAACACTGGACCAACACTTCTAGGGACTTAAAATAAAATATCTAAATTAATACCGTAAAAATGTTTGATCTCCAGCGTGTCCAGAAGTCAAATATATCAGTCATTGTCAGGCATTATTTATAAAAACAATTCCAGCAACCCAAAAGCTCCGTTCTCTTTATCCATCCATGGTCAGCTCCATCAGGGCCGTTTGAATGCATTTAACATAAATGTCAGTATATGGGTGTTCTACAGTTGTAGCATCAGCCGATTTGTCCACGGAGACGAGAGTGACGACCGGCTCCACCGCCACGTTACCACCATACGATAACGTTTCCTGTCCGTGACAGAGTTAGTATGCAGCTTTAGCCGTGATGTCTAGCTCTGCTTTTCCTGCAATGTGTGAAACCCAAAGTGTTTCCATCCTTTACTGGATGTGTAGTGTTTACCACGCTGGATTTAAAATGGGAGGGTGCAGGTCGTATGCACGTGGACCCTTCGCCGTTTTCTACTTTCCCATTTCGGCTCGCTGTGGTTTGTTTTGGTTGACGGATACGGAACGGATATGACATCACGTTACTCTGACAACAACAATAAAAGCGGTAACTCCCTTCTACCTCCGCCTAGAGTCAAATGAAGCAAATATATTGATTCTGGCATTAAAAAATGGATTTAAAAATCGTAAAAACAGCAAAAAAAAATGGCGATACATAGGTGAATCGATTTTTTTTCCCACCGCTATAGTTTATCCATCATGTGTACTAATTTCTTGTTCATTTTGATGGCTTCCACAACACAAAACAAAAAGAAAGCCAAAATAATCCAACAAGATTTACACAAGTGATCCTGTTCACTCACATACACCGACATGAAGGAGCACATGTGCACACAGACAAACACAGACACAAAAACTAGCAGACAGGCTCAGAGGGTATTCCTGTCTCCTGCACCCTGATGTAGATGGATGCCCCTGGCTGCTGATCCTGAATCTACATTAGGTCATTACAATAAGCAGCGTGGCCCAACCAAGCCCGCAAAGTGGAGGGAGCGGAGAAGCTTGGGAGGAGAACAACTCTCCCGGCCCTGTGGGGAAACAACCTTGACACAGTCATCTGTCTTAGTTACAAAGGAGTTAGACCTACTGACACACACACAGAGGAGCCCCTGCAATCTCTGCTATGTTGTTATGATACTGCATTAAAGGAACTAATAGAGTGCATCTGAAAATATTGAAAATATCACAAGAAGCAAAAGAGGTTTGGCTGGAAATAATGGATGACAAAAGTATTAGGGTGTTGGGGGTTCTTGGTCAGCTGCTGGCAAGGGTGCAGCAAGGTTAGATATAACTTCTGACCCCGTCAGGTGAGGGGAATATGGGGAGGTTGAGGGTGGACCAGGTCACGATGGAGAGACACACCGATATGAGAAGTCTAGGAGGAGGGAGGAGGGAGGAGAAAAGGCGGGACAAGGGCGTCACTGCGGTGAGCTCTCACTCAGTCACCCCGGGGCTGGCTGTGTTTACGGAGCTGTCAGTCACGTGGGGGGGCCTCTCCCAGGGGACACGGGCCACCAAGGCGATGAGAAAATAATAGCTCCTTCTGTCAGAGCTTCGGGGGACAGGGGTCTGATGGACACCACTGGGAATTGGAACCAGCCTCCGGGACACATCCCGTCCAACACTTAAACACTGGCAGGATAGACACTCGCACTGGATGAGGAAAAACACGCCAGTATCGCCAATAATATCAATATCCATGCTAAGAACCCTCAATATTGATGGTGTCTTTGTGTGTCTTGAGATGTTGAGATGTATGTCGTAAAGGAGATCAAGTTTTAAAAAGCCTTTGTCCTTGGCAGTATAAGCTATCTGTAGAAGGTCTTTGTTTTTGTGTGATCATGTAGCCGTCCAAGGACTTTTTTGGAATGCTAAACGACAAAACACTCACGAGTCCTCTCAATAATTGGATATTTGCTCATTGTTCGTCTCCTGGGTGTGATTTTAGGACAGTATAGCTTGTCAGCGCAATGTCAGCCAACTCTCAATTCAGAAACGGCCAAGCATCCTTGAATGCATCAACAAAGACAGTTTTCAAAGTGCTTGCAATTCGACGTAAGAATCAGTAATGGCGAAAAATGTGATTGATTACCCATCTCAGAATATCTCTGCAAGTTAATCTTCATATTGCAGTGAAAGGAATGACGATCAATGGCTGCCTGGCAGGAAGGAGATCAATCTAAAAAATTGCGCTAGCTTTTGGAAGACAATCATGTGTGAAGTTTACACAGTTTGTAATGAATAGGACAAAACAACTGGTTTGCTTCTGAAAGCAAACAGTGCCAGACTTGACGTGAGGCAGACTTGCCCTTAACTCCACGTACTGTAAGTGTTGCAGTGTAAACAGTCGCGCTGTATAAAAGAGCTTCACTATGGCCCTTGGCGATGAGCTGCATTGGAAACCACTGCTCCATCCATAAAATCTGACTTTAAATCAGGCTGAACCACCATTATAAGGGTTGAAAGATAGCCTAGCGGAGCTCATCATTAGTACAAATACTCAGAAATCATGGGGTAGCATCTGTTTTCTGCACATCCGCCCACATCAATGCTAAGAGCAGTAGGCCTCGGGGAAGGAGGGGGGGCAGAGGGTTATTCCCCTGTCCCTTACCATGAATAACAATCTCCACCTCCAACGTAATTAAAGGGGACAAACGATGTCCACGGGGCCACGCCAGCCCATCATTAAGCAAAGCAACTCTTGCACAGAGAAAGTGTACACACACACACACACACACACACACACAAGGAGAAATGGGCTCTTCACACACCAGTCCAGGAAACATAATGGCCATTGATTTGGAGTGGACCGGGAGAGAGCACATTTCACTATATCTATTACACAGATTAATACATGTATCTTTTTATCTACCTGGCTCAATGCGAGCGCTGCACATTTCATGCTTTGTTCTCAGCCGCCTCAAAGGGGACATCTACTGCCTTTGCCTACGGGAGCCTTAGACAGGATGATGTGCTCCTTTATTGGTGACCTGGTCTCTGTTGTGGGTTACCACTGATCCCACAGACTGCATACACTTTACAGGACACACAAAGACTCGCATAGGCAAACGAAAGTAGATGCACATACAAATTAATGTGCACACATACACAGAAAACATTTGACTTTGTTACAAAATAAGAGCAGCGCAGACATCTGAGACACAGACAGACAATACACACCAGCCAACTGTGTACTCTTCCTCGTCCCATTTGGAATTGGGTATTGACATCAAACATTGATTCTCTGCTGAGCATGCACAAACTTTGCCACTATGTTTAAAGAAACTGCATGAGACAAACAAGAGCATGCAAATAACAGCCTGCATCCTAAATCTGAGCTACCGTGGACACACTGCACAAGTGTGACCTTGCCGTTTTGTGTTCTTGATGGATTACTTATCCAGTCTGGTCACTGTGTCGCACCATGAAAGGCACATTATTCATGATGTGCTCCATGTTACAGGTAACATGGAGCACATGTCAAGACTGGAAATGGAGGGAGTCTCAAGTAAAATAACTAGAGTAGTCATCTAGGGATCAGTGATATCCAAAGAACTTGAAAGGGAGAAGGTAGAGCTGGAGGAGGAGGAGACAGAGGGAGAAAAAGACTAACGGGGAGGACGCTGCTTTGCAAAGAAAAATGTGGTCCTCAGTAGTCCTTTGCTGCCTCATTCCCACATTTCAAACTGCCTCCAAGTACAGGACGGTCCCAAATCAAAAGACACTTTAAAAACCTGGAGAATGAAAAACACCCCAAGTACAGCTCAGTGCCTCCCACTGGGATCCAAGCTGTTTTATGACTTTAAAACCTGTTAAATAATGCAGCACCTAACAGCAACAACAAACACCAAATAATAGACCGCAGACATCCCACCAAACGCTGGGGGGGTGGGGGAGGGTCTACCTGCTGATGTATAGGAGATGCCCTGACTGTAATATAGAGCTACCAGCAAAGCAAGTTGGGGATGGAGAAAAAATATTCAAGATATGGGACAAAGCGGTGCATGAAATTGAATCGTGATACTGCACCTATTGTGATGTTTTGATTTATGGTGCGCATGTAATTTGCGCACAAAATTAACAACAAATTATTATTATAGTCAAAGTTAATGTGATAATAACGTGTTAACGCATATTCGTTTTAATGCCACTAATTTCTTTAACACATTAACGCAATTTGCGATTGCTACAGTTGTAGCGGGCTCAGTTTTAAAGCTAGTATGAAGATACTGGTATTATGAAACTAGAAAACCTGATGAATCCATCGGTACCAACCATGACAGCTTGGCGCCAAGGACGTTAAAACACCCCAAACTTGCGCTAAATTTTGGCGAGAAAGGGGTCAAAGGGGTCCCATGACCTCTGACCTCCAGATCAGTGAATGAAAATGGGTTCTATGGGTACCCACGAGTCTCCCCTTTACAGACAAGCCCATTTTCTGATAATCACATGCGGTTTGGGGCAAGTCATAGTCAAGTCAGCACACTGACACACTGACAGCTGTTGTTGCCTGTTGGGCTGCAGTTTGCAGTTTGATAAGAGTATTAAATACTTGTCAAATCTTCCTTTAATGTTCATTTTTTATCTGTGGACAATCATGCAAATAATCATGACTAAATATTTGTATCGATTGACAGCCCTTCAACAAACACATTTAATATATTTCATATTAAAGATGAACTGAAACTTGAATTCTCCTCACTTTATGTGTGAGAAAATCTAAACTATGACGATACTGCAGCTGTAGTGCACTTTTTTTTCATTTTCCAGAAGAGGATAAAAGCGTCTAAGCTTCAGGCATTTGACTGATATTTGCTAGGAGACGCCATAGCTCTGTATAGTCTACGAGTGTTCATACAAGAAGTTTTATTTTTTTCCATTTTATAACAGCATGTAGCTGGCAAGCTACGCTAACTAGCTTCCACTCGGAAAACGGAAATGAGTGGAAGCTAGATAGCTTAGCTTTCTTACATTAGCATTGATTCCCACTGAACAGACAGCAAACAGTAGTCCTCTTTGACCTCAGCAACATGTTACTCTGTGATTTGAATCAGGACACAGAGGAACCATTTAGCACCAATTACATGATGAATGCTATTGTAGGGGGCCCTATCACAGAAGAAAACTTCATTTTCATCTTTTTGTTGATTACAATTTTTAACTTCAGTTTGACTTCAACCTTTGACATAATCTGAAACTAAAAACCTCTTATGTGCCGCCCAGCATCTTGAGGTCAAAAGTGAACAACGAAGCGTTTTTGCATCCGCAGAAAGAATGGTTTTTGATTTACATTTGTGTGGGAGGTTTTCAGCGCAAGTAAGCCTTGTTCATGCTGAGGCAGCTCACAGGCCAGCAGCTTATCGCCCGATGCAGGGGCATGAAGCGGCTTACAGCAGGTGTACAACACCAGCCCCTGGATAGGACAGCAGTCTATCACAAAGGCTTACTCCCAATACATTCTCTTTAATGCTAAGTGGCAGGAGGCAGCTAAGAATTGGCTCTCTTTTTTAATGTATTTTGTATATTTGTTACAGCGAGGCGTAGGACTGAGCGTCTCAGTGCCGACTGCTATACTGATCAAGATCGTGCTTTATATGGGTTATATTACTGTGAGTTGTGGAGCAGTAAATGCGCAGTTATCCCGAGACAAATCATAGAGTACGGTCTCGGACACATTTTCTATCGCTTCCATTTCACACTTTATGGAGCTGTACATCTGTATGACATTACAGATTTGGGGAGAGAGCAAATTCCTCTTCCGTGACAGCATGTTCGTACGGTAAATACAAACCAAACTGGAATATCTGACAGTTGAAAATCAGTGATAGACCTCGTTAAAAAAACAAAAGCCATATCAGTAGTTTGAGATCTGTTTCTGCCATGACCAGAACTAGCAAGTTTCAATTGAAAGTGAGTGATACATGAGCTATTTGCAAGCTACTTGTGCATGCACACACACATACAGAGAATATTAAGATGATTTTTTGTAGAGTAATCTTCCAGGTACTTAACAGCATTAATCTCCATGTGGTGCTGCAGATTGTCTGTTTGATTTACACAACACTGAATCTCCTTGAGAGGCAACCGATGATATCCTAATCCACGCCTTTGATCAGCATCTCCTCTGTCCCATTTCCCACCCTCCTCTACTCCTCCACCGCATTCACCATCTTCTCCTTGCCCCTGTTTTTGTTGTTGATGATGAAGTCTGTTATTCTTAACTAACAGCATATTATTCTGCGCATTCAAGAGTCTTTGATTCAGTGACTTCCATTTGTCATGCTGCAAAGTGGAAACATGATGATGTTAAAGAAATAATTCAATTATGTGCATGAGGAATAATTGATGAATTAAAATAAAAATTACAGTTGGGCCTTCCATCGCCTCGTGACATACAGTAAAAAGTAATTAAAAATTGTTATCCGCCTCCAGTGTGTCCCCACCTGCAGTTGAATGACAAAATCCGACCAGCAAACATACCCTAACTCCCTCTAGACATGACTAATTGACTTGCCACCGTGGGTGACTGACATGCCATCCAGAGGGCACCATAATGACCGTGTCATGAAGGAATGATGAGACCTGCCGACAGCTAGCAGCGCTCGACCTTTTGCATGTGAGGTCGGGTGTCAGAGGGAACAGGATCTCCCCGTTGTTGGACCCGAAGCCTCGGGGCTCTGTTGGGGATGAGCCACAGACGACGGGGGAGCCGGAGCCTTTCAATCACGCAACCTTGCAGGACAGTGATTTCATTCGGCGTAGCGTCGGAATGAAAAATAAAAACAATAAAACAGAAATCAATCGTCGGCAGCTTCGGGGCATTTAAACATCTTCAGGGTGGAGGGGAAGATGGAGGAGAGTGATGGTAACTTCCTCTATCATTTTCACCTAACAAAGGGTTATTACTGTGTTTTCTCTGTTTCTATAGCAGCAATGTTTTCTGTACTAGAAATAGAGTGCAGGGTCAAAGGATTCTTTGGGTAGCTTTAGATCGTCTCTACCAGTGAAACAGGAAATGTGATTGCAAACACAATCAGAATTCTGCGATGCAGTTCTTAGGGGATTTGTCAAAGAAAAGTCTGTGTGCCTTTCAAAGAATCTTTATTCACACATTAGTTAGTGTTGTTGGTTTTGCTCACTGGGTATTAATGTCTTATTCATTTTCTGCCTCCTGTCTTATTTCCAAATATCACTAATCCTGTTAGATGAAATCTATTAATGTTCTGCTTTGGCTGCCACACACTGAATTCCAAGTGTGCCCATAAGCCCCAAACTTGCCATGAAGGCATATCTGGCCCGCCTCTCTGGATTAGAGAGATTTAGCCAGGCAACCAGAGACGTGTGACCAGCGGTTCACAGTGGGAAAAAGTCACCCATTCCTCAAACAAAAGAAAGCATAAGCTGCAAATAAAGTGATTTTCATTTCTGCTATTACTCCTCATGAATATGCCCCTAATTTCTCATTCAGTTCTGTTTTGTATCTGATCTCAGTTTTTAGATTTAATTAGTGCTTTTTTGATTCAGTGTGATGCGTCACATTCAGGATGTCATGACAAGGAAAATGATAACATACTAATGTGTAGACCATGATGTGCAGTGAAAAGGAAAAGATAACACTGAACCAAAGCCAAATGGAATTCTTCAAAAAAAAATTATCTTTGTAATGTCACAAATGGAGAACAATCCCAAAACAATAAGTGATAACTTGATGGAATTATGGTAAAACAGCTGGAAGAGACTTTTAGACTTGCATTAGGAATATCTAATCTCATTATTGTCAATAATAATTTATGGTTTGACATTAAAAAAGAAGTGAAGTGAAGCTCCAGAAGTAAGTCCACACAATGCTTACTTGAAGCAAAGCAAAGTTCCCCCTGCTAAATCGGCAGAAACGGAGGCTGTGAGTGAAAGTGAAAGCAGAGCATTGATTGGAAAATCCACCCAACCCCCACATCCCCCCCATCTCTTCCATCACTGCAACTGAAGGAGCAACAAGATAAAACAAGAAAAGGCTCTTCAGTTCTCTAGGAAAGTGAATCAATCTGGAAAGTAGCACAGTGGCAAACTGAAGCCAAGGCCGGTAGGACTCACACAATATCACACGGTATCATACAAAGACACAGAGACACAGAGACACAGGGCTGACTACATCACAGTCTGGAGCTGGAAGAGAGAAGATGAAGCAATGCCACAGCAGCAGCAGCAGTAGCAGCAGTGTGGAGCGACAGCACTCCACCTGTCCACAGAAATCCTCACAGCCATGTTGTAAATCTCAGAGAAGGATTAGTAATACTGGCAATCCCAGAGAGGAGGCTGCTCCCAGTGGGTGACAGGGACCGACACACAGCACCCTTCACACCTGACGGATCTCTGACAACACACGTCAAAGTCTTCTTTGGTTCGCAAAGGGAAAGTTATGGATAATATAAAATACATAGACATGCAGAATGTTTCACTATTGTGTGCAAAGTATATGTCAGACTAATAAGTAACACTAGCAGTCCCTTGAATATAATTCATAATGACTAATAATATCTGAAATGTTATTGTTAGCTGTAAATGACAGAGAGATACAGCTTTTTGCTGGCTTTTCACTAAAGAGACTCTGGCTTTTGGAATTCCTTGTGTGCTCATTCAAACTGTATTGATTCATCGTCCCTGTCTGCCCGGTGTGATCCCCACTGAGAGACTGCTCTCAGTGCTGCAACACAGAGCATCCCCCCTCACAAACCGTGCACAAACCGTGCATCATTCATTGCCTGTAGGCTGATGGATGAAGCAGCCTGGTAGCGTTTAGCCTTTCAATCAGAATTGTCTTCAAAGCATGTACAGTATACACCTTCTTATTCTCATTGTTCCTACCTCTTTACAAGCCATGTGGCCAGTCAGGAAACTTTCAGCACCACCGAGAGGGGGACAGCTCCTTCAGAGAGCACGAGCCTGCTGTCAGACAGACAGTAAGACAGTCAGTCAGTCAGTCAGACAGACAGACAGACAGTCAGACAGTCAGACAGTCAGTCAGACAGTCAGACAGTCAGTCAGTCACACAATCAGTCAGACAGACAGACAATCAGTCAGACAATCAGTCAGTCAGTCAGACAGGCAGACAGACAGACAGTCAGACAATCGGTCAGTCAGTCAGACAGACAGACAGACAGACAGTCAGTCAGTTAATCAGTCAGACAGACAGTCAGACAGACAATCAGTCAGTCAGTCAGACAGACAGTGAGACAGTCAGTCAGTCAGTCAGTCAACAGGCTGCTCTGACAGGTAACAGCTCACCTGTCAAATCCCCACACAGCACGACAGGAGCTGTGGAAGGAGCGCCTGTTTTCACGGCACCATTCTATGATGTGTTCTCAAGCAGATTTGCTGTAGAAGTGTCGTGTCTTGTCTCGTGCGCTATGAAGACGCACGTCCCCGGATTAGAGATGTGAGAAGAACTGCAGCCGAGTCTTTCTGAGTCACACAGACAAACACCGCACAGCTGCAGAAAGAGCAACGCGCACCATTTCCCCCCAAACAGCTGCGCCAGTCGCAGCTTTCTGTCCACACACGCGTGAACTTACCCTCTCCAAAACGATGCGAAGCCTGCTGCGCGTGTGTGTCCCTTAAAAGCAGAAGTGATCCATACCGGCGAGTCCGTCAAACTTTTCTTCGTTGTGGAGAAGGAAAACGGTGGAGATGGACCAGCCTCCAACTAGTGATGGAGCGACTCGGACTGGACACCAGTCATCCTCTTTATTATCTAGAAACAAAGCACTGGGAACTCGGAGCAAAGCAGTGTCCTTTGATAAAGCTTATCCTTCAGGGTGGAACACAAAATCCCGTGCCTGTGTGTAGTGCAGTTAGTGCAGCGGTGGAGAGGCAGCGCATCCAGATGTGTCCATGCTGGTTGTCCTCCTGCAGCGAGCAGCCTCAGCCTCCCCGGGTCCTAAAGCTGCGCTCAACCAATGACACCACCGGCAGGAGATCTGCCTCTGTGCCTGTCACGCTGGAGCCACGCAGCCTCTAAATGACAGTGCATGTGTCCCAAACACTGGAACGAAAATCAAATTAACTCAAGACATTTTTTTAATGAAATGTTCTCACAGAATGATCTTCCTCTTCTGCTTTGTTTCAGTTATTTCTAGAGGATTCCTCCCATGAAACATTGGAAACAAGTTCACATGTCTTCCTACCGGGTCTAATCAAAATGACAGTTTTTGGTGCCGTGTATAAAATGATGATTTGCTTGGATTAATATTTTGCAGTGAGTTTATTTGAAGCTGTGATGTTTTACAACTAAACCTCTGGGTCAATACCTGAGTCATCATGAAGTGCAGGAATACATCAACCTCAGCTCTGGAGAAGCTACTTATGATCACGAGGGTCATCGACCTTCTCAAGAGCAAGTTTACAGTTGAGTTTAGTGGCCTGGCAGCCAGCACAGCATCACCGTGAGGTTTAGTCACATGATGTGGATCACTCTGAACTCACCCACTAGCAGAGCAACGGATGAGTTTGTCAGTTGGAAGTAAAATCAGCTTGCTAATAAATGTATTTCTTGCCAGTGCAACTTAAAACATGTAGGATATACAGTCCTGATCATGTAAAACGTTTCTCAAATCAGCTGTTGAATGAACTTCCCTTCTAACACAACATTTTAATGGCCACTGCATTGGGATGAATGATGTCATCGTCTACAAATGTTGATGCTTGAATTCTTCCAAGTGGTAGAGCTATTCGTCTCACGAAGGCGTATAAATAGCAAGACATTACAACGACATTCCGAATGTCATACGCATTTTAGGCTTTTTGCATGTCATTTGTACGCCACGCAACAAAACGACGGCAACGTCAGCAGTTAGGTTTAGGCAACAAAACCCCTCACTTAGGTTTAGGAAAAGCATCATGGTTTGCCTTAAAGGGACTGTTTGTAACTTCTTACACATATAAATCAATCCAGGTCAGTGTCTCATGCGCGCTCGCGTGTGGCTACGCTGTTCAGACTCAGACTCCAACACAAACTACACGGAAGCACCAAAACCTCTTGGTTGTATCTAGTGAAGCCCGTCTGTTAAAAAGTGTTGGCCGCGGTCGGAGTAAGCTGGGGAGACCGTAGCTTTGGTCTCCAGGACCTGAGTCTCTGCTGGACTCTGCTCCTCTGCTCCTCTGCCTGCCTTCACTCACACACTGCGCTCGTTCTAGCTATTTCGCTCCACTTTCACGCGCATGCGCGCACAATTCACACTGCAGGAGAGTTAGTTTAGCTCTGAGAATATCTAGTGAATGTACAGTGGACGTTTGTGCAGAAATAACTGCTGCAGCTCCTCCAGACCAACAGAGGTTTCCCGTGTCTTGTGAAGTGACGGGGCTCCGCAGGGAGAAACATTATTGTCTCCGACCAAAACTTTGGTGTCTCCCCTGTTCCCTCCGGCCGCGGTCGGGAGGCTGAAGCAGGAAAAGCCAACACTAGGATCAGCAGTGATTCATGGAGAGACCTTCGTCTGGTCAGCTAACATTACTGCCAAGCAGCTGAAATATAGAGTGATATTGTGCTTTTAGCTGACGTGTGTCGCCTCACTGTTTTGAGCGATGCTCCTTCATGTCTATGTAGAGCGAGCGCGAGCAACAGGACGCTGACTTTCGTTGACTTAACGGCCACAGGTGAAGCTGTTAACAAGCATTTCTGATTCTTACAAACAGTCCCTTTAAAGGACAAGTTTGTAACAATTAGGGGGCTCAATTGGCAGAAATGGAATATAATATTAATAAGTATGTTTTCTTTAGTGTATATTCACTTGACAATAAGAATGGTTGTGTTTTCGTTACCTTAGAATGAGCCGTTTATATCTACATATGGGAGCGGGTCCTCTCCACAGGGACTCCTCTTTTCCTGCTTGGGCCGGAGTGGATAATGTTACTCACTCCCGTTGCCGCCGCTCTCTCTTTCTCTTGCTTCACCACTCACTTCCCACGTACACACACACTACACACTAGCTCTGCTCCAAATGGCTCTAGAGAGGGCCATTTGCCGTTTTCACGTCGGCCACCATAGCTCTCCAACACGCTCGTCACATGGGAGAGTATGTAAACCGAGTAAAATACATATGGAAAAAAAGGAAACAGAAGAACGAAAAACACGTCACAAACTTCACTAAAAAGACCTTGCAAAAAAAACGGCCTCAATCACTGGTTTCCTTGTTAAAGGTAGTGTGTTTGTTGGACCCATGCACTTCCTTAAGTGGTGGACACCCTACCAACGCCAGGAGCGCGTGGCGACTGCGTGGCGTGTTGCTTTTTATTTCGGCGTCCATGTTAATAGGTTAGAGCAGCCACACTGCCCGCATGAGACACGTCAGACGCGCGTCTATTTTATAGAATAGAGGTCTCGCCTATTTTTCACGCGAGCCACACGCGTCTCACAGCAGCAACAGACAGTGAAGGTGATCTATTGACAGTATATGGACATCATATCAGCTACATAATACAGTTTCCATGTCTAGACATCTGTAGAATATGTCACAAACAGTGAAGGTGATCTATTGACTGTATATTAACATCATACCAGCAAGACCCTACTACAGTTTCGATGTCTATCTGTAGAATATGTTACGGAGATGAAAAAAAGTAAAGACTTATTTTTAAATCAACACTTCCTGCTTTCATTTCAAAATTAAAGCCCTCAGGCGTTTTTTCTATGGACCGAATTCCTTCATTTGTTAACTCAAGGCTTTTATTCTGAAATATGAGCGGTCAGTGCTGTGGAACACGCAGTCACTTTGAGAGCTCCATGAATTGATTAAGTATGGGGTTTAAATCAACACTTACTGCCTTTATTTCGAAATAAAAGCCCTCAAGCGTTTTTTCTGTGGACAGAATTCCTTCATTTGTTAACACAAGGGTTTTATTCTGAAATATGTGTCGAACAGTGTTCAAGAACACAGAGTGACTTGGAGAGCTCCATGAATGAATATAGTACGGAGTTTTAATTGTGGATTATTAATATTGTTAACAAATTACCACACCATTCTGAACCTTTCTCTGTCTAAAATAAATATAAATCACATTTATCATTAAGTTAAATGGCCATTAAAAGGCAAACTCTATGTAGAAAGAAAGGGCTGACAGCAGCAGCAGAAACACAGCAGACACGCAGCCAACACGCAGCTAGTGTGAACGCCCGACGCGTGTATCACGCAGCCAACACGCCACGCAGCCGCCAAGCGACGCAGCCGCCAAGCGACGCAGCCGCAACACGCTCCTGACGTTGGTAGTGTGCCCACCACTTCAGTCTTTCTCACTTTTTATTCTACATCACTAGCTTTGAGCGTAGCATATTTATGCAGATGCGTTTACATTTCAGACAGTACAGACATGGCGAACAAATGCTACGAGCAAAGCAAGAAAAGGCGTTCTTTTTACACGCTAAATGCCTCGCGCAATATCGTGGCATTCATACGTCTTTTCCTGCGTACAGGCGGGGTAAAGTATTACTAGAAGTTGATTGTGGCGGGTGACATCGTTACCCTGCTCGAAGGTCATCTGCGCAAAAGGACACGCTTCCCTCATGCACGCAGTGTCCTCTGTGCAATAGCAGCAGGAAAAGTAGAATATAAATAGGGGGGTGTGCCGAATAATGATTGTCTCCTCAGTCGTATTACTCATCTCATACATGTTAAATGTTTGTGAAAAGCACATTGGTGCATGGCGAAAATGGCTTACCAAATTGAAGGCGGAGTTCAGATTCTTTATTATTGCTGTCTGGAAGTAGTACAGCGGCATATTCATACATTTTGATTGGTTTACATATGTAATTTTGTTAAATATGTATATGCAGTTACCTGCACGTTATTGCCTATGTCACATTTGGATAACAGCTGTCTCAGCTGTTGATCCAATAAGTTCAAAGTGTGTGTCAGTCTGTGGTTTAAAGCCTTTAAACCACTTTGGAAGTACAGTGTAGACAACACAAAAATGCTATTCAGCTCTCCGGACTTAATGCATATCTGTTTGTAATCTTTCATGATTTAAGAGGAAGTGTTTTTCCCCTCTATCACAGGAAAATCTTGCTAGGACAAAGGATTCTATTTGGCTTCAAAATTGAATTTCTATATTGATGCATTTATGTATTCCATCTTCCTCTGGAATCAGTCCATCAATTCATCCATTATGCTTCCCATTTCCTTCTCTCCCCATTTGGCCATTCAATGCCTGTTTTGCACTCCAGGATTTCTCTTTTTTTCACAACCTCATGTATTTCTATAAGGGTAAATACAGATGTAACCTCTCTCCTGTCAATCATGGCTGAGAATGGCTTTTTGAAATGGATTCCTTCTCTCCCTGCATTTTAACAGGCCTGTCTGGTGTGGCCAGAGAGGGAGGGAGGTCATGTCCAGAGGGAATGGAGAGCGCCAATCGGTCCTAATTCTACCCACAAACCTATAATCCCACACACACAGACCTTTAGAGAGCCCCGTCATATGCACATTGCATATGGTGTCTGTTCGGCAGGAGTGCCAACTAGGTTGGTGGTTCATGTCTAAATTAATTTAAATGCATCGCAGAGATAAGAAGTGCTGCCTGTTCAGTTGTTTAATAACAATTATGCTCCATTCTATTTTAGGGTAATTAGTTTCAAGGTCCTTGTATGGAGGTTAATGTGACAAATGGCTGTCAATATTGAATTGGACAACTGCATACTGCTGAAGTAAAGTGGTTTATTACCAGCATCTCACCAATAAGCAGCACAGGTGTAAACAGTGCCAACAGGAACACTGCTGTGGGTCTACGGAGTCAAAATCCACTATGCTTATATATTTGTTTTTTTAAAAAGTGTATTTTTGTTAAGTCATTTACTTTTACTACTTTGTGAACAAGGCAACCCAATATGCCTTCCAGCTCCATAAACCACAATGGTCTGTAAACCTGAGCTGAAGGTTCTGTGAATACTGGATGGATTCTCTTTTTCTTTTCTTTTTTGAGTATTCACAAAAACATATCGTTCAGAAAACATAATTTAGTTGAACATGGGGCAAAACAAATTACAATTGAAGATGTCTTTTAATTGTATGTACTAATTTAAAGTTAAATTAATTTAAAGTTTAAAGAAATGTAATCAAAATGTTGTTAAATTGTTTTATGTTGAAGGCAGAAGGATAAGATCATGCAACTGTCTTCAAATCAAATTCATAAAGTGCCTTGACCAACTATTTGGGAAACAATGATGACATACTAATTAATCCATTAAGCCATCCCTCGACTTAAAGATTATATTGATAAAATCTTTATGCAAACGAATCCTTTTTAAAAATAATAACACATCAACACAGCTTTTAGAAAGGTGTCGAATAAAAGTATGGCTTTTCCTCCAAAAAAATATTATGACGGTGAATTAATCATTTAAGAAATGTTGACGGGTCCAAAATTAATCTTTTGTTTATTTCTGTGGAAGATATCTGACGTTTGATTCCCACTTCTAACAAGGCTTGTGAGCCAATAGTAAAACGACGTTGGTATCATGTGGTATCTCATCAGTTAGTTTGGAAAAAATGGATAAATGGTGCCTGGCAATGACTTGTTGTGAAGTGAATGCAATGGGCAAGGGGAGGGAGAATGTGACATCTAGTGGCTGGATGTTATCAATGTTATGAATAGCAACTTTAAAGCTGCATACGTTGATATTTTTATGAATAAAATCTTTATTAATTTGGAGTCATGTTTCTGTCCCCCTGACAAAGTAAGTCCAACATTCACTCTTGTTTAAGCTCTGGTTTTGGTCTCTACCAACTCCTGAGGGAAATATCTGGCTCTTTAGCTACTAAATGCTCCAAATGTTAAGCAGCTAGTTGCAAACTTTGTTTTCCGTTTGGGGCAGGGTTTACGTTAGCCGGCATAAGCCAGCATTTAGCCGGTATCATGTGTAGTTTTCTGGAAGATTAAATGATCAACGGACAAAATGTCCGTTTGGAAATATGCCATATTATAGGAAATATAGCATATTAAATTACCTAATATTTTAAGATATGTTGCCAAGAAAACTTAAATATAATCTTATATTAAACAAAAGTTGAAATGCCTCCACTCTGCAAAATTCAACGAATATCTCCTCACGGTCCGCTGGCTGTCTGTTCTGTGTGTCTTCTTACAGCCAGCTGACTGTGTAAATGCCAAACAAACAAAGTGTCTCGGACCAAGCCACTACAATGATGCTATAAATAATGATTACATCTATGTTTCTTCAATCAATTTTGACTTTTGCACTTCAGACTGAGACAATTACAGAGACGAGGAGCGCAACGCCGCACTCAAGTGTGTCCGTGCTTGAGACAGAGACAGAGAGAGGGGGGAAGAAGGTTGACTGCACACAATGTTTCGGTAAGGTATTAATAATAATTTGAACATCAACGTTATGAATGAAGCTTCAAACTATTCGGTAGGCTACAGCCCTACGAGCCACACAACACTATTTTGACTTTGACAAACGGGGAAATTGGACTGACAAGTCTATTAGTTAATTTTTTAGACCATTTCCTCATTTAACTTATTTTCAAGTTATTTCAAATGTAGGCTATTATATGGCCTCTCCGGGAACCATCACTTTAACGTGGTGGAGAGGTTTGTGTGTCCCTACGACCCTGATGGCTGTGTTGTCTGGAGCCTGGTGCTCCTGGTAGGGTCTCCCATGGCAAATTGGTTTCAGGTGAGGGGCCAGACTAAGAATGGTTCATAACACCCCAATGAAGAATCGAGGAAGAGGAAGAGCGCCGTCAGCGAGCGCCTGGTGGCCGGGCCTGCCACGGAGCCCAGCCGGGGACACCCCGAAGAAGCGAAGTGGCACCCCCCTCCTCTCCATCCTGTATGCTCACCACCTGCGGGAAGAAACGCTGGGGTCCTGTGCGCTGCCACACCGGTGGCAGTGAAGGTCAGGGACCTCGATGGACCGGGCCCGGGCGGCAGAGGCTAGCTCTGGGGACTTGGAATGTCACCTCCCTGTGGAGGAAGGAGCCGGAGCTTGTGCGTGAGGTGGAGCGTTATCAGCTAGATCTAGTAGGGCTTACCTTTATGCACAGCCTCGGTTCTGGAACAGTACTCCTGGATAGGGGTTGGACTCTATTCTTCTCTGGAGTTGTGGGGATACTCACAAATCCCTGGCTGAGTGCCGCTACGTTGGAGTTTACCCCGGTGGACGAGAGGGTCGCCTCCCTACGCCTTCGGGTTATGGGGGGAAAAACTCTGACTGTTGTCTGTGCATATGCACCGAACAGCAGTTCGGAGTATTCGGCCTTCTTGGAGACCCTGAATGGAGTCCTGCATGGGGCTCCAGTACGGGACTCAATAGTTCTGCTGGGAGACTTCAACGCGCACGTGGGCAACAATGGAGGCACCTGTAGTGGCGTGATTGAAGAATGGCCTCCCTGATCAAAATCCGAGTGGTTGTTTGTTATAAGACTTCTGTGCTAGTCATGGACTGTCCATAACAAACACCATGTTCGAACATAAGGATGCTCATAAGTGTACCTGGTACCAGAGCACCCAAGGCTGAAGGTCGATGATCGATTTTGTAATCGTATCGTCAGATCTGAGGCCAAATGTTTTGGACACTCGGATGAAGAGAGGGGCGGAGCTGTCAACTGATCACCATCTGGTGGTGAGTTGGGTCAGAGGGTGGGGGGAGACTCTGGACAGACCTGGTATGCCCAAACGGGTAGTGCGGGTGAACTGGGAACGTCTGGAGGAGGCACCTGTCTGAGAGATCTTCAACTCACACCTCCGGTGGAGCTTTTTTGTGGCACCCTGTGGAGGTTGGGGGCATTGAACCTGAGTGGGCGATGTTCAAAGCTTCCATTGCTGAAGCTGCGGCGGTGAGCTGTGGTCTTAAGGTCTTTGGTGCCTCAAGGGGCGGCAACCCTCGAACACCGTGGTGGACACCGGTGGTCAGGGAAGCCGTCTGACTGAAGAAGGAGGCCTTCCGGGATATGTTATCTCGGAGGACTCCAGAGGCAGTTGCAAGGTACCGACAGGCCCGAAGAGCAGCAGCTACTGCCGTGACGGAGGCAAAGCAGCGGGTGTGGGAGGAGTTCGGAGTAGCCACGGAGAAGGGCTTTCGATCGGCACCAAGGTGCATCTGGAAAACCATCCGCTCAGGAGGGGGAAACAGGGAACCATCCAAGCTGTGTACAGTAAGGATGGGACAATGTTGACCTCAACTGAGGAGGTATTTAGGTGGTGGAAAGAGCACTTTGAAGAACTCCTGAATCCGACCAATGTCTGTTGTAGAGGCAGAGCTGGAAGCTGATGGGGGACCATCATCAATTTCCCTGGTGGAAGTCACTGAGGTAGTCAAACAACTCCACAGTGGCAAAGCCCCGGGGATTGATGAGATCCGTCCAGAAATGCTGAAGGCTCTGGGTGTGGAGGGGCTGTCTTGGATGACAGGTCTCTTCAACATTGCGTGGAAGTCGCTGACAGTGCCTAAGGAGTGGCAGACCGGGGTGGTGGTTCCCCCAATTACAGGGGTATCACACTACTCAGCCTCCCTGGTAAAGTCTACTCCAAGATGCTGGAAAGGAGGTTTGGCCGATAGTCGCACCTTGGATCAAAGAGGAACAATGCGGATTCCGTCCTGGCCGTGGAACAACGGACCAGCTCTTCACTCTTGCAAGGATCCTGGACGGGGCCTAGGAGTATGCCTATCCAGTCTACATGTGTTTTGTGGACTTGGAGGAGGCATATGACCGGGTCCCCCGGGAGATACTGTGGGGGTTGCTGCGGGACTATGGGGTGAGGGGAGGCACTTCTCAGGGCCATCCAATCTCTGTACACCCAAAGCGAGAGCTGTGTTCGGGTTCTCGGCAATAAGTCTGACTTGTTTCGGGTGGGGGTTGGCCTCCGCCAGGGCTGTGCTTTGTCAACAATCCTGTTCGTGATATTCAGGGACAGGATATCGAGGCATAGTCGGGTGGAGGTGGGTTTGCAGTTCGGTTTTCTGAGGTGGTCCTGTTGGCATCATCGGTCTGCGACCTCCAGCATTCACTGGATCGGTTCGCAGCCGAGTGTGAAGCGGCCGGGATGAGGATCAGTACCTCTGAATCTGAGAACATGGTTCTCAGCAGGAAACCGATGGATTGTCTACTCCGGGTAGGGAATGAGTCCTTACCCCAAGTGATGGAGTTCAAGTACCGTGGGGTCTTGTTCGCGAGTGAGGGGACTATAGAACGTGAGATTGGCCGGAGAATCGCATTCGCTTTACCGCACCGTTGTGACGAAAGGAGAGAGCTGAGCCGGAAGGCAAAGCTCTCGATCTACCGGTCAATCTTCGTTCCTACTCTCACCTATGGTCATGAGGGCTGGGTCATGACCCAAAGAACTAGATCGCGGGTACAAGCGGCCAAAATGGGTTTCCTCAGGAAGGTGGCTGGAATCTCCCTTAGAGATAGGGTGAGAAGCTCAGTCATCCGTGAGGGACTCGGAGTAGAGCCGCTACTCCTTTGCGTTGAAAGGAGCCAGCTGAGGTGGTTCGGGCATATAGTGAGGATGCCCCCCCCCCCTGGGTGGCTCCCTTGGGAGGTGTTCCGGGCATGACCAGCTGGCAGGTGACCACGGGGAAGACCCAGGACTAGGTGGAGAGATTATATCTCCATACTGGCCTGGGAACGCCTCGGGATCCCCCAGTCAGAGCTGGTTAATGTGGCCCGGGAAAGAGAAGTTTGGGGTCCCCTGCTGGAGCTGTTGACCCCGCGACCCGACCCCGGATAAGCGGTTGAAGATGGATGGATGGATGGATGGCTATTATATGGATGTTTAAAACATAATTTATGTCCGGTAGTTGTTCTTTATAGCCATAATTCTGGAATATTAATGGCCATATTGGCTGTCAAAACAAAAGTTTAGCATAAACCCTGGTTTGGTTTTATTATAACCTTTCACTTCAAACTTCTATTGCCTACTGCATTTGATGAGAGTTGCGGGCTGGAAGATCAAACTAACAAGAAGCTAAAACACTCCATAGAACTGAGGGGAACTGCACGGTATGGTGGTAATTCTCTGTTGGTTTGTTGTTAATATAGAAATATTGATTAGTGCAGTTTTAAAAGGACTGTTTGTAACTTCTTACACGTATAGATCATTGCAAGTCGGTGTCCCATGCGCGCTCGCGTGTGGCTACACTGTCCAGACGAGACTCCAACACAAACTACACGGAAGCACCAAAACCTCAACCGCAACCAAAACAGGTGTCCCGTGTCTTGTGAAGTGACGGGGCTCCGCAAAGAGAAACGTTATCGTCTCCGGCCGAAACTCCGGTGTCTCTCCTGTTCCCTCCGGCCGCGGTCGGGAGGCTGAGGCAGGAAAAGCCAACACTAGAATCAGCAGTGATTCATGGAGAGACCTTCGTCTGGTCAGCTAACATTACTGCCAAGCAGCTGAAATATAGAGTGATATTGTGCTTTTAGCTGATGTGTGTCGCCTCACTGTTTTGAGCGATGCTCGTTCATGTCTCTGTAGAGCGAGCACAAGCGCTAGCAATAGGACGCTGACTTTCGTTGACTTAACGGCCACAGGTGTCGCTGTTAACAAGACATTTCTGATTCTTACAAACAGTCCCTTTACCATTAAGATATTTCAGTAATAAAGTTGGTGAGAGGAAGAGGTTTTATGGAACACCGTCCGCATTACATGTTAGAATCATATCTCTTAACATTATGGTCATTGCTGTTGCATCTTGAATCCATGCAACACAGTTTCTTTTGTCAGTGACATGCCATCGTAGGTCCTGCAGTATGTCAAAATGTGATGTTGAGAGGCAGCTAAAGTTCAAATCCATTTACATTCACTCTGTGTGTCTGGATGGAGAGGAAAACTGAGGAGTCAGCTGCTGAAACCTCGCTTGATATGCAGGATAAGCGCCTACATCTGCAACTTGTTAATCATATAAAACCACGAAAGCAATGACACACCATGAGGTCAAGCATCAATCTTGAATAAGGGAATAATAGTCCATGATCTTTTATTCATTTTTTCATTCATCACACAGGTGCTGCTGCAGAGGAAAGCCATGTACGATTCAGGTATTTACCATCTATAAATATGGCAGATCAGATACATGACGGTGTTCATAATATCTGCTCGTTAGATTTACGAAAGCTGCAATAGTTAGTGTGATAACTCGAGCAAACCACTGTCCCTCACATTGCACTGAGAGCTGCTGGTGGGGCAGCTGGTAGGTGGGAGAGTGTGAGATTAGACTTTTCACGGATCCTAACAGGACTTTTAGCGGAGATCTGATCATGGCGTCTTTTCTTTTATGTTCTTTGAAGACGATGCACCATCAACCATAACTGCCATCAGCATGCTAAAGTCTAAATTTCACAGGCACTTGCTGAAATGATGAAAGGAGAATTTGATGCTTTTCAGTTCAGCTACCTTGCAGCAATATTTCTGGATGAAATGTGTGTGTGAGTGTGTGTGTGTGGCAGTACGGGGAACAGATGGAGAGAAAACAGAAGCGGTTGCAGATGGGCATCGGTTGACTTGAACATTAACTTGTAGACAGACCGACACAGGTCAGCTTTCCAGGAGGACCACCACATGTTCAGCTTAACCAGCCAGAAATATCATGCTGCTATTCTAATGCAAAAATACTTCAATCCACACACACACACACACACACACATGCACTCACACACTGAAGTAGGCGGGTTGGAGCAAATATGATTTAAGAAAAAGTTATTTTCATAAATCGGTCAATATATCCTGACAGTAGAGCATGAGACAGGTAATCTGAAAGAATCATATGCTCTGGTGTCCTCTGGTGTCCTCTGGTGTCCTCTGGTGTCCTCTGGTGTCCTCTGGTGTTCTCCGGTGTCCTCCCTTGTCCTCTTGTGCTCCTGATGGGATCTTCAAGATTTCATAAACCGGAGAAAAATTACCAATCAGAACCGGGCTGGAGCCTGCCGTCTCTGAGCAGCTGTCAATCACTCGCAGACTCCGATCAAACGGTCAAACTAGGCAGCGCTGATCAAATATGAATCAATATTCTGTTACTGTAATGCCTATTTCTTGCTTAAAATGTTTTCAGAATCATCTTGTAGTGTACTGTTTAGCTGTAAAATTAGAAAATGTGTGACCTGACTGCCATGTTGAGATCAGTTGAGGAAATACCAAGCACCACCCACCAGCCAGAGCAGACTTTATTGCTCTCTCTCTGAAATGACCTGTAATTGGCCAAAGACTCCCGTCATGGACTAGATTTTTTTAAAGCCTGAAAACAGAGCCATGAGGAGGTGCAGGAGTCTAGTAACACTTGAATTACAATATGTTGAAAGGTTATTATAGAATTTTTGCCCAATGATGCCAAAAACATTCTGCCGACTGACGCTTTCATCATTCAGTCAGTTGCAAGAGTTGAGATACCTGCAAAGGGCGGTGAGAGGGAAGAATCAGACAGGACAGACTTTAGGACTCTGACTCTAAATACCTGAAATGTAACCGCTCTGAGGGGTAAGGAGCCAAAGCTGGTGCAGTCAGTTGAAAAGTACCAATTCGATTTAGTTGGACTCACTTTTGTTCACAGCCTCAGCTTACAACAGGAGGTGGTCTCTCTCCTTGTTAAGACATGTCCAAGGTATAATGTTTTGGACAAATTTGGCATCAAAGGTGCTTCTAGTTGTGGTGAAGAAAACTGTATGTGCACATCAGAGCAGGAAGAGAAATTACCGGGTAACTCACAACATGATACGATTAAAATCTGTTACCTAATGGTATCATCGCAATACAAGCAATTCTACAATACAGAATGTATTGTAAGACAATAATCTGCTGTGCAGTACATCACATTTGTGTAACTTCTGAAGAAATATTCCTGGAAAAGCAGGAATCAAACCTATAGTTTATATTCACTGCATTCTGAAGAGGTTTCAGTTTCAAAGAGTTTTGTGGGCAGCTCAGGTTTAACAGCGAGGGCCAAAGTGCGGTTGTTTCAAAGTCACAGCCATAAAATCAAATACAAAATGTGTATACTCAACAGTATGACTGCATTTATATAGCACTTTTCTACCTTACTGAACAAAGCGCTTTACAATTTACCTCTCATTCACCCATTCACACACACATTATTTCAAAGATATTGGCGGAACCACCATGCAAGGCGCTGGCCTGCCCATCGGGAGCAACTTGGGGTTTTGCTCAAGGACACTTCGGCACGCGGACAGGAGGAGCCAACCTTGTGATTAATACTGAGAATATTTTTTATGTAGAAATGTGTTGTCAAAACATGTTTATATATATATACAGACGTAGGCAAAGTTGTTGGTAACGTTCCGTTAAAGAGAGAAAAACCCACAATGGTCACTGAAATAACTTGAAACTGACAAAAGTAATAATAAATAAAAATTCACTGAAAATTAACTAATGAAAATCAGATATTGTTTTTGAATTATGGTTCAGCAGAATCATTTAAAAAAACAAACTAATGAAACTGGCCTAGACAAAAATGATGGTAACATTAACTTAATATTTTGTTGCACAACCTTTTGAGGCAATCAATGCAATCAAGTGATTTCTGTAACTCTCAATGAGACTTCTGCACCTGTCGACAGGTATGTTGGCCCACTCCTCGTGAGCAAACTGCTCCAGCTGTCTCAGGTTTGAAGGGTGCCTTCTCCAGACAGCATGTGTCAGCTCCTTCCACAGATGTTCAATAGGATTTAGATCCGGGCTCATAGAAGGCCACTTCAGAATAGTCCAATGTTTTGTTCTTATCCATTCTTGGGTGTTTTTAGCTGTGTTTTGGGTCATTATCCTGTTTGAGGACCCATGACCTGCAACTGAGACCAAGCTTTCTGACACTGGGCAGCACATTTCGCTCCAGAATGCCTTGATAGTCTTGAGATTTCATTGCACCCTGCACAGGTTCAAGACACCCTGTGCCAGATGCAACAAAGCAGCCCCATAACATAACCGAGCCTCCTCCATGTTTCACATTAGGTACAGTGTTCTTTTCTTTGGATGCTTCATCTCTTCGTCTGTGAACATAGAGCTGATGTGACTTGCCAAAAAGCTCCAGTTTTGTCTCATCTGTCCAAAGGACATTCTCCCAGAAGCTTTGTGGCTTGTCAATATGCATTTTGGAAAATTCCAGTCTCGCTTTTTTATGATTTGGTGTCCTCCTCGGTTGTCTTCCATTAAGTCCACTTTGGCTCAAACAGTGACGGATGGTGCGATCTGACACTGATGTACCTTGACCTTGGAGTTCACCTCTAATCTCTTTGGAAGTTGTTCTGGGCTCTTTGGTTACCATTCGTATTATCCGTCTCTTCAATATGTCATCAATTTTCCTCTTGCGGCCACGTTCAGGGAGGTTGGCTACAGTCCCATGGACCTTAAACTTCTGAATAATATGTGCAGCTGTAGTCACAGGAACGTCAAGCTGCTTGGAGATGGTCTTACAGCCTTTACCTTTAACATGAAGGTCTATAATGTTCTTTCTGATCTCCTGAGACAACTCTCTCCTTAGCTTTCTGTGGTCCATGTTCAGTGTGGTACACCATGATACCAAACAGCACAGTGACTACTTTTCACCTTTTAAATAGGCAGACTGACTGATTACAAGTTTGAAGACACCTGTGATGCTAATTACAGGACACACCTTAGTTTAACATGTCCCTATGGTCACATTATTTTACATCTTTTCTAGGGCTACCATCATTTTTGTCTAGGCCAGTTTCATCAGTTTGTTTTTTAAAATGATTCTGTTGAACCACAATTCAAAAGCAACAGCTGATTTTCATTAGTTAATTTTCAGTACATTTTTATTTATTATTACTTTTGTCAGTTTCAAGTTATTTCAGTGACCATTGTGGGTTTTTCTCTCTTTAACGGAACGTTACCAACAACTTTGCCTACGTCTGTATATATATATCCATGCATGTATATATATATATATATATACATTTATACCCATGTCAAGACAAACTGTCATTGATTTTTGGGGTATTTCTTTTGTGCTTTCATGTACTATGTCAAAGTAAAGTTTAGCTGCCATCAATATGCTGTAGTCAGTATAGTCTCAATATCTATGATTAGAAGGTTTCAGGATTGATCCCGGACTACAAGTAAGAATACCTGGATATATTCTTGAGAATAAATACAGGTTTATAGGAAGAAAAGAACACTTCTGAAAATACAATCCTTGTTGCATGACAAGTGAAAGATTTTTCTCATGAAATTAATTAAGATCTGAGTTTTTTATGTTTCCCTGCTAACGACAGGCTCTGCTCATTAGCAAGATGATGCAAGACTACAAACCTACTGGTATAAGAATCAGACAGATTAAAAAAAATTCTGATTAATTTGTGATTAACTATGGACAATCATGCGATTAATGTGATTAAATTGTTTAATCGATTAGCAGCCCTGATTGTAAAACAATAATCTGCAGTGCAGTACATCACATTACTAACTAACTTCTGAAGAAATATTCCTGGAAAAGCAAGAAACACAACTATAGTTTATACATTCACTGCATTCTGAAGAGCTTTCAGTTTCAAAGTGTTTTGTGGGCAGCTCAGGTTTAACAGCGAGGGCCAAAGTGCATAGGGTTGTTTCAAAGTCAAACGGCCATACCAGTGGTAAATGGACTGCATTTATATAGCACCTTTATACCTTTCCAGACAAAGCGCTTTACAATTAGCCTCTCATTCACCCTTTCACACACACATTCATACAGTGATAGTGGCGGAGCCGCCATGCCAGGCGCTGGCCTGCCCATCGGGAGCAACTTGGGGTTCAGTGTCTCGCTCAAAGACACTTCGACATACTGTAGGAGCCGGGGATCAAACCGCCAACCTTGTGATTAATGTGGGAATATTTTTAATGGAGAAGAGTGTGTTCAAAACATGTATGTATTCTTTTATACCCATGTCATGGACAACTTTTTTTTGGTATTTCTATTGTGCTTTCATGTATTATGTCAAAGTTTAAGTTTAAGATTTCAGGACTGATTCTAGACTAGAAGGTAAACAAGTAAGAACACCTGGATATATTCTTGAGAATAAATACAGGTTTATAGGAAGAAAAGAACACTTCTGAAAATGCAATTCTTGTTGCATGACAAGTGAAAGATTTTTCTCATGGAATTAATTAGGATCTGAGTTTTTTATGCCCCCCTGCTAATGACAAGCTCTGCTCATTAGCAAGATGATGCAAGACTACAAACCTACTGGTATGACAATCAGACCACATCCAGGAGAAATAAGAATAGATTCACTCATTGTGTTTACATGCAATGCAATGCTTGTATTGGAATGCAAATACAGTGTACACATTAATACACAAAAACCATAACAACAGGGTTGTAGATTAAGTGGTTTCAACATATAGGCTACAATATAGAAAATATGTATTGTTATTGAATATTAAATGTAATTAACTTGAGTATCCTTTTTAACAATTGGGCCCGATGAAGAGGTCCTGTGGAGACATTTCATGCATGGCTGACTGGGACGAGACCTTGGTACAGCCGTATGACATGCTGGAAGGATTACAGTGCATCTCCCCAGTGGCCTGTGAGCGTACTGAAATCCTCGGGTAAAAGGATGTTCGACCTGCTCTGCTTGCCCCGTAGGGAGGCACTGGCACCCTGACTCGGATGACATCACAATTTGCAAGCAACTGTTATGCAACAAAATGTTAGTTACCTTGGCGACGTTCTGTTGCATTTGAAGGGCTGAGGGGATCTTTGTCAGTCTGCTTTAACATTAAAGTTAAACTAACACTCTCAGCCATCTATCATCACATCTATTGTTTATAACATAATTATATGGCACCTTTGTTCAAGACTCTTGGGTTTATTTATGTCACAGATATTGCAGGAAAAGTCATCACTAAATGAAATGTCTCTTACGGCCCGTCACTGTATCCCTGAGCTGTAGCAGATAAAAGGGGAGCTCTCTGAATGCCTGCTGGCTTGCTGCTCAGTGGGATAAAGACATGAAATGCAGTATGTGTCAGAGGTTTTCATCTACCGTCCCCTCTTTTCGGAGCAGTGTGTGTAGCAGTGCAATGAATCCTGTCCTGGGGTGGTCTTCTCTCCTATCTGCCTGGGGTGGAGGGAGAAGAGAAAGTCATGCTCTCTCCTGGTCTTTGGGCTCACATGATCTTCTGTCACAATGCGAGGCCTCTGAGCTGATTTCAGACTCCCTCACTTCTTCCTACAGTCCTAATTGCTCGGCCCACTTGTGAATGTGACGCTGTCATCTCACCTCCTCTTACATAAGATGACAAAAAACACTTTTTTCCCCTCAACCTCCCTACTCCAAATACCTGGCTCCCATCCCAGTGATATGTTGACAAAAGAAAAGAGGTAGTTGTCACAAATTGATCACAGAGTTGACAGCATTGTGTTTATGTGTTATTTCCACTTCCTCCTGCCTGTGTAAGTCTGAAGCCTTGTGGAAGCTGCCTTGTCTGTTCGATGATTACTAGGGCTGGGGCGAAACACCAATCTCCCGATTCGATACTATCACGACACTCGGGTGCCGATTTGATATGTATTGTGATTTTTAAGTATTGAAATTCTCCGAGTATTGTGATTCAATATTATGATTTATTGCAATTTTTGTTAACTTTTTTAACACTAGATCATGGGAAAAAAGCTGAATCATACACTTTTAGGGACTTTTATTTTGATAAATATCTAAATGAATACAGTAAAATGTTTTGATTTTCAGCATGTATGTAGTCAGAGACGTCCTGAAATCAAATATATCAGTCATTGTCAAGAATTATTTATTAAATTTTTTTCCAGCAACCCAAAAATTAAGAATAATAATTACATTTCCCTCACAAATCAGTGGAATTCTTTGTTTTTAATAATAAGGACAGGGACATGTAATGTTTTATACTTCTGGTGAATATAATCAAATCAATCTTATTTCCATATACGTATTTTGTATATACAGTTCCTTTTGTAACACCTTATTTTTGAAAACCGGACGTTGTCACAAGTGTATACTTCTGCTAACTTTGCCAAGTCCGTCTCTAGCTCTCCTCGTCAGCTCCATCGGGGCCGTTTGAATACATTTAACATAAATGTCAGTATATGGGTGCTCTACAGTTGTAGCTTGACCGCACGTTACTGCAATATGATAATATTTCCTGTCCATGACAGAGTTAGCATGCAGCTTTAGCTGTGAAGTCTAAGTCTTCTTTTCCTGGCAATGTGTGAAACCCAAAGTGTTTTTCATACTGTCCATCCTTTACTGGATGTGTAGTGTTTACCATGTACCAAAACTGTTGGGCACCTTGGACTTCTAACCCCCAAAAGGCACAACTAGACCACACTGTCAACCATCATACCAAATTTAAAGTTCCTAAGTGAAATAGTTTTTGAGTTATGCTTCGGAAACGAAAGTGTGACACGTGAACGGACGGAAGGACAGACGGAAGGACGGAAGGACGGACACACGGAGCACTATATTCCCCTGACTACGTTGTCGCAGGGGTATAATAAAAAAGCTCCTTAGAGTCATGGTTTAGAGAGGGTTGATGAAATGAAGCAGACTAAGGGTCTAAAGCCATGCAAGCAGCTCCGCAGGGCTCTGCTTAGACACAGCAGCTACATGCTCATAATGAAAATGCTAACATGCTGATGTTTTGCAGGTAGAATATTTACCACGTTCACAATTTCAGTTTAGCGTGTTAGCATTCACTAATTAGCATGTAACACAAAGTACAGCTGAGGCTGATGGGAATGTCTTTCATTTTGCAGGTATTTGGTACATATTTTCTTTTTACAAATAAAATGTTCTCCTGATGCTGGTGATAAATGAAGAGTTCAGGGATCACAAAAGTTATTACAATTCATCCCGAGGGGGGACACAAACGTCTGGACCAAATTTCATGACAATCCATCCAATAATGTCGAGACATTTTACTCAAAACCACAAATGTCAACCTCATGGTGGCCCTAAAGGAAAAGTCATGGGATCAACGAAGCCATTAGGATTCATTCTCTGGGCACCTTTAATGTCTGTACAAAATTTAATATCCATCCAATAGTTGTTGAGGTATGAATAGCGGCCGGCTGACCGACTGTAATTGCCATCCCTGGAAACTTGAAAGGAGCAGAAATATGTGAGTGTTAAATAAAAAGAAAGGTTGTAAAATTAACATGGAAACTTCTGCTGCACGTAACACCATTAATACAGTTGGCATTTAAATACCGGGAGAATTGGTTGTATTCTCCATCCCTAGAATTATGTGAAGCGCCTCTAACAAGCATGCATTCAGTAAAACAGACACGGCATAGTTTCTTTTGTTATGGCACAACTTCACCGATTTCCAAAGTGCATGGAGAACGGAAAAAGTCTCAAGAGGTCAAAACTCCAGCAACACTTGACAATAGCTGACAATAAAACTAACTAGGTACAAATACACACAAATAAAACAATACTTGTTGTATACAAGAGCCTGCTTGCCTCAATCATTTCTGACAGACATTTTTTGATTGTTCTCCACAGGCCTTTTTCCTGGCAGATGTGTGATCACGGCAAACACAGGTGTAGCAAATAACATTAGAAATGGCTGCATTCCATTTAGCTGTGCCAGTGCCAGGGCCCCAGTATTGTCCATGTTGGCTCACTGGGCCATAAAAATGGAAGTGAGCCATCATTAGAAAAGTCGAAATGTCTGCTGTGAAGATGGTCTATTTAAAGGGTAACTTCGGTATTTTTCAACCTGGACCGTATTTGCCATGTTTTTGTGTCTAACTGTCTAACTGGGACAACAATTTCTGAAATTGTTCCAGTATTGAGGGAGAGCGCTGTAGACGGCAGCTGCTCACGAGCTGCTCATGAGCTGCAATATGGTGCTATTGGGGCAACCTGGCACCGTCATTTAACACTAAAAATGCTTGTTTTTGCCACGACAGGCTCTGATTGTTATCAAGGAGAAATTTCGTTCTGAAATCTCGCGAGGTGACGTGTTGCCGGAAGACAACAGTGGAATACATCCATGGTGGAAACACTGTGAGTGCCAGCCGGGCAGAGTTTGTTGTGTTGGAGTACAGAAAGCGTAGCTTAGTGTTATCTAAACCAGCAATTCTAAACCAGTGGGCCGCGGCCCACCGGTGGGCCTCAGAGCGCCATCTAGTGTGCCGCGGAGGCAGTGGTACTAGATTATTTTTTTATTATTATTTAGCAAAGTGAACAGGTAAAACCTAAAGGAGGTAAGATGCCAGCTGCCGTAAAACCAAAGCCTATTGAAGGAGGCTGAGACACGGGCGGACACGGGTCTTGTATTGGGTATAACACATGCGCAGTGTAACTGGAGCTGCGGTCGTGCGTTGCGATCGGCTCAATTTCGGCGAGTGCAGAGCAGATATTACTGCGCATGTGCAGTACCCCGAAGACGCGATGATTAAGTGTGACCCAACCTCCTTCAATAGGCCTTGTGTAAAAACACCAAACATCATCAGGTAGAGACAAACGTGTTTGCCACTGTTAGCTAGCTAACATTCTCGGATGCAGTGAGACAAAATGGATCGGTTTTTAAAGCGAAAAAGTGATGTGGGAGACAACCCTGCGCCAGTAAAAGCTCTGAAGCGTGTGGTGAGGAAATATGACCCTGAATACATTAAATTTGGATTCGTAATGGCAGGCGGTGATGCTGTGCCCAAGGCACAATGTGTTGAATGTGGAGAAATCTTGTCAAATTAGATGCTAAAACCATCGAAGCTCCAGAGACACTTAAACACAAAGCACCCAGGATGCGTCGAGAAGCCAAAAGAATATTTCCTAAGGAAAAGAGACGGGCTTCAGGCACAACAGAAAGTCATCAACTCAGTCAAAAGCCACTTTGAAAGCTAGCTATATGGTTGCTGCTCGTGTAGCTCGTAGCAAGAAACCCTTTACGATTGCAGAGGAGCTTATTTTGCCAAGCGCTGTGGATATGTGCCGAGAGTTACTGGGGGAAGCCGCTGCAACCAAAATTCAGTCAATACCCCTCTCCAATGACACCGTGAGCAGAAGAATTATTGACATGAGTGATGACATCGAATGCCAACTTCTGGAAGGAATAAAGGCAAGCCCAAGTGTCTCACTGAGGGTAAGCAGAATATGTATTTTGGTCATTACAGCTGACAGTGGCATAACACATATCTACAGCCCAGTTTATTATTTGTTGTATGTTTTTTACTCATTTATTTGGGAAGGTGGTCCTCGGAAATGTTTTGACAATCACAAGTGGGCCTTCAGTTGCAAAAGGTTGAGAACCCCTGATCTAAACGATTTCCAATGTCATGGCTGAATGGGAGCCAGAGCCTTCAGAGTAGGCTTAAGACTTTCCTCTTTGATAATGCTTATAGTTAGGGCTGGCCTAAGTCTGGCTCAGGCTGTCTTGGACCAGCCCCTAGTTATGCTGCTATAGGCCTAGACTGCCGGGGGACTTCCTATGACACACTGAGCTCCTCTCTCCTTTCTCCTTCTGTATATATTCATGTCCCATTCATGCATGTTACTAACTTGATTTCTTCCCCGGAGTCTTTATTGTGCTTTCTCGTCTCGCAGGTATCCATGGAGCGGGGTTACACCTGGAGCAGGGTTACACCTGGATCTGCTGCCTGCTTGACACCCACTGCTACCATCATTATTATCAGCCTTTTTATTATTAGTATTATTAGTTATATTTCTATTATTATTACAGCTATTAATTGTTTCCACCTCTATTGATTTTTTGTTATCAGTCCTACTTGTAATAGTTCTTACAGCTGCTGTGCTATTATTGTGGTTGCTGTACATCTCTCTCTCTCTCTCTCTCTCTCTCTCTCTCTCTCTCTCTCTCTCTCTCTCAACCCCGGTCGCTGCAGATGGCCGCCCACCCAGAGCCCGGTTCTGCTCCAGGTTTCTACACGCTAAACGGGGAGTTTTTCCTGGCCACAGCGCGTTGCAATGCTCTTGGTGGGATCTCTTGTTGGGTCTCTAAACTATAGAGTATGGTCTAAGACCTGCTCTATATATAAAGCGTCTCGAGATATCTTCTCTTATGATTTGACGCTATATGAAAGTAAATTGAATTGAATTGAATATTTAGATGATTTCAACATTTTGACGTATTTATTTGAGCCAGAGTATACAGATATTCAGATTTCACGAGGTTTCTGAGCGGGACTTGACACATTAACAAACAGACTGGATCAAGTGAAAGATGTCTCTGTAGGGTCCTCTCCATAATGTTGTCAGATACTCATAGGCCCTGTTCAGACCTGGTTTTAACATGCGTCCTCAATGATCCGATCACAGGTGGACAGCTTTAAGTACAGTGCACTCGGCAGCTGGTTAGCTCAGTCGGTAGAGCGAGCGCCCATGTATGGCCAAGGCTCAGTCCTAGCAGCGGTGGACCCAGGTTCGAATCCGGCCTGTGGTCCTTTCCGCATGTCATTTCTCTCTCTCCCCCTTTCCAACACTCTGTTGAAAACACTGTCCTATCAATAAATACTTTAAAAATAACTTTAAAAAAAAAAAAAAAAAAAAGTACAGTGCACTCAAGACGCATTGAGGACGCATTGAGATCGGATCTTTCAGACCACATTCAGAGCTGGTCTGGGCCTCATATGACCACATTCTTTTAGCAGTGTGTAGTGAATGCGTCCTGGGCCACATTAAGGACCGTGTACTCATCTGATGTCCAGCTGGGATCCGCGGGATCACCGCGCCCCTCAGGTGAATAAACAGGCAGACACGGGCGCTTGTCACCATGGAAACGGCCTCTGTGCTCTACTGTATCCTGTCAGTACATCTGTATTTTATTAAAATATATCTTGTTTATAGGCTACCTATCTACAGACTATCAGACTAGGCACGTGAAGTGCATTATTATCATACTGTCTGAGATGTGTCAGTGTTTTTGTTCCGCTGCTTTGCGCGGAGCTGACACCCGACCGCCCGCCTGTTGTCTGTCCTCCCCCGCTCTCTGGAGCGCTGTACCCCTACAGGATGTTGTCTGGCAAAAGCAGCCGTGCCGGCACCGGCAGCGCAGACGTCAATAATAACCTTTTATTTTGATGTTAATAACATGTACCAGAATTAACGAATATGTAGGATATTACTACTGACATTCATGTGATATTACGTCACAACGGATGCTATATTAGCCGTGTGTTTACTACGTGTTCATCTGCATATAGAGCGGGGAAGTGAGATCGGATCACAAGTGGTCACTGGAGATGCATGTGGAGACACATTCTAATGCCAGGTGTGAACAGACGTACTTAAAGCTGTCCACTCGTGATCTGATCACTGAGGACGCATCTTAATACCAGGTGTGAACAGGGCCATAATAACAAGCTGAGCCTGTCAGGGGCAAAAACGAGCACCTTTAGCAACCATAACCTTACATTGACCTAGCTCGTTTCGCGGCTGCCGGTTACAATGTTCTCCCTCAGTACTAGACCAGCTTCAAAAATTGTTGTCCCCATTAGCCACTTAGACACAAAAACATGAGAAAAGATGGTCCAGGTTGAAAAATACCGATGTCACCCTTTGATAGGATGTTTTAGCTAAAGCAAGTTACAGCCAAGTATCACAGTGCAGCAGTTTGCAGTCTTCATATCATTAGCTGCAAAGGCGGTAGAGTATAAGCCAGAAGGTAGAGGGAATTGTACTCAATTCTATTGTAATAGATTCTACTCAAAAGTCTAGATGGTTCATTTATTACGGTTTCCTCAGTGCACAAAATCCATAGACATCGGGTAGTTTAAAGGCGTGCATCAAAGTTTTACCATTCACCTGGGATGGCCACAGCAGCACAGAGGGATACCCTACTGATTGCCATCTCCTCAGAAAATAGCTCTGTGTATTGGAAGTTAATTCTGCGTAAGAATTAGATTATAAACCATGTCCAAACAAATTAACGTCAAGCCCCAAGCAGGTGCGTTTTTTTTTTTTTTGACAGGCTGAGGGCATTAGTAATCTAACGCATGAGCCCTCTCTCCTCTTAGCACAGGGGTCCCAGCTCTCCCCCGCCACCCGCCACCCCCCGCCCTACACCCAATTCCCATTTCAGAAACCATTGGTGTGGAGGCACTACATTGCTGAGGGATATATTAATGTGCCATCTGAATGTGGATCTATAGAGAGCAGGTTTCATCCCTGTTCCTAGAAGTCGAAACAGAAAATATTATCAAACACATCTCACTGGGGGATTTACCTGTTAAAACATTTATTCACACTTTCAATTACAATTTGGTTTCTCATCACAAAGAGAAGAAAATTACCATGTATGATATCGCCGTGGGATATAGAGATAGATTGAGCGTGATATCCAGTTTGATGTTGCTAAGCAAATAATCCTGATATGAGTTCAAATGTTCGCTGTGCTTTTTTTTTTCTTACAGTATTGAGTCTAGGCTTGATGTGGGGGAGCTACATGGTGAATGTAGACAGCAGGGCTATACTCCATAGTTCAGTGGGACACATACCACTAGTCTCTGTGTCTGTCCTCTGGGACAACACACTCCCCAGACACCAACTATTGATCTAGCAGGTTGAAATCAGGGGGAATAAGTGTTTAACTGAAAGTCAATGGAACACGTTTCCAGGGAACTTGGTTTTTAAGTCACTTGAATGTCATGTTTTAATCACACACGTGTTTACAAGCTGTTCATTTTGCAAAATTAATAAAATATACTTGCGGTGCTCAGTTTGGCTGCTGACTGCTCCCTCAATATATTGGTTATGTCACCAATATTTTGACAACAGTTCACAAATAAACCAGATATTTAACTTTAATGCTGACAAAACAAAGTCATGAGAATTGCATGTACAGTACAGTCTATTTAATTTAGAGTGTTATCCACGTATGATTCCGTTTCAGAGCAGTCGGTTCATCTGCTGTCTATTTCACTCTAAACATAAGTAACTTGAATGAATTGAACGATGTAGGATAACATCCTGAACATTTCTTAGTCTGTGAATGACTTTTTGGCAAACAAAGGAATATATATATGTATTCATGCATAGCCCATATAGAATATAAAACATGTACTATTAATATTATATTATTACCTATAATATTATGTTTGGTGTAATAAAAAGGTCTACTTTGGCGCAAAAGGCAAGGTTACCATTGCAAAACTTTTCTACATAATGGGTATTTTTAAGTCGGAAAAAACAGTACCTCAAACAATGAAGAAGTAATTACAAGGGTTAAATACATCCTTATTTCTCCTGCATGTGGTCTGAGTCACACCAGAATATTGGAAGTCTTGCATCATCCCGCTAATTGGCCTTTTTAAAGAGGAATATTGAAAAAATACTCAGGTTAGTGATTTCATGAGGCCATCCAACCTTGACCTCATTTGTCATGCAGCAGATCATGCATGTTGTGGGGGGAAGTTTTTTTCATTTTTTTTCATTCTACTTGTATTTTCACTAGGAAGCCAAAGGCCAGGCCCGGTTCTTCAAATTAAGCCTAAACTAATCCTGTTACTCTCATCCAGATAATTTGGTTCTTTGCATTTTCAGGATTGATTTGTAAATCCTGGATGAAGCTCTTATTTTGAAAATAAAGGCAAAATTAGTGGAGAGTTGAAACCACGAGCAGCATTCGATTGGCTGAGTGTGCATCATATGATTGTGGTTACAAGGGGTAGGTGTGATGAGAATCGTCCCAGCATGAGACAATAGATTCATTCATGTTCCTGTATTGTTACAGGTGTCATTTTGTTCTACATTGTGCTCCACAGTGTTTCCACCCTTGTAACACTGTTAAACGAGTGATGTTGGTGCATGATGTCTGAGGTTCTCCCCATGGACTGCAAGACACTTTTAAGTGATAATCGCAAGCCTGTTCTGAAAATTAAACCTTACTAATATTTTTTTTAAATCAGCTTTAATTGCATAAACAATTTTCAGCAAACTGAGTTTTGCAGTTAATCATCTAATAAATTGTGTGTTGTGTTTAATGTTGAATTAAATGCCATATGTTCTGGCTCCATTGGTCTTTTTCAGTTCATATGTTAGTTTAGTTTATGTCTTTTCGCCTACAGAACGATATTTTCCTTGAGCGTGACTTGGACACAATAACAAACAGACCGGATCAAGTGACAAATAAGGAAAATGCTTTATTTCTCTGTAGGGTCCTTTCCATAATGTTGTCGGATACTTATAATATTAATATTGCCTTTTCAATCACAGTTTCTCAAACTAGATTTAGTTTTGTTCTTTTTTTTTTACAAACTTGTTTATTGTTATTTTATGAATTTTAATTGTATTTAATTTTATCATGAGGGTAAGTTTTCATTATGAACATTTAATTGTGATCATTACAGATCATGGTGATTTTACAATAACCTGCATGTTCTCATCTAAAATCAATATATATAATAATGATTTTCATTATTCTTTCATTATGAACGTAAGAATGATTTCATGTATGTTGTTCACAGTAAACCGCCTTCCTTCTTACAGGTTTGGGCATAAAGACTAGTTGCTCTGACAACAGTTAAAGATATATATTAAGCCGGCTTTAAGGAAAAACAATCCACACTGATGTCAAACTGTCAACATTGTAATCTGGATAACTTGGTTATGCACGTACGGAGAACGGGGCCCAGGTGTGGAGAGCCACATGAATACTGAAAGAGGCTCTCGTTGAAACAGTACTTTGACAGGGAGGCAAAAGGTCAATGAAGGCTTTTTAATTACGATGAACAAAGCGCAGCTTGTTAGGTAAATAATGAACGTGGAAACAGGAGATTCCCATGTGGCCTAATGGAGGCTTGATCCGACTTCATCTCTGCTCTTGGCAAGTTTCAATATTTTTGTCAGACTAATTAGTCTGTTTGGTAAAACTTTTCAGACAAGATGCATTAGCAGTGAAGAAGCATGCGAGGATGAGATGAAATTTAACATCTCTCGCTGTACTAAACATGATTTATTTGGCATTTCTCACCACTCAGCCCTCTTCTTCAAACAAAAGCGTCATGTTTGCTCAGCCTCACTGTGATCTTCCATGTAAATAACGTTGTCAGCTTAGCTCGAGCATATTTGCATTCTCACATCTCTCCAATATGTGGCTCGCAACACGCACACAAGAACCCTGCGCAGACTTTGAACTTCATACGGATGCATACAGTCGCAGGTGAGAGACAGAGGCAGGAAGAGAAGCAGAGACATAATGAACATAAACTCTGTGCCCTCCTCCTGGTTGAGCGGTAGGCCAGCAGACATAATGTACAGTCGGAGGAGGTTAGCAGTAATCACGGCAGACACTGAGGGGAGGAGAAGATTGAACCAGTCGAGGCTTGAACAGGTGGTTATCTGTGGCAGGATCACTTGTGAAAGGAGCTTTTGCCCTTTGATAGAGAGAAGATGAAGGGTGAGGATAAGAAATGGTTATTGATCGACGGTCGCTTTATCTGCCTCAACCCTGATGACCAGACAATGCAATCTAACTTGGTCCAGAAAGGTGCAAAGGTGCTGATGGGTTTTCAGAGTACTTTATTCACAGTTGTAAAGTTTACATCATCTCCATTTTGTTACCTTGCGTCAGAGGCATTCCACCTCATGCCTGTTCTCGCTTTATGGCTGACAGTTTATGGCATTACTCAAATCTATAAGGAAAAAAATATGTTTGTTTTCCTTGTGATAATTAAATGTGAACTTATCAATATTTTTATAGTTATATAATATGTGTAAAGAGACATGGGTTGGGCGCCTCGATAGCTCGGTTGGTAGACAGGAGTCCTAACCGTGGCGGCCTGGGTTCGAATCCAACATGCGGCCATTTCCGCCATGTCTTCCCCTCTCTCTCTCCCCCTTTCAAGACTATCCACTGTAAATAATCTTAAAGAGACATGGGTTGCTCATAGTTAAAAAAAACACGCAGAGTTATCGCCAACCCTGCAGTTCCCCCAAGTTTTACGTAGTGCTTTAGCGTCTTTCAGCACAAATTTGGTTTTACGATAATGAACATAGTGAAATATTTAGCAGCTAAAGAGTCAGATATGTTCTTCAGGAGTTGGTGGCGATCAGACCAGGGGTAAAGAGAGTGAGTATTGAATTTGAATTCAACAGGTGACCAGGAACACAACTCCAAATGAAAGCTAATGTTGTTTCGTAACTAAGGTTGGGCGATATGAAGAAAATCAAATAACAATAATAATAATTTTTGATCAAATATCTCAATATAGATATTGAGACAATATTATAGGGTTGACTATTGGTGCTTTCACAAAAATGAGTATCAGTAATGTGGACATAATGACTAAGTGGGTAAAAGTAAATAATAGAACAGTCTGGTAAGTTCAGAAAATTACATCACTTTACTGTAATGCAACATTTATGTCATATTACGATATCCAAAATCTAAGACGATATCTAGTCTCGCAATATCGATATAATATTGATATATTATCGAGCCCTATTCACAACTGGATGTGTAATTAAGCAACTGTTTTTATCTTTTTTTATAAGGTGATATTATGTAAATGGTCTTTTCACAGCTTTTTACGCTGCCTTCAAGTTGCAGAAAATAATGCGCTATAACTTTTTGGACCACTTGGGGCAGAGGAAAACTGTAAACACAGCAATGGTATATTATCATTATTAAAGTTGATAAGGCCAACTTGTAAGCCACCAGTTGGCTATTTACACATCCAGCAGATAAGGAGCAACATTGGCATTTATTTGGGCTTGATTCCAATAAAGCCCCTCCACCCTCTCCCTACCTACTTCCACTCTGTTTGTGCGTTCGTATGGAGGGTCTGCCATATTAAGTACCATCCCAAACCAATGAGCGAGGAGTGGAAATGGGTTATAAAACCCTCCAACAGTGAGTGTACATCAATGCTGACTTAACCAGCTGCCCTTACTGACCACGTGCAAGCCGTTTAATATTTGTCATGGAAGATGAATTCTGAAAGGATAGGTGACATGAAACCATGTTAACGAAAAGTTACAACACTTCCTGTTTCCGCCGGAGGGAAGGAAGTTCGTCCCAAAGCTTGCCGCTATATTTATACACTACACCTTAAAGAAGGGTGCTTCATCCAGCTGTGAGTGTTCACTCCTTCACAGAGTGGCAGGGTGTAGAGGTCGGATTGGAGTCGTGTTTCTAGCCACCTGATGAACGTTTTGGTCTCCATCAACTCCTGAGAGACATACAGTATCTGACTCTTGATGCTAAATGCTCCACTACATCACCAGCTAGTCTCTAACTGTGCCTATCTGCTGTTTAGTGGTGGTATCCATTGTTGCTATAAAACTATTGATTATAGCTTTCATATTTTATATCTCATGCAATTTTCCATGGTTGTTCTTATATTGCAGTGCCTTGAACATCTTGTTAAATCCAGTGCACTCAAACATATTTTCCGTTTCAGGAATTTACTTTGGTTTAGCTTCGCTGATCAAACCTGAATCACAAAATATCCATATAGCCTGGCTGCACTCAACTATATAGCTTATTAAGCGTGATTGCTTGAACAAAAAGCATGGGGCAGATTTAATTTGCATCCTCTAACACATTACCATTCAATAAACAGAAAGCATTGGTATCAGGGGAGATGTGTGATTTTATAATGAGGAGGCACACTGCTGTTCTCAAATGTCCCATAGCTCACAAAATGCACAAATCCAGATATATACAATCAAGCAGTGTACACAAACACGCGCACACACATCATAAAGTCAATGAGCGTGCTCCAATAAAAAGACTCCTCTCTACAAGCAAAGATCATTTTGGGAACACTGATGGAATATGGTGAGCCCATGTGGCTTGAGGTGGATATCAATTAAAATGATGTATGGCCCCAGTGTTTTCTAATTGGGACATGGCGATGTATTTAATAACACACATTAGAGCCCTAATTAGAAGTAAATTGAGCTGCATCCCATTGTCTACTAATCAACATAGTGGATTGGGTGAATAAAAAACCTCAGTCGGAGGGTCTCTGGGCTTTAAAACGCTTACACTTCAAGAGACATCTATTTGTTTTCTCTTGCTCACTTTGTGCAGCTCGTGTTTCAGCAGTCCTTTGTTAAAACAGCTCTCAGTTGATTTAGAAAAGACAAGAAAAAAAGGAAAAGATGTGCTCCTGATTATGATCATTCTTTCCCTGAAAATCAACTCCCCTCGTATAACGAGGTGACTGCCAATTGTGACTCAGAGCGAGAAACAAAGCAGTCAAATCAATCACATTATTAGTCCCAATAAAGCAGCAAAACCTTTTCGCTTGGCAGGAGGCGCCTTCCATCACAGATAATTGGAATATATATGAAAAGGATGTAAAGTAAAAAAGGACCACATAACCTTTCCAGTGAATTATTCGTGCATGTGCTATTTGAACAACGGCAGTATTATAGAATTTATGTGGAACCTGACATCGTATTTCTTCCATATTGGAATAAACAGAAGCTCTCCGTGTTGAATTTGTCTCCACTAATGCTCAACGTGCCCATGAAGGATCGTTTTGATGAGGAAAATGCCCAATGAAGGTAAAGTCATATCACCGGTTGTTAGATTAAAAAAAAAAGAAGCTTTTGTTCCGTTACAGTCAGGTCAGCATACTGTAAATAGTAGTCATACATCCATGCTGACTCCAGAGTAAAACCCCTTTGAGCGCATTTTATGGATTGGGAAAAACGTTTGACAAGCTCTCTGCAATCGGATGTGTCAGTATAAAGGATTATGCGTTTTATGGGTCCTGGTCTGAGCAGCAGATCTGCTCCTATAAACATGCACTACAATTTAGCCCAAGGTGTGCACTAGAAAGGTTATCCAATCAGCCCTTTGAAAGAGCCTCTCAAAATGAATAAATACGTCGGCCGATACAGTCGGACTGTAGCAGAACAGTAGAGCGTTTTTCTATCAGCTGCTTGAAAACTGATGAAATTTTCTTTAAAAGATTCGCGATCATTCTTTAGGTCTCCGTCTTCATACACTTTTCAGTTTTTTCCCTCCGAAGCAAAACAACTCTGCATTTTCTCACTTATTCACATCTGGGAGTAAACCGGCCCATGTATTGATCGCACTCTCCCTTGTACTGTACCGGTTATCTATATGGTAATGCAGGGCTGCATGTCTCATTTTATTATTTCATCTTTCTCTGTCTCCTCATTACAACAGTACAGAGCTGTGAACACCTCCTGTGTAACTAGAAAAGGCTATTTGAATGAATAACACATTCTCCTCTACATACAAAGGGTTATCTTTAAAAGAGCAAGCCCACCTGCTCCAACACAGCCATTCATCATTGTAGCCATGTTTGTCTTTGTCTCCGGTAGATAATTAGCATAACTTTGCCAACAAATCGTTTATTTGGAGGCAGAAAGATAGATAGATGGATATTATCTGTCGGACAAGTTAAAATGTCAGAGACGGAACCATCGGCGGATACGTTAAGAGAACCAAAACGCATAACCACATAACAGGGGCCTTTTGGATTTTGGCACAATCTTCAATCCCATTTCTACTGGAGTACCAGAATGGGGGGTTTGCCATGTGAATGTGCTGACATGTTGCAGTGGAGTCCTAGCTAGACTATTCACTGGATGCTTTCTCCCATCTTTGATCAGCGTCCAGCTTCTCCCTTCGTTTTTTTGTTCAAATGAATAAATCTGCAGCACACCACAAACAGAGTCAGAAGGGAGCTATAAGAGCCTCACCATGAACACATTTGCGAATGTAGACTTGGATCGTGGCTGTAAAAAAAAGTTTCTGGTTTGCTTCTTCAAAGAAAACAGGCTGTGGTCAGTCAGGGTTAGATCGGATACCACAGTGAAATGAAATGTCCGTAGAAACTTCTCCAACAACTCCTGCAGTCTTCACTGTCCATCTGTGAAATCAGTGTTCCAAACTGTCATCTTTACAAATTTTCTTAGCCAAGTATGCTGATTCTGTCTCAACTATTGCAAATGACAAGTCAAGCTCCAAACCTGTCTCTAAGAAATTATGTTTATATCCTGTACTTCTAATTTGCAACAGCAAATACATTTTGAGAGAAACATTGCCACCTGAATTATATTTTTTCTTAAACTTAATTAGGAAACTTTTTTGAAGGTGCTAAATGCGACATTGGGAGCAATTCTATTTCCTCCGCGCAGATCTCAACATGGCGACGCCTGAGCCAGCGGCTCGTAGCTAACGGTGCTAACAGCGCTAACAGTAGAAACTGTCTGTCTGTAGGGATATGTACACGTACACATACATATGTGTAAAGAAATATCAGACTTTAACATGGGAGATCACTGTTTGTTTCCTGTTTCAAACAGACAGACAATTTTATTTCTTTAAAGCATTGTTATTAGCATATAAGCATTACGATTGTTCTATAACCTTAAACGCGTGTTTATTACTGTAACCACGACGAGGAAGATCCCTTAACCTTAGCGAAGCAGTCATTTTAACCCAAGCCAAGATGTTTCCATAAACCTAACCAAGTAGTTGTTGTGCCTAAACCAAACCAAACTTTAACCATAGCATGTTTCATTCTAGAGATGCATGTACAAACAAGATATTGGGTTGTTTAATTAGGAGGACTAACCACCCGCGAGATACAGGATGGAAACCGAGATGTTGTACGCCCAGCATCCACCCCAAACACCTTCCTACTACTGTACATATGTATGGTACAAAAACATAGCACTTTCTTCATCAGAAAAAACTCCGCCAGTGAACATGATTTAAGCATCTTACCTAACTTACTTATTAGCCTGTCAAACCTCCAACATGTTTGTTCTCAGTTTCAACGCCAACTGTGTCTTCATCAGAGTCAGACAGTCAATCAATGCTTCAGCATCTCAGCAGAAAGCATCCAGTCTATGCATATAGTCCACGGAGCGGACCTGACACAACCCTCTCTGTGGAATGTTAGCGTTGCCTTGTGTCACACAGGGTAATGTTAATGTTGGCATTTAACGTAAATCAATATGATTGCTAGTTAAGATGAAGGCTAGTAAAGAATGTACATTAATTATGGCTAGATCAATATGGTGGCTATTTATGATGTCCCTAAGTTAGCCAAGTTTTGCCACAAAATGCCACAAAGCTAAAGAAGACAGTTAAGACTTACGTAATGCCGGAGCTGTAGTTAGGTTGAACTGTTCTTCTGAAAGTTAAATTGCACAACTTAAAGGCAATGTTTATGTATTATTATTATTATTATTATTATTACTATTAGTATTTATATATATATATATATATATATATATATATTCTAATGCATGCCTTAGTTTTAGGTTGAATGTACTGTATGTATACCTTTTTTAAAGTAATTATTCCTCCAATAGTTCCTTACTGATGGTTTGACATTAGAGAGGTGGATGTCGCTATCGGGGCACTAGAAGACATTTTGTTTTAACATTCGGATATATTTTTTTATCTCCTATGTAAACTGTCCATTGTAACAGCTGTGAATCCAAACTTCTCCTTCCTCTGTGAAGAATCAAACCAAAAACCTTTCAAGTTCAAAAGGCAGATTTTGTGTGGTGCATCACTCTAATGAATCCTTTTCTATAAAGCTGTATTGACAATGGGAGCAGGGGACTTTGCTACTTTAAGTCTGTTCAAAGAAGCAGGAAAAACAATTCCAGTGAATAAATCCCAGTCCCTCTGCACATTTCTGTGTTTTCTGTTCAGCCTGAGGTTCGCTCGTGTTCAGACGGACGTAATGAGGAGGCAGGTGTAATTACTGAGTTGTGACACAGTCAGTCTTTCCGTGCTTCAGGCCTTGTGCTGGCGGCGGTAAATATAGCTAATTGCATCCTCTGCTCCACAGCCTCTTTATCTAAACTCAGCAAGACACAGACCTGCCCACCCAGCACTTCATTACTGTGAACCAACCTAATAGGGAACTGATGTTTTTAACCATCCTCACAAATTGCTTTATAACAGTCAGCAGCATGTTACAGACTGCACAAAGGACTGAGCCACCCTTCAATCTAGAGGTAGACCGATTAATCGGCCGGCGGATTAATCGGCCAAACCAATTAATGCATTTGGTTAGTCGGCACCGATAGGACGTTAGACAAACTACTGTTATCAATGGAACTGGGCTCTGATAGTGGCCGACCAGTCACGCGGGGACATACAGTACATCAACATTTTGCATGGAGGCTCCATACACAAAGTCAACGTAGAGGGGGAGCAAAAAGTTATTTCTCGAATATATAACGGAACACTATCAGCTCTTTGTCCGCAATTCAAGACAGACAAAAGGGAGGACAAGAAATCCTTCACTATTATTTGAACTTGCTTACTGTACCAATTTGACATTCTCTCTTCCAAATAATCAAGCCAAGTAACCATCCACTCATGAAATGAAATCACACACTTAAGGATCCTCCTTACCCCGCGAACATTAAGCATTTAACAATGAGACGCCCAACAGAAGTAACCCTGGCCAGTCATACATTCCAATGATGTAATCCACCCAACCACACTTCAGGATGTTCTCTTATGAATTACTAAATTCGGAGTGACAAAAAACTGATTTATTAAAAACGCTGTATGGAAAAGTAGCCGACTAGGCTGCTGCAGAAGTAAAGAAGATATTGGCCAATATATTTGGCTATCTGTTTTTTCCTGCTCCAAACTATGGTTATTATATCGGCCTTTAAAATTCCACATTGGTCGACCTCTATTTCAATGTCTGGTCATGTCATGTCAATGACTGTCTCAGTGAGCTTAGACACAAAGTACTATTGTGTGCTACAACTATTTGTTGATCTTAGAGAAACCTATCAAGTCATCATACCAAAATGATTCATATATGTGTTTTTTGATCTGCCACCTTAAGGTTATGTTTAGGCAATTAAAGCTACTTGGTTAAAGTCAGAGCTACTCCTGTCTTTGCTTCTGATAGAGAGGACAGTCACTATTGGCACAACTACAAGAGGTTGCTAATGTAAATGACTGGCTATAAGGTATTATATATATATATATATATATATATATATACATACAGTATATACATATTAGGCCTGTCAATTAATTAAAATATTTAATCGCAAATTAATCGCATAATAGTCCATAGTTAATCGCAAAATAACTGCAAATTTTTTCTCTGTTCAAATGCACCTTAAAGGGAGATTTGGCAAGTATTTAATACTCTTATCAACATGGGAGTGGGCAAATATGCTGCTTTATGCAAATATATGTATATATTTATTACTGTAAATCAATGAACAACACAAAACAATGACAGATATTGTCCAGAAACCCTCACAGGTACTGCATTTAGCATAAAACATGATATGCTCCAATCATAACATGGCAAACTGCAGCCCAACAGACAACAGCTGTCAGTGTGTCAGTGTGCTGACGTGACTATGACTTGCCCCAAACTGCATTTGATTTTCATAAAGCTGGCATATCTGTAAACAGTTTTTTAAAAATATAACACTGCAAATTTAAGCCTTGCAAATTCAAAGTGATTGCAGTTTAAACACTGCCATTAATGCTGTTGGTGGTCATACTGTTCTCCCTCCCTGAACCACACAGTGTCACAATGTGAAGATAATAACATTCCTTTGAATTCAGTCCAACATATCCTACCAACATTTCTTTGCTTGATTTTGTGTTTGGCTGACATCACAAGATAAAACACTCTTGCATGGCTGACAGGAAATGAACGAAAGGGAAAAAAGTTGCGCCTGCCGTCAGCTCTTTTCCAGCCATCCCAAGGTCAATAGTTCTGCATAAGAGGGAGAGCGTGAATGAGACGGAGCGAGCAAGAAGGACTGAATTTCACGCAGTTCAACTTCTTCATTCTGATCACACTATGAATGAAAGGGGGATCATAAGGATGACACCGAATTCATTCCCCATAATTCCCCTGTCATATCTGTGATAAAGCACATCTCATTTACAGTAGCTGAGAGAATTAATTTGGTCTCGATTCAAACCTGGCCGCTGCCTATTCCACACACTTGACTTTTCACCTGAGCTTGAATATACACAGTCTGCCATTTAATTAAATGGTCCTCCAGTCCATATGAATGTGTAATGTATATTCAGATTAATCATAAAACTCACATACTTTATTTTCCATTACTCATGTTGAGCAATAAACCATTAATCACATTATCACAGCAATCTAATTACATGTGACAGAGGCGAGCGAAGTGGAAATCCAGCAGCTCGGAGGCGTTTGTGTTTAAAGGTCAGGTATAAACCCGACGCCTACGGGGACTAAATGCAACTAAACAGCACCTTTCACAGCCAAAATGGGCAGTACAATACACTCCCGTCTAGCCACTCAAACATGCACTCATGTCATGTTAACGTCAGCATGTTTGACAGGTCAGGTTGTACAGGCCGAAAAGCTCATTGATCGCACTGCAGACACATTCTAGTGCTGAGAAGTCCACAGATGTGAAGGCTGAGGAGGCATTACAGAGGTAAACAGGTCCGACGAACAAACGGCGCTTACCGAGCAAATGGAAGAAGAAGTGGAACAATAATGAACGGGCGCATTTGTAGTCATTGTGTGAAACATCCTCATTTCTCACACCCAGTGTCATGCTCATTCACATTCCAGCCACACACACATACGCCTGTGTCTCTCACACCGCTGTATCCCTGCTCTTCTCTTTCTCATTTTCCCCCTCAGCCCTGCCTGATTCCTGCTGGAAGCTGGAGGTCATTGGTGTTAGGAGGGTGGGGGAGATATTCAGGGTCTAACCCCTGAGAATCTCACATAGCCTCTGACTTTATAGCCTTCACATTCAGCCTATAGAACTGCCTTAGACATACAGTATTATGTGCACTGAAACACAGAATAGATATGAGAGTGAGCATTACCGTTGGGTATCCATCCCCCGTCTCACTAATTTGTTGTTCCAAATATGTGGAGGAAAAGTAATTGCTTCCTGCATTGCATTCAGGGACTTTTTTTTAAAAGTGTGTACGGTGGTCAAGAGAGCTCAATACAATGCAACTTCAGAAAACACAGTTAATAGACAAAGAACAAGCAAACTTTTTTTGTGCTGTATTCTGTATTTGCTTGTGTTTTATGCATTTGAAAACACTCAATTTTAAGAAAACAAATATGCAAAGTTTTCTTTGTTTACTTGCATTTTGTCCATTTTCTTAAGGGGACAGTGTGTAAGATTTTGCGGCATCTAGTGGTGTGGTTGCAGACTGCAACCAACTGAGGACCCCTCTGCTCACTCCTCCTACTTTAGGAGCAACGGAAAGTCAGGCGGCAGCTGGCGGTACCACGATCAGCAGCTCTTGTTACCGCAGTTTCACAAGTGTGTTTCGGAGATCTACGGTGGCCTTCGGGTAACGTAAAAACGAGGGCAATCAAAGCGAACGCGATAATAACTTGTTAGCGCTAATTTGTTTTAACGCCACTAATTTCTTTAACGCAATTGATCTTTCAGAGGAATCCATCGGTACCAACCATGTCATGCTAGCTCGTTGCGAAAAAGGCTAAATAATGCTACAAACTCGTGCTAAACTTTGGTGAGGAAAAACGGTCATGGCCATTTTCAAAGGGGTCCCTTGACCTTTGACCTCAAGATATGTGAATGTAAATGGGTTCTATGTGTACCCACGAGTCTCCCCTTTACAGACATGCCCACTTTATGATAATCACATGCAGTTTGGGGCAAGTCATAGTCAAGTCAGCACACTGACACACTGACAGCTGTTGTTGCCTGTTGGGCTGCAGTTTGCCATGTTATGATTTCAGCATATGTTTCATGCTAAATGCAGTACCTGTGAGGGTTTCTGGACAATATCTGTCATTGTTTTGTGTTGTTAATTGATTTCCAATAATAAATATATACATACATTTGCATAAAGCAGCATATTTGTCCACTCCCATGTTGATAAGAGTATTAATTACTTGACAGATCTCCCTTTAAGGTACATTTTGAACAGATAAAAAAATTGTGATTAATCACGATCAACTATGAACAATCATAAGATCAATCGTGATTAAATATTTTAATGGATTGACAGCCCTAGAAAAAATGTGAAAGGCTCTCGCTAGAGCCGGTGTTTGGTTTGTCCATTCTGGGTAGAAACATGGAGGCACAACATGGCGGACTCCATAATTATACACTAAAGAAAACATAGTTATGAATATTATATTTAATTTCTGTTAATAAATCCGCAGAAATGTTACACACTGTTCCTTTATCAGCAAAGATAATCAAATCTGTAAAGCCAACATTTTAAGGATCTCACTTCTTTTAAAGATGCTGTCATTTGTCTTAATTTCATGCGATCAATGGAACCAAAAGTCTTCTTCTCATTTCACACTCATGGATCTACATCATTTTATGCTGTGCAGTTGCTTCCAAGGAGCACAATGAGTTTGCTTTCCGCTCAAGCAAACACAGATCGGCTTCCTCGTGCTATTTACTACGTTTTCACTCTGCATTTCCCTCCCTCTCTCTCCGTCTCTCCTGACAGTCGCAGTGGTCCCTGCCTCATCTTCATTTGGATCTCCCTGTTTGGAAATAAATCACATTCATAGAACACCTGAGCTGGCGATGGGAGCCGGGTGGGATCAGGGTCCCAGGTGGGCCAATTCAAATAGCATTCACTTCTTGTGCTGGGAACACACACACACGCACACACACAAACACACACACACACACAACACACAATACAAAGGTTATGGTCAATCAAACCCCATGTACTCCTGGGTCACACATACAAACTATAAGCTCCTGCACACACATACATATTCTCCGTCTCTGTCTCACTGTTTCTTTGTTTTGTTTCTGTCTCTCTCCCTTCCTCTCTCTCTCTCTCTCTGCCATTCATTAACTGACAGCTCGAGACTCTCCCAGGTGGAATTGTACAGAGGCAGAGGATTTGCATTTGTATTTTTCCAATATCTCCTCTGGACAAAGGATCATGGGCTTATGTGGGAGAGAAAAAGAAGCAGGCAGGACTGCAGCAGACTGACATTTGTTACACTGACATTCATCTCCTCTCATCTTGCTCTTTTTATAATTTGAGAGAGGGCTCCTCGACCTGTTGTCAGTGGCTGTGGGGAAGGGCGTTGTTGTTGAGGGGAGACTTGCTTTATCCGTTGCATACTGGGAGGAAAAACATGTAGTTCAAACCTGAGGTCACACACGTGTGAATATATCTGTCCTTGTTGGAGCTCAGCAGAGACAAAAGGCTGCGGCTGTCAATGTGTTACTGCCTACGACGACTAGACCAAAATCTCACAGACGCTGGGATCTCTGGTTTGGGAATAAGACACTTAAACGAGCATGAACTACTGTCTGCTGAGTCACAGTCTGGAGAGCAAGTCGACCCCGAGCAAAACCAAACTTAAAAAGATAGATGTTACACACAGAGGCCAATCTTTATTTTGATCCTCTCTTGCCAAGTTTCTGTAATGTTTTTCCCCTCAGTAAAACCCCTGGACATCGATCAAAGTGGAACAGCATCTATTGCCTTCAGCAGGTCATACATTAGTTATATAACCTCTCCAGTTTTGATAGTTGTCCATTTCTGTTACACTGGGTCTATCTGTCTTGAGAAAGTGTATGACTAGGAAAGAGGCAGGAGCACACACTCTATTAGATTATGGTAAATGATCAAAATCCACTTGACAAAGCAATAACACATGACTGTGTGAAGGACACAAGGTCAATCACACCACGTGGCCAGAATGGCTGCTCAGCAGTTGTTTATTTGGATCCCCCATTAGCTGCTGTATGAAAACAATTAAACGACAAAATACCCTCTAGAATGACACACGCAAGTATTTTCTCATTGGACGCAACTATCGACAGGATGACACCGTTTGTCTGTGCCTTCCAAAACGGTTACAAATCACTGTATTAGAATATTAAATCAGTTTAATGGTGTGACAAGGCTGTGGGTAAGGTTTGGCTAGGTTTAGACACAAAAACACCTTGGTTAGGTTTAGGGACGCACCGTGGTTTGAGTTAAAATTACTATTTTGTTAAGGTCAAGGGACTTTCGTCATCATGGCTACAGTAATACCACTTGGTTATTCCTCCATTAAAAGAAACCAACGTTGACTGTCGATAGGAAACAGGAAACAAAAATCAGTGTCCTAGCAGTCCAACGTTTTGTTGACCCATCTATCCACCCAGACATCCTCCCTCAGTGAACTTTGTGGCTCTATAACAAAATCGCAAGACTTCCTCCTTTTCTCCACACAGAAAAAACGGCCGCCAGAGGGTTCGTCACTTGAACGTTAACAAATGTCATTTTTGGGTATTTGCTGAAATGGTTGTCGTTTCTCACAGGACAGTCACACACAAATATTAACTTAAATTAAAATGGCATGATATCCATTATATATAATATCACATAGGGGTGGGACAACAAACCTGAGTAACGTGACGTCAAAGCAAAATGACGGCGGGTCCGCGGAGATACGACCTGCACCCTCCCATTTCAAATCCAGCGTGGTAAACACTACACATCCAGTAAAGGATGGAAACACTTTGGATTTCACACATTGACAGGAAAAGCAGAGCTAGACATCACAGCTAAAGCTACATGCTAACTCAGGGACAGGAAACGTTATCGTATCGCGGTAACGTGCCATCAAGCCAGCCGTCACTCTCATCTCCGTGGTCAAATCAGCCGACGCTACAACTGTAGAGCACCCATTTATGTTAAATGCATTCAAACGGCCCTGATGGAGCTGATCATGGATGGATAAAGAGAACGGAGCTGACGGGAGAGCTAGAGACGGACTTGGCGAAATTAGCGGAAGTATACACCTGTGACTACATCAGTTTTTCAAAATAAGGTGTTAACAAAGGGAACTGTATATACAAAATACATCTATGGAAAAAAGATTAATTGGATTATATTCACCAGAGGTATAAAACATGTTAGGCTACATGTCCCTTATAAATTTAAAGATTATACCACTAATTCGGTAAATGCCCTTATTCTCAGATTTTTGGTTTGCTGTGAAAAAATTCCTGATGATGACTGACAACTCTGACTACATACAGTACAAACACAAAAGCAAGTATTTTTACTATATCAATTTAGAGATATTCACAAGAAAAGGTCCCATATTTGTACTTTGAAATAGTACATTTCAGAATGCTTGTTGTGCTATTAAAAACACTTTGCTCCATACTTCCCGACAATGACTGATATATTTTACTTCAGGACATCTCTGACTACATACACACGGAGATACAAACATTCTTATTGTATCAATTCAGAGATTTTCCAAAATGAAAGTCCCTAGAAGTGTATGATTTTCCCATTGTCTAGTGTTAAACAAGTTAACAAAAATCTCAATAAATCGAAATGTCGAATTGCAATACTTAAAAATTGCAATACATATCGGAACGGCACCCGAAATGGATAGTGTGGGGCGGCTGTAGCTCAGAGGGTAGAGCAGGTCATCCACCAATGGGAAGGTCGGTGGTTCAATCCCCACCTGATCCGTGTCACATGTCGATGTGTCCTTGGCAGCCTCTGCCATCAGTATATGAATGTGTGAATGCTGACATGTAGTGTAAAGAGCTTTGAGTGGTCAGAAGACTAGAAAAGTGCTATAGAAATGCAAGTCCATTAACCATAGTATTGAATCAGGAGATAAGCATATCATCCCAGCCCTAATATTACATTGTACTTAAAATTAGATATGAGAAGGCAGACACAAACAAGCCTTGAAAAAAATACAGTAAGATGCCCTATAATAATCAATAATCTGCTTTTAACATCAAACCAGGAGAGATTTTCATACAGGTCAAAGATATTTGATCTTAAATGACAGCAAAGAACCATGTGAGCTGCATGCTCTGTAGTGGAACAATGTAAGAATGTACCAATCATTTGCTGCTGTAAATTAGATAAGATCTTACATGCACACACATGCACACACACACATGCTTCATTTATGTCAACACCTACAAGGCTCTACGCACAATAGAAACACGCTTTGCAGAGCCCGGCAGTTCAATCTGCATTCACTGTGTATGCATACTAAATAAAAATAATCAAGGTTACAGAAACAGCATCTCTCTTTCACATTCCAGCTATGTAAAATAACTCATACTGCATACTATTGCTTGGTCTTCCTCCATCACAAATCCATCATACCCTGTTGCTACCAAATATTCTACCTAATATGAGCCTTGACATGGTCCGAGTCAGTTCTTCAAATTAAAAGTAGCAATTCTAAACTCTACTTTTATGAGTAATTTTGAGAAGGAAATGACAGATTGAATGTGCATGTTTAGTAGTCAAATGACCAAAGTCGTCATTTAATGCATTAGAGGAAAGTTATAGTTCACATAACTATAAAAAAAACTTTTGAAAAGAGAAATCATATGTGACTTTCAGTATAAGACAACATATCTATTCATAGTGAATGCAGGGAGGAAGAAGAAAACTGGAAAGATTTGGCTTTTATGCTGGAGGCTGGAGATAAAGTAATCTCATTCATAGCTTGATTTTTGTGCAGAACAGAACGGTGCAGATACAAATAGCCTGCGGTCAGAAACGTACAGAGAGCAGCCAGGAGATAAATAGGAATTTTGCAGTTGGGGGATCTATTCTTGATTTTATATTGAGCTCTACTGGACTGATCTATTCTGTCTGGCACAGTTACAGGTACTGAAACCCGACTACAGGTGCCAGAGCTCAGTAACAACTGTCCTTAATGCTGATATAACTCCATTAAGTGACTGGTGTCAGCGTATAGTAAGATGGTTTATTATTCCAATTAGACCTATAAGGGGTTGTCAGTGAGGAGTATGGATTAGTTAGTCTCCAGCGGGAGATATTCACTGTTCCAGTCTGACTGCAGATTCATTGCAGCCCTGTCCCATAGCACAGTACTGTCATTCAGATTAGCTTCAAATGCTGAAATGATCAGAATCTCTGGTTTGACGTTTGAAGAAAATAATGGAAAAGCTGAAGCTATGTAAATACATTCAAAGTTCGACAAACCCATCATAGGATAACACAATTTTCTAACTGTTTGTACAGTTTTAAAGTTTGTGCATCATGAGCCAGGTTTCCATCCAAATGTAGCTCAGATTTTAACAGAATTTTTTGAAAACACGTAAAAAGAAAACAAATCAATGTGTGTTTCTATCCTTTACTGTGTGAATATTAGGAGTTGGTTCATCGAAACTATAAAGTAAGGAATCTCTAAGAACCACTCTAGAGAACCGCTCCTCCGATCTACTTCATACTTGGCGGGTGTATAGCTCAGAATCCAACGGAGTGCAGGGTCAAATGTGGTGCAATTTGGCCGGTTGGTGGCGCTATAACAATTTACTTTACATTTTGGCCTATAACATCTGAACCGTAAGTCTATAGTATTTTTTCCCAGGATTTGTGCGGGTCCAGACAAGTCCATCCAAGCCATGGCCATTTGCATCTAGACTGAATTTCTGCCATTTAGAATTTTGTCCAAATCAGACTTTTTTTGCTACTCCTACACATTTTGAGAAGTGCTTACCAAATTTGGTACAGCACATCTCTAGAATTTTCCATACAGTTTTGCTATAGCTGGCCCTCAAAGTTAGCTCAAATGCTGTGGGCAGGGCTTATAATACAAAAAAAATGTCATATTTCCTGAACGCTTTGTGCTATTGTGACCACATTTGGTGAACATGTGTAGATAGCCTGAGTGACCATGGCAAATTTAGTGCCATTTGGTCATTAGGTGGCACTGTAGCAACATCATCTAACTATAAAAGAAGGAATCTTTGTCAGTCTGACTTTGTATATAAGTATGTACGTACTGTATGTATGATTGCCCTTCGCTTATCTCGAGAGCCATTTATCAAATCAACTTCACACTTGGCGGGTGCAAGCAGTCTTCTGGGGGCCAAGCAATCGGTCCGTTCTGGACAGGCACTGCACTAGTTGAGATAAACAGCTGGTGGTGCTAATTCTCCAGTTGGGTGCCATTAAACTAATGCAGAAGAAGAGGGTGCAACGAGATGACGTAATTCAAGTGACAGTCACACCTCAACTGATGAGAAACAATGTAGAAAAGATATTGAAAATACCGCATTTATGTTTTTTTCAAATATTAATTTGAGCGAAGTTACAGATTCCTCATTGTTACACATATCTGATATCATATATGTCTGATGGTTTCATCTGGTGCCATTTTTAGTCTCTTCAATGGAAGCTTCCGTGGATGTTTAGATCACACGTTTTTTGCTTTTATCAGAAGACACACTTTTAAAAGGACTATTTGTAACTTTCAGAAATGCTTCTTAACAGCGACACCTGTGGCCGTGAAATCAACGAAAGTCAGCGTCGGGCTCGCGCTTGCTCGCTCTAAATATACCTGAACGAGCATCGCTCAAAACAGTGAGGCGACACACATCAGTTAAAAGCACAATATCACTCTATATTTCAGCTGCTTTGCAGTAATGTTAGCTGACCAGACGAAGGTCTCTCCATGAACATGATTTAGATCTGATCCTAGTGTTGGCTTTTCCTGCCTAAGTGCAGGCTGACGCAGCGGGGCTCTGCAGCGTGTCTCCCTGCTCTCTCCGCCCGCAGCAGGAGAGAGCAGAGGAGACACCGGCACCCGGTCGGTAACGAGAGGGTAACGTAAATCTCTGTAGAGCTCTGTCACTTCACAAGACACGGAAAAGCTCTGTTGGTCTGGAGGAGCTGCAGCATTTATTTCTGCACAAACATCCCCTGTGCATTCACTAGATATTCTCAGAGCTAAACTAACTCTTCTGCAGTGTGTAGTGAGCGCGCGTTCACGTCTAGAGGTGGAGCGAGACAGCGAGGACGCGCGCGCATTCTGAGTGAAGGAGAGCAGGCAGCGGAGACGAGGCTCCAGCCACACGCGAGCGCGCATATGCGAACGCGCATGTGTGACGACACGCTACATTTATACGCTTAAAAAGTTACAAATAGTCCCTTTAAACTTCAGCCTCCAAATGTAAAAAACCTTTTTGGATATTTTGGGGTCAATTTCCGAATTTTCTGCATTTCTGCATTTTTTTTTTTCCACAAATTGAAAATGTGCACAAAACAGGTGGATGGAAACATATTATGGTGTCAAACATTTTTAATCAAATGAGCACATTTCTAGCAACACTCAGATTTGACTGACCACTGAACACATCCAAAAGCACCTGCCATCTTGGTGTAAAATGAGACATGAGACTAGACATTGTCAGGTTGTTACTATATATCCTGACGTAGCTCAAATGTTGTCTTTCCTGACCTTGAAGTTACATTACAGCTATGTGATGCACTTTCCTGAGCATAAAGTGAAATCAAATCAAATCAAATCAATTTATTTTTGTATAGCGTCAAATCACAACAGAAGTTATCTCAAGACGCTTTATATATAGAGCAGGTCTATGACCGTACACCATAGTTTAGAGACCCAACAGGATCCACCAAGCGCACTGTGGCCAGGAAAAACTCCCCGATTACTGGGAAGAAACCTGGAGCAGAACCGGGCGCAGGGCGGGCGGCCATCTGCCGAGACCGGCTGGGGGGAGAGAGAGAGAGAGAGAGAGAGAGAGAGAGAGAGAGAGAGAGAGAGAGATAGAGAAGCAGCCACAATAGCAGTCTAGCAGCTGTAATAGCTAATACAAGTAGGACTGATAACACAAAACCAATAGTGGTGGATGTAAAGAGTGATAATACAACTATCGGAAAGCCAGCACTGTCCAGCATCTCTCTCAGTACGTCCATGTGTATTGGTGTGGGACGTCCCTGCGATCGATGCCCGTGCGTTGGTTCCTGCAGCATCAGCATGCTTGCTGGGAGCTCTTGATGTCTTTGGCAGTGATTGAGAAGTGTTATTCTCCAGGCTGCCACATTGTCACTAGGTGTTGGAAATCCCTCGTTAGCATTGGTAGTCCCTCGTACAGACGTAGTTAATTAGGGATGGTAGCAGTTGGTGTCAAGCAGGCACCGACGCGGCAGCAGATGCAGCCACAATACCGGAGACCACCAAGATCCAGGTGAAACCCTGCTCCAAGTGTACCCATGCTCCAGGTATAACCTCGCTCCCGGTGTGATCCCGCTCCAGGTATGACCTCGCTCCAGGTGTGACCCCGCTCCACGGTTAGCTGCGAGACAAGGAGGCACAAGGACTCCCGGGAAGGAATGAAGTTAGTAACAACATGGACATGGGACATGAGTTTATACATAGGGAGAGGGGAGCTCAGTGTGTCATAGGAAGTTCCTTATGACAGTGTGTCATAGGAAGTCCCCCGGCAGTCTATGCCTATAGCAGCTTAAGTATAAGCGTTATCAAAGAGGAAAGTCTTTAGCCTACTCTTAAATGTAGAGACGGTGTCTGCCTCCCGGACTGAAACTGGGAGCTGGTTCCAGAGAAGAGGAGCTTGATAGCTGAAGGCTCTTGCTCCCATTCTACTGTTGGAGACTCTAGGAACCTCAAGTAACCCTGCATTCTGTGAGCGCAGTGCTCTAGTGGGGTAGTAGGGTACTATGAGCTCTTTAAGATATGATGGGGCCTGACCGTTTAGCGCTTTGTAGGTGAGGAGGACGATTTTAAAATCTATTCTGGATTTTACAGGCAGCCAGTGCAGAGAAGCTAATACAGGCGTAATATGATCTCTTTTTCTAGTTCTAGTCAGTACACGTGCTGCAGAATTCTGGATCAACTGGAGAGTCTTAAGAGACTTATTGGAGCAGCCTGATAATAAGGAATTGCAGTAATCGAGTCTAGAGGTAACAAATGCATGGACTAATTTTTCTGCATCATTTTGACACAGGATGTGCCTGATCTTCGCAATGTTACGTAGATGAAAGAAGGCAGTCCGTGAGGTTTGTTTTATGTGAGAGTTAAAGGACATATCCTGGTCGAAGACAACTCCCAGGTTCCTTACGGTGGTGCTGGAGGCCAGGGCAATGCCATCTAAAGTAACTATATCATTAGATAATTTGTTTCGGAGGTGCTCAGGGCCTAGTACAATAACTTCAGTTTTGTCTGAGTTTAACATCAGGAAATTGCAGGTCATCCAGGTTTTTATGTCCTTAAGGCATGCTTGAAGTTTAGTTAACTGGTTTGTTTCGTCTGGCTTGATTGATAGATATAATTGGGTATCATCTGCATAACAATGAAAGTTTATGGAGTGTTTTCTAATAACATTGCCTAAGGGAAGCATATATAAGGTAAATAGAATTGGTCCAAGTACAGAACCCTGTGGAACTCCGTGACTAACTTTGGCGTGCATGGAGGACTCATCGTTGACATGTACAAACTGAGATCGATCTGATAAATAGGACTTAAACCAACTTAGTGCAGTTCCTTTAATGCCAATTAAATGTTCCAGTCTTTGTAATAGGATGTCATGGTCAATGGTGTCGAAAGCAGCACTGAGATCTAGCAAGACAAGTACAGAGACAAGTCCTTTGTCCGATGCCATTAGAAGGTCATTTGTAATTTTCACTAGTGCTGTCTCTGTGCTATGGTGCACTCTAAATCCTGACTGATAATCTTCGAATAAATGATTATTCTGTAGAAAGTCACACAGCTGACTGGCAACTACTTTTTCGAGTATTTTGGAGGTAAAGGGAAGGTTAGATATAGGTCTATAGTTGGCTAGGACCTCTGGATCAAGAGTGGGCTTTTTAAGAAGAGGTTTAATTACAGCTACTTTAAAGGACTGTGGTACATAGCCTGTTAGTAAAGACACATTGATCATATCCAGTAAAGAGGTGCTAACTAGAGGTAAAACTTCTTTAAGCAGTCTAGTTGGAATAGGGTCTAGGAGACAGGTAGATGATTTAGATGAGGAGATCAGTGAGGTTAATTTGTGGAGATCGATAGGAGAAAAGCAGTCTAAATATATATCAGGTTGTACAGCTGTTTCTAAGGTTCCTAAGTTTGAGGATAAATTGGTACCAGTTGACGGTAGGAGGTGATTCATTTTGTCTCTAATAGTTATGATTTTATCATTAAAGAAACTCATGAAGTCACTACTACTGAGGGTTGTAGGAATACATGGCTGTGACTTTCTGTCAGCCTGGCTACAGTGCTGAATAGAAACCTAGGGTTGTTCTTATTTTTCTCTATTAATGATGAGTAATGGGCTGCTCTGGCATCACAGAGAGCCTTCCTATATGTTTTAAGACTATCTTGCCAGACTAAATGAGATTCTTCCTGTTTGGTGGAACGCCATATCCTTTCCAGTTTCCTCGATGCTTGCTTTAATTTGCGTGTTTGAGGGTTATACCATGGAGCTGACTTCCTTTGTTTTACTAACTTCTTTTTTAGAGGGGCAACAGAATCAAGTGTGACTCGCAGTGAGTCTGTAGCACTATCTACAAGATGATCAATTTGGGTAGGGCTAAAATTAACATACGAGTCCTCTGTTATATTGAGACATGGTATTGAATTTAATGCTGATGGAATCGCTTCCTTAAATTTAGCTACAACACTATCGGATAGACATCTAGTGTACACACTTTTATCTGATGGTGTATAGTCTAGTAATAAGAATTCAAAAGTGATTAAATAATGGTCTGATAAAAGAGAGTTCTGTGGAAAAACAATTAAATGTTCAATTTCAACGCCATATGACATAACAAGGTCGAGGGTAAAGTCGAAATGAAAAGTGAGTGTGCCTGCCTGCTTCTCCTTCATCCGCATTGCCATTGTTTTTTTCCGCTCAGATACCATAACAACCACTCTGAATGTTGTGTGAAAGCAACAATAGGCACACCCCAAAATAGTACCACAGTATCAACACTGAGGTATCAAAGATGTTGTGTGATATTTGATTCTGTCTTTGTCACCCAGCTCTCCTCCCTGAAATGAATGATTCAGACCTGCCCTTGATATTCCATACAACATGTATGATGGTATATTCAGTCCAACTCATTAAATGGATATGGTTTCATCATGTAGTGCAATAATTCTCAGGTTAGAACAAGAGTATAGGTGTTGCACCATTTGATGCAACAGACCTGACTTCTTTCAAAAGATTCAGTGCTGAAGGCGAGCGCTTATTCACAGTCCAAAATTGCTTTGTTATGGTTGTAGAAAGATCAATGGTGATGGTTAAAATAAACCAACTTTCATTATTGGTAGGAAATGAACAGCTATCTCCAAGTCACACAGTTTCCAAACGTCTACCCTGACCACCTCCCTATGAAGTTTTGTAGCCATAGCAACATCATGCTACCACCTTTGAACCTGACTGACAAGAGTCATCATTCACACAGCCACTAGTTGAGGCCCATCGGGTATTGTTACCAGCCGCGACAGGATGTGGCTGGTATTGTTTTCACATTGTGAGTCTGTTTGTGTCTCATCGTGGCAAAATGTTGTCCTGGAGACACTTACCGTACTGTAGCAGCAACTACTGCAGTACTTTTTGAGTATTTATTTCATTTATGATTTGGCGTCATGGCTGGTATGATCCCAGAGCAAGATGGTCTCGATGACTTACTTATTTACTTGCTTACTATTATTACTTACTTATTATCAGCAACCATTGAATGAGCAAACTTGTTTTATGTATTAAGGCACACCTGTGGGGCTCTGTCATTGGCACCACTTGTTGTTGTTGTTGTTGTTGAGGATCCGGGGGGGGGGGGGATTCAGGTGGTCTGCAGGTTGGACTCAGACTGGGCAGACGTGCTGTGGCCAGCAAGGACTTCAACACTTAAGGAGTGCTGAAGTTGTCCCTGGTAATGATTATAGTCATTACCAGGGACTTAGGCAGCATCTGTTACGACATGCAGCTTTGATGACAAGGTGTTTATATATTGTAATCAGTCTGCCCACGCACGTAGACACACAACATGCTGCCGACTGTAATACTGTGGTGGAGTTACCAATTTTAGTGGACAAAGATTTTAAAACTTAGATCTGAGTGAATATAGCTGCCTTGCATTGTGTTTACTCGCTTTATTTTAGTGGCCTGAGTGTCAGGACATGAAAGCTCTCCACTGGAAACTCTCCTGGCTGCTGCTACAGTGAAAGGGGCTGAGCAAAAACACTACACCGGGGAGGAAGGGCCTCCGTTTTCCATTCCATCAGTACTTCACTCCAACCTTTACATTAAAAACACAGACCTATGCAGCTATGATCTGGGTCTTGTACAAA